>NC_141687.1:537711703-538353255 GCF_964263255.1 Lissotriton vulgaris | reverse complement strand
TCCTTGTCGCAATAGACGAGCCCATGACTCTAGCAACAGAATCCGCTGTATCCAGACCAGACTGGATAAGCTGGTGAGCAGCCGCTTGGGCATCCACCAACACCTCACTCAGATTCCTCTTGTCCTCCTCAGATAACTTCAGGAGAAGCTGTTTCGCAGAGTCCATTAAAGCATGAATGTACCTGCCCAAGAGACAAGTGGCGTTGGTAGACTTTAATGCCATACTGGCTGAAGAAAATACCTTTTTTGCAGACTGCTTCAGCTTCTTAGAATCCCTGTCTGCCGAAGCCTGCGAAAACGCCTCTGATGACTGCTTCGAGCAAGAAGCCTGCGCCACCACACTTTCAGGAGAGGGATAAGAGGAAATGAAAACCGGATCGGTCTATACCTTCTCGAGACTGACCTCGAAAATGGAGGAGCCAAAAGAGGATTGTGCCACACCTCAAACATTGGCTCAGTAAGAGCATCATTAAATGGCAAGAGTGGTTCAACCACCGAAGAAGGAGAATGAAGCACTTCAGTGAGAAGATTAGGCTTATACTCCACCACAGGAAGCTGCAAGTCCAAAAGTTCTGCAGCTTTCCTGATAACTGTGTGATATGGAGCAACATCCTTAGAGGGAGAAGCCTTTTGGGAAACAAAGTCCCACTCTGGAGAAGTGTCAAGCCCATTTTCCACACAAGTCTTCAAACACATTTTCTGTGTCATACACCTCTCTTTCCTCCCTCTCTTCATCCCGGTACTGCTCTTCTTCCAAAAAACTCTGCGCCTCTCTCCTCAAACGCATCTTTGGTTGCGGCGTCGGCGGCGACACACGCGACGGCGATGGTTCTGGAAGCGGTGTCGAAGGTGGATCCTTAAGCGGAGCCGATCGAATCTGGGAAGCTTCACGGGATGGAGCTGGAGACTGCCCATACAGCGTCAACATCCTCGGAGCCGGAAAATACCAGGACGACGTCACTGGCATGAACAGCATAAAGGGGGCCTGAGGATACTGATGAGTAACACCCAAATTATAAGCCAAGGGAACCATGGGACCTGAAGTTGCTCCAGAGGGGTACGAGGCCCTGGTGAAAACACCATACATCGCAGTTAAAAAATGTGAGGAATCAGAACCCGCCGTCGGAAACTGATGGTAAGAGGCCGGTCCCGGATCTGATCGAGGTACCTCAGGAGTCGGAGGTGCTGGAGCCACAGGAGGAACAGCCGGAGCCAAAGGAAACTCATCATAAGCCAGATTCGACGGCAAGAATCTCGGCGATGTTGTCTGATCCGGAGACCCCTTATAAGAAGGAGAATGAGTCGGAGTCACTTGAGGAGATACTGATTGTGAAGGCGAAATAAAGTTCTTTTCTCGACGTCGAGGAGCATGAGAAGGCAACCTTGACACCACCGACTTCGAAGACCAGTGTCGAGAAGCAGGACTCCCCTCTTCTTTTTGTGCTTCTTCTTGGAGTTGTGCGACGTCGAAGAACTAGATTTTGACCTTTCTAGACTCCTTTTCTTGCATTGGCCATGTAAAGTTTGGCTTCTCGCTCCTTTTACGCCTTTGGATTCATCTTTCTACACGAAGAGCATCCCTTGACGTCATGGTCTGAAGACAAACACCAAAGACAATCCTCATGCGGGTCAGTAATCGACATTTGTTTACCGCATTCCCTGCAAGGTTTAAACCCTGACTTCCTCAGAACAGACTTGACAAAGAAAGGAAGAGATACAATCCAAAATACAAAGTATACAAACGAAGTTTGGAGAATCCCAGAAAAAACCATTAACGTCGACAGCGCGGAAAAAAGGGAACGGACTTCATCACGCCGACGTGGTCTTCTTATGGCTCCGGTGAAGTCATGCTGAGCCGCGTGCGGAGCCATGACGCTATGACTACCTCCTCGGTACGGGGAGCTA
Organism: Lissotriton vulgaris; assembly: GCF_964263255.1. Classification (NCBI taxonomy): domain Eukaryota; kingdom Metazoa; phylum Chordata; class Amphibia; order Caudata; family Salamandridae; genus Lissotriton; species Lissotriton vulgaris. The sequence continues at coordinate 538,351,350 of NC_141687.1, read as the reverse complement.
GGAAAAATTTCCGCGGAATGCTGGCGCAGGGGATATTCATAAGGTGAGGAATCTACAGGCAGATGTATCAATCAGAAAGACTAGTTTCTTACCTTTGGTAACGCCTTATCTGGTAAAGACATTATCTAGTCGAGGGAATCTGTGTCTAGATGTCTCTATCAGATGTGACTCTGCAGACTGTGAGACATACAACCCTTTCACCACTAGACTCTCAAGGTAGCGAGGCCAAGCTGTCAGACTTCACAGGGAGAGACAGTGTGGAGGGGAAATAATATCTGAACCCAACAGTCAACCGACAGACACAATAAGGTATTGGCCAGCCCAATGCTTATTGTTAGAAGGTGGTTCTGACACTCTGGGCCGCCCGGATTTTTCGCTTTTTGAGCACCTATTTGTTGAGCATTTACTGTTGGAGAGCCTCATAAGTTGGGACTCACCCACAGAGAACTCATAATGAAAGAGACTGCATGTAGATTTTACTGGTATCCCCCTAGCTTGACCAGGCGGCGGTGCAACAGTGGGAGTAAGGAGCACCGGGCTGGTTACATGCAGGCACGTGTACATGCGTGTGCACATGTGTACGGGCTGCGCAGGGAAGATTCCGGGCATGCGCAGCCCAGGAGCAGCTACAAAGTGAATGGTGTGGCACGACTTATGCAGAATTGGTGACATGGAATAGGCTCTATACACTGGGAAGAAACATGTCAGGGAAAGTCAGTGTGTTTTACTGTTTTCACTTTATTATTCTCCTATGGGGATGTGAAGCCCATGGGCTTTCCTAAGGCCTACAAATTCCAGACACGCACTAAAGTCCACTGTAACTTGTGTGAGAAGAAGTATTCGGCAGAGTCCAAAGTCATATTTGTACTGCTTTTGGGCCATCCAGAAAAGTTATATTTCTCAGTCAGCTCATAACCAGGGCCTGGCTGGGGGCTAACTCTGCCAGGCTGATTTAATGACCTTCCTTTCCAAGCCTTGGCCTCAGAGGCCCAGTCCAGCACAACAAGCATTCCAAGGGCAGGGGCCTCCACACCAAGAAGAGAAGATGGGTGGGGCTACAGTTTCATCAGTCAGTAGTGGTGCCAGGCACCAGGCCGCTCTGGAGGGAAGGTAGTCTGGGGGGAAGGAGCTCTCAGAGACCACGTGGCAGGAGATCCTGGACGACGCCATTTTGAACAAACCCAGAGACCTGGGCAGGAAGGAGGGAGCATGGGCAGATAAGTGACATGTCGCTATGTGATGGGCAAATGGAGACTTCCTGCTAGTCCCCTCCCCAAATCTTTAAAAAAGAACTTGCACAGGAAGAGGAGCTCTCTCTAGGTTGTGGTCTGCTGAGGCCAAGGGTTCTGGAGCCTGGCGCAATGAGCAGTGGGAAGGAGGAACGCCCTGACTGTCCGAGGATCCTAAACAGCGCCAGGAGAAGAGACCAGGACCAGTGCGCAGAAGCAGGGAGAAGAGAGGCCCAGTAGGTAAGCTTGGTGAAAGGGGGGCACAGGGAGCCAGTGAAGACAGCTCCCTGCTGAATTCACCCTCCGTGCGACCTGGAGGGTGAAGGAAAGTGCTCCCAGTGGCTGGGGTGCGCCACCATGAGCAAGAAGAGTCCAAGATCACCAAGATCGGACTCCTGGGGGCTGAGATAGGCCCCCCAGAAGGTAGGCGACCTTTGACCTCTGCCATGACCGACGACGAATCGCGCTGGGCTCCGCTGCCGGTCCAAGGTGGACCCCCAGGATAGGTCAGGTCCTGGGGGCTGCCCCGCAAAGAAGCAAAGCCGGGGAGCGCCATCGCGCTCCCTGTGAAGCTGGTAAAGAGGGGTGCCAGGAGCCCACCCTGGCCCCCGAGAAGAACTGGAGCAGGGGAGCGCTGTTGTGCCCACCCCTCCCTGGGTAAAGTGGCTGGGGCCTGGGATCCCAACTATGGGCCCGGGATCCCAACCACGGGCCCCGTGTGCAGTGGATGGAGGGGGAGCACAATCGCCCCCGCGAAGACACTGGGGCTCGGGATCCCAACTCCGAGCCCTGCCGAAGCCGGGAGGATTTGTGAGGCAGAGGGGGCTAGGATCCCAACCTGGCCCCCGGCGGAGAGGTTTTTTGTTTTTTTTAAACTTTATTTTCAGTTTTACACAGACATGGCAATACATAATGTTCACAGCGGAAGAGTCAACATATCCCAATGGAGCACAATGTATGATACATGTTAAGCAATAGATTACGAATGCAAGACAATAAGCGTTAACCTCCACACCAGTGGGCGCATGCCAGCATCTAACACAGTCCAGGCAGCCCAGCCCATCCCCACCCCACTTCACACCTGCAGCAACTCAAAGAGCACAGGAACACACAAAACATATAAGGAGCATTAGGTACCCACAGTCCTAACCTATCCCTTCGGGGACAATGCCATTTGTGACTTGTGTGCCTGTCACACCCCCCTGCTTAGAAATGTATGCTCTGTACGGGCCCCAAATATCCACAGGGCTTGAGGAACTGGGCACCAAAGTAGCATATTCCTCGCTATTCACATTACAGTACGCCAAGCTGCGAAGCCAAGCCTTCATCTTAGGAACCCTTTTACTGCCCCATTGCAACGCCACCTTCTGTTTAGCCAACAGAAACCCCAGGGCTGTCAACCTCCTGGTCTTTTTGGGGAAGTTAACCATGTATCCAAGCAGTGCAATCTCCGGCATGGGGACCAATGTCATGGAAAGCATGTCACCTCAAGTGGCGTGTATCCTTACCCAATATTGTTGCAACTTTGGACAGGTCCATGAGAGATGGGCAAAGTCGGCTTGTGGAGCCGAACATTTCTGGCAGTGGTGAGGCCTAGTGGGATCGATCTTGTGGGACTACGCCGGAGTGTGGTACATCCTGCGTAGAAATTTAAAATGTAGCAGTTTATGTCTAGTGTTTAGGGACACCTCTCTCGTAACCCTGCAGCAGTATTCCCATTGGTCATCCGTTATAGGTCGACTCAGGTCTTGTTCCCATGCAGTGAGGATTTTGACATCAGAAAAGGGGAGCCCCACCACACATTGTTTATACAATTTGGAGATCAAATGCGCCCCAGTTTGGCTTTCAATAACTAACGTCAGAGGAGCAGCCGGCTCAGGAGCTATCGGAAAGGAAGCAAAGGTAGCCTGTAACATAGAAAGCATGCGACGCAACACAAAACCATCCATAAAGGAGCAATCTTTGAATCGCTGCTCCTCCGCGAAAGAGAAAATATGGTTGTCAGGGAAATGGTCACCTAGCGTATGGATTTGCAAACTAGCCAGTGTGCGCTGCACTAAAATCTCACCCGTTATGGGGAGCCACATGCAATTCGGAAGTGGCAACGCCGGGGAATACAACAGGTCTAAGCCTAACAATCTACGTAACTTCTCCCTTGCCCAGCACATGGTGTATACAGTCTGAATATCATGCGGGTTCCTTGGGATCCCCATAGGTAAATCTGAGGACAGATTCTGAGGAAGCACCAGATCCGCCTCCGGCTTCAAGTAGGGGACACTTGGGTCTGGATGATACCAGGCGTTGGAATAGTAGCACTGCGCTGTCAAATAGTAAAGATACATGTCCAGTACCCCAAACTTGCCTCGTTCATACGGTAACGTCAAAGTCTGCCAGCTCACCCTTGGTCTTTTGCCCCCCCATATAGGCCGCAATAACAGTTGCTGCAACTGCAAAAAAAAAGGACCTGATCGAAGTCTCCGCCAAGCAGCAAGGTTGGAGCCGCTGACGTTTTCCTCGGGGGGCGGAGCTGGGCATTCTCTTCACGGCCGGGTGCTTCTCAGTGCAGCTGGGACCGCTGGGTGCTTCTCTCGGAGCCGGAGCCGCCGGGCACTTCTCTTTGCGGCTGGAGCTGCGGAACGCTTCTTTTGCGGCCAGAGCCGCTGGGCACTTCTCTTCGCGGCCAGAGCCGCTGAACGCTTCTTTTGCGGCCGGAGCCGCTGGACACTTCTCTTCGCGGCCGGAGCCACTGAGCGCTTTTTTTTGCGGCCGGAGCCGCTGGTCACTTCTTTTTGCGGCCAGAGCCGCTCAACGCTTCTTTTTTGCATCTGGAGCCGCCGGGCATTTCTCTTTGCGGCCGGTACCGCTGAGACTTTTTTCCAAACACGGCTGGAGCCGTTGGGCATTTTCCTCGCGGCGGGAGCTGCCAAATAGTTCTGGCACGGTTGGAGCCGCTGGTAATTTTTTCTTGCAGCCGCCAAACATTTCTTCAGAGCTGCTGAGCATTGTTCGAACGCGGCCGGAGCCGCTAAACATTGCTCGGGCACCGCCGGAGCAGTGGGACATTGCTTAACCCCTTCCACACTCATGACGAGCTGGGCTCGTCATGGTGTAGCCTCCTCGTACACTGATGACGAGCCCAGCTCGTCATAAAACAATGTAAAATATCAATTCCCAGCACAGGAGGGGAATTGCCTTAGCAGCCATGGAGTTAAGCGCGGCTAAAGCCGCTAAACATTACTTAAACGCGCCCGGAGCCGCTAAACATAGCTCAACGAGGTCGGAGCCGCTAAACATTTCTTCCTGCGGCCGGAGCCACACGCAGCCTCTGTTGTGTTCTGGAAATGCTTTGTTGCCTGCCCGCCTGTCACGGACGTCACAAAGCTCCTGCCTCAGCACTGCCCTCACGTCCATACGATTGACATCACGCACAAGAACACGCAAGCAGCGAGAGCCGAGTGCTGCATTCGCGTTAGTGTTACGCGGTTGGAAAAGGCTGCTACACGATCCTGGGACAGAAAAGCAGGGAGGAAGAAAAACTTTAAGAAGTGGAAGGAAAAGATGCAGCGAGCCGTTCCGGTAGGCAGTGGCTGGCAGACACGGGGTGCACCTTGCTCAACCAGCTGACCGCGGGGCGTGGGCACGAAGGCTGATTCATTCAGACACAACAGAGGTAAGTGGGGGAGCGGAGAGGAGGGAGGAGTAGTGAACGCCTCTCCGAGTTTGGGTTCACCACTTATGCTTGTAAACATGTGGTAAAACATGTTTTACCACATGTTTACCGAACATATTTTACCCCAGTAAAGAAAACCCACAGTGCACGTGGAAAGACCAAGCTACCAGGATCTTGAATCTGACTCCTACGCTTATTGTTGCATCAATTCAACTAATATAGTTTAACAAGGAAATCAGCCCCGGAGAACTGTAATTACACAGGGAAAACAAAATGATGGCCCCCAAAAAAAGGGAAAAATCCGGCAGAACACAACTTAAGGCCGAGATTAAATACAGCAAACTTAGCAAACCCGGGCACCTTGGAAGAGAGCAGAGGGAGTATAGAGATGACACAGGCGAAAGCAAAAAGGAAAGGAGCAAAAAGGAATAGAGTGGTGGTTAAAAACCCGGGCAGCTCTGCGTCAAATTCGATAAAGGAATTTGTAGGGAAACATTTAAAAAAGGTTTTACACCAGTAAAACATCAAGTAATTGCGACAAGCGAGTTAGCATCACTTAACGGGAGCCTAGAGAGGGATGAGAATGGATATACCTCCCTTGGAAGTACACATGTCCGATTCCCTAAATATGGTCAACCAGTCTTTACAGTTATTATTGGACGATAGGGGCTTAGCGTCCCCACGGCTGTCGTCATCACCACGTGATCTCTTTTCCTATGACTTGGAAAGAGGACCACTGGACAGCCCAATCCCACAGGAAGATATAGAGAGAGTTACAGAAATTACCTCGAGTAGGAGGATAAGCCAGAGAAGAAGTGAAAATAAAATTACGCCTGAAGTCCGAAACATCAGTTTAGGACAATGTGCTGAACTGAACTTAATGCCAGAGATAAATCCAGAGACAAATGGGGACATTTCATCAATGTCTGCTTCCTCTATGTTGGATTTAATGCTAATACTGCAAAGAACCCTTCAAGGACTTCTAGTAGGGACCCTGTCTAATAATGTCATTTTGAAAAATCAAAAAGGAATATGCTACTTAGCAGTATGCATCTGTTCTTGGCATGTAGGGCTGCTGACATTCATATCTGTGCATAGATCGCCGCCTAGTGTTGGGTCCGGATGATTGCACATTGTTGTCCTGGAAGAGTCTTCGAAGTATCACGAGATAGGTGGCTCCTCCCCTGGACTACAGTGCGCATGGGCATCCTTTCCATCCTCATTGTTTTTCGCCATTGTGGCAGAGATGGAGTATGATACAGTAAGTGATGTTCATGCTAGAAAGTAATAGTGAATGCTACAGCTGCGACAGGCACCGGGGAGGAGGGTGGGCGATATGAATGTCAGCAGCCCTACATGCCAAGAACAGATGCATACTGGTAAGTAGCATATTCCATTTGAGGCATGTGGGCTGCTGAATTCATATCTGTGCATAGAATGTATAGCAGTCTCTACCCTAGCGGTGGTTGCCCGTGCCAGCTGCAGCAGTCTGAAAAAGAGTTTTGAGAACAGCCTGTTCTACAGCTGCTTGCTGCTTGGAGTGTACATCTACGCAGTAGTGTTTGGTAAATGTATGTATGTATGGTAGACCATGTGGCTGCTCTACGTATCTCCTCTAGAGGAATGTTTCCTAGGAAAGCCATGGATGCCCAAATTTTGCGTGTGGAATGCGCTCTTGGGGGAACTGTTAAAGTGCGTTTAGCTTTAATGTAACATATTTGGATGCACTTAACTATCCATCTAGCTAAACAATTTTTGGAAATGGGGCTGCCTTTGTGCTGTGAAGGTAAGCTGCTATGGCAGCTAAGTGTATCCTTATGGATGTATAGACTAGATTGCAGCGCTGTAGGTGCAAAAGATAGCATATGATATTTTGAGTTGATGCGTCTAGTGGATTTATGTCATTGTTGTTACAATAAATGTTTCCACTTTGCCGTATAGCATGCTCTTGTAGTAGGTCTCCTTGCCTCCTTGATAATGTTCATGCAGTCAGGAGGTAAGTTTAGGTAGCCAAACTCTAGGACTTCAGGAGCCAGATTGCAAGGTTCAGCTGCTGCGGATCTGAGTGCTGAATGTCTCCATGGCTCTGCGTTAAGAAACTGGGTGTTAGTTGTAGTCTTTGATGAGGCACCATGGAAATTTCTAGGAACGTGGTGTACCACGGTTGCCTCGCCCATGTTGGAGCAACCAGGATTAGCGTCATGGAATTCTGGCGCAGTTAGCGTGCCACTAGCGGTATCAACAGTGCTGGTGGAAAAGCGTAGGCAAATTTGCCTGACCAGTTCATCCATATCGCATTGCCCTGAGACTGCGGGTGTGGGAACCTTGCGGCGAAGTACTGGCATTTTGTGTTTTCTTTTGTGGCGAACAGGTCTATCTCTGGTTGTCCCCACTGTTGGCAGTATGGTTGTAGCATTGTGGCATGAATCTCCCACTCGTGCACCAGTTGGCTGTGTCTGCTGAGCAGGTCCGCTATTTGATTGTCCTTGCCTGGGAGGTGTTCCGCCATTAGAAAAATGTTTCTCTGAATAGCCCACTTCCACACGCTCTGAGCTAGATGTGACAGCTGTGGAGAGTGTGTTCCTCCCTGTTTCTGTAGGTAGTACATTGCAGTCATGTTGTCCGTACGGATCAACACGGTCTTGTTGCACAGATGTACTTTGAACGCTTTCATTGCCATAAAAATTGCCATCAGCTCCAGTAGGTTGATGTGCATTTTCCTTTGCTGCATGGTCCATAAGCCCTATACTGTGTGGTGGAGGATATAGGCTCCCCACCCTATCAGGGATGCGTCCGTCATCAACACTATTTGTGGTACAGGCTCTTGGAACAGTCGTCCCTCCAGAGAGGTGTATGCACGACTGGTCACCAACACTAGGTCGTTCAATTGTCCTTGAGCCTGGTTCCACTGACCTGCTAGGCACTCCTGCAGCGGACGCATGTGTAGTCTCGCGTGAGGGACTATGAAAATGCATGAGGCCATCATGCCTATCAGTTGCATAAATACTCGGGCTGGGAGCGAGTGTTGTAGCCTGAACTTTTGGATCAGCGTCTGAATGCTGTTTATACTGGCAGAATTTGGCTGTGCTTTTGCTGCCAGAGTGTCTATTGTTACTCCCAGGTACTGCTGTAAGTGGGCAGGCTGAAGATGGGACTTGTTGTAGTTTAGCGAGATACCTAAACTGTGCAGGAGGTGAATAGTGCATGACATGTGGCTGGCACATTGCTGGGCTGACTGAGTTTGTATTAGCCAGTCGTCCAGATATGGATAGACATGAATATGCTGTCTTCTCAGATGTGCAGCTACTGTCGCTAGGCACTTGGTGAACACCCTCGGGCTGTTGTCACCCCAAAAGGAAGGGCTTTGAATTGGTAGTGCTGATTTTGTATTGTAAACCTGAGATATTTCCTGTGTGCCGGGTGTATTGGTATATGGAAATATGCGTCTTTGAGATCTAGTGTTGCGAGGAAGTCTCCTTGACGCAACAGTGGTAATACCTGCTGTAGAGTAATCATGTGGAAATGCTCTGATAAGATGTATTGGTTTAGGGACCTGTGGTCCAAAATTGGTCTGAGAGACCGGTCCTTTTGGGGGATAAGGAAGTACAGAGAGTACACCCCTGTACCCTGGTGTTCTAAGGGTACTAGTTCTATGGCCCCTTTTTGTAGCATGCTGATGACTTCTTACTGCAAAAAGTGTAGGTGTTCTGGGGATATAGGACGGTGTCTTGGGGGTATGTTGGGTGGTGTGGAGATTAATTCTAGGCAATAGCCATGCTGTATAATTTGCCTCACCCACCTGTCTGTAGTTATGTTTTTCCAGACTGGCAGGAACTGCTGTAATCTTCCCCCGACCGGTGTTACATGGTCTGGGGGTAGTGACAAGAAGTCACTGTTTGGTATTTGTAGAGGATCTGGTGTTGTTATTCCCTCGTCCTCTACCCTTGGTGTTATTGCCACGGTATCCACCTCTACTGTTTTTGTTGTAGGTGTTTTGCGTGCTGCCTTTGTTGTATGAGGTTTGTTGTCTCGAGCCTCCTCTTGCAGCTCCTCTGTTGCTGGAGCGATGAAAGGAGCCACCTCTGTATTGTTGTGACTGCAAGGCTCCCATAGACTTGGCTGTCTCAGTATCCTTTTTTCATTTTGTCTAATATTGTGTCCACATCAGGACCAAATAAAAAATCAGGGTTTACAGGTTGATTGAGTAAAGTGCTCTGAACCAAATATTTAAACCCAGAGATGCGTAGCCACGCATGTCTTCTGAGCATGACAATGGTATTGATAGCCCTGGCCACTGTGTCTGCTGCATCGAAGGCACATTTGATGGAGGCGTTAGATATTAGCTTTCCCTCTTGTATTAAGAACTCTGCCTGTTCTTTATAAAGGTCAGGTAGATGCTGTAGAATTTGCTCTAGTGTGTCATAGTGTGCCCTGTCATACCTGGCTAACAGGGCTTGTGTGTTTGAAATTCTTCATATGTTAGCTGCTTGAGCAGCTACCCTTTCGCCTGAAGCCTCCAGAATCTTAGACTACTTGTCTGGAGGCGGAGCGTCGCCAGAAGTTTGCGAATTAGCACGTTTACGTGCATTGGATACTACCAAAGAGTCTAAAGGCAGCTGTCCCTTAATGTATGTAGGGTCCACTGGTGTTGGCCTATATTTTCTCTCTATTCTGGGGTTAATGACCCGTGCCCTGGTTGCTTCTTTAAATATGTCCCCTGCATGTTTAAGCAGCCCTTTTAACATTGGCAATGTATTGACTGTTTTCTCCGAAGTGTTGAAAGTGTCAAAGAGGAAGTCTTTGTCAATGGGATCTGCATGCATCTCCACATGGTGATTGTATGCTGCTCTTTCTATTAATGCATTGAAAGCAGCTGTGTCCTCTGTAGGCGAAGTCTTAACAGGGTATGCAGTATTGTCTAGAATTGGCTGAGAGTCTCCAGGATCTACAGGGTCAGACCATGGTTGATTTTGGATGTCCTGGTCATTGCCCACCGGATAATTGTACTGTTCTTTATCCTCATACTCCCCATACTCATCTGTGTGTGTGGGAGAATATGTATAAGTCTCTTGCACATATGGTGGATAGGCTCAAAGAGAATTGGAGATGTAGAAGTGTCTCTTTTCTTTTTGAGTGGTATTTTATAGGATTCAGAGTAAGTGTCTGGTCTGATTTTCCTTTTTAACAGTGTAACTTTGCCAGTATCGGGGTCAACATACAGTTTTGACTGTTCCTCTGTTGAGGGCTCCTGCTCTTCAGGTGCTTTAGCTCTTTCCCCCGATATCGCTTTTTTTGTTTGTGTCGGTTCGATTCCGGTTTTACGTTCGACCGCTCTTGGCTGCACGTGTGTAGAAAGTCCGAATTTTATTGGTTCGAGAGACTTCTGTGTTTCAACAGTCTTTTTAGTCTGTATGAGTTTTTTTGAAGCCGTAATTGTTATCTATCCGACAGTTCTCGTTTGTTCGATAACCACTTTTTGGCCTTGTGTCGTCTTCGGAGCTTGCTGCCTCGGAGCGATGTTTTGCTGCCTCGGCTCGACGGACCCCTTCGGTTCGATCCTTGCCTTCGACTCAAGTGTCTTTGTGTGCACCGGCCTTGGTTTGTCGACTTTCTGTTTCGTTTCGACAACCGTTTTCTGAGCGAGTCCTCTGTTTGTGTTGCTTGGTGTCGGCATCGATCTTGTCGGTTCGACTGCCTTTAGCTTAAACGTGGACATGGGTGCACTGGCTCTCGGCTCGACAACCCTGAATGCGACCCAGCCGGGTCGACAACCTTTTTCTTTTTGGTAGGCTCCGATGGATCCACACTTCTCGGTCCGAAGACTGTGAAGTCAATTAGTTTCGGTTTCTGTCTTGGTTCCATCACTTTCAGTTTCACCTTTACCAAGCTTTGGTAATGTTGCACCGATGGCTCTTGTGTTATATTCTTAGCCGGGCTTAATTGTGGGGCTATAGAATCGATGTTATGATCTTGGCTCAGGCCTTCCGGCGATGCCTCGACCTGAGCCTCCGGAAGCGTACCGGTAAATGTATTGGGCCCCATACTCACAGTTGGCCCAGTGTCCTCGCCGGAGTCGTCCTCGACGGCTCCTATGCCTGGATCGTCGTCCCCTACCTCGACGATGTCTTCTTCGTCGTCGATGTAGTAGTTGGAGTCATGTTCTGACCCCTGCCCCGACTGCTGATCTGAGTCCTCAGCTTCGACAACCTCTTCGTCGTCCTCCAAGATATTCTCCGGCTTAGGCTCTGACTTCTGCATCGTCTGCCTCGCTGCTCGTCGAACCCGAAGTGTCTTTTTCGATCGAAATTGAGCACAAGCTAAGCAGTCGGCTTCATTGTGTTCTGGAGTTACACACCGGGTGTTTATCTATGTGTGGGTATTTAGAGTTACAGTTGGGGCATCTTTTGAATGGACTTCGTTCCATCGACGATCGGTCCCTTGGTGTCGAAAAGGCCACGCGGACCGATTCGACGACCTGAGTAGAAAACAGCAGGAATAACAATACCGACGACCCCGAAGGCATTTTAGCATTTAGAAACTTCTAATCGATTCCGAACTCAAAGTTACGAAAGTACATCCGAACCCAATGGCGGAAAAAAACAATCTGAGGATGGAAAGGATGCCCAGGCGCACTGTAGTCCAGGGGAGGAGCCACCTATCTCGTGATACTTCGAAGACTCTTCCAGGACAACAATGTGCAATCATCCGGACCCAACACTAGGCGGCGATCTATGCACAGATATGAATTCAGCAGCCCACATGCCTCGAATATGTATTTAGCTAAAATAGAGGGAGAGCTGCAGGGGATTAGATCCCATATGCCAGATATGGTAAGACAAATCCTGGATCCCGAGCCTCAAACTCAGGTGAAGGCACAGGTGGAAACTGACGATCCACTTAAAGAAAGTCATCATATGCCAAACACGGCATGTAAAATCCCCGACCCCGACCCCCTCCCTCAGCGTGAAGTACAGGAGGAAAGTGACAAACCATCTAAAGAAGGTCATCAGGTATATATCTCAAAATGGCCTACGAGGATAATAAGAAGAGTAGTGCAGACTAGACGTGGGCAAATAAATAGAGTAAGAGGCGTAGGGAAAAAATCAGCAAGGAAGGAGAGTCAAATCCTGGAGGAAGAGATATGGGTGGAAAAGGAAGCTGGTTAAAGGGGAAAGGAAATAAAGGGACACAACCCCCATAAGAGTATAATACAGAAGAAAACCCTAAAAAAGCAGGGGAAAACTGTGTTTCAATATAATATCCCTGCACCTCAGAAGAACCCTGATAACAATAAAACTACAGCACAGCTCAAGGTGTCTGGGAGACAGCTGGGAGGAAGTCTGCAGTCATGGGTCGACCAGGAGGTGCGAGCAAATAAGCCAAATAATCAAACAGACAAGGCCAACATGAAAGAACCATCAGCACCGAAAAGGGTAACGAAAGAGGGGAGCGAGAATTAGAGGCCATACCTTGAACAAATCCCCTTAAGGAAAGGGGGGAAGAAGTTAGAAAATGGGCTGCCCTTAAATAGGTCACAACTCCTGCAAGGATTTGCCAAATGCCATAATCTAAAAGCGATAGGATCGAATGACCTAAGACAAGTGGGCTTCAGGCAAACTAGAGAAGGGAAGGAGGTCAACAGAATTACGCTGTACTCAAATCTGGTAAAAGATACGATTGAGAAAACAGCAAACGAGCTACAGATTGAGGGAATCAGACTATTAGATGAGAACGAGGTATTAGTAGAAGTAGAAGGGAAGGGGTGGCAGGGAAATAACTTCCTTAAATGTCACACAGGTCCGGGAAAGAGACAGGTTAGGTTAAGTGATCAAGAGGAAGAGGTTGGAGCGCCACTGGGAAACATCAAAATAGTAGCGAATAATTCAAATGTTGAACACTGGTGGGGAAACAGGAGTAAGGAGTCAGGCCAGGCGGGGCCCTCATCTAGAGCCTTCAAAGATCAGGGGAAGGAAGGTTGGTTAGACGATATTGAATAGGAAAAAGGTACGCCACATAGCATAAGATTAGCCTCCTGGAATATAAATGGCCTAGGAGATGATGATAAACAAAAAAACATAAGGGAACTAGGAGAATTCACAGAGATTATAGGTATCCAGGAGACTTGGCTATGTGGCGAGACCCCATATATTTAATGGCTTCTACCAGCTAAACTGACTAGCCAAGAAATCTAGATATGGCCGCCCAGCTGGTGGAATAATGACTCCTGTGTCAACAAAAATTATGAAGAAAGTAACAGAAATAACTGAAATGTAAATAGTTGCTTGTCTGTAGAATATTGTTATCAGGGTTCATAAAAATGGATATGTTATTGATTATAAATGTGTACATGCAATGGGGCTCTACAGAGGAATATGCTGATGAAATGGTTCTTTTTAAAGAAGATATGGATTTACTTTGTGAAAAGTATGGCAGGGATATGATTATATTTATGGGTGATTTTAATAATAAACTACACCCTAAGGATGTAGACTGCTGGTTTCAAGAAATATTAGAGGCCTATGAGATAGCACAAGCCACCTTCCCAGAATGTATAACAAGTGCTAAGGATGCGCAGTTGGAGAACTTTTTGGGAACCAAAAATCTTTTTTGCCTAAATGGAAGATCCCATTTAGATTGTCGTGCGAAAAAAACATTCAAGTTGGGTACCCAAATTTGCCCCATTGATAAGGTCTTCACGTCACCCTGGAATTTCCAACTAATTACTGGGTTTAGGATCCTGAATAGACAAGGAAGCAACCATAACGTTGTAGTCTTGGAGATCCCTAATGTACAGCCAGAACCCTGTTCCCAAGTTATGGAACAACAGATGGATTACCCTAGACGATGTACAACTAGGTTAACGGAAGAATATGTGTCCAGATTAATAAAGCTAGAACAGAACCTAGATCTGGAGACAGTAAGTGGCCAGAGCCTAGATTGGTACGTAAGAAAAATTGAGGAGGTGGTACTAACACTCAGCTGGGAGTGCTTTGCTTTCACCCCTAGCGCCTGGGGGCGCTTTATCTCTGATTTTAGCGCAGGCAATTGAAACAAGGAACTTACGCCAGTTCTGGAAGCTAGTGCACTCAGCAGTAGACCGTCAGCCAGTAGCAATGAATTGTATAGTGGAGGAAGAAGCTTGGGAGTAATATTTACAGGACTTGTATAGCCCTGGGAGTAACCGGGAAGAGAATCTGTACACAGACTGGAGCGGTCTGGTAGCAGATATAAAACTCGATTTTTTGGTTGCCGATTGTTGGACCCGGCCCTTTTGGTAGGTTCACCCCGAGACTTTTTGCTTTTTCCTAGCCTGTTTCTTTAACCTGGTGGTGGTGATTTTAGGCCTCTGCGCACTTTTTCACTCTGGTACAGTGTAAAGTGCGTGAGCTCTCTGTGTATGTGTGGTGAGTGACCTGCCCTCCCATAGGAATGAATGGGGAATATGTATGCCCATGGTAGTTCCTGATGTGTGGGGAGTGCAGGGTCGAGTTTGGTATGTGCGAACTCGTGAGATTGAATGCTGCGCAATGGTATATGCGGCATGAATGTGTCTAGTGTAGAAGTGCCACTTTTAGAAGTTGGCATATTTGTGTAATTTGTGTCTGGCGTGTGATTGGCTGAGGCTGGCTGGTGAGCCTGGCTCCAAGAGTCTGGGAGGGTCTGCCCCGGAGGTGAATGGAGTGTTTAGCATGCTGATGTGAGGGGAGGAGTGAGCCTGGGCCTGCTTGTGGATTGACCGTCTGGTTTGAGGGTCCTGAATGAGGCTGGGTTTTCCCCACACAATGCTGGCTCCAACCCCTGGGGTGCGTCTGATGTCCCTAGCCTGGTCAGTGAAAGTAATTCCCTATAACCAGTTCTAGCTGGTTCTCACACTGCCTGCACCCTTTAGGCAAAGGATTTTGGGTATAAAAAGGGTGCTGTGACACTCTAAAAATGTTCTTGTTTCTGACTTGAATCCGGCCAGGGGTGTGCTGCTGCTTGGGCCCAGGGGAATCCCTGGGCCCTGCCCAGCCCCTGGATACCTGATGGACTGCTGATGTCCTGGACTCTAGAGACCTTTTACTGGGTCCCCTTTGCTGAAGGACCTTGCTGGACTTGTGGACCTTTACTTGTCCCTAGCGCTGGGAGTGCTTTGCTTTCACCCCTAGCGCCTGGGGGCGCTTTATCTCTGATTTTAGCGCAGGGAGCGCTTTAAATTTCCTTTAGCGCTTGAGAGCGCTTAATTCTGCCCCTAAGTGCTGGGTAGCGCTTTGCTAGCTGTGCAGCTGCCCACCCTGCTGGGGGGTGCCGTGGCAAGTGCCCACCTCGCTTATTTTCTTAGGATTTTGTACCCTGGCAGGTGCTCACCCAGCCAGGGGCCTGGCCGCTATTTTTAAATGTTTTATTTACTCGAGGGAGCCCACCTCTCGGTTAATTGTCCCCCAGCCTGCAAGTGCCTGACGCGGGTCGCCGCGCTGCCCGCGACGACCCGGAAGTGTAAGCCCGGCCAGCCAATCCCTGAGGCCGACCGGGAGAAGGACCGGAAGTCCCGCCCTACCGCAGGCGAGAGGAGCGAAGGAAGCTGTCTGCCGGGTCCCCCGGGGCTCCAGAGTGAAGGGAGAGCCCCGGGGAGAGTGATAAGTCCGGCGCGAGGACAGCGAGGCTCCCAGAATGGAGGGAGAGCCCAGAGAGAGTCCCGCAGATCCCCCGCCCGACACTGGAGCTGGACCGGGTCTCGAGGACCGAGCCGGTGAGTAGAGCGGGGCAAGGGGGGGGGGGGGAAAGGTGACCTTCCTGCTCCCCCAAGGAAGCAAATGATGGTGGTGCCAGAACGGGCACCGGCTCAGAGCGGCCCCGTTTGCCCAGTGGGCCGCTCCAACGTTGGGACACATTTTTTGTTAGAGCCCCGTGTGAGTGTGCCTTAGGGCGGCCCCAGATGACAGTGGGCCGCCCCACCATTTTGATAGAGCCAGATGGCTCCAACGACGGGGCAAGATTTGTGTAGAGCCCTGAGAAGGCTCCGGGGGCCATTCTAGTTAGAGGGGGCGTCGGGGCACATTGCCGGTGCCCGCCCCCTCCTGCCTGCGAAATGTTTGTTTAGAGCCTGTCGAGGCTCCCACGACCACGAGGCATTGTAATTTAAAGAGCCTGTGTGGCTGCCCCCCTGGCCCTATTTTTAAGCGCCAGTCTCTGGGGACATATTTATTTAAGGAGCCAGTGGGCTAAAGGGGTACAGTGATTTTAGAGCCTGTGTGGCTCCAATGTGGCTCCAGCCTGCGCATATCTTCTTCAGAGGCTGTGTGGCTCCAACCCCTGCGGCGCAGTTTGTCTAGGGCCAGTGAGAGCCCTTGCCGCAGTTTGAAGTTCACAGCTGCCCAGCAATTAGTGGGCAGCTGCACCGTTTAGGTCTTGTGATGTCCTCAGGTGCCCAGCAAGTAGTGGACACCTGCAACGTTTAGGTTTTGCGCCAGTGGCGCACCCCTGACTGGCGCTGCATGGCAGCACGCCCTGACATTCTGGACAACAGGGCTCTTTAGTCCCTTTATTAGATGGGGGCTGGTATGTGATTTTATTTAGGCGCAATATGATTATCTATTTGATGGTAATTGCCTAATGTGAGTTTTGCGCAATGTGATGTGGTGCAAGGAAATGTAATGTATTTAATATGATGACGCACCTTGTCTTACACCTCTGAATGTTTTTAGGCATCATGTGTTTTTGCGCTATTGAGTTATGTTCTGGCACCTCTGAATGTTTTTATGCATCATGTGTCTTCCTTGATTTTACACCTCTGAATGTGTTGGTTTATGCATCATGTGTTCTTCCTTCCCTACACCTCTGAATGTTTTAGGCATTATGTGTTTTCTTTCCTTACACCGCTGAATGTGTTTTTATGCATCATGTGTTTTCTCCGGTACCTCTGAATGTGTATTGATGCATCATGTGCCATGTTATTACACCGCTGAATGTGTTTTTATGCATCATGTGTTTTCTTTCCTTACACCTCTGAATGTTGTGATGCATCATGTGTAATGTGTTCTTGCCTATACCCCTAGATGTATTTTATTCTTAGGTGGTGGTGTTTTGCCTAGTATACTTATTCTAGAGGGTTATGTGTCCATGCGTGATCTAGGCCTATGGTTATTAGTATTGCGTAGTGTGTACCTACCTTTCCCAGTAGTTACTGGCTGTGATTTATAACTGTTATTTTGTGCTATACTTATTCTAAGTTCTAGAAGTGCTATTTCTGAAAGTGTTGATTCTGACAGTGGCCCATGTGGCCCTGTCCTGTAAATAATCCCTTGTGAATATTGCCCGTGCCAGTTGGCACAATGTACATGTGTGACTTCTATCTGATGGGTCTTTACAATACAGAAGCTATTTTTATATAACCTTGTGTGGAGTTCCTTTTGTGGTGTGCCTAGGATGTTGTTGCTGTTGTGTGCTGGCGCAAATGCTTTACACATTGCCTCCGAGTTTAGCCTTACTGCTCGTGCCAAGCTACCAGGGGGTGAGCAGGGGTTATCTTGGCGTGTGACTCCCTTGCCCTGACTAGAATGGTGGTTTCTGCCTAGCTTTGGCGTCAGCCTTAGACAACCAGAAATAGCCAGTTCTAACACTGATGTTTAAAAAAACGATAAAGGGCTTGAATCTAACAAGAGCAGCAGGCCCAGATAACTTCCCGGCTCTGATAATTAAAACCCAAACGGACTAGTGGGCGGAATTTTTTACAAAGATGTTCCGAGCTATTTTAGACACTGGGTGGTTCCCCGATAATTGGAAAGGGGCTATAATAAGGCCCATACATAAGAAAGGGGATATGCATACCCCGAAAAATTACGGATTAATCAATCTACTTGAATTGGGGAGAAGATATTTGCAAAAATAGTGCTAGGCAAACTAAAAAACTGGGTAGAAGCGAACTCAATCATCCCGGTGGAACAGGGGGGGATTTAAAGAAGGGCACTCCACAGTGAACTATTGCTATGCCCTTTCGGCACTTGCCCGGAAGTCGATAGAACAAACGGGGAATATGTTCTGTTGTTTTGTCGACTTCCGGTCAGCCTTTGACTAAGTGGACCGCGGGATATTATAGGAGTGCCTGGCCAAATATGATATCCCAGTTTGCTTACTAGCAATCTTAAAAGAACTGCATATAGGGAACTGGGCCCAAGTAATAAAAGACACTCAGGGGGCACTGACAAGGAAAATAGATATAGGGAATAGGCTAAGACAGGCTTGCGTCTTAGCCCCCCTCCTCTTTCCAATTTTTTTTAGCAGATCTGCCAGAAGCATTGGAAGTCAAAAAAAGTGCTAGCCCCAGAATGAGTGGAAGAAGGGTCGCAAGCCTGTTGTATGCAGATGACCTAGTGATTATTGATCAGACAGAGCTAGGGTTACAGAGAAAACTAAACGTTTTTTATGATTATTGTAAGGCAAAATTGCTAGTAGTAAATAGTGACAAAAAAAAGATCTTGTGTTTCGGCAAAAGGTCCAAGAGCTTTAGCTGGTATCTAGGCAAAAGAAAACTAGAAACGGTAAAAGAATATAAATACCCAGGCCTATGGTTCGAATGCTCTTTAAAATGGGATAAACATTTGGAAAACCAAAATGCAAAAGCATATTCCTCCATTTGTGGTTTGAAAAAATGTTAAAGGCTTATGAAGCCATGATTCTCCCCCCCCCCCCCCCCCCCAAGTACTGTATGGGGTAGAGGTGCTCCATTTCAGTGGCAAAGGGGTGTGGAATCGGGAGGAAGGTGAGGCTTTAAAAATGCTACTGTCCCTTCCTAAGTCAGCAATGATACAGGCAATTAGATTAGAGACAGGAACGATAGCATGGAATACACCCAGGCCAAAATGGCTGTGGCAAGATTCTGGAAACGCCAATCTCAAGGGGAAGCCCAAAAGGTTTCACATTGGTGCAGTGATGAAATCCGGCATAGCAGCCTAAGATGGGCAATGGAGGCAAAAAGGAAAATAAAGGAGATAATCGGGAGCCTAAACGTGGAAGTAAATCAAAATTCCTTAGATGTAGATTTCACGAAGAGTTCACTCAGAGCACAAGGAAGGGAGGATTCAAGAATCCAGGACATAGGATACCTGAGAAAGAAAACATCGGTCCAATACATGATAGAAGTATGTGAAAATGATGCATGGTATCCTTATTTAGAAACCCTTCCGAACTATGGATTTAGGTGGGATATTTTGAAGATCCGAATTGGTACCATCCCTTGGCTATTGGAGGGGAGACTTAAGGCAGAAATGTTATATCCCGATGGTTTATGCAAGTGTGGACTGGGGACCAAGTGTAAAATGTTGCACATACTGCTAGATTGACCTATGTGTGTAGAAGTGAGAAAACTGTTCTTACGGCCCTTATTTATAAAATATGGCATAAGCTTACGAGCCCAAGCCATTAATTTACTGATAGGAATGGAAAACCTGGACATAGCAATTGCATTTGGTAACTATTTGAGAGGGGTAAACCAACTGGTGAGGGAAAAGCTCAAGCAAGTACAGAAATGAATCTACTTTTACACCCTCTCCTGGAGAAGTCAAAGGCTAAAGACCGAGGTGAAACTAGATCAAACTGTTCTAATATTTTACTGTAAATGAATAATGATGAATGTAATGAACTTGCCTCTATCTTTAGGAGATTTGAAACGCCCACTTTTATTATGTGTGGAGGCTTTTATACTTTAATTGTTTTTACAAATTAGAATATTGAGGAAATTGATTTTAGCATAGAAGTATTTATCTGGAGCTGCCCAGAAAGTAATTGTGTGATTATATGTACGATTGTATTATCTTGTTACTGATTGGTTGTTGTACAGTGTTTGAATTTTATATGATCTTGAAGTTTAAAGACTATGGTCTAAATAAACAGAGTTCTTTTCTCTCTCTGAGTAAGAGGGATGGGAATGTTATTAAAAATATATAAAAATCTCGAGAGTACCACCATTTAATAATGGCCACTCTACCCGCCATTGACAAAGGTAGCCGCAACCACCTCTCAACCTGAGATTCAAGCGAGCTGATTGCATGTCCATAGTTCAATCTGATGATAGTGGCCGTATCCAAGTGTATATACACCCCGAGATACTTAACTGCATCGGTGAACCACTCCAAGGGAAACTCACAGTCCCATGCTGCTGTGCTGGTTGTCAACGGGAAAATTACAGACTTGTGCCAATTTCATTCATGCCCGAGAACCTACCAAAGTGGATATTTTCCCTTATGAGGGGTTCCAAGTTGATTTGGGGCTGCCGTACGTACAAAACGGTGTCATCTGCATACAGAGATATCAAAAGGGGGCCAGTACGAAACTGCGGACCTCGATGTAAATGTTTCTCTTGAAAGTGCCGAACCAATGGGTCCATTGCTAATATAAAAAGCAGTGGTGACAGGGGACAACCCTGTCGGGTGCCACGGGACAAACGAAATGGCGGGGAAATAGTGCTGTTCAGACGCAGTCTAGCTATGGGTTCCGTGTATAGCAGAGCAGTTGTAGGGACAAAACATTCATGCATTCCCATACGGCGCATCACAGAAAGAAGAAAGCGCCACTCAAGGGAATCAAATGCCTTCTCAGGATCAAGTAGTACCGCAGCGGCGGGAGTGTTGGGGTCAATCGTATGTAATACGGTAAATAGGGTTCTCAAATTGAGAGAGGTGGACCAATGGGGGACAAAACCAGACTGTGTCGGCGAAATCATATATTCCATCAATAAGGACAACCGGATGGCGATTACTTTGGCTAGTATTTTGTAATCAAGATTAAGCAGGGACAATGGACAATAGGAACCGCAGAGAGTAGGGTCCTTGCCGGGCTCAGGGAGAAGTATAAATACAGCCTCTCTGAATGTTGGAGGGAGGATACCAATTTCAAGAGCCTCGGCATACACCTCTATCAACCGTGGAACCAGTAAATCCTTCTAAGCCTTATAAAAATCATCGGAAAACCCGTCAAGGCCGGGTGCTGAGGCACCTTTAAGTGCATCAATTGCCCCAATGCACAAGTTACTACTTGTGTAACGATATATCTGTAAGAGACATTAGTTAGTGATAGATTCCTTACCTTAGAATATCCCCAGGCCTCAGACTGGATCCGGAAACTTTTGTGTAGCAGTACCCTTGCACGTCGGTAGGCGTCGTCTGCGGCTCCGCGTCCGTCGTCGGCGTCGTGGGCGCCGTGATGACGTCGTCGGAGTACTTAGACGCCGCCTCTGCGTGCTAATGTCAGTTCTTAGCCACAGCTTTTCCGCGCCAGAAGCGCAGAGCCATGACAAAAACCAACACTGGTGCCATGAAACTAGGGCCCTGAAAGGGGATGACCTTAACCCTAGATATCGGTTCGCAGAACGGGGAGGATGGGTGGGTCGGTAAGGAATCTATCACTAACTAATGTCTCTTACAGATATATCATTACACAAGTAGTAACTTGTGCATCTGAAAGAGACACGTTAGTGATAGATTCCTTACCTTAGAATAGATACCCCAGCAATACCATCCCTGTGGTGGTGGGTCTGCGAACCAATAATCACACCAGAAAGTCCTGGAGGACGGAACGGCCAAAGTAGCCGTCCCTCCGGACTTGACTGTCCAGGCAATAGTGTCTTGCAAACGTGTGCAGCGAGACCCACGTAGCTGCCTGGCAAATGTCCTGCAAGGGCACACCTCGGCCCAAGGCAGTTGTAGTGGCCGTGGCACGAGTGGAATGAGCCCTAAGGCCAACAGGTGGTTCCTTCTTAGCCAAGGAGTAACACGCCTGGATGCACAAGATAATCCACCGGGAGATGGTCCGCTTGTGCACCGCTTTCCCTTTCTTAGCGCCCGCATATCCCACAAAGAGTTGATCATCCACCCGGAACTGTCATGTGCGATTCAGATAAAATGAGAGCGCACGTTTTGGGTCCAGACGGTGGAGCCTCTCCTCCTCTCTCGAGGGGTGCGGAGGCGGAAAGAAGGTGGGCAATGGGATGGATTGCCCAATGTGGAAGGCCGTGACTACCTTGGGTAAGAAAGAGGGCCTTGTCCGTAACACAACCTTGTCCGGATGGACTGAAAGGAAATGAGGCTTACAAGAAAGAGCCTGGAGCTCACTCACTCTCCTGGCAGAGGTGATGGCTACCAGGAAGGCAGTCTTCAAAGAAAGAAGGCGAAGAGGACAGTTGTGAAGTGGCTCAAAGGGAGGGCACATCAGAAAAGTAAGAACCAGGATCAAGTCCCACTGAGGCATCACGAAGGGAACAGGAGGAAAGGTATGAGCGATGCCCTTCAGGAATCGATTAACGATAGGGGACTTGAACAAAGAAGGTTGGTCAGGCAGCCTCAGAAAGGCTGAAAGAGCTGAAAAAGAGCCCTTGACAGTGCCCAGAGCCGAGCCCTGCTGGGCAAGAGAGAGAAGAAAGAGGAGAACCTCAGAAAGAGGGGCATTGAGGGGATCCACAGCTTTTGCTGTGCACCATGCCACAAATCTGTTCCACCTACAGGCATATACCGACTTTGTGGAGGGACGCCTGGCTGCCAGAATGCTGTTACAGACTTCAGGAGGCAAAGCAAATGGCCTCAACTGTCGCCGCTCAATCTCCAAGCATGGAGGTGGAGACTGGACAGGTTCGGGTGGAGGACCGTCCCCTGCTGCTGCGACAGAAGGTCCTCCTGAAGAGGCAGACGAACCGGGGGATCGACTGACACACTGAGTAGCTCGGGATACCAGTACCTTCGTGCCCAGTCCGGAGCCACAAGGATGACTTGTGCCCGGTCGCGCTTTATCTTCTTCAGCACTCTGGGCAGAAGTGGTATAGGCGGAAAGGCGTACAACAGACCGCAGCTCCACTCGCGACGAAAAGAGTCTCCGAGCGAGTGCCGCCATGGAAATTCCAACGCGCAGAACTGAGGACATTGCACGTTCTCTTCGGTGGCGAATAGATCTAACCAAGGCTCTCCCCATCGCAGAAAGAGGCCTTGCGCCACGTCCGAGTTCAGACGCCATTCGTGATCCATCGAGCACCGACGGCTGAGTTCGTCTGCCCTGGCGTTCAGAGAACCTGCCAGGTGTTGAACCATCAGAGTCACGCCCTGATGTTCCAGCCATTGCCAGAGGCGTAGAGCCTCCTGGCAAAGGGTCCACGACCCCACTCCACCCTATTTGTTGCAGTACCACATGGCGGTGGTGTTGTCCGTGAACACTTGCACTGCACTCCCTCGGACAGACGGGAGGAATGCCTTCAGTGCCAGACGAATCGCCCGCAGCTCCAACAGATTGATATGGAGCCGGGACTCCGCCGGAGACCAGAGTCCTCTGAACCCGCCTCTCCCAAGTGGCCTCCCCAGCCCTGGAGGGACGAGTCCGTCACAACTACGTGCTCCGGCTGGGGAAGGGAGAGGGATCTGCCGTTGACCCAATCGCGGTCCGTGAGCCACCACTGCAGCTGCCTCGCAGTGCCCTCCGAGATCAGGACATGGTCGGACAGGTTGCCCTGATGCTGGGCCCACTGAAACTTCAGGTCCCACTGCAGAGCCCGCATCCGCCACCGTGCGTGATGCACCAGAAGGATGCAGGAGGCCATCAGCCCTAGAAGCCGCAGCGTCAACCTGACCGAAACTCGGGATAAGGCCCGAAGATCGGAATCAGAGCCTGTATATCCCGAACCAGCTGTTCGGGCGGGTAAACCCGAAACTGCACCGAGTCGAGAACCGCTCCGATGAAAAGGAGCTTCTGAGAGGGGCACAGGTGTGACTTCGGCACATTGATGGAAAATCCCAGCTGGTGCAGGAGATCCGCCGTAGTCTGGAGGTGGCTGACGACTGTCTGAGGCGAGCCCGCCTTCAACAACCAGTCGTCTAGGTAGGGGAAGACTGACACCCCTAACCTGCGCAGATGAGCTGCGACCACCGCCATCACCTTCGTGAACACCCGTGGGGCGCTGGTAAGGCCAAAGGGGAGCACGGTAAACTGAAAGTGCTCGTGGCCTACCGTGAACGGCAGGTAACGCCGGTGGGCCGGCAGGACGGGGATGTGGAAATACGCGTCCTGCAAGTCCAACGCTACCATCCAGTCTCCTGGGTCTAGGGCAGCTAAGACCTGAGCCAGTGTCAGCATTTTGAACTTCTCCTTCCGGAGGAAGCCGTTGACGATACTCAGATCCAAGATAGGGCGTAGGCCCCCTTTGCTCTTCTTGGGTACCAGGAAGTAGTGGGAGTAGCAACCACGTCCTACTTCTGGCCCAGGAACGCGCTCGATGGCCCCCTTGGCCACGAGGGCCGAAACTTCCTCCTGCAGGAGCCGCAAGTGATCCCCCGATACACGGAGGTGTTGCGGTGGCATGGCTTGAGGGGTCGTCTCGAAGGGGAGGGAGTAGCCCCTTCGGACGATCTGCAGCACCCACCTGTCCAAAGTGACAGTGCGCCAGTGAGAGAGGTGATGGCGAACCCTGCCTCCCACTGGCGTCACATGGGCCGAAAAGCACGGACCAGGAGGGTTTAGAGGTGGATGCCGCGGGGGCAGGTGTGGACTGCCTCCGGCTGGGTCCCCGACCGCCTCCACGGCGGTTTCCACGGCCGCCGCCGCGCTGGACGACAGTTTGCGGCGAGTGGCTGGCGGCACGTGTGGGGGCACCCCATCCCTGGCCACGAAAGGAGCGAAAAGCACCCTTTTGCTGGCGCGGGCCGAGAGGCCCAAGGACTTGGCCGTAGCCCTGGAGTCCTTAAAGCGCTCAAGCGCGTGGTCTGCCTTGTCGCCAAAGAGGCGACGGCCATTGAACGGCATGTCCATAAGAGTGTTTTGGACGTCTGCCGAAAAATTGGCGGATCTCAGCCAGGCGTGGCGTCTTACCGCCACCGTCGTAGCCATCGCTCTGCCCAGCGAGTCAGTAGTATCCAGCCCACACCTGATGGAATACTTGGCTGCGTCCCGGCCCTCCACAAGGGCTTGGCCGAGTTTGGCCCGTACCTCCAACGGGCACTCTGGCAGCACATCCGCCACCGTCTCCCACAGAGAGTGGGTGTAGCGGCCCAAGAGGCATGCGGTGTTGGAAGACCGCAGTCCCAAACTAAGGGACGAGAAGATCTTCTTGCCATAGTTCTCGTACCTCTTGGATTCCCTTGTCCGGCGGGGCCGTCGGGAATGCGGTCTGGGAATTAGAAGCCTGGATGACCAGACTCTCAGGGTGGGGTGGGAGGACAGGAAACATAGGTCGCCCGGAGCCGGGCGGTGGCGTCTGGCCACGTTCCTATCTACGGGCGAACCCGTAGCGGGCCTGGACCAAGTGCCCAAAAGAACGGCCGTCAAGGCCTCATTAAACGGCAGCAGAGGCTCCACGGAGCATGACTTCGGCTTAAGGACCTCAGTGAGGAGGTTAGTCCTCACGGCCGCGACGGGGAGCTCAAGGCCCAAGGCCTTGGCAGCCGTCATCAACACCACACCATAGGTAGCTCCCTCCTCCGAAGCCAGGGTAGGAGGAGAGACAAATCCAGTGTCTGGAGAGGTGTCCAGGCCAATGGCCTCCCCAAGGTCTCCTGCCCAGTCCATATTAGACTGACACTCCTTGGTCAGAGGGTCCTCAGACCCCTCCCAATCCTCCTCATCCCTCATCTCCTGAGATTCAGGGTCGTAATTGTATGAGGTCGGCGCGTAGAAGCAAAAATCTCCAAACGGCGTCGGGTGCGGCGCCGAAAGGCGCCGTCCCGACGTCGGAACCGAATGAAAGGAGGCATCGGGGACAGCGCCGCCCGAGGACGGCGCCGGAGGGGACACCACACGGACCGACGCCGGGGGGGTCGTAAGGTCCACCGGTGACGATCCAGAGCCCGATGAAGGTCCAGCGGCTCCCTGCGGCGCCAGGCCCGAAGGCGCCGACGGCGCCGGTGCCGCTGAACTCTGCAGCGCCGGGCCCGAGGGCACCGGCGGTGTCGGATCGTGGGGCCTTGCGGCGCCGGGGCCGAAGCACCCAACGGCGTCGGGGTCGAAGCACCCAACCCACTAGGGCTCCCAGACGGGTCCGCTGGGCCCGAAGGTGCCGCGGAGCCCGTCGGAGGAGAAAGGGACCTCATGGCCATGAGGAAACGCTCAATCTCCTCCGGCGTCGCGTTCAGCCCAGGGACCGGAGGGTATGGGGCCGGACGCGGCACCCGCGACTCCCGAGGAGCCGCGTGGGCGGTGTAACCCGAACCCCCGGCCGCATCGCGCGAGCGTCGGGGGGGGGGAGTCAGAAGAGCGATGATGTCTCTTCGACTTCTTATGCTTCTTACCTGACGACTTGGACCCAGAGGAGTGGCGGCGACTCCCGGAGCTGTGACGGCTCCGTCCCCGTGACCTGTCCCTCGACCTCCCGTGGGACCGGGACCTCACACGGCGCGGGGCCGACTGCCGGAGTTCGAGCCGCCTGCGGGACCGCTCCCGCCTGGCCTTCCTCGAAAGGGCCCGACAGTCGGAGCAGGCCTCGTCGTCATGGTCGACGCCCAAACACGTCAGGCACAGGCTGTGGGGATCCGTGACCGACATGGTACGGTCGCACTCGTCACAATGCTTGAAGCCGGGCATCCCTACGGCACCGTACGAAATGGATCAAAAGATCACCAAAAACTCAGTTAAAAAGTGACTAGGGTAGCTGCTCTTTCCAGATCTGCGCTGGCTGGCGCGGAAAAAAGAAGAACTGACGTCAGCACGCGGAGGCGGCGTCTAAGTACTCCGACGACGTCATCACGGCGCCCACGACGCCGACGACGGAAGCGGAGCCGCAGACGACGCCTACCGACGCGCAAGGGTACTGCTACGCAAAAGTTTCCGGATCCAGTCTGACGCCTGGGGATATTCTAAGGTAAGGAATCTATCACTAACGTGTCTCTTTCAGATACGCTATCCGGAGAAATGGGAAGGGCAAGGAATTCTTGCATATGTTTTTCAAGATAAACCAAAGCAATTTCCGCAAGGTACTTTCCTTGCTCCCGAAGGTCTCCAGTGAGCTTAGAGGTGTACAGAGTTTTAAAATGCGAAAGGAAGGTGTTGCAGATATCTGGAGTGGAATGGAACCTCCGTTCATTCGGGTCTTTCATTTCGGAGGTAAAGGCTTTATCGCGAGTAGGGCGGAGCGTGTGCGCTAAAATCTTACGGGCCGCTCACCCTCTCCATATCCATATCTTCTAGCCATGTGTTGCTTACCAAGGAACAGTAGTTCTCACTCAGCAGCGTCTCGAAATTCCAACTTCAAGGCCTATCGTCGGGCCTTGCCAGACTCTGACCCCTTCTCTAGTAGTTCCAAATCGAGGGTAGCAATTTCTTGCTCAATACGGCTAAAAGTGGATCGCAAAGCTCTCAAGACACCTGTATTCTTAGCTATGCATACCCCCTGATGTAGGCCTTAAACCCCTCCGAAAGCCCTGCAGTATGTCCCATCAAGGAGCCCACTACTATCAACAAGCGGCCCTCGCCATCAGCTACCACCTTGTGCAGCGCAAAAGGAACCTTCTTATGGATGAATATGGCAAACCCCCTTGCGTAACTGCTGTAATTAGAGAAATATCTGTGTGATCCCCAGCTCGCCGCCATGGAAGGTGCATCGGATTTGGAAAAGTGAGTCTCATGCATGAAAACAATGTCTATGCTATGTCTAGCAACGTAGTTAACCGCTTCCGTGCGGCAGGAATTCCATCCCTGTGCTGGACATTCCAAACGCGCGCCTGGTCGTGACGGGACAATTACGTCATCAGCACAGCCCAACCGTGACTCATGACGGAATGGTTCCGTCACGAGCATGGAAGGGGTTAAGGACTTGTCTTCTTTTGCACGTATTATTCAGCCCTCAGACATTCCAAGACATCAGAGAGAGTCTGGAAGGACCGGGCTGCCACCCTATCTGCGACATTCGGACAGTGCAACTACAATCATGAAAGCAGCGAAATCAACCCGACGCCATGCATCATTAACCTGTGTAAAGTTCTGAAAACCTGTGAAATATCCGCAAATGACCCCCCCACCACCCAGCCTCATCCCGTCCCTGGCGAAGCAGATCCCATCCCTGCAACCCAAATGACGGTGCAGTTCAAACAAGCTTCGTAATACAGTTATCGAATATACACACTGTAAACTTGCCATTTTGACCAAACCAACCTCGGTGTTCACCATGAGGTGCAGCAATACCACGCCGACCGGGCACATCAGAACACAACAATGACGAATGGAAGATATCACAACTATGGTAACAACCCAACAGAGCCTTCTCATACAAAAAATTGCATCAACCAGTCCCAGGATTGGAGAAGAGTTCCATACTAGCCTCAGAACCGCTATGTGGGGGGGATGTCACACGTGTGGCATTCGCCGCTCCATTGTTGCTTCTTCTGTACCCCTGTGCCTCGGTCGGAGTATCGAAGATGCAGGATCTGCCAACCACATCCACTCTTAGCCTAGCCGGGTAGAGCATCCCATACCTCAGGCCCAAGTTCTTTAAAGTGGCCTTCAATCCATTAAACTTGGGCCGGGCATCTTGAACCATGACAGTAAAGTCCGGGAAAAAGGATAATTTATTTGCCTGCTATTGGACCTCCCCCTGCTTACGGGCCAAACGGAGTGTTGTGTCCCTGTCTCGAAAGTTCATAAGCCTGGCGATGATGGGCCTTGGAGGCTGCCCGGGCCTGGGGCGAGGCCCTAATGACCTGTGTGCATGTTCCACCACAAACCCCTGAGTGAAAGCCTCTCTGCCAAAGAGATCCGATAGTAGTTGTTCCACGAATGTGTCCATGCGACCTGAGGTGGCAGTTTCTGGCACGCCAATAACGTGCACGTTGTTCCGTCTGCTATGGGATTCTAAATTTTCCTTCTTTATCGCAACTTCTTTCAGGATTCTTTCCACTCTTTCTAGGCGCTTCTGAGATTGCGTCGTTCCGTCTTCTATATCCGAGACCCTCGCTTCCACGACATCGAGGCGACGGTCGTGGGCTAGGACCTTCGTGCCCATATCAGCCAGCATCTTATCCAACGCATCAAATCTGCCGTCTAGGGCTCTGAAGCCAGCCCGCATCTCTTTAAGCATCGCCGCAGTCAAAGAGGTCGAATCTTCAGCGTCATCCTCGCGTTGTGCCCCATCCGCCGAGTCTACTTGGTCGCTAGAAGTCGCGTCAGGGACTTTGTCGAACTGCAGCGTCCGCTGTTTAGGGTCCTTACGTCCCATGGCTACACGCGGATGGCTGCGTCTGCCCACACAGGCGGAGCAATGGGAGTAGCGCTTCAGTTGGTAAGCGTGTAAGACGAACCACCAAATGGCCGAAACCTGCGCCTCAGCAACCAGCCTGGGCCAACACAGCACAGAGCACAAGAGGGAGTTATTCTGTGATAGTCAATGGCCACAGTCGCCAGTAGTGTAGGGGACAGCCCCGAGGCCCACCGATAGCCCTGCGTCTGTTTACCGCCAAAGAAGATGGCAGCCGGCAGGAGGTAGCTGCGCAGTATACAAGCGAACCGGGCACCACGGAGGAGACATGTGAAGTGGCTACAATCCAACGCACAAGCACCAGCGCAGAAGCTCAGGGTCTTCACAAAGCAATGCAGCCAGACTCAGCAGATGTTAAACTGCCCATTAACAAGAAGACTGTTCAGGACATCACCATAGCATGTTCTCAGGAGCCAAGTGCGCCTCCACTCTACTCATGCAGGAAGCCCTTAACTGCAGCCTGAGTCCATAGGCATCAGCACGGGTGTAACCCACGATGCGGCATCATGCAATCAGCCACCTCTGTTGTAGGCCGGTGACTCTCGTTTCTCCAGGGCCATACATGAATAACTGATGGAGCTAGCACACCCAATCTCATCCAGTGCCACGCGACCCCCAAAGCTGCAACCAGCGGCTTCCACTCTCAGCCCGCCACACCCCCAGCTGCCAAGCAGCGCCCGCGGCCCAGTGCGACAGCAACCGCATGGTCAAGAAGGCGAGCAGCCGCCGCGTCAGCAAAGGCGCCACAGCAGGGGGAGGGGGGTCACCACAGCAGTGGGGATGGGGGGGAGGGTCGCGCTCAGCACCGGACATCGAATAGGAGCCTCCGCTCACATCCGAGGATGGACGTAGCGCACCACGCTCCAGCGTCGCTCTCCGTCAGGCCTCCAGCCCACAGCGCCCCTCACAACAACGCCGGGACACGAAAAGGGCTGCTCCGCTTCTCGGATCCGCCCAATACCGGCACCAATCTTCACTGCATCTCTCCCTGGGAAGGATAGGAAGGCATGCGTTGTGTTTTAGACCGTCTGCATTTATGTAAACAAGTTAGTGCGGTGCCCGGTCGGCGGAGCTTCAGGCGCAGGCGGCCATCTTAGTCGCCTGAGTGCACCCCCCCCGGTGGAAAAGTTAAGGCTCCCCGTGAAGAGGAGGAGGGGGGCCCGGGTCCCAGGAGAAAGGCAGGGGGAGTGCCGTCGCACTCTCCCACTGCAGCCAGAGAAAGGTTGGGGAGTGCGGTCGCACTCCCCCGAGGTCCGGACGGACCCGGCAGAAGCTTCGTGTCTGCCGGCAAGAGCTGGAAGACCTGAAGAGATGTGCCGGCTCTCGCGGCAGCACGCGATGGTGCCTGACCCCACTCCCCAGGTTGCCCTCCACCATGAAGGCATGCGGGGGTCCCGGGTGGGACTGGGAAACCGAAAGGACGGAAAGGAGGTGTGAGGGGCCCGGTTGGGACCGGTCCTCCTAAAAACACAAAGAGCAGCCGGGGGTGGGCTCCCCGAGCCTAGGCACTCACCTGGGGATCCAGATGGGACCGGACCCTCCAACGAGGGAAGGCAGCGGCCCGAGGCACACATCGCGGCTCTCCCTGGCGCAGAGCTGCTGTTATAATATTCATGGAAAACCAAGAACCGCCCATAATGCCTTGCAGGTCTGAATCGGCCTGCAAAGGAAAAAAAACAGCTGTTTCTCTGTTTGTGGTGGCTTTAGGAGAACGAGGTAACCACCAAGGGAGTGCCAAGGTGCAGGTGGAGCTGCTGGAGAGGCGCAGTTTCCCCCAGTACAAAAATGGAAGTCTCTCCCTAAGTCTCATGGGGACTTGCAAAGTATAACCCCTCAAGGGCTCAGTCAGCATGTTAACTCTTCCTGGGCTGGAAATTTTGTCCTACAGCTGGAAGAGGATTGAGAAGTGCACCACAGGATGAAGTGCTGAGTTGGGGATGTCTGGAGAAAGCATCCTCTGGAGGTGAAGAGGCATAATTGCACCTGTAGTGCATTTACTAATGTTATTTCTTTTAGAGGGACTGAAGGTCACTTGCGTAATGAGAAGTACCTGCGTAAGCAAAGTGGGGTTATGTTGCCAGACATTCCTGCTTGGGTGTCTGGCTGTATGTGCGTAATCCTGCGATTTCATCTGTGATGCCTTTAGGGGCTGTAATTGCTACGCATTCTAATGTCCAACAAAAGTGATGCTTAAACATGCATTCTTGCTGCTGCGCTTAGGTGAAGAACCCAGACTGTTAGTCCTTAGGACGTAAGGGTGTATACTTCATGGTCAGTATAAAAAGCTCAGTCAGGATTGGGTGTCACCAGGTCAGGTGTACCTGTTTTAAATGCTTGTTGAGGTAACAGGGTGGGTCGCCGCTGGTATGAAGCCAGTGCGCAGGGCCCTCGCTCTACATTGGTTCAACCAACTGCATTTGGGGGCAAGAGGATGTGCATACATGGGAGTGGTAGTACTAGATCCCACCCCCATGCGGGAGGGGTGGAGATGTTATGCAATGTCACAAAGTAATTCCAACAGCTTATGTATATTTGTAAATTGGTGCATAGTATTGAGTAGTGTGTGTGTTTAATAAATGTACACATACTTTTATAAAGCAAAGTACAGACTGGACAATCGATTATTGAGTGTTACTGCTGCGCACCTGTAATGGCAGTTACTAGTCCACACCACCTCCCTTGAGTAAATCTCAGACTGCTCTGCAACGGTACCCTCTGAGAGTCAGGCGCTACAACTGGGTGTTTGGTTCCCAGTAAAGGAGTAGTTTCTGTCCTGTAACTCCAGTTCTGTAGTAGGGGTATCTCTGTTATGGTCATAATCTAGTGAATAGTCCCGCCCATGTGCGTGGACCCCGGAGTAATCAAAAATAATCTCTAAAGGTGTCGAAAAATGTAGAACTGCACAGACACTTGAGAGAGAATTAAAGACAGATAATGCCGCCTATAAAACCAGGCTACACTGTCCAGTACTTCAGCTAGAAATTCCACCAATAATCCACAAACAGCAAAATCTGTCCAGATTTCACTTGCTTCAGCAGCTAAAAAACCCTCTGGAATGATAGAGAGGAAGACATGGACAGACAAGCCCCATAGGCTGCCATTATGTGGCTCAAAACAGGATATTGTGCCTTTAAGAGAACTTTCCATAACTTCACAGAATCCCAGAATGCACTGCAGGTCCCTTTTACTTTCAGTTCTTTTTGAAGGCGTAACACGCCAGACCTGTAGCATCCCTTACATGAATATCTCTCCACCGGGGAGGAGGGCGGGCGCTTATGAATATAACAGAGATACCCCTACTACAGAACTGGAGTTACAGGACAGAAACTACTCCTTCTGTAGTAGGGGATCTCTGTGTATAGTCATAATCTAGTGAATAGAATGGCAAGCCCATCCCCACACCAAAGCGGCGGTGGAGAAACAAGAAATAACACCACTATTGTGCGAACAGATTTCGCAGCGAAGCCTGCCCAACCTGAGCGTCTGCCCTGGCATCAGTGTCCAGGCAGTAATGCTTGCAAAGGTATGGACCGACTTCCAAGTGGCGGCCTTGCAGATTTCTGCAATTGGAACATTATGGAGCAAAGCCGCCGTGGCAGCTTTGCCCCTGGTGGAAAGAGCTTTAGGTTTACCCCCTAAGGTCTTATTAGCCTTTTGGTAACATAATTGTATGCAGGACACAATCCACCTAGAGATGGACTGCTTAGAGGTAGCAAGACCCGTCCTGACTGATCCATAATTGATGAACAATTGGTCTGACCTACGAATATCTTTGGTCTTATCCAGATAAAATTTCAACACCCTCCTAACATCCAGGGAATGTAAAGACCTTTCCGCTGGAGATGAAGGATTCTGAAAAAACGTAGGCAAAGTTATAGTCTGGTTGACATGAAAATCAGAAATAACCTTGGGAAGAAATTTAGGGTGAGTACGCATAACAACCTTAGCAGCATGAAATACAGTATGAGGTTCTTCGCAACACAACGCCTGAATTTCACTCACCCTGCGGGCCGATGTAATGGCCATGAGGAACGCCGCCTTCCAGGACAGGTGCTGCAACAAAGCCTTATGAATAGGTTCAAAGGCTCCTTCATCAATCTGGACAGCACCAAATTCAATTCCCATGAAGGCAAAGGAAGCCGGACAGGAGGGAATACTTTCTTCAAGCCTTCCAAAAAATCTTTGATCACAGGGATCTGGAAGAAGGAAGTCTGTGAAGGGCATTTCCTGTAGGCAGTCAATGCAGCAAGATGAACCTTAATGGAATGAACATTAAGGCCAGACTGCGCCAAATGTAGAAGGTAAGGAAGGATGACGTCTTCCTTGCACGTGGTCAGGTCATAGTTCTTGGACTTGCACCAGATACAGAACCTCTTCCACTTGTAAGCATAGGAAGCCCAAGTGGAAGGTCTCTTAGCCTCCTTCAGTATGTCTATGCAATCTCCTGGTAGATTCAAATGGCCATATTGCGCTATTTCAGGAGCCATGCCGCCAAACATAAAGATGAGAGGTTGGGGTGCAACATCTGCCCCCCGAACTTTGTGAGAAGGTCCGGCCTGCACGGCAGCCGTATGTGCGGAAGGAGAGACCGGTGAAGCAGGTCCGTGAACCACCACTGTCTGGGCCATTCCGGGGCAATCAGGATCCTCCGTGCCCTGGACTGGGACAGCTTGATGAGTACCGCCGGAATCAGGGGAATGGGTGGAAAAGCGTACAGAAAGCTATTCGACCAGTTGTTCCATAACGCATTCCCCAGCGTCCCCTGCTGGTAGTACCTGGAGGCGAAGTCTCGGCATTTGCTGTTTTCGGCGGTGGCGAACAGATCTACGTCTGGAGTCCCCCACCTTGCGAAGACTTCTCCAAGTACTTCGTCGTTTATGACCCATTCGTGGTTTTCCTGAATCAGTCTGCTCAGTGCGTCCGCCGGAACATTCTGCACACCTGGCAGATGGGTAGCCGTTATCGTCAGTCCTCTGGCCAGAAGCCAGTGCCAGATCGCCTGCGCCTCCTGCGACAGAGTGCGTGATCTTGAGCCCCCCTCCTTGTTGAGGTAATACATCGTGGTCGTATTGTCCGTCTGCACAAGCAGAGAGTTGGTCTGAAAGGACGGGTGAAAGGCCTTCAGTGCCAAGTGAACATCCCTGAGTTCCAGGAAGTTGATGTGATACGTGGACTCCATCGGTGACCACGTTCCTTGAATCTGTAAGTCTCCGGAGTGCGCTCCCCAGCCCTGGAGAGAAGCATCAGTCACGATAGTCTGAGTGGGAATGTCCTTGTGGAAGGGAACCCCTCTGAGGAGATTCTCTGCTGAACACCACCACTTCAGAGACTGAAGAGCATGCAGAGACAGTCGTATCTTGTCGTTCCAAGACCCTTTCCTCTGATCCCACTGATCCTCCAAGCACTCCTGCAACGGTCTCATGTGCAGTCGTGCGTGTGGCGTTAGGAAGATACAAGAGGCCATCGATCCCAGTAGAGAAGACACCGTCCTCACTGTTGTAGATGGAGTGGTCATAAGAGCATGAGCCTTCCGAAGGAGTGATAATCTTCGCTCCTCCGAAGGAGACACGCTTGCTGACAGCGTATTGATGGTGGCTCCCAAGTACCGAATGCACTGGACCGGAGTCGGGACAGACTCGGACATGTTGATGTGCAACCCCAGCTTGTTCACGAGAACGCACGTCTTCTGGAAGTGTGCCTGAGCTTCCGAGAAGGAGGAGGCCTTGATCAACCAATCGTCCAGGTACCGGTAGACAAACACCTTGTTCTTCTTCAGGTGTGCTGCTACCACTGCCATGCACTTCGAGAATGTTCTGGGCGCAGACTTCAGCCCGAATGGCAGTACTGTGTATTGATAATGATTGGTGCTGACTTGAAATCGCAGGAACTTCATGTGTTTGTGTGCAATGGGCACATGGAAGTACGCATCCTGTAGGTCTATTGCACATAGCCAGTCTCCCTGTTGCAGCTGAGGATAAATCTGATGCAACGACAGCATGCAAAACTTTTCTCTGCAAATCCACTTGTTTGCCTGCCGCAAGTCCAGAATGGGCCTTAACTCGTTCTTGTCCTTCTTGCGAACCAGGAAGAACCAGGAGTGCAGACCTCTTCCTCTTTGAGCCAGAGGTACGTCTTCTATCGCCCTTTTCCTTAACAGGATATCGGCCTCCGCCTGGAGCTCGCGCAGTTGATACTGCGAGCTGACCGGAGGAATTGATGGAGGCGGGCTGGTGAATTGAAGACTGTATCCATTGCAAACAATATTCAGCACCCACTTGTCCTGAGTAATTTTTCTCCACTCTGCCAGAAAAAATTGAACGCTTCCCCCCACCGGAGCGGGTAACGGATGAAGGGGAAGTAACAGCTACGGGTCGCGACCCGGCCGGGCCCTTGTTCGCTGTAGAACCTGAAGCGACCTCAACAAGCTTCAGAGAATCCAGAATACTGCTGCCCGGATCATCACAAATACCCCTGCCAGAACCTCCGCGAAACCTGCTCTTAAACTCCTTCACTGGCTCCCCATAAGGGAGCGAGTCAAATTCAAGGCCTTATGCCTTGTTCAGAAATCACTGCAAAATCAAGGCCCCCCAGTCCTCAGCAAATTCATCACACCCTATAGAGCTACAAGATCCCTCCGTTCAGATACAGAAAATCTTATCATCACCCCCAGATTCAGGAAAGTCCGATCAGGAGGAAGACGTTTTTCAGTCCAAGCGGCCCGCCTCTGGAATTCGCTCCCCCGCAATTTGCGTCTTGAAACTCAATACCTACGTTTTAGAAAGCAGCTTAAAACTCATCTTTTTCCCTAGTTTTTAATATCTCCCCCTCATCCTGAATCTTGCTCCCCTCCCCCCAGCCCCCCCCTTTTTTTCCCCTCCCCCGTTTTGCCCCTGGCCCGCTGTACTGTAGAGTTAGGGTCTCCAGCGCTGGGATACTTCAGGGTGACTATGCGCTCTATAAAAATAAATAATAATAATAATAATAATAATAGAGGACTGCTGTCCCCCTCTACCCTTCTGACGCTTTTGGAAGGGTCTCTGGAACTGCTGCTGTTGTTGCTGCTGCTGTCCTGAAGACTGCCCTCGTCCTCTTCCCTGTGCACTGAACCGTCTCTGGAACGGGCGGTAGGACTTCTTTTCTTTGGGCTTCTCCAAGCCAACAGCCGTCATGGTCTCTGCCTCCGCCTTCATGCGGGCCATCTCATCATCGGCATGCTTTCCGAACAGAGTTTCCCCGGAAAAGGGCAGATTGGCCACCCGCTGCTGGGCCTCCGGCTTGAGTGATGTGAGCCTGAGCCAAGCATGGCGTCACTGGTTGATCCCATGACAGTACCCATGGGCAGCCAAAAGAGATATCCGCAGCCGCGCTGATGACCTGGTTTGACACCAGCATCCCCTCTTTGAGGATCTCTTGGAAGTCCTCCCTCTTGTCTTGGGGCAGAAGGTCCGTGAACTGTTGCAGGGAGTCCGACAGGGCACGGTCGTACCGCCCCAGCAACGCCGCATCGCTGGAGGCCTTCATGGCCGTGAATGCAGTCCCACAAGCCTTCCTTCCAGCCGAGTCGATCCACCGGCTTTCCTTATCGGGCCGCACGGTTGAGGACGGGGAAGTAGAGTGTAACCTCCTGGCCGCCGTCACTATAACAGAGTCGGGTACCGGATCTATCCGCAGAAAGGTCGGGTCCGAATCCGGGGCCCTGTACTTCTTCAGAAGTCAGGAGGGAGCGGCCTTCACCACCTCTGGCGTGAGGAACAGCTCCTCCACAGGTTCTACCAAACCTGGCACTAGTGGTAGAAGAGGGCGAGACAAATGCTTCTTGTGAAGCATTTCAAAGATCACGGACGTCGTGGGTGTTGGAGCCGTCACCGTGATTCACAATTTTATAGCCCCCCTCAGGAGAACCTCCTGGAACGTGCTGATGTCGTTCACCGGAGACACCCTTGTCCCTGGGGAGTCCGACAAGGTCGGTGAATAGGATCTTGTCCTGGAGGAGTCCATGCAGGACCTGGATCCCCGCCTCCTATGGCGACGTCTTGATCTAGTGGAGGATCTACGTTGACTCCTCGATCTTCCTCTCCGTCCGGAGCGCGATCGCGACTTCCTAGGCCTCGGTCGATCCGCCGGTTCCACCGGAGCGGGCGTCTTTGGTTTGGCCTGGGCCTTCGGCTTAGGAGTCCCCTTGGAGGGGTTGGAAGTCTGGGCAGTGAGACCGACCTCGGAGGGACCGGAGGTGGCTTTTCTGGCAACTGAGGTCGAGGTCCAGATTGCGGAAGTGGTGGTAAAGGAGGAGGGGTAGGGCCCTCGGAGGGAGACCCCTCGGCAATGGAGGCGGAGGTGTAACCGGTCTCTGTGACGGGGTATACACCTCGGAGTACACCGAGCCCGGTGATCCGCCTACCTTTCCAGCCTGGGACGTTGGCGAACCTCCCATGTCGTCAGGCCTCCTTCCACGTCTCTTCGGCGTCGAAGAACGGCGACCGGACGGCGAGGGTCGGTACCTTGACGTCGAGCGTCTTTTCCTCGGAGTCGACCGTCTCCCCTCGACAGCGAGTATCTATGCCTCGACGGCGACCTCGTCTGCCTCGACGGTGACCTCCTGCGCCTCGACGGCGATCTGCGCCTCGACGGTGATCTACTCCTCAACGACGTGGATCCCCTCGACGACGATCTACTCCTTTTCGCCGACGGCGAACGGCGGTGTCACCTCGACGGCGAGCGCCGGCGCTGGGCCTTTCGATGTCGATCACTCGACGATGACTTCGACGAGGACAACGACGAAATAGTCACAGGAGACTTCGACGGCGGTCTGTTCAATTCCTTCGACGTCGCTTCACCCCAGACGACGGGGAACAGACTGTAGTCATCCCTCTCGACGCCGTAGTCGGTGCAATCGACCCAGACGGAGAATGGGGACGCTTGCTGGTCTTCCTGCCCCTGGGGAGCCCCCTAGAGGCCTCAGCACGGGCAGAGGAAGCCCCTCCAGACCCACCTAGCGCCTTCAGCCTTCTTTCCTCAAGGCCCTGAAGCCTGATCTTCTTTCTGTCCTTCAGGGTCCTGCCAGAGAAGCCCTGACAAATCCCACACTCCTCTGGGACATGGGAAGAGGGAAGGCAGAAGATACACACCTCATGGGGATCTGATTTGGCCTTCTTCCTGGAGCACTCATACCCCCTTGAGTGACCATAAAATTATTAAATTAACTGTCTCATTAATACCCCCTGAATCTGACCTCTGGTCTTTAAAGAACAGAGGCTTTACTATTAATCTCCACTCAGATAGATGTTATTGGGGATCTAGTCATAATAAAGATGTACAAAACATCCTTACCCAATTTCTAACTGAGCTCGACTATTGGCAAGGTAGGGAATTCACGTTCCTTGAAACCCTCATCCAAAAAAACACTGAAATGGCTAGGAGTACAGGAAATTATAAAAAGAAATATTTTTCTCCTAGTCCCCTATTAAGGTTAAATAAAGAAATCAATAAACTTGTTAGGATGCAATACCTTAATAGATCTGGGGAGAATGGGGTACAGCTAGCTCTGTTAAAAAGAAGGAGGGTGAGATTGAGAGCCAAGTTAAAAAGAGACAAAGAAGACACTTTATGGATCAAGCTAAGAGAGGCATCAAACTGTAAAAACTCTAGAGATTTTTGGTCCATAATAAGGCAAGGATGTGGATCTGTAAAAACGTCCACTCCGATTGTTATTACTGAAGATGTCTGGACCCAATTTCTGACCACCTTATATGCGTCCAATGATGCAGGGGGCGATGAATGGGTTCCAGATTTTAATACTGATTCTAAAATGGAACTCCCCACTGAGCATTCCATAGCTATCACAATCAGGAGCATGCGCTCTTCTGGGGCTATGGGACCCGACGAATTGCCCATGTCTATAATTAAGCAAGACGTAATCACTTGGAGCAGGATTCTTCTTCCAGTGTTTAGGGCGTGTTTTAAAACTCGAACAGTTCCCGACTCTTGGCGGGGAAGTATCCTGATCCCAATTTTTAAAAAAGGAGACCGGGATAATCCCTCTAATTATCGCCTAATTGCCTTATTGGACGCGATAGGGAAAATTTTTGCAAAATTTTTATTAGTATTAATAACAGAATGGGCAAATTCAAATAATATTATACCTAGGGAACAGACAGGATTTCGAAAAGAGCACGGAACTCTGGATAACCTAACACTGCTACAGGTAATTGTAGACAAATATGTTCGTGTACGTGGTGGGGGCATATATGCAGCATTTATAGATTTCTCCGCAGCCTTCGACAGGGTGGACTGACTGACGATGTGGAGAAAGCTGTCGGCATTGGGTATGCCGGGATACTTATTGGACTTAGTTAAGTCCCTACACTGGAACACATGGTGTAGGGTGTTACAAGGCGGCGAAAGGGGTCTCTCTCAAGCTATCCCCTCCCGGAATGGACTAAAACAAGGATGTATATTGGCACCCACACTGTTTTCCCTGTATATGGCCGATTTGCCAACCGCTGTTGCTGAATGTGAGGGACTAGCCCCAAAAATTGGAGGAACTGCTATATCTATTCTAATGTATGCAGACGACATACTTGTTTTAGATCTTACACCGAAAGGCCTCGCTAATCGTCTCCATACATTGAATGAATTCGCTGATGCACACTATATGAAAATCAATAGCTCAAAAAGCAAAATCATGTGCATCTTTGGTAAGAAGAAGTGCAGATCCAGGAGTTTTAACTGGACATTAAGCGGAGAAAAGCTTGAGGTAGTTAACTCCTACACGTTTTTAGGCAAAATAATATCTTCTAACCTTAGTGAGAAGCCCCACATCGAAAATAATTCTAGAAAAGCAATGGCCCATGGTAGGGGACTATGTTCCTTGTATAAAGCGACGGGGAAGAGGCACTTCTCCTTATGCTTGGAGGTATTTCGAGCAAAGATTCCTGCTACCCTCCTTTATGGAATGGAATTGGTGGATCTAAATCAATGGGATTTTATGCAAAAAATGGAGGGGAAGGTATTAAGGAAAATTTCCTCATTTAATTCAGCCTGCTCCACTTCTTCTTGCAGGCTGGAATTCGGACTGCGAAGTTGCTGGGCTCAAGGGTTGGCTGCTCTCGTAAGATGGGTAGCATGCTTGGCCCGAGGCAAACCAGGAACCTTACGAGAAATTTTAAAAAAGGAACTTTTGGGCAACTTTAATGAGTTCTCGCAGCTGGTAAAAATTTTTAGAAAAGCTGTTTCGATACTGGAACTGGATGAAAGTACGTTATTTTCACTTTCTCCATCAGAATTAAAGTTAAAGTTAAAAAGTATGTCCTGGGAACTATGTTATAAACAGAAGTATAAAGAAAGGGAAGCCCTGGTTTTAACTTATACACCTAAACTAGCCCAACAATACTTAACTTGGAACATTCCGCATGGTGTCCGTAGGATATGGTACCTTCTACGTCATAATTTGCTTCCACTTAATACACTACTTGCAAAATGGTATGGAGTGTCCCCCTTATGCAGTTTATGTAATGATGCTGTTCAGGATCTCAACCATGTACTGTTTATTTGTCCGGTATTGCACCTACTGAGAAAAAAATGGATAAAACCAATTTGTTTACAACTGGGAATCATGAATGTAAAAATGTTCTTCCATGCTCTTTTTTGCTGCCCTAACGAAATGTTCTGTTTCAGAATTTTTAAATATTTTAAAGAATTTTTAGATATTTATTAATGTGATTCCGGGAGATGTTGATGAGTGCATTTTTTGTAGATAACAAGTGGTTGTTTCTGTCGCTGTATGTAGCTTGTGTTTATTTTTGTTATGTTAATATGTATGTTATTTATGTGGCCCTCAATGAGAGCCAAATCATAATAAACTTTTGAACTTGAACTTGAACTGGAGCACTCCAGACATTTGTCAAATAATGCAGGCATATTTGACATCAAAAGGGTGCAAAAACCAAGAAGAAAAGCACTAAAGTACTTTAGAAAGCACTCAATTCAAAACAAAAGTGAAAAATCACCAATAAACCCTTGAAAAGGGAGAGCTCAATGCTCCAGGGTCCTGCTTGCAGGAGCCAGAAAAAAGAACTGAAAGTAAAAGGGACCTGCAGTGCATTTTGGGATACTGTGAAGTTCTGGAAAGTTCTCTTAAAGGCACAGTATCCTGTTTTGAGCCACATAATGGCAGCCTATGGGTCTTGTCTGTCCATGTTTTCCTCTCTATCATTCCAGAGGTTTTTTTTGCTGCTGAAGCAAGGGAAATCTGGACAGACTTTGCTGTTTGTGGATTTTTGGTGGAATTTCTAGCTGAAGTACTGGACAGTGTAGCCTGGTTTTATAGGCTGCATTATCGGTCTTTAACTCTGTCTCAAGTGTCTGTGCAGTTCTACATTTTTTGACACCTTGAGAGATTAATTTTGATTGCTCCGGGGTCCACGCACATGGGCGGGACTATTCACTAGATTATGACTATACACAGAGATCCCCTACTACAGAAGGACAAATGTAGTCATGTTATTTGTGCAGACCTCACAGATACTGCCTCGATTTCCAACATTGGTGTCTAGCGGTCCGAAACATAGTATCCCATTCTGGTGCGCATTTATAGTATTTGATAAGGCCAGTTTTGCCAAACATTACCTATGCAGTAATGAGCAAATTGAAGAGCACAAGGCTCTGAGAAGGGTTCAAAGTTTTGGTTATGTGAACTAGAAGTATGGGAAAGGAAAGCCCCGTGCACATTTATGTCATGTGAGGATATTATGGTTTAAATGTAAACTGCATTGATATGACTGAGTTATGTTGATTATCATGTGATAGGGGGATGGTGCTTTCCAGGAAATTATTGCATACAGATGTTCTAGGCCACATTGTACACCTTTGAACCCTAACACTACACCTGTATGAGGAGGGTGTCTCATCAAGAGATCGGGACAGCGACTGATACCTATATCACAGATGGGGGTAGGGGTAGATTGACCTTTGAGGGGAGGGACATGAGAGGTAGGGGTCCTGGGAGATTCCTGCACTTTTTAAGGGCAGGGAGGGTTTCCACAGAGGGGCCCAAGATACCCTTCCCCCGCTGAAAGTTTTCTTGCCATTGGTGCAGGCCAAACCCACTGGAAGGGTGCAGCAGGAGGTTTCTTTACCCCATGGTGGGGGACCCCAAGAAATTTTTCCCACAGTGGGAGGAGGGTGTGGTAGAGTTGGGGAGGTGAGCATCACAGGGGTGGACCCTGGTAGTGGGTGGCCCAAGAGAAGGGTAGTTCAGGAGCAGGAGGTGTAGTGGTAGCCCCTAGGTAC
The DNA here is from genome assembly GCF_964263255.1 of Lissotriton vulgaris. NCBI lineage: Eukaryota > Metazoa > Chordata > Amphibia > Caudata > Salamandridae > Lissotriton > Lissotriton vulgaris. The sequence continues at coordinate 538,308,974 of NC_141687.1, read as the reverse complement.
ACTAGGTGGGCTAGGTAATTGACCCTGTGGATATCTGAGAGGGGGTTATGTGCTCCCCAGCTTCCAGGTGAAGGGTTATTGGTGGACTCCGAGGTGTCAGGGTAGGTGGTTACCCAAGGAAGCTCTCTTTGCAGGTGGCAAAAGGAGAGCACTATGTGCTTTTAAAATACCCCTCACACACTATGAATCCCATAGTGTCATGCTTCATCATAGGGGTCTTCCCGTCCCTCTATGGGGCGGGCGTGCTACGACCTACGCGGGAGCACTTTGAATGGTGACGTTAATAAAATATATTTTTTCTACTAGCCAGGGAATTTTTAATTTTTTGATTTTTTCACTACTACACTTAACTAGGTCCCTACACCCCTATCACCCATCACCATCCTCACACCACACATAGCCTATCGTCACCATGCAAAGTGCTCCCGCGTAGTTCGTAGGTCGTAGCACGCCCCGCCCCGTAGAGGGATGGGAAGACCCCTATGATGAAGCATGACACTATAGGATTTATAGTGTGTGAGGGGTACTTTAAAAGCACATAGTGCTCTCCTTTTGCCACCTGCAAAGAGAGCTTTCCTCACTTCCCCAATAAACAGGTCTTTACAGTCTAAAAAAACAAAAAAATATTCACTCCCCCCCATTGATAGAATCTCATTGGTTATGTAAAAAGTCTAAGAGGGTGATTCTATCACCACTGCCTCTACACTTCGTCGTTTGATTTTTGTACCCAAGGAAGCAACAGGATGTCATTCTGAAGCTGGTGTTGTGAACTGACATGGTGGCTGTGGCGATGCAAACTGACTAGCAAGGGAGTACGTTTACTCGGCGGAGACGGCTACACTCTTCGGATGGAGTCAACCATCGTATTGACCCTGTTCCTTACAATGAATGCGTGAAATACCTACACTCAGTCTGAATCATTTTTTGTCATAATTGAAGAACACAACTGATGAGAATTGCCATTCTATAAATGTTATTCAGATACCAGTGTACGACGATCACTTTTCTAGCCCTGTGGGCTAAGTCTAAAATTATTGAGCACAAATTTAATAACTAATTGGGAGCAGATGGGTGATTAATTTTAGAAGGTAGACTTTGTGACGCTCGCCCTGAGGAAGCCTCGTGTGGGGCGAAACGCGTTGGGTGTGCTGCTGGTTTTGAAATACCTTTTGGCATTTTATGTGACGAGAAGACAAGATTGAAAGATTCAGTATTAAAAACGAAGAAAGAATTTGGATTTGATTACCACACTGTGCATTTATGCCTTTAATAACTGTTATGTTGCCTCTCTGTATCCAAGATATTTTTTAGTAATTGTTGAGTCCTGTGGCAGTGGACTAATGAGGTGGGCAAATTTGATCTGTGTATGTTTAAATAACAAATTCGTATAGCTTGGTGGTGCGGCCCGCCAGCCCTTACTGCCATTTTCTTCTGTTGATTTATGGTGACTGTGGCGATGCCTAGCCGGTTACCAGTCAGGTAGGTCCGGTGGGACTTGGACCCAAGGACCAGGAGCATGGGGGTGTTCCCCTAGCTCGAGGCAAGATAGTACCACCCTTAACACATGTAGGGCCCATCTTAAGTGAAGGGACCCTGTGTTTCGCAAAGTGGTGGACGATAGCTGCCTGATCTGTCGCTCTGTCGAGTGCGGAACACCAGCGTTGGATCCCCCCTGAAGATGGCACCATATATGCTTGAAAAGAAAAGCATTTCACATCGGAATGGTTGCTGCATCTAATGATATCCTTTACTGAACGGGATATCGGCAATTAAGGACTTTTCACTGTGTTGATGTCTCGATCTTCCCCAGCAAACCAAAATGGCAGACGGAGTGTTTCTTTTTTATCCTGGAGGCTACGGCGGGCAGATGAGGTCACTCTGCATCCTGCTTATGGTCGAATCCTCGTGACCACATCGTCATCTGAGGTCCGGCGAGGAAAAAAAAAATTATATTCAGATTTGCGGCGGAATGAGCGTCGCCGCACTATGAGATACCTCGTCTGGCTCTAAGATGGCGGTATAGCGCACCCGATTCATCGTGTCTCTACCTTGTATGCCGACCGCAGTCAACAAATCGGAGCGGCAGTTACAGCGAGTACAGGACAGGAGGAGCGCAGTTGGTATCTGATGAGATTGGGGTTCGGAATTATCTCTCCTCTATTAGCGCTTCAATTGGGGGGGAAAGCCCACAAAGGTATGTTTGGCGCTTCTGCATTGCCTTCCACTCGGACCATGCTTCCTGGTGGCTGTGGCCTACTGGAATCATTATCGTGCCACGTCATGTTCCACCCGCACTTACCACGTCTTGCGCCACTTTAACTTCATCCTGAACGTCCTGGAGAAACTATGCCTGCTCTCTCTAACATACATGTTCTCTACAGAGAACCCTGCAGTCCACGAGTTGGCCTTTAATGGGTTCATGATCTTCTCCCTCAGCCTCATGATTCTGAACTATCTCCCCTGGATGATGACTAGGTTAAACACTGTTAGTTCTGAGCATCATCCTCTGCACCCAAGAACTTAATATGAAAACATCTGGATTGCTGATGTGCAGCGTACTAGAAACTTCTGTGTATTGTGAAAAAATTATTCGAATTACTAACTGTGTGCTTCATGTCCTGGATGGCAAAGCTTCTGGAATGGCCTGTGCTAGGCGTTTACCTTAGAGATGGGGCAAACTCAAGGCCACAGTCTGTCCCCCAAACTGACGCTGTTTGTTCCCATTTAGTACGTTTTCTTTCTTTGTCTACTTCCTTTGCTCCTATCCCCTCCCCCCTTGCCTGCTACACCACCTAGCCCCCTGTCATTTTGTGCCCTTTTAACTAAGCACTCTTGCTCCCCTTGTTTGTGGAAAGATCCAATATTTATACTCTGGAGTCTCAGCAAACCCGCTGAGAGAGTCCACAGCGTCAATGGAGCCACTCACAGTTGAGGTGTATGGTATGGAACCCTTTGCCAAAGCACTCCCTCTCCCCTTTTTGGGGAAGGATCCAGTATGTAGGCCTTAAGGTCTCTGAGAGCCCTCTGAGAGAGTCCACTGCGTATAGGGAGCCTCTCACAACAGAGATGGGGAAACGATACCACTTCCCCTGGGATCACAGCTTACTGGACTTTAGACGCAGCTTTGACGCATCTACCGGTTTGTGTCCCAGTCAACCTCCCCCTCCTCTTTTCATGCTGTGTCTCTCACCCTCCCCTACTCTTTCCCTCCTTCATTCTATGTCTACTTCCCCTGCTCCTACCCCCTCCCCTGAATCTCTCCCCTTGCCTGCTTTTTCCCTTACGTACATGTCCTTTTTGATTTGTCTCGACCTTACATGTAACTATGTTGTCATGCTCTAATAACTAATATTTGTAACGATGTAACCTGCAACTATGGACTGATACTCATGTAAAGCGCTCTGATACCTCCGGGTCTAGCAAGTGCTATATAAAACCTTTAAAATAAAAAAAATACCCTGAAGGCAGGAGGGTCTATCTTAAGTGAAGGGACCCTGCTCTTTAAAAGGGGTGGTGCAGGTCATCCAGGGATCATGTGGGTCCCTGGACGGTCTCCCATGGCGCTGCAGGGAGACCAGGGAGAGCCATGTGAGGTGGGCCTGGGTGTAGCTAACTCGGGCCCACAGGCTCTCTAAGAGTACTCCGGGAGGAGAGCGCGCCTCTCGGAGGGAGGGGTGCATAGGCCATGTTCTCGCAGCGGAGAACAAGGAAGGGGTCTAGGTTCCCAGGGTAGTTTCCGTGTGGCGCTACTGACGGTAGGAACGAGCTGCAGGTTGTCCGACGAGGCACCCTCAGGGTTCCTCCCTGGCACTTCCAGTGTGGTAGTGAGGCCGGTCTGAGGTCCTATCAGGGTGCTTTTCTGTGTTGGGAAAGCACAAGGGGCTGTGCTTTCTTTAGGGAAGCCAGTCATCCCTAAAGGGTGGTGGCAGCTGAATGATCCCAGCGGCAGGGTGAGGGTCCAGAGAGGTTGCTTCCTTGGGGTGCAAGGACCAAACGGAGAGAAGGTACTGGTTGGAACAAACTCCAGAAGGGAGAACAGCTGGTGACCCTGGGATGTAATTTAGACCAATCCCAGAAGACCGCATCGGTGCTGAGGCACACTGTACCCTTGTCCAGAGAAGTGGTAGGCATAGTGATGTATGCCCAAGGGCAAAGGTGGGTCTAATTAGGCTGAGTTCATGTAAACCATGAGTGACCTAGAGGTATCTAACCTAGAGCCCGGAGGGTTCTTAGGGTAGTCTGGGATCCCTGTCATGGGTGGAGATTTCATGGATGGGAGGAGTAGGTGGCCTAAGCGAATAACTGGTGAGTAAGGGGGGTCTGGTCAGAACCCCTTTATAACTGGTTATTGCTGACTACGGGAAGAATACCCATAAAGAGTGGCTATTTCTTCCCTGTAGGAATCAGCTGGGCGCGGCATGTGTGTTAGAAGGTGGTTCTGACACTCTGGGCTGTCCGTTTTTTTCACTTTTTGAGCACCTATTTGTTGAGCTTTTACTGTGGGAGAGCCTCATAAGTTTATGTTCGAGGCATATGGGCTGCAGATGGTACATTATGAATAGATCGCCATCTGGTGTTGGGCTCGGATGATTGCACTTTGTTTTTCTCTTGGAGAGTCTTTTGTATGTTGGTGACTCCTCCCTTAGTTGGTAGTGCGCATGGGCATCGGCTCCATCCTTAGATTGTTTTTTTCCGCCATCGGGTTCGGATGAAGATCGAGACGCTCCAGATCAACTTCAGAAGAAAGTGATTTTTCGGCGCGTATTCCCTTTCCAATTCAACGGTATTGTTAGCGAACGCGTTCTTTTCCATTCCGACGCGTTACAAATTCAAAATAGAAGAGAAAAACTTGGATTTACGTCGAAGAACAGGAGACCTTTCTCGACGCAGTCAAGCCCGGAGTCCATGGAAAGGACTCCATTCAAAAAATGTCCATCGTGTGGTGCTAAGTTCCCACACAAGGACCTACACGAGGTGTGCAACCTCTGTCTATCGCCTGAACACGAATCCAGGGACTGCGAAGCCTGCGCAGCATTCTCCTCCAAGCTAACGATTAGAAATCGTCGAGCCCGAAGACACGAGGCTTCCTGAATGCAGGCGGAGGCAATCCCGGAGCTGTTCGGAGACGAACAAATCGAGGAAGAAGAGGACCAGTCGGGGTCGGAAGGGGACCAGTCGGAGGTTGAAGAACTCTTCGAGCAACAAACCGTGAGTGACGACGTCCCCTTACCGAAAAACCGACCCCGTGCGGTAACGACCCCGCCCTCGGGCCCGGTCAAACCGCTGAAAAAAGTTTCCGACGCCCCGCCTTCGGGCCCGGCAACGAAACCGAAACTGAAACCGAAACACTCGGAATCCCAACACGTCGGATCCGAGAAAAGGGCGTCATCGACTTCGACACCGAGGCTGCATACAAAGGAGAGCTCGGTATCGAAACATTCCATGTCGAAAAAGAAATATGATGTATCGCCCAAAAGACACTCGATACCCAAAAAGTCGGAATCGAGCAGACATTCGGTGTCGAAAACAGAAAGATCTGAAGATCGAAAACAAAAACAGCTCTCGGAACCAGGACCCTCGGTACCGATTCAAGAGCAACAAACAGATCCCAAACAAAAGATCTTGTTTATTGACCCACAGACTGGGAAAGTGGTCACGAAGAAGAGAAAGAGTGAACAGTCAGAAGATAAACCTCTTCCTTCAAAAAAGAGAACAATGGGGACGAACATAACTCCTCCTGCTTCTCCTCGTCCTAGAGACACACCCTCTTCTCCTATTCCTCACAATAGGCCACATATTCCTACACCCTCCACACCAAGACCAGCTACACCTCAATCAGATGTAGACAGTGATATAGGGGAGGGAGAACCTCAAGGGGATGACGAATCTATCCAAGATGAGGAAGATCCATGGGAAAATTACGATGTAGGGTCAGATGAGGACAACGACCCAGAGCTATACCCCTCAAAGCCTTCACCACCTGATGATAACACAGGTTTTGTGCAGCTCATTAATAGGGCAGCAAAATATCACAAACTAGATATGCACACAGAACCTCAGATAGAGGATTTCTTGTTAGAGACTCTACCTAGTGCACAGAGAACATCAGGTACTCTTCCTATGCTAAAGGGTCTTCTCACTCACACAGAAGAAATATTCAAAACCCAGTGAGAGCCAGGGTGTTAAACCCAAGAATCGATAAGAAATACAAAGCGGCTCCAAAGGACCCAATATTTATTAGAGGGCATGTACCTCTAGACTCGCTGGTGGTCTCAAACGCTCGTAAAAGAGCAAACTCATTATCTACAGGAGAGGCTCCGCCACCAGATAAAGAGTCGAAGTTAATAGATGCATCAGGCAAAAGAGTAGCATCACAGGCAGCGAATAGCTGGCGTATAGCTAATACACAAGCACTACTCGCACGTTACGACAGGGCACATTATGATGAGTTAGAAAAACTTCTCACACATCTTCCAAAAGAACATCAGAAGAAGGCAGACCAATTAATACAGGAAGGTAAAATAATAACCAATACTTCCATTAAGTGTGCATTAGACGCAGCAGACACTGCAGCAAGGTCTATTAACACTAGTGTCATGCTAAGAAGGCACGCGTGGCTTAGAATCTCAGGATTCAAACAAGAAGTTCAAACAGCCCTACTGAACAGACCATTTGATCAGAAGACATTGTTTGGTTCAAGTACAGACGAGACATTAGAAAAGATGAAGAAAGATACGGAAACGGCTAAGTCAATGGGAGCATTGCAACAGCCAACGCACAGAGGTTCCTTTCGTAGATCCACCTATAGAGGGGGCTCAAAAAGCACAGGAACAAATCAGCAATCCACATCTTTCACACCAACATCACCCAGAGGTAATTCAAGAGGTAATTACAGAGGTAACAACAATAAGGGTAGAGGCCGCGGAAATAATAACAACCAAAACGCCTCAACACCAAAACAGTGACTTCATAGATCTCCCCCCAGACCACATAACACCGGTCGGGGGACGTCTATCACAGTTCCTACCTGTCTGGGAAAACATCACGTCAGACAAGTGGGTGAGACAAATTATCCAACATGGTTATTGCCTAGAACTCACAGCTACCCCACCAAACATCCCCCCCAAACAGCGTCCAATGAGTCAGGATCATCTGACATTGTTAAGAGAAGAAGTGCTAGCACTTCTACAAAAGCATGCAATAGAGAAGGTCCCAAAGGATCAACAAGGAACAGGAGTATACTCTCTATACTTCCTGATCCCCAAAAAGGACGGGTCCCTACGACCAATATTAGACCTCAGACCTCTCAATGCTTACATAAATTCGGAACACTTCCACATGGTCACGCTCCAACAAGTACTCCCTTTACTGAAGAAAGGGGACTTTCTTTCTACACTGGATCTAAAAGACGCTTACTTTCATATCCCAATTCACAAAGCCCACAGAAAATACCTAAGGTTTGTGTTAGAAGGACAACACTACCAGTTCAAGGTCCTTCCGTTCGGTGTCACAACAGCACCGAGAGTTTTCACAAAATGCCTAGCTGTGGTGGCAGCACACCTAAGAAGACAACAAATACATGTCTTCCCATACTTGGACGATTGGCTAATAAAGGCCAAATCAAAGGAGGAATGTCTTCACAACACACAGAAGACAATTCAACTGCTGCACCACCTAGGGTTTACGGTGAACTACAAAAAATCACACCTGCAACCAAACCAGATCCAGCAATACCTGGGGGCTACAGTAGACACAGAAAAGGCAATAGCATACCCCAACCCAATCAGAGTACAGACAATGGTCGGGTTAATACAAAGATTTCAACCACAACACTCACTACCAGCACGAGTGTTTATGCAACTATTAGGCATGATGTCCTCTTGCATACTGCTAATACCACATGCCAGACTACAAATGCGCCCACTACAAGAGTGTCTAGCGACACAGTGGAATCAGGCTCAAGGTCAGATTACAGATCTGGTGTTGGTAAACGACCGGACGTATCGCTCTCTGAAGTGGTGGAACACAGAAAACATTTCCAAAGGACGGTCGTTCCTAGAGCCAATTCCACAAGTAATAATAACAGCGGACGCATCGCTCTCCGGATGGGGAGCGCATATGGACAAATACACAGTACAGGGGAAGTGGAGTGCGCAGCAAAAGAAACTGCACATCAACTACCTGGAACTATTAGCAATATTTCTAGCACTAAAAGCTTTCCAAATGCAAATAACAAACAAGGCAGTCCTGATCAGAACAGACAACATGACTGCAATGTATTATATTCAAAAACAGGGGGGGACACACTCTCTCCAACTGTCCAAACTAGCACAGGACATATGGAGATGGGCCATTCCTCAAAAAATCTACCTGTTAGCAGAACACCTACCAGGAATTCAAAATCAAATAGCAGACATCCTAAGCAGACAGTCAGAACAAGTTCACGAATGGGAACTGCACGACCAAATACTACAGCCATTCTTCCAAAAATGGGGGCAACCAGAGATAGATCTGTTTGCAAATCATCAGAACGCAAAATGCAAACAATTCGCATCCAGGTACCCACACCAAAGGTCCCAGGGCAATGCACTGTGGATAAATTGGTCCAACAAATTTGCTTACGCGTTCCCTCCTCTACCACTAATTCCATTACTGGTGAGGAAACTGCAGCAACACTCAATGACAATGATACTAGTGGCACCCACGTGGGCAAGACAGCCGTGGTTCACCACGCTGCTACAACTCTCACAAGTACCACATCAAAAGCTAAGGTTATTACCCATGCATCTTACACAGAACCATGGAGAAATAATGCACCCAGATCCCAAACAACTGAACCTAGCGATCTGGCTCCTGAGGTCATAGAGTTTGGGTATTTAGATTTACCACCAGAATGCATGGAAATCATTAAACAGGCAAGACGTCCTACCACCAGAGCATGCTATGCAGCAAAATGGAAGAGGTTTGCTATACACTGTAACAGTAAGCACATCAACCCTCTGGACGCATCCACTAAACAAATCATTTGCTATTTATTACACTTACAGCAATGTAATCTAGCATATACCTCTATTAGGGTTCATCTAGCAGCCATAGCGGCGTACCTACAAAACAGGCAACACCTGTCACTGTTTAAAGTACCAGCAATTAAAGCTTTCATGGAAGGACTCAAAAGAGTCATTCCACCAAGAAGACCACCTTCCCCAGTCTGGAATCTCAACATAGTGCTTACCAGACTAATGGGGCCACCCTTTGAACCTATGCATAGGTGTGACATACAATTCCTCACATGGAAGGTGGCCTTCCTCATAGCTATCACGTCACTTAGAAGAGTAAGTGAACTGCAGGCTTTTACGATTCAAGAACCATTTATGCAGCTACACCAAAATAAAGTGGTTCTTAGAACAAACCCAAAATTCTTACCAAAGGTTATCTCAGCATTCCACATCAATCAGTCAGTGGAATTACTGGTTTTCTTTCCAAAACCACAAACAGTAGCGGAAAGAGCCCTACATACACTGGATGTTAGGAGGGCCATATTGTACTATATAGAGAGAACACAAACTTTCAGAAAGACAAAACAGCTATTTGTTGCGTTTTCTCCCACACATAAAGGCAATCCCATCTCCAAAGCGGGCATTGCCAGATGGATTGTAAAATGCATTCAAATATGCTACTTAAAGGCAAAGAGAACATTAACTGTTCCTCCTAGAGCTCACTCTACACGTAAACTAGGAGCATCTATGGCATTTCTGGGAAACATTCCACTAGATGACATATGCAAAGCGGCTACCTGGGTTACACCGCACACTTTCACAAAACACTATTGTGTTGATGTGCACGCAACACAACAAGCTAGAGTGGGACAAGCAGTATTAAAAACATTGTTTCAGACAGTTGCAACAGACACGGGCGACCACCGCTAGGGAGAGAACTGCTGTATAGTCTATTCATAATGTACCATCTGCAGCCCATATGCCTCGAACGGAATATGCTACTTACCAGTATGCATCTGTTCTTGGCATAGAGGGCTGCAGAGTGGTACATGCCCTCCCAGCCTCCCCGGAAACCTGTGTCTGTTCCAACATTATCTTATTTAGATACACTTACATGGGCACTCTTATCTGTATTCTACTATACTACTCCATCTAACCCTACTATGGCAAAACAATCTAAGGATGGAGCCGATGCCCATGCGCACTACCAACTAAGGGAGGAGTCACCAACATACAAAAGACTCTCCAAGAGAAAAACAAAGTGCAATCATCCGAGCCCAACACCAGATGGCGATCTATTCATAATGTACCACTCTGCAGCCCTCTATGCCAAGAACAGATGCATACTGGTAAGTAGCATATTCCTTATTTCTAAAGTTTTAAATAGCACAAACAAGATCCCGAGGGATATCAGAGCGCTTTACAATAGAATGGAAGGAAGGACATAACTACTCAAATGTCATCTAGTAGGGGTAAAAAAAGACAAAAAACTGGATTAATCGCAGATTCCAGGACAATTGCACCATGGAGGGTAATACAATAAAACAGGTATGAACGGGCAATAAAGGGGGTCACAGTAAGCGGTAACGAGGAGCAGTAACAAAAGATGGTACAATGGACGTAGGAAAACAGTGTCTTTGAGCAGATGAGCCAAGCCAATTTAGGGTAAGAATTGATTCATAAGGAATCATCTGGCTTCCAATTTGAACGCCATTGTTGAGGAGATTCTGCGCACTTCCTGTGGAAGAGAGTTCCATATCTTTGTGGCAGTGCCAGAGAAGGCTCTTTGACAAGTTCTCTTTTTGCTAAGGATGAGTGGTTTCAAGAGGAAAGTTTTGGCGCTTCTTGAGTCTCTTGCACCACAAGATAGCTCAAGTTTTTGCACCAGGTACCTTGGAGTATTGAAGTGAAGGGCTTTGTGCGCCAGAACAGCAATCTTTAACTGAATTTGTGATGCGTAGGGCAACCATTTAAGAGATTTTAGGACTTGGGATATGTGCTCATTTCGTTTGGTGCCTGTAACCAATCTAGCCACTGTGTTCAGTGGAGCCCTTAGTGGAGCCAGGATGTATTTGGGAAGGCCACAGAGGGTAGCACTGCCATCGTCCAGCATCGGCAAGACAAGCGCTTGGACCACCTGCTTGAAATCATTTTGTGGAAGGAAAGGTTTGATGTTTCTGAGTGTCCTCATCAAGTGGTTTGCTGCCTTACACACATTGCTGATATGATTTTTCATATTTATGTACTTGTTCATGGTGACTCCTAGCAATTTGGATGAGTTTATGATGAGGAGTGCAGTTGAAGGCAGTGAGGTGACTCAGCCACATGTCTAGCTTGGGGATGTGGTTGGGAGGAGATATGAGCAGGAATTCTGTTCTGGAGGTGTTGAGCAGGAGATGTTTCTCAGTTAACCAGTTTTGGGTAGATGTTAGGGCTGGGATGATGTTTTCCGGGGAATAGATTTTCAAATGAAGTTGTATATTGTCCGCATACGTATGGAAAATAATGTTAGTGGAGTTTAAAGAGTTAGCTAAAGATTACAAGAACAGGTTGATGAGGATAGGGGATAGGGCGGACCCTTGGTGAACCCCCATGAGTACTTGAGAGGGTTGGGAGAGAGAGTGATTTGCCTTGACTGTGAGATCTGTGGTGAAGGAAGGACGAAACCATTGTAGCACCTGACCAGAGAAGCCCATCCTATTTTTCAAAATGGCAAGGAGGTTGTCATGATTAACCGCGTCGAATGAGGAGGAAGGGTCGAGGAGGATCAGGAGGCAGGATTAGTTTTGGTCAAGCATTTTTAAGATGTCGTCCATGACGTGAGTGAGCGCCGATTCGATGCATGACCCCCTTTCGAAAGCCGGATTGATGCTGGTCAAGGAGTTGGTAATTCTCTATATGAGCACAAAGTTGAGATTGTACACATTTTTCTATGAGTTTCGCTAGGGTGGGGATGTTGGAGATAGGGCGGAAGTTATTGAGATCAGTTCTGTCTGCGTTTGTTTTTTTAGAAGAGGAGATACCTGGGCTGCTTTTAGGCAATCCTGGATCGTGCCTTGAGAAAGAAAAGCGTTTACAAACCTTGTCCAGGAGGGGATGAGTACATTCTTGATTTCTTTGAAGATGGCTCGGGGCAATGGGTCACTGAAATGTTTGGATGGGTTGATATTCTGAAGGATCTTGTTGATGTCTTTTTCACTGAATGGGGTAAAGGTGCCCCATGATGCCTTGTTCTTGGTGATCAGGCTGGTAGATCTGCGCTTTTCTAAGAGGTCATGGTAAGGTACAGCCCTGGGGGAAGGAAGAGGTTCTTCTTAGAGACGAGGTTAATGGAGATGAGTCTAGCTTTCCCAGTGAAGAAAGCAGCAAGCTTGTCGCAAGAGGGTGGGTTGACACCTGGGTCAGAGTGGTTTGGATCTATAACCGATTGCTGTTTGACCAATTTGAAGAGTTTCTTGGGGCGGTTTGCCGCTTGATCCAGTTGGTGTGAGAAGTAGTCAGCCTTAGCGATTTTAGTCTGTTAGTTGTAGAGGCTCCTCGCCTCTCTAAGGAGTTTTAGATGGTCCAAGGAGGGATTGGATCGCCAGGAAAGTTCAACTGCCCTAAGGTTACGTACGCCGTTCCGTGTTTAAGTTGTCATTATACCAGGGTTTGGATATTTTTGTTGAGGCGTTTTTTTGTTGGATTGGAGCAATGGTATCCATGATGTTGGAGGTGGTCGAATTGTAGGAGTCATTGAGTGACTGCACCTCAACCAAGTCAGCTTGGGAGGTGAGGGCCGATTTACATTGGGCAGCTAGTTCATCAGAGTTAATTGATCTGAGATCCCTTTTCCAAATATTTGATTTAATTGGTTGAGCCTTCCTCAGCGACACCTCCCTCTTAATGTAAAAGAGGATGGAGTGGTGGTCGGACCAGGCACACAGGGTAGTGGTGTCCAAGGAGATGGTCTGCCCTTCAGAGATTATGAGAGCTAGAGTTTCTCCTTTAATATCAGTTGGTTGGTCACAGTGTTGAGTCAGATTTTTATAACTTAAGAATGTTTTAAGGCAAGATACATCGAGGTTGTTGGGGTTAGACCAGTGAAGGTTGAAATCACCAAGGAAGATTTGGGACACTGCTGAGTCGACATTGACAGAGATTTCCATTACGGGCTTGGGAAACGCCTAGGATAACAGGAAGAGACAGTAGGTCAGGTGTGCAGGTAAGGAAGATCATGCAGTGTAGGCCTGGGGCTCTGAGATGGCCTCTAGGCCGGGAGTAAGGAGTTAGCCTCCATTCTTTCTGCGTAGTTGCCCTCGCAGAGCCTGGGAAAGAGAAACAATGAATGCACAAGACTACCATGTCTAGTTAGTGTGAAAAAAACAAGCTCAAGCTGAAATGGCTGCTCACCAACAATGCCGGTGCTAACTGTTTGTCGCCTTGAACAGCCGTAAGGGCCTCATGCTCAAAGTTTGTCACGGTGCCAGCAATTATCAACAAGTAGCTCTCTGAAACATCACCAGAGGAACAAGTTACTTACCTTCAGTAACGCTTTTTCTGGTAGATACAGTATCTGCCTGTGGATTCCTCACCTTGTGAATATCCCCTTGCGTCAGCAACATTCGGAAATTCTTTTTGTAGCTTTGCACCGACGTGGATGTGGACGACGTCATAGAGGCACGGCATCGCACGCGACTTCTGATGTCACCGACACTACAATAGGCCCACGCCGGCGTGATGACGTCAGTTCCGCCCTTTTTTCCGTGCCTTCGAGGCACAAGGAAGGAACAACGACAGTAGAAATATACACAGTATACTCAGTACACAAATGTCAAGGTGACACACACACAGTGTGAAACAAATGCAATAAAACATTTGAAATAAACAACTCCTTGATAATAAAGCAGATACATCACAGTAACTCTGGTATAGAAGAGTGGACAACGGGGAGGCGGGTGGGTCAGTGAAGAATCCACAGGCAGATACTGTATCTACCAGAAAAAGCGTTACCGAAGGTAAGTAACTTGTTCTTCTGATAGATACATCTGCCAGTCCACAGCAGTCCCCACTCCCGGAAGAGGGTGTCCACTCTCCTATACCAGAAAATCCTGGAGTACAGAGCGCGCAAAGTGACCTTCCCTCCTCACCTCGGCATCTAAGAAGTAATGCTTCGCGAAAGTGTGGAGGGAGGTCCAAGTCGCGGCCCTACAAATATCCTCTACAGGTACACCCCTAGACAAAGCAGAAGTTGACGACTTTGCTCTTGTAGAATGAGCTCTTATATCCTCTGGAGGTTCCTTACCGGCCAAAGAGTAGCAGATCTTTATACAGAGGATGATCCATCTTGAAAGAGTGCGCTTGTGCACTGCTCTTCTTTTCTTACAGCCAGCAAATCCAATGAAGAGCTGGTCATCCACTCGATAGTCTCTAGTCCTATAAAGATAAAAGCTCACCGCCCTCTTAGGGTCCAGACGGTGTAGTCTCTCCTCCTCCTTGGAAGGGTGAGGATAAAAGGTAGGAAGGGTAATAGATTGTCCTAGATGGAAGGGAGTTACGACCTTAGGGAGAAAAGCAGCCCTGGTCCTAAGAACCATTCGTTCAGCATGAATGGTCAAGAATGGGTGCTTGGAACTAAGAGCTTGAAGCTCACTTACCCTCCTTGCCGAGGTGATCGCAACCAGGAAGACCGTCTTAAAAGACAAAAGCCTCATGGGACACTTGTGTAAGGGTTCGAAGGGAGAACCCATCAAGTAGGTTAAAACAAGATTTAAATCCCATTGAGGCACAATAAAGGGAGTAGGAGGAAACTTATTTGTGAGGCCCTTCAAATACCTTAAAACCACAGGAGACTTGAAGAGAGACGGCTGATCCGGCAAACAGAGAAATGCCGACAATGCCGAAAGATAACCCTTCACTGTGGCAACAGCAAAACCCTGCTGTGCTAAAGAAAGAGCAAACTGTAAAATATCAGACAAATGAGCCTTCAAAGGGTCAACAGACTTCTCCCCACACCAAGAGACAAATTTAGACCATCTATATGAATATATGGATTTAGTGGAGTCACGTCTAGCCGAAAGGGTCACAGTGTCTCTCTGTAGAGACACTGCGACCCCACTCCTCCCTGCTTGTTGACACACCACATCGTGTGGGAGAGAAAAGGAATTCAGGTTGCCCCGTTCAATCTCCAGGCATGAAGGTGTAATGTCTGGAGGTGGGGGTGTAGAACCTGCCCCTCCATCTGGGAGAGGAGATCTACCCTGAACGGGAGACGGAGCGGCAGGCGAGAGGAGAGGTGGAGAAGATCCGTGTACCACACCCTTCTTGGCCAATCCGGGGCGATCAGAATAACTTGGGCCCGGTCTTGGCGAATCTTCCTCAGAACCGAAGAATCAAAGGTATGGGAGAAAACGCGTAAAGGAGTTGACTTCCCCAACTCAACTGAAACGCATCCCCCAAGGCTCCTAGCATCGGATACTGGAGACTGCAGACTGACGGGCAGTGAGCATTTCCGCGAGTGGCAAACAGGTCCACCTGAGGAGTTCCCCACGTCCGAAAAACGAGACGACCCACCTCCGGGTGAAGCCTCCACCCGTGATCGGCCGAAAACTGCCGACAGACTGTCTGCGCGCACGTTCAGAACTCTGGCCAGATGATTTGCCATCAGACAAATCTGATGATCCTGAACCCAGGACCAGAGACGCAGAGCCTCTCTGTAGAGACACTGCAACCCCACTCCTCCCTGCTTGTTGACATACCACATCGCGGTCGTATTGTCCGTCAGGACTTGAACTGACCGACCATGAAGGGATGGGAGGAAGGCCTTGAGCGCCAAACGAATAGCCCGTAACTCTAGAAGGTTGATGTGAAGCAACCTTTTCTATGGAGACCAAAGACCTTTGACCTCCAGATCCCCCAGATGAGCATCCCACCCTAGAGTGGATGCATCCGTAATCACTGTGGCCACCGGGGGAGGCAGATGAAAAGGCTTTCCCTGAGACAGGTTGCCTTCCACGCCCCACCAAGATAGATCCGCCGCAGTTTCTCTGGAGATCCTCACAGGCTCCCTGAGATCTCCGTTGTGTTGATACCACTGCCTGCGGAGGCACCACTGGAACGCTCTCATGTGCCAGCGTGCATGGCTTACCAACAGAATGCAAGAAGCCATCAGACCGAGCAGGCGAAGGACCTTCAGGACTGGAACGACCGCTCCATTGTAAAATAAAGAAATCATTTCCTGTATGTCGCGAATCCTTTGAAGAGGAGGGAATGCACGACATACAGTTGTGTCCAGTACAGCACCTATGAACAGGTTGCGCTGGGAGGGTACCAGGTGAGACTTGGGTACATTTATTGAAAAACCCAACCGGTACAACAACTGAGTTGTCTCCTGCAGATGCTGGAGCACTCTCTTTGACGACTCTGCTTTGATCAGCCAGTCGTCCAAATATGGGAATACTGGAATCCCCGACCTTCTGAGATGTGCAGCCACCACCGCCATCACCATGGTGAGGACTCGAGGCGCAGTAGTAATTCCAGAAGGAAAGACCGCAAACTGATAATGTTGCGATCCCACCGTAAAATGGAGATACTTCCTGTGCGACTTCAGAATTGGGATGTGAAAATACGCATCCTGGAAGTCGAGCGACACCATCCAGTCTTCTTCCAGCAGCGCCTGAAGAACCTACGCAAGGGTGAGCATCTTGAACTTCTCTTGTTTCAGATAAAGATTCAAGATCCTGAGATCCAGGATTGGACGAAATATGCCATCCTTCTTGGGAATCAGGAAATACCGCGAGTAGCATCCCTGACCCCTTTCCTGCTCAGGCACCACCTCTATCGCACCCTTTCTTAATAGCGTCTGCACTTCCTCCTGCAGAAGTAAGAGGTGTTCCCCCGTGCAAAAACCGTGGCAAGGAGGGTAATTGGGAGGAAATTCCCGAAAGGGAAGAGCAAACCCATTTTCTACGAGATTGAGAACCCAAAGATCTGATGTAACCGATTCCCAATCCCGTAGAAAGTGGGTAAGCCGACCCCCCACCGGACCCGCATGATCCTGAATGGCGGATCTAGGGCTGCTTTTCTGAGGCTGGGGGGTTGGAAGAAGTGGAGGAGGAGGCGGCCAGGCGACCTCTAGGACGAGCTCCTTGTTTTCCCCTGTACAACTTGTACAAGGGATTCTGCTGCTGCTACTGCTGTTGACCTTGCCGATAGTTGCGAAAGGAAGAGCGACCAAATCCTCTGAATCTTCTGGTAGAAGAACCCCTGTTCTGAAGCCCTAAAGATTTGGCAGTAGCCCTACTGTCCTTAAATCTTTCTAAGGCCGTATCAGCTTTCTTACTAAAGAGTCCAGCACCATCAAACGGCAGATCTAACAAAGCAGCCTGAACATCCGCTGAAAAGTCTGAAGCTTTCAGCCAAGCTGATCTTCTTGTGGCAACCGCAGTACCCATGATGCGTGCCACATAATCCGCAGTGTCCAGTCCACTTTGTATCACCTGACGAGCAGCTGCCTGCGCATACGTTAGTACTTCTTCAAAATCTTTCCTGCTGTCATCAGGGATCTTAGGTGCCAGAATACGCAGTGTATCCATGAGAGCATGTACATATCTCCCCATAAGGCAAGTGCCATTGGTTGACTTTAATGCCATACCCGCAGAAGAAAAGGTCTTTTTAGCAACTTGATCTTGCTTCTTTGCGTCCTTATCACCAGGCGCTTGAGGAAATGCACTCACAATCTTTTTGGAACAGGTGGCCTGTATTACTAAACTTTCAGGTGAAGGATGAGAAGTCAGAAAAGCAGGGTCTTCTGGTGCGACCCTGTACCTTCTTGCCACACTCCTGGAAACTGCTGGTGATGTAAGTGGTTTTTTCCAAACTTCCATAATAGGCTCAGTTAAAGCCTCATTAAAGGGGAGTAACGGTTCCACCACAGAACTGAGTGAATGCAGAACCTCAGTTAGTAGATTAGATTTAAATTCTACTGTAGGAAGAGTCAAATTCAAAAGTTCCGCTGCCTTCCTCATAACCATGTGATAAGGCTGAACGTCTTTTGAAGGGGCATCAGATACAGAAGGTAGCTCCCACTCGGGAGAAAACTCCAGGCCACTAGCCTCCGCCAGTTTATCGAAACTGTCATCCTCAAGCTCACCTTCTTCCATTTCAGTTTGAGCTTCTGTATATCTCTGCTCTTCTATGAGGCGCTGAACCTCCCTCCTGGACCTTTCCTTCACACGCCATGCCGTCGGATCCACCTACGACTTCGACTGAGCTGGAAGCGACGTCGGTATCGAATCCGATGGCAAAGTGGCTTGGCCTTGAAGTCGACTCGGTGCAGACGGCGTCGGTATCGGCGTCGACGACCTCGGCGGAGCCGGGTATTGCCACGGCGGTGTCTGAGCTGGCATGAATGTTAAAAATGGAGCCGGAGCATAGGAGTGTGGAACTCCTAAATTGAAGGCTAGTGGACCCATGGGACCCGAAGGCGCACCAGAGGGGTACCATGTTCTTGAAAATACACCATACATAGCGTTAAAAAACGCTTATGGATCCTGGCCCGGGGCCGGATATGGTGGCTGAAGACCCTCGGGCTGGCTTTGAGGTGGTTTCGAATTCGGCTCTTCCACAGGCGCAGAATTCTCACCAACCAGAACTTCCTCCTCATCCTCACGGGCCGGGGACGACGCTGGAGATTGAACCGGAGACGGAGCGGGAACCTGCGACTCCTAAGGCGAAGCCTCACCTTCGGGATCTAAGTCCTCCTCCGGAGGAACCACCTTCGAACGTACCTTCTTAGGTGACTTCGACCTCGAGTCCGAATCCCTACCGGAGTGACGTCGGGACTCGTGTCTTCTTTTCTTATGCTTCTTCCTTAACTTCGAAGCATGGTCTGATGGTGACTTCGAAGACGACTCTTCTCGAGGCCTTGATCTTGACGCCGATCGTGACCTCGACCTCGCCCTTCTCGAACGAGACCTCAAAGACTTTTTTCCTTTGTCACCTCTCAACTTCGCCACCAGAAATTTGGTCTCTCTCTCTCTCGCAGAGCCTTTGGGTTCATCTTCCGACATGAAGAACATTCTTCAACATCATGATCTGAACTCAGACACCACATGCAATCTTTGTGTGGGTCGGTGATTGACATCATTTTCCCACACTCTCTGCAAGGCTTGAAGCCGGTCTTCTTTGTCGACATCGTGAAGGAAACAAAGAAACAGAAAAGCGAAGAAAATTGCAACAAAGTTACTAAGAGGCTACAGAGATTCCCCGAAACAGTTAGCGTCGATGCGGAAAAAAGGGAATTGACGTCATCACGCCGGTGTGGGTCTATTGTAGTGTCGGTGACGTCTGCGGAGTCGCGTGCGATGCCGTGCCTCTAGGACGTTGTCCACGTCGGCACGAAGCTACAAAAAGAATTTCCGAATGTTGCTGACGCAAGGGGATATTCACAAGGTGAGGAATCCACTGGCAGATGTATCTATCAGAAATATATTCATATACATTTATTTAACCATACACTTGTTCAATACTTTTCACACATCAAGCAGTGCTAAATGCATTAAAATTAAAACAAATATTAGTATAGGGGACCAAGCATTTTCCTTTGAACCAACTGCTTTGATTCTACCTCATGCCACTTCTACAATCTTACCAACATTTCATGGCTCTTTAACTCACTCTTGCGGAATCTTTTCATCCCTTTCTTACTTTGTCTTTTTTTCCTTTCCGTCACATCCTCATTCCTGCTCCTTTTTAGGCTTCGTCTGACAGCGCTTGCGCTGTGCTTCTGATTAGGTTGTGCTTACACAGAGCTTGTGCTGTGCATGTGAAATCTAGTGTTTTTAAAATATCTTAAAACGGACCTTCACTTCTTATTGGTCTGTGTGCTTGTCAGTTTGCTTTCCTCCGTTTATATTGGTTGTAGCCTGTTCTCTCTTCTGTGTCACTATTATCAATTTCCCATAGTCTAACTGCTCATTCCCATCTGTGTTGGGGTTTAAAAAAAAAATTCTTTTGCTAACGCTGCATGCTTATTTATTTGTTATCTTTCCCGGTCACGCCATCATGCCACGCCCGTGCTTCACATATTTAAGCACCCGCCGCCCGATAAGTTAAAGTTGCACATGAGGCGTTCATGTGTATAATTGTACTGAATTACTGGCTGGAGGTACTTTAAAAAAATATATTTTTTACATTTCAGCCCTGCACTCGTACATAAGGCATGTCCCTGCAGTCTCTTTCATTGACCTACGCTGTTGTTGTCAAAACTACCCCCTTCCTGCTCTCGTGTTTCTAACCTCCCTCAGCCTCAACTCCTCCCACCTTATTCAAACTTCATTTAATTTACATTGCTCAGCTGCTCACCAAGCTAAAACATACAAAAATAAATATGAATAAACATAGGCAAAAACAAATGCATTTATTAAAAGGAGCACAGTGCCTTGACGACCTCCCAGGACCTCCTGCATCCCATCAAGCCCCACACGTGACTATTAGATCTGGTCTTTTTTACGGTGAGATGAAGAACAGCACAAAGGATGTATAAGCTGCTGCGTGACAGATTAGTCTGTGGAGGTGGCAGGGTTACTTATGGATTCCCTTGGAAGTGAACTAGGATTACAGATAAGCAATTTATCCTTCTCTTTCAGGGGATCCTCATCAATAATCATATGCTCTGAACAGAATAGTAAGCCCATCCCACACACCTGTAGATTAATCCATAACATTTAAAAGCAGCTGTTTCAATTATCAAAAGTTTCTTTAAAGAGGCCTGCCCTACTTGAGTCTCTGTCCAAGTGTCTGAGTTTAGTAAGTAATGCCTGGTGAAAGTATGTATCGATCTCCATGTAGCAGCTTTGCATATTTCGAAAATGGGTAAATTTCTTAGTAAAGCAGCTGTTGCCACCTTACCTCTCGTAGAATGGGCTTTAGGTCTGGCAGATATGTTTTTGTTGGATAAAGGGTAGGAGAGTACTATACAAGAGACTATCCATCTAGAGGTGGTCTGTCTGGAGAACCCTAGTTGACAAATAGATGGTCAGATTGTCTGATATCTTTGGTCTTATCTAAGTCACATTTTAGGACTCCTCTGAGATCTAACAAGTGTAACGCTCTTTCCAGATGTGTGGAAGGGTCAGGAAAGAACATTGGAAGGGAAATAGCCTGGTTAATGTGAAAATCAGAAACCACCTCGGGAAGGAAACTTGGATGGGTTCTCATGACCATCCTGTTAGCATGAAACACTGTGTAAGGTTCTTTTGCACTCATAGACTGGATCTCACTGACTTTACATGCTGAAGTAATAGCAACTAGTAAAGCAGTTTTCCAGGTGAGGTGCTGCAAAGATGCTTTGTGTATAGGCTCGAAATGGGGGCCTATGAGTTTCAAGAGGACTACATTCAGTTCCCACAGGGGAAAAGGCAAAACCTTCTAAAAAATCCTTTACCGCAGGCACTTGAAAGAAAGAAAACTGTGTAGGAGACTTTCTGTAAGCAGTGATAGCTGTGAGATGTATCTTAATAGAGGACAGGTTTTGCTAGATGAAGGAGATAAGGTAAGGTAAGATTACATCCTCCTGCTCCAGAATTGGATGAAGATCATTTTGGGCATAGCACACAAAGAACTTTTTCTACTTGAACGCATATCAGCGTCTCATGAAAGGTCTTTTAGACTTGATAATGTCTATACATTACTGTGACAGCCCTAAATGTCTATACTGGAGGAATTCAGGTTCCCTGCTGCCAAGCTCAGCAATTGAAGGTTGGAGTGGAAAATCTGCTGCCGAGCATGAACAGGAGAACCTGTCTGCCAACCTCTTGTGTGGTCTTTCCGATGGGTGAAGGATATCCGAGAACCACTATTGGTGAGGCCATTCTGGTGCTACGAGCATCATTCTGGTCCTGGGTCTGTATCATTTGTTGATAACTGCTGGCATCAGTGGAATTGGGGGAAACGCGTAAAGAAATTTCCCGGACCAATTTATCAAAAGAGCATCTCTCTTTGATCCTCGTTGGGAAAACCTGGACACGAAGTCTAGGCATTTTTTTGTTGTATTCATCTGCAAAAAGGTTGGTTACCATATGCCCTAACTCTCATAAGATGTTTTCTACGTAGTCAAGGTGCAGAATCCAGTCGTGCGTTTCTGCAACAATGCAACGGAGAGAGTCCATCTGAGTGTTCTGGACTCCTGGCAGTTGAATGGCGGAATTTGTCAAATTCCTGGCTACTAGCCACTTCCAGATGGCCTGCGCTCCCAGAGACAGGTAATGCATTGTGGTTGTGTTGTCTGTTTAAACTAGGAGAGAGCTGGTCTGTAAGGATGGGTAGAAGGACTTGAGGGCCTGATGGATCTCCCTCAGCTACAGCATGTTGTTGGGATACTGCTGCTTCTTGTCTGGCCACATGCCTTGTGTTTGCAGAGGGCCCAAGTGAGCACCCCACATCTGAAGAAAGGAATCTGTGAATAGAGTTTGTGCGGGAGGGTCTTGGTGGAAGGGGACTCGTACCAGTAGATTTTGACGCTGAGACCGCCAATGTAGCCATTGCCTTGCATTTTGCTAGAGAGTCCACTTGTTGTCCTAGTGGTCTGCGAACTGACTCCACTGATCCTCCAGATTTCCTTGTAGATGTCTCATGTATAGCCTGGCACGGGGAACAATGAAATTACAAGAGGCCATCAATCCCAGAAGAGACCCCACCTGACTGACAGATGGATGTGAAGCATGCAGTAGATTGCAATACATAAGAGTAATTGAGAATAATCTCCCCTCCAAAGGACACACTATTGCGGACCTTGTATCCAGAGTTGCACCCAGGTAGAGAAGTTTTTGTGTTAGCGTTTTTATGGATTTTGTGGAATTGATCTGGAGACCCAACATTTGCAAGGGCTTGATGCATATCTGATGTCTTTCATTTTAAGATGGGAGAGAGCTTTTTATGCTGTCATTACAGCCGTCAATTTGAGAATGAGAGGTGCAGATTTTAGGCTAAACTGTATACTTTGCATTGATAAAGTTTGGCTGTCACTTTGAAGCGCAAACACTTATGGTGTTTTGAGACAATTGGGATGTGGAAATTGACATCCTGGAGATCGATGGAACACATCGAGTTCCCCTGAGGGAGTTGGGGTAGATCTAATGTAGGCCAAGCATCCTGAATTTTTCTTCATGTAGCAGTCGTAAATCCAAAATGGTTCTGAATTCTCGGTTTGGACCTTTTTTACCCACTAAGAAATAGTGAGAGTATATTCTTAGTCCCCTTTGGGAGCATGGGATATCTTTAAGGGCATTCTTCGGAGCAGACTGGTGACTTCATTTTGTAGAACTCGCTGAGCACATGATGTTTTTGTAGGTGGGGCAGCAGGCGGAGGAGACTTAAATCGTAGTGAGTACAATTCTGAACAATAGTCAAGACCCACTTGTCGCTTGTGATGGAGAGCCACTTATCCAGGTGTGTGATGATACATTCCTCCACTGGAGCAGGTAACAGAGAAGGGGGAAGAAAGGGCTAGACATCTTTCCGCTTTTCTAGACTCACAGCTTTGAGCTTATCAAGCTTTGTTTTCATTTTGCCCATCTCAACATCTGCATGTGACCCAAAGAGTGTATTCCCAGTGAACGGAAGCCTGAGAATCCGCTGCTGTACCTCTGGTTTGAGGCCCGCGAGGCGAAGCCAGGAGGACCTTCCTGCATAGATTCTGTTGGAATACCCATGAGCAGCGAGGTCTGATGCATCCACCAACGCACTAATAACCTGGATGAATACCAGGATCCCTTCATGTGGGATCTCTTGGAAGTCCTGCCTGTCTTCCTTTGGTATTCTTTCTGTGAACCAGGAAAGAGAGCCCCAGGGAGCTCGGTCATATCTCCCTAGCAAGGCAGATGCACTAGCCACCTTCATAAAAGAAGTGGATGTGTCACACATCTTTTTCTCCCAAAGCGTCCATCTGCTTGCTGAACTTATCCTGGGGCACAGATGACGAGGCGGCAGTGTGTAATTACCAAGTCTGGTGTTGGGTCAGTTCTAAGGAATAATGGGTTCTGGTCTGGGGCCTTATACCTTTTAAGGATCCGCGAGGGAGCCGATACCAGGGAGGCAAGAGTAAGAAAAAGATGAATTGCCGGTCCAAGGGACCAGCAGGAGCAGTGGTCTTGATATTGCCCTATGATGCGAAGTGTCAAGGATGACTGACAACGGTGTTGTGGGCACCTTGATGTCAATGTTCAGCTTAGATGCTCCCCTAACCAGTATGTTGTTGAATGTGATTAAGACATCTATTGGGGATACACTTGCCGGTGGAGTGTCTGTTAGTGTAGGCGAGAAGTCCTTCACTGGTACTCCAGGTGGGAGACCTACGTCTACGCAGGGCCGTTTCTAGGTGTTGTGCACCCTAGGCAAGAATTTAAAAATGTCGCCCCCTCCATTTTACTACCATCACTCTCTCCCCCTTTCATCCAGGCTTTTCAATATAAAAGTAAATATTTAAACAGCATATTTTGGGGTGAAAATGAATTGAAGCAGAGCTGAAGATGGCCTGGGAGCTCGGGACTGGAACTCTGTCAGGACTGAGGCTGCTAGGGAGCGGGTGATCTAAGAGGGCTGGGACTGCTAGAGGACGAGAGTTGAAGGTGCCGAGGCTGCTTGTGGATGAGAGGTCGGAGGGACCGGAATCTCTGGGACAGGAGCTAAGAATGCAGAGGGTTCTGGTGAAGGCCCAGTCTGCCAGGGGGTTAGGGAGTTCTGATACGACTGGAGCTGCTAGAGTGTGGGACCTTTAACGGGCAGGACAGGAGCTGTACAGACAAAAAGGGTTTTGAGAAGACCAGGACTGCTTGAAGACGGGAACTAAGAGGATGGGCTACAAGGAGACATAGACTCTGGGAGGACTGGGGGCACAGCAGCTAGAGGAAGGGGTCCGTGAGAGTGCTAGTGGTAGCTCCAAGAGACTCCCCTGGGGCACTGGATGGTCCAAAGGGCTGGGGGCTGCTGGAGGCAGCGAGCTCCAAGAAGGCCAGTGCCACTAGGCGGTGGGAGGTCTGAGAACACAGGCTGGGTGTTAAGGAGAGTCTCCAAATGTACCGTGTCTCTGCCTCCCATGGGCTGAGATTTGAACTCTCAGTGCGGCCTAAGCCCTGTTATGGTTTTGAGAGTGCTTGTTCTCCAAGGAACCTGTCCCTACCTTCAAGGCCCTACTGCCGAGATGGACAGAATGCTGAATAAATTAAAACATTCACCCCAGTCAATGGATCTGGATTACATTTGACGTTCCTTGGTTCACTGTGCCACCCCAGTTTAGACCCACCCATATGCAAATCTGTCTTGCCCCTGTTAGGAACAGTCCAGCCCGAACTGCCAGGCGCTCCCTGGACCAGAAACGTGAACTCTGGGACCGGTTTCGGGGTTTCACCGCTCATCGGCCAGGCTAGCTTAAATCCTGATCTGTATCTGGGGTGAATGTTTGCATTGTCCAGAATTCTATCCATCATGTTCTTTTTGCAATTGTCACCCTAAGTGGGCAGGGTATGCCCAGACGTGGGTCGCATGCTCGCTACGCCACCAGATTCAAGCCATTCTGGCTAATGAATGGTGATGCCCCGAAACAGGTCCCAGGATGCTTGTTTCTGGTAGGGTGGACCTGGCCAGACAGTTTGGGCTGGACTGTTCCCATGAGGCACAGGGTCAAGACTGATTTGCATAGGGCTGTGTCTAAAGTGGAATGGAATGGCGTGGCATGCAAAAAAATGATGTATTTAACCCAGATCCTTGACTGACTGGGGCAATGTTTGATTGGCTCAGCATTCCGTCCATCTTCTGTTCTTTTTGCTGTCGTCAGCTTAAGTGACAAAGAGTGTGTGTACCTACAACATCCGAAGCCACATCCCAATGGCGTGCTTTCATTCTCCCATTTCCTTCCCTCCTCCTCTGCCCACCGACTGGGCCCAGATCACACAGAGCGCACTTCACGCGACGGGCACTGTGCTGTTTGACAACCGTACCCTATCTGAAACAACAACAGTAGGAAGCAAAACCTGTCTCTGTCTTAAACATACACGAGGCTTCTACATGAAAGGTTACAGTTAAAGTTCACTGACTCGAAAGGATTGGTGGTATTTTACAGATGATAAAGAATGTGATTACATAGCACAGAACGTCATGTATTAATGTTGGAGGTAACTCAGGTTTTAATGTAGCAGGAGACCTGTAGAGAACTGGAATTCTATTACTAAAGAGAGTTAAAGAACGAAGGGCACAATATTCCTTCTGTAAGAATGTGCAAAGGTTTCCTCGGCGACCAAAGTAAGCATTTCTGATCGTAATGTGACAAAGGTAAACAAACATTCTTGTCTGGAGTGTTGATAAAACATGTTATTTTAAACTAAGGATGTGTGTATGAGGGCTGGGTGTTCTGCTGAGGGCACTGTGGGTGTGTGTGTGGAATAGGTAGGCAGTAAGAAAACAAAAAGAAACAGGTAAATAAGTAAGAGGCGAACTGATGAGGTAACAGTCAGGGACACTCAGGAAAGGTAAGGGGTAGATATGAAACCCAGAGCACAGGCCAAGGATGCAGGACATAGGCACAGATGGCCGTGGTGGGCTGTGGTGAGGAGCTTGGAGGTGTGCACGAGCACCCCTTCTGTAACAAACATTCATGGCAAATGCAACTAGAGGGCGACAAATGTTATTCGATGAGAGATGGGATCAGACTTAAAATCCGACCACTTATTTTGGGTGAAATAGGACGGTGACAATAAAATAATGACCAGGGGGTCCGTGTTTAGTTCTGGCTTGTCGACACAGCTGTTTCTACAACCATTGATAGTCATTCTTTAAATTACCCATACAGTAAGCTTCAGTCAGAGAAGTCTTTCTCTCAACTCATGTTATTGGCTGTATCCTTTCCCATCCGTTGTCATGTTTGCTTGGCAATGCATAAGGAAACTATTTCTCATCTGAATCAGATCACATTAAATCATTTTTCTCCTAAATGCATTGTATAAGAAAAGCAATAGTTTGATCTTTGTTTTGCACTACTATAGGCATTTTAAAAATACATCAGTCAGGTTTCAAAATGCAAGCCACACCCTTTGGCTTTGCCAATGCTTGCTTTATTAAGTAGGGTGGGACAATCTGTGTCTCAAGGTAAGGCTTTGGCGGAGTGGATGATTGAGTGAGACTCTGCATTGCTGCTATGTAGTGTTCGCATCTCAGGAGGATTAGGGATTGTAGGGAAACGAGGGAGGCTGACAAATGTGTGAGTTAAAAGGGGAGAACTGAAGACTCGGCAGAAGATAAGATGCTAACGAGGGGGGTAGTAATTGTGAAGTATTTGAACTTTAAAGAGAAGCCAAAATAATACTTTTTTGATTATGAGAATTAGACTTTGGCCCATTGTGGGGGGTGGGGGCCTTGCAGCACTGAGAGAATGGTGGGACTGATGGCAGGTTAGGATGAGTGCACGAAGAGGAGGTCAGTCAGTAAGTGAGATCTATCTTGCTGGCTCGAGAGCTGCGGTGAGGCTGAGAAGAATAAACCAACAGGCGGAAGATGTTTGTGGTGCCGGGTTATCTCGACTTGCGAAGGAGTGAGTGGACTGATGATTAGATGGCATTAGACCCCTCAGAGGCGAAGAGTGAGTGGAGTGAAGCGGTGGAGAGGGAGCAGGGGGATGGGAGATGGTTGCCTAATTTAAGCATCCGCTGCAAATATTACATCAATATCACGACAAAGACAAAGTTTGCCGCCTACTGTGAGCCTGAACTGCATGCTAGGATTTAGGAGTGCAGGAAAAGGCAGCCGGCCTCCCGGTCTTGTATTAAATGTCAGCTGGTCCAATACGGCAGATCTGAATACCCCTTTTGCCAATGAACATCACCCCCCTGCACCTGCGCACAGGCTCCATGTACAGGCCCTTTCAGGCACCAATATTTTATAGCTGTTTGACAGCAGCGCACACAGGCCGAGGCGCTTTGCTGGCCTTTGTACCTGCTGTAAGAGAGGCCTGGGCAGCGCCCACCCTTCTGGGAACAGCTTGGGAAGAAGCATGCGGTGAAAGGCTGCTCTGCCCCCCCTGCCCTGACCCAGGGCCCCCATTCATGCCCATCTCTTCCTCCAGGTGATAAATCACTGACTGTCTCATAGGGACAGTGTGGGGGCGTCTCATCCGTGAACCCCATGCACTGGGGTCTGCTGCTGTGTCTCATTCTGGCACGAACGTCACTGGCCCTCAATTAAATCCCTCATTTGAGCGATTCAAAGAAGGCGCTGCTTTGTTTTACACTCTCTCGACGAAGATCACACAACAAACAATCACTTTGGAAATCAGAAATGTCTCTGTGACCCCAGAGCCTCAGGAGTCAAGGTCCAAACTCAAGTTTTTTGCCGCCCTCCCGCTTTTGCCGCCCTAGGCGGCCGCCTAGGCTTGCCTAATGGTAGAAACAGCTGGTCTACGATGCTGTAACCGAGATCGGTGAGAAGCACAAGTTACTACTTGTGTAACGATATATCTGTAAGAGACATTAGTTAGTGATAGATTCCTTACCTTAGAATATCCCCAGGCGTCAGACTGGATCCGGAAAGTTTTGCGTAGCAGTACCTTTGCGCGTCGGTAGGCGTCGTCTGCGGCTTCGCGTCCGTCGTGGGCGCCATGATGACGTCGTCGGAGTACTTAGACGCAGCCTTCGCGTGCTGACGTCAGTTCTTAGACACAGCTTTTCCGCGCCAGAAGCGCAGAGCCATGCCAAAAACTAACACTGGTGCCAAGAAACTAGGGCCCTGAAAGGGGATGACCTTAACCCTAGATATCGGTTCGCAGAACGGGGAGGATGGGTGGGTCGGTAAGGAATCTATCACTAACTAATGTCTCTTACAGATATATCGTTACACAAGTAATAACTTGTGCATCTGAAAGAGACACGTTAGTGATAGATTCCTTACCTTAGAATAGCTACCCCAGCAATACCAACCCCGTGGTGGTGGGTCTGCGAACCAATAATAACACCACAAAGTCCTGGAGGACGGAACGGCCAAAGTAGCCATCCCTCCGGACTTGACTGTCCAGGCAATAATGTCTTGCAAACGTGTGCAGCGAGGCCCACGTAGCCGCCTGGCAAATGTCCTGCAAGGGCACACCTCGGCCCAAGGCAGTTGTAGTGGCTGTGGCTCGAGTGGAATGAGCCCTCAGCCCAACAGGGGGTTCCTTCTTAGCCAAGGAGTAACACGCCTGGATGCACAAGATGATCCACCGGGAGATGGTCCGCTTGTGCACCGCTTTCCCTTTCTTAGCGCCCGCCTACCCAACAAAGAGTTGGTCATCCACCCGGAACTGTTGTGTGCGATTCAAATAAAATGAGAGCGCGCGTTTTGGGTCCAGACGGTGGAGCCTGTCTTCCTCTTGCGAGGGATGCGGAGGCGGAAAGAAGGTGGGCAAGGTGAAATATTGTCCAATATGGAAGGCCGTGACTACCTTGAGTAGGAAGGAGGGCCTTGTCCGTAACACAACCTAGTCCGGATGGACTGAAAGGAAAGGAGGTTTACAAGATAGAGCCTGGAGCTCACTCACTCTCCTGGCAGAGGTGATGGCTACCAGGAAGGCAGTCTTCAAAGAGAGAAGGCGAAGAGGACAGTTGTGAAGTGGCTCAAAGGGAGCGCACATCAGAAATGTAAGAACCAGGTTCAAGTTCCACTGGGGCATCACGAAGGGAACAGGAGGGAACGTATGTGTGATGCCATTCAGGAATCGATTAACGATAGGGGACTTGAACAAAGAAGGTTGATCAGGCAGCCTCAGAAAGGCTGAAAGAGCTGAAAGACAGCCCTTGATAGTGCCCAGAGCAGAGCCCTGCTGGGCAAGAGAAAGAAGAAAGAGGAGAACCTCAGAAAGAGGGGCATTAAGGGGATCCACAGCCTTTGCTGTGCACCATGCCACAAATCTGTTCCACCTGCAGGCGTATACCGACTTCGTGGAGGGACGCCTGGCTGCCAGAATGATGTTACAGACTTCAGGAGGCAAGTCAAATGGCCTCAACTGTCGCCGCTCAATCTCCAAGCATGGAGGTGGGGACTGGACAGGTTCGGGTGGAGGACCGTCCCCTGCTGCTGCGACAGAAGGTCCTCCTGAAGAGGCAGACGAACCGGGGGATCGACTGACATACTGAGTAGCTCGGGATACCAGTACCTTCGTGCCCAGTCCGGAGCCACAAGGATGACTTGTGCCCGGTCGCGCTTGATCTTCTTCAGCACTCTGGGCAGAAGTGGTATAGGCGGAAAGGCGTACAACAGACCGCAACTCCACTCGCGACGAAAAGCGTCTCCGAGCGAGTGCCGCCTTGGAAATTCCAATGCGCAGAACTGATAATACTGCGCGTTCTCTTCGGTGATGAATAGATCTAACCAAGGCTCTCCCCACTGCAGAAAGAGACCTTGCGCCACGTCAGAGTTCAGACGCCATTCGTGATCCATCATGCACCGGCGGCTGAGTTCGTCCGCCCTGGCGTTCAGAGAACCTGCCAAGTGTTCAACCATCAGAGTCACGCCCTGATGTTCCAGCCAATGCCAGAGGCGCAGAGCCTCCTGGCAAAGGGTCCACGACCCCACCCCGCCTTGTTTGTTGCAGTACCACATGGCGGTGGTGTTGTCCGTGAACACCTGCACCACACTCCCTCGAACAGACGAGAGGAATGCCTTCAGTGCTAGACGAATCGCCCGCAGCTCCAAAAGGTTGATATGGAGCCGGGACTCCGCCGGAGACCAGAGGGCTCTGATCTCCGCCTCTCCCATGTGGCCTCCCAGCCCTCGAGGGACGCGTCCGTCACAACTACGTGCTCCGGTTGGGGAAGGGAGAGGGATCTGCCGTTGACCCAATCGCGGTCCGTGAGCCACCACTGCAGCTGTCTCGCAGTGCCCTCCGAGATCAGGACATGGTCAGACAGGTTGCCCTGATGCTGGGCGCACTGAAACTTCAGGTCCCACGGCAGAGCCCGCATCCGCCACCGTGCGTGATGCACCAGAAGGATGCAGGAGGCCATCAGCCCCAGAAGCCGCAGCGTCAACCTGATCGAAACTCGAGATAAAGGCCGGAAGATTGGAATCAGAGCCTGTATATCCCGAACCCGCTGTTCGGGCGGGTAAACCCGAAACTGAGCCGAGTCGAGAACCGCTCCGATGAAAAGGAGCTTCTGAGAGGGACACGGGTGCGACTTCGGCACATTGATGGAAAATCCCAGCTGGTGCAGGAGATCCCGCGTAGTCTGGAGGTGGCTGACGACTGTCTGGGGCGAGCCCGCCTTCGACAACCAGTCGTCGAGGTAGGGGAAGACTGAGACCCCCAACCTGCGCAGATGAGCTGCGACCACCGCCATCACCTTCGTGAACACCCGTGGGGCGCTGGTAAGGCCGAAGGGGAGCACGGTAAACTGAAAGTGCTTGTGGCCTACCGTGAACCGCAGGTAACGCCGGTGGGCCGGCAGGACGGGGATGTGGAAATACGTGTCCTGCAAGTCCAACGCTACCATCCAGTCTCCTGGGTCTAGGGCAGCTAAGACCTGAGCCAGAGTCAGCATTTTGAACTTCTCCTTCCGGAGGAAGCCGTTGACGTTCCTCAGATCCAAGATAGGGCGTAGGCCCCCTTTGCCCTTCTTGGGCACCAGAAAGTAGTGGGAGTAGCAACCACGTCCTACTTCTGGTCCAGGAACGCGCTCGACGGCCCCCTTGGCCAAGAGGGCCGAAACTTCCTCCTGCAGGAGCCGCAAGTGATCCCCCGATACGCGGTGGTGTTGCGGTGGCATGGCTTGAGGAGTCGTCTCGAAGGCGAGGGAGTAGCCCCTCCGGACGATCTGCAGCACCCACCTGTCCAAAGTGACAGTGCGCCAGTGAGAGTGGTGATGGCGAACCCTGCCTCCCACTGGCGTCACATGGGCCGAAAAGCACGGACTAGGAGGGTTTAGAGGCGGATGCTGCGGGAGAAGGTGTGGACTGACCTCGCCTGTGTCCCCGACCGCCTCCGCGGCGGTTTCCATGGCCGCCGCCGCGCTGGAAGACAGTCTGCGGCGAGTGGCTGGCGGCACGCGTGGGGGCGCCCCTTCCTTGGCCACGAAAGGAGCGAAAGGCACCCGTTTGCTGGCGCGGGGCCGAGAGGCCCAAGGACTTGGCCGTAGCCCTGGAGTCCTTAAAGCGCTCAAGCGAGTGGTCTGCCTTGTCGCCAAAGAGGCGACGGCCATCGAACGGCATGTCCATCTGAGTGTTCTGGACATCTGCCGAAAAATTATCGGACCTTAGGCAGGCGTGGCGTCTCACAGCCACTGTCGTAGCCATCGCTCTGCCTAGCGAGTCGGTGGTATCCAGCCCACACCTGATAGAATACTTGGCTGCATCTCAGCCCTCCACAAGGGCTTGGCCGAGTTTGGCCCGTACCTCCAACGGGCACTCTGGCAGCACCTCCGCCACCGTCTCCCACAGAGAGTGGGTGTAGCGGCCCAAGAGGCATGCGGTGTTGGAAGACCGCAGTCCCAAACTAAGGGAGGAGAATATCTTTTTACCATAATTCTCATACCTCTTGGATTCCCTGCCTGGCGGAGCCGACGGGAATGCGGTCTGGGAATTGGAGGCCTGGATGACCAGACTCTCGGGGGTGGGGTGGGAGGACAGGAAACATGGGTCGCCCGGAGCCAGGCGGTGGCGTCTGGCCACGTTCCTATCTACGGGCGAACCCGTAGCGGGCCTGGACCAAGTGCCCAAAAGAACATCGGTCAAGGCCTCATTAAAGGGTAGCAGAGGCTCAGCCGAGCATGACTGCGGTTTAAGGACCTCTGTGAGGAGGTTAGTCCTCACGGCCGTGACGGGGAGCTCAAGGCCCAAGGCTTTGGCAGCCCTCGTCAACACCACACTATAAGTAGCCCCCTCCTCCGAAGCCACGGTAGGAGGAGAGACAAAACCAGTGTCTGGAGAGGTGTCCAGGCCACTGGCCTCCCCAAGGTCTCCTGCCCAGTCCTCATGAGACTGACACTCCTTGGCCAGAGGGTCCTCAGACCCCTCCCAATCCTCCTCTTCACCCATCTCCTGAGATTCAGGGTTGTAATTGAATGAGGTCGGTTCATAGAAGTGGAAAGCTCCAAACGGCGTCGGGTGCGGCGCCCAGAGGCGCCGTTCCGACGTCGGAACCGAAGCAAAGGAGGTATCGGGGGCGGCGCCGCCCGAGAACGGTGCCTGGGGTGACACCGGACGGACCGACGCCCGGGGGGTCGTAAGGTCCACCGGTGACTATCCAGAGCCCGAGGAAGGTCCAGCGGCGTCCCGCGGCGCCGGGCCTGAAGGCGCCGGCGGCGCCGGTGCCGCTGTTCCCTGCTGTGCCGGGCCTGAAGGTACCGGCGATGTCGGGATCGTGGGGCCCAGCGGCGTGTGCCTAGACGTCAAGAGGCTAGGCAGCTCCAAGGTCGACAGGAGCACTGTCGCATTACAGTGCTTTGAGGTCGAGCTGTGGTGCTTTGAGGTAGACAGAGGCGTTGCCGGAGATGTATGCTTGAATTCAAAAAGCGTTGCTTAGATGCCGAAGAACGCCTTATCGGCGATGTTTCCCTCGACCTCGGGTGACTATGTTGATTCTACATAGACTGAGGTCTTACCGGCGAAGACTGCCTTGATGTTGATTCGCGCCGATAAGAAGGCATTTTTTTGATGCAGAACAGATTGGAATCTGCCCAAATCTCTAAGTCCTACCTCTTGTCATCAATCGGGATCAGCGTGGTTTCCGCCTCTCTGGAGATCCTCCTCCAGGTGAGGGAAGGGCTCTTTGGAGGTAGATGGGGAAACTTTTCAGGAAGATGCGTCTAAGGGAGACACATGGTACAGACAGAATGAGGGCATGTCTGTGCCTTCTTTTTCCACAAGGAATACACTTCACAAAAAGTGAAGTCATGGTCATGTACTGAAAAATGTCTATGGCAGTAAAAAAGCAGGAGTTTCTGAATAGAAAATAAAATTGGAGAACTCAGTTCCCCAGGATCTGAATAGTAGGAAGTGGAAAAAAGAACCGACTGAACTGTCAACTGTGGGGCATGATGGGATGCTGTAGGTCCTGGGAGGTCTTAAAGATGCTGTGCCAGTTTTTATCGCATAAGCTTTAAATGCAGTCTACTGGCGAACATTGCCTCTCATTCCCTGTAGTTTCTATTCAAACTTTACGGTCTCGCTTTCTGCTATACAGAAATGTTAGATAATTGTGTGAAGTTTTTAAATGAAAACTCATTGTAATTTGGCCATTTTTACACCTACTATAGGGGGGGGGACGGTGGGTGTGTGTGTGTGTGTATTGTCTCTCATTCTCGCACAACGTATGAGCAGTGAGAACGCACTTAGGAATTTTGCTGCAAAATGCTTTTATTGTGCACAGAACTGTTACAGCGCCCAACGCGTTTCGGTCCTCTCGTTAGACTGTGATCATGGGATAAACAACACTTGACATTGGGCATTATTTATTTCCATTATCGGTCTCATTTCCTGTTCCGCTAGACTGCACCTTGGAACATTTGTTTTGCAGATTTACTAAGGTGCATAAACCATCATTATAAAGTGTCAAAGCGCAAAGATAATTAAACATTTTAAGTTGTAAACTTTGTAAGATTGTTCTTTAATGAGTTCATTTTATAAAAACTTGAGGCAAGTCACTATCGCCATAACTGTCTTTTATGTATGTTTATACTTTATTTTTGATGAGGGTATAATTACTTTCTCCTTTGGCCCTCCAGTGAGGCAAATGTTTTCTTTTTTCCTCATTTACTTTTCATTTGTTAATATTTCAACATTATTTTGATTTAGATATTACATGTTACGGTTGTTGAAGTCATTCATCCACCTTATTATTCTCTCCTCTCCAGTGAGCAATATTGTCCTTCTTCATTTTGTGGTCAGTTGTTCATTCGTCCACATTCTTGTCACATTTTTCTCATTTTTGTATTTTTGTTCTCAGCTCTCCAGTGAGCAGTTTTTTCCTTCCTCAGTCTATGGTTAATGAATTTAGATTATCTTTCAATATATCAAATGTCCTGGACCTTTATTGTTTTTTGCAAGTGCACATAAAGTTACTCATCCTG
Organism: Lissotriton vulgaris; assembly: GCF_964263255.1. Lineage (NCBI taxonomy): Eukaryota > Metazoa > Chordata > Amphibia > Caudata > Salamandridae > Lissotriton > Lissotriton vulgaris. The sequence continues at coordinate 538,273,918 of NC_141687.1, read as the reverse complement.
GTGTTAGCCTTTTCGAGTAAGAGTTCTCTTTGATAGAATATATTGGGATTCCTTCTGTCGCAGACGTTTTTCCTTGTTCCCACCTCTCTCTAAAGCTGGTATTTGTTCAATTGCAAAATACTGTAGGTCTTCCCATTTGCTTTCGTGATGTTCTCCCATATGTTTAGTGATGGCATTGCAGTGGTCTTTGTTCGTTGTATCGCTAATGTGCGCCAAAATTCTCTTTTTGATTTTTACATGTTGTGCTTCCAAATTATTTCTTTTTACATGGACATACCACCACATACACAACAAATTTACTCTTGCATGCTATATGCTGTTTTATTTTCCATTTGGTGCCATTTTCCAATATCTATACCTTTTTGTGTATGGCTATCTTGCAAGCTTTACATGGCCAACATCCACAAGGTTTTACCCATGTATTCTGTTGTTATTTTCCTCTGACGCAACTATGGAGAAATCGGTCTCCTAGGTTGCAAGCTCTTCTGTATGTTATATTAGGATTATCTCCCATGATTGCTGTGCCCGTGGAGTCCAATTTTAAAATCCCTCACCAGCCTCAGGGCCATTCTCACCAAAATCTGGAATAGAAGCTGAAACATCGGTATCATAGCCTGAATATCCTGGACTCGCTGTTAGGGAGGATAGACCCGAAACTATACTGTGTCGAGAACAGCCCAGATGAAAAGAAGCGACTGAGAGGGAGTCAGGTGTGACTTCGGCACAGTGATGGTGAACCCCAGAGAATGCAGGATGTCTGCTGTAGTCTGGAGGTGGGAGACGACAGTCTGGGAGAGCCTGCCTTCAACAGCCAGTCATCCGGATAGGGAAAGACTGGAACCCCTAAATTGCGCAGATGAGATGTGACCACCATCATCACTTTCGTGAACACCAGAGTGGAGCTGGTAAGGCCGAAGGTGAGTACAGTGAACTGTAAAAGCTCATGGCCTTAAGTGAACCGTATGTAGCGTCTGTGGGCTGGCAGGACGGGAATATGGAAATAGGCGTCCTGCAAGTCCAGCGCCACCATCCAGTCTCCAGGGTCGAGGGCAGACCTGAGCCAACATGATCAATTTGAACTTCTGCTTGCGGATGAAGCTCTGAGGTCTAGGATAGGACGTAGGCTCTTGTCCTTCTTGGGCACCAGAAAGTAGCGGGAATAGCAACCATGACCCACTTCTGGCGCAGGGACCCTTTCGATAGCTCATTTGGCCAAGAGAGCTGAAACTTCCTGGCGGAGAAGCGCAAAATGATCCTCCGACATGCGATCGAAAGATGGTGGCATGGAGGGAGGTGTGGTCTCGAAGGGGAGGCAGTAGCCCCTTTGGACCATCTGCAAAACCCACCTGTCTGATGCGATGGTTTGCCAGTGGGGGAGATGATGGTGAATCCTGCCACCCACTGGTCGCTGGTGGGCCTGAAAGGTCAGACTAGGAGGGTTTGGAGGCTGCTTCAGGGGGAAAGGGTGGACTGGCCCGCCTGCTGGATCACAGACCCGCAAGGTCGCTGGGTCCCATTTCCGCGGCCATGAATAGGCTGAGCCACTTGTGTGGACCGGTGGCTAGACTGGGCCTGACGTGGTGGGGTGCCCATTCTGTAGCCACAAAAGGGGAGAAGGGCAGACTGTGGTGGACGGGAGGACGCCGCAAGACCTAAGGATCTGGCCATAGCTCGAGAATTCTTAAAACGCTCCAGCACCAAGTCTACCTTGTCACCAAAAAGGCGACGGCTATCGAAGGACATGTCTAGCAGAGTTGCTTGAACATCCCCCGAAAAGCCAGACGTCCTCAACGAGGCGTAGTGCCGAAGGGCTACAGACGAGGCAATTGTTCTGCCTAGTGAGTCAGTGGTATCTAGTCCACAGCAAATCGTAAATTTTGCTGCGTCTCTCCCATCTGCCACTGCTTGTGAGAGAACGGCCCGGGCCTCCTCCGGCACTTGCGCAACCCTATCCCAAATTTTATGTGAGTATCGGCCCAAGAAGCACGCTGTATATACGGACCGCAGTGCCAAGCTGGAGGAAGAGAAAATGCGCTTCCCAAGATGTTCCAGCTTCTTGGATTCCCTGTCTGGAGGAGCAGAAGGGAATGCGCCCTTGGAAGAAGAAGCTTGGACTACAAAGCTCTCGGGGGACAGATGTTGGGTGAGGAAAATGGGATAATTCGGAGCCGGGTGGGCAATCATTCGTTCCACAGGAGCCCCTGTGCTGGGCTTGGATCAAGTGTCCAGAAGGACGTCCTGGAGGGCTTCGTTGAAGGGCAAGAGTGGTTCTGAGGAAGTGGCTGCAGGTTGAAGCACCTCTGTCAGGAGATTAGTCCTGACTGCCACTGAAGGGAGCTAGAGGCCCAAGGCGTCAGCTGCCCTACACACCACCACAGCATAGGACGCTCCCTCCTCCATAGCCACGGTAAGGGGAGAAAGCATGCCAAGGTCCGGGGAAGTGTCTAGACCACTGGTGTCACTCAATTCCTCTCTACAGTCTTGTTCTTCCAGTTGGTCTTCCAAAGGGGCCAGCGACCCCTCCCATCCTCATCACCACCTTCAGGGCGATAGGAAACACCTAGGATGAACAAGGGAACAAAAGTACCCTCCGGCGTCGGATCCGACATCGGTCCATCTCGGAGGTGAGGATGGGGAGGAGTGAGGATGGGGAGGAGTGAGGATGGGGAGGCTTCAGCTGGGGAGCGTTGTTGGCGTTGTTGCCGGGGAAGATCGAGTAAGATCGACAGGCGTCAATTTGGATCCAGACCTGGATCAACAGGGGCCCTCCGGTGCAGGGGCCAGAGCCACCTGTATTGAAGGCCCAGGGCCCCCGACCGAGTCCGTGGGGCCCGAAGGAGCCCCAGCGGAGTTAGGCTGCCCAGAAATACGGTGGAGGGCTTGGTAGAACGTATGAAGCTGGGCAGGGGATGCACCGGCTCCCGGAGACGGGGGCGGTGCAGAGTCATCCCTTAATCAGGCACCAGATCCCGTGTTGCGTCAGCCGACCGATGGGGAGAAGGCGAAGAGCGACGGTGCTTCTTTGTCTTTTTCTCGTGCTTCGACTTACCCGAGGTGAGGTGGTGCCACGAACGGTCTCGAGACCAGGAGCGTCGCAGAACCGTCTGCCGGGCTTTCAAGAGCTTTCGTGACCGCACCCGCAAAGACTTCAGATTCATGGCCCGCAAGTCCGAGCACGGCTTCAGTTCAATGTCACGCTCAAGACTCCAAAATCACACGAAGTGCAGGTCTGTCACAGACATCAGTTTGTGACAGACCTTGCAGGGCTTGAAGCTGGTCCGACAATGGAACATTCCTGGCGCACCAGGAGTCGATGACTCAAAAGAAGAAGTCGACAAAAGTCAAACAAATCTCAGTCAAAATGTGGCTAAAGGGGTAAGCTCTCTCCGGATCTGTGCTAGGCTGCCGCGGAAAAAGAAAGAACTGACGTCGGTGTTGAGGGGCAGCGTTAAAGTAGGCCCCGTGACGACTGATGCAGAGTCGACTAATGCCACCTTCCGACGCGCAGGGGTACTGCAAAGAGAAAATATTCCCCAGTTCCAGTCTGAAGCCTGGGGAAAATTCTAGTGTAAGGAATCTATAACTAACTGTCTCTTTAAGATTTTGTAGTTTATGTGGTGGTATGTCTGTGTAAATAGAAATACATTAAAAGCATAACATGTGAAATAAAAAAGAGAATTTTGGAGCACATTAGCGCTACAATGAAAAAAGACCACAGTAATGCCATCGCTACATATGAAAGAACATCACAATAGCAAAGGGAAATACCTACAGTATTTTGCTATTGAACAAATACCAGATTAAGAGAGAGGTGGTAACTGGTAAAAACTTCTACAACAGAAAGAATCCCGATATATTCTATCAATGAGAACTCTTACTCGAAAAGGCCTAAACCAGGATGAGGATATATATATATATATACACACATTACAATTAATACATGCTCCGGGGTCAGGAACATTAAGTGCTTATGACTTTGATGAGGATTTCCCTGGAAGTGAATTAGGATTGTAGGTAAGCAATTTATCCTTGCTCATCCCCCAATCCTCCGAAAATAAAAGTAGGCACTCAGGCCTATCTTGGACCTCTTTAGCTTCATCACCTTCCTATGGAAGGACTGATTCAGAATGCTTATGACTTTGATGAGGATTCTCCTGGAAGGGAAAAAGAAAGTCTACCAACCCCAGTCTTTCTCAGGGTCTGGTACTCACTCTATGCCATCTTTTGAAAGCAAGAAGTGGACCTTCTGTAGCAGGATGGACAGATGCTCTTCTGAAATTTGTTGTGGTGTGGGAGGGATATGGGACCTGTAAGAAAGAAAGTGTATGGCATAACTGTTTTTAAATTATTTGCAAGACCCATCAGTCAGATGTTGCAGATCGCCAACCTGGTAGGATGGGACTGGCCCTGCCTCCCACGGGATGGGCATATGCCATTAGAGGAAAACTAAGGTGGTTTGTTAGCCTTTATGGCATGGCAGCAGGAGTTGGAAGACTGGTGCCCCTGCTGCTGGCCTGTACCTTGTCTTTAAGATCTACGTCCGCAGCCCCGATAGGACTCGGCTGTCTATTGTAGCACTGGCTGAGAAAGAGTAGTTTCTTACCTCTAACTCCAGTTCTGTAGTAGGGGTATCTCTGTAATAGTCATAATCTAGTGAATAGTCCCGCTCATGTGCGGGAACCCCGGAGCAATCAAAAATAATTTCTTAAGCTGTCTTCTTTGCAGTATTGCATAGACACTTAAGAGAGAATTAAAGACAAATAATGCAGCCTATACATGCAAGGCTACTCTGACCAGTGCTTCAACTAGGAATGCAAGGATATTCCAAAAATATCCCACTTTAGACCTGTCTGCCAGGTTTAACCATGGAAAACACCCCCCCCCCCCTCCCTTCACCAGATCCTTGAAATGATAGAGAGGAAGGACAGGACAGACAAGCCCCCATAGGCTGCCATTATGTGGCTTAAAAAGGGATACCGTGCCTTTAAGGACACTTTCTAGAACTCTCCTGGCCCAGAATGCACCGCAACTTCCTCCACTTTCAGTTCTTTTTGGAGGTGTATCAGCTGGACCTGTAGCTTTCATCATTTAATCACTCTCTCCACCGGAGAGGAGGGCGGGCACTTATGAAAGCGTTCCAAAGCAGAGTCCGCCTTCTCATCAAAGAGGTGAGACCCATCAAAAAAGGCATCAGAGAAGCCTGCAACTCACCAGAGAAACCAGTGAACTTTATCCAGGCATGACGACAAAGGACCATATTGGAACCAACTGTCCTGCCAAGGCAATCTGTAGTATCCAAAGTTATTTGGCCACGTCCTGCCCATCATGTATTGTCTGAGCCAAGGAGAACCAACGTCCTACATAAGGGCCATCAAGATCTCGTTGACCATGCCTCATAGGATGCGAGTGCATCTACCCAATGGGCAGATCACATTTACAGACCACAGTGTCAAACTAGTTGACTAAAACATACACCTGCCACAGACATCAATCCACTTCGATCACCTATCCAGAGGGCAATTAATTAGTATTCACTTTGCTTGTCAAGGCCTACACAATACAGCTGCCTGGAGTAAAATGTTTGGTGAGAAAAATCCTGGTCATCAGATGCTGCTCTATGATGTTTGGCTACCTGCCTGTTCACAGGTGAGTAGAGCTTGGCTTCAACTAAGTAGCCGTAAGGGTACATTTGAAGGCATTATTAAACAGAAGTAAGGTCTCAGAAGTTGCTGGCACAGGCTGCAGGATTTCTGTTAAAATATTTATCTTAGTTTGAATGGAGGGCCGTTGCAACTCTAACACTCTGGCCACCCTCCAAAACACCACTGCAAATGAGGCACTCTCCTTCGTTGATGGCCCACATGGCAAGTCAAGTTCTGTCAGTGTTAAGCCCACTAGCATTTTGTAAATAAAGGTAGAAGTTATTTTCAGTGTATGAAGGGGAGAGTATAACTTAACTTCACCATCATCAACATCTTGGGGTGCACATCGTTCCGGTTCAGAGTCCAAACAAAAAAGGCAACGGACCCCTTGCTTATAGCTGTGCACTTTTGTGATTTCATAGTGCGACATTGAACTAGTGCAGGCCAATATTACTCTGGTTCCAATTAGGGATCGGCACCAGTGGTGGGAATCAGTATCAATCTTGGGGATGGGATGGAAGGCTGTACCGGATTCGGCACGGGACCGGTTGCAGGATCCAATGGCCACCGATAATTTGACTGGAGGTTCCTGCAATTCCCTTGTGCGAGAAGGTGCACCAGAGTGAACCAGAAATGCACTGAAGGCTTCAATTTGGTATGGGGTCGATGATGCCCTGGAAAACAAGGGTCATGTCGGTATCAGCTGACTAATGGACTCATTAATTGGCGACCTCAATGGAGTACATCTCACATCTTGCTGCCCTTGCAACTTCTCCTTGGAGTCTGAATGGTGGGATGGGGTCGAGTCCTGCTTCCCTTTCATATGCTTGCGTTTGAACTTGGCTTACCAGAGGACTTAAAGCAGAAGAGCAATGGTCACAGGAACATCCCTGTGACAGGACTAAGCCCAGCCCCATAACTTCGATTGGGAGCGGGTCCTAGACGAATGCTGTGACTTCTTCTGTTTGGCATCAAACAACTTTATCTCTTGGACTCAGAGTCCCTTTGGATTCATGGGGGCACACTTATCAGATGACTTAGTGTAGTTTACCAAGCTCACACACACACATACACACACATCAGTTACACCCTGTGCAGAACCGTAACTGACATCTGCTTACTGCAATCACGGCACAGCTTGATACTTGTTATAGGGACATTGTTCCCTAGCACACTGTGAAAGTTTGAAAGTGGTCGAAGACGCGAGAATTTTGGGGGTGGAGTTACAGATGGCACAGAAAGGAAGAAACTGATGTCAGCACATAGGGGTGACACATTTGCAGCTCTGCTTTGTCCCTTTGAGGGTGGTATGCAGATCCGCACGAGTCAGCCTAGCAGTTCCCAGGAGAAGTGCAACAGAAAATTTCTAGACTTGGCCTCTGGTAGACAGTTTATGGTGAGGAATCTGCTATTAGTTGTAGCATCAGAAATAGCCTGTCCCCTCCCTAGAATTATGGTGACGCCAATGTAAGTCAAGCACACTGGGGGCAAATGACAGAGTGAGGCAAAATAAAGGCATGAAGCTGAGCAGTATGGTGCTTCAGTTCCTTGCAGAGGACCTTCAATAAAAGAAGAACATTTGTGAAAGAGCTAAAAGTAATGAACCAAAGGGCTAAATGTGAGGAATAATGAAATACAATGCAGGTGACATCTAAAGAAGAGTTATGCTAAACTAAACTTAGACCACTGTCGCCATGTAGCAGTTGAAGAAAGTGTCTGTCATTCTGATGCTGTTCCGGCTCATCAGTTTTCTAGTGGTCAAAATTAAAGGGCCAAGTGTGCTCATATTTAGCACATTAAAACATGGAGAAGCATCTCATGAAACCTCTGAACTAGAGACTTTCCTGGCACTAGTTTCCAAAAGGAATGGGTTCCCAACCCGCTTGAAGCTCACCAAATACAGCTTTTGTACAGCAGCAGATAAATACATTGGCACCGAGTCATCTATGGTGGAAACATCCAGAACTTTGAGACCCATCAGAGGAGTTGATTCATGTGTTAAATGCCAAAGGTATGGTGACTACAAAGCCAGCGAAGAGCTGATTGAAACCTCACAACACGATTCAGTGAAGGAGTAATGGAGAGCAACATAAAATAGGTGCCATGTCTCTAAAGAGTTGCAACACAAATACATTGAATTTCACACAAATTCATCCCTATTGAAAGAGGAATTGGGAAAGCTTACCTTTAGTAATATGGGGACAGATTAGGGTTTGTCAGATGAATTAAAAGTTGGATCAAGTTTCAACACCAGAGACAGATCCTCATTGCCAGTCCATCCTCAAACCAGAATAGGGCTTGGGTGATGAAGATAACTTCAAGTGTGACTTCTTCCTGTTCCTCTTTTAAGAATCACCAAGGTCGTTGTACCCTCTTTGGTGCTGCATCACACAGGTCTACTAGCCTTTTTCAGTTTGGGAGGTGAACAAGGCCTGGAAGACCTTAAGCCACTATAAGGCCCATAACATTATCCTCTGTTTCAAGTGTAACACTAGATATCATTCACCAGCAGGAGTAGTGGGCCTCAGAACAGTGGGGTCAGGTCCCAAATATCTGTGTTTTCCCTCTTTGCAAGACTTACGCCTTTTCTTGGTTTATATGGTCAGCAAAAGTGACACAAATCTGGACAAACAAGTTAAAAAAGAGCTGAACACATGTTCTAGCTCCATATTTCTTGTCAAACTTTGTGTAGACCTAACTTCCTTTTATCTACAAACATTATGTTCGCTGAGTTACTTTGGTACCAAGACAACATAACTTTAACATTTTCTAGATTCAGCTGATACCCAAGCCTATTTCCTCAGTTAAAAATTCTGTAAAAAGAAACGATCCTCAAGATGAAATAATTGTATGCCAAGTAGTCTATGGTTGAGGCAATGTGTCATTTTCGGACAATACTAACACTGGCTCTCACTTTGAATGAGAATTTTATGTACACTTCTCGGACCAATATGTGTGTGAAGAGGATGGTTAAGAAAAGAAATTCTATAAAAATATCTTGCTTGAAGAGATTTAACAAAAGCATCATTGTACGACAAGTATGTACTTACTTGTCGCAAAGGTTTGGATCTGTTGACTGACTCAGCTTGTGCAGAATATCTACAATACCAACATCTCGAAGCTTATCCTGACGTTCTTGTGCACCTAGGAAATACAGAAAAATTTCACTGATGAAACTTTGAGGTGGACAAGTGGCATTCCAATCTAGTTCTATATATTAAATCACAACTTGTACCAGGTTAGTTTTTGCAAAATCCCTCACCCTACCCCACACATTTGTTTTGGTTGTAGTGAAAGCTTCTCTTGCTAATGTAATATTATTTTACTAGTCTGATTCAGGTGATATTTACTTATGTTTCACAAAACTGACACAGTCCAACTGATAATGTAATATGCATTTTAACTCATTCAAAAAAGTAATTTTGAGGCAAAGAAAAGCAGAGGCAAACATTTTGTCAATGCAAACCAGAACCTTTAGTACAAAAAGCAAGAGTGCTAAAAAAAACAACTAAGTATTTTCCAAGTTTGCTCTCAAACACATACAAAAGCAATCAGTAAAATAAAATAAAAACATTTAAATCCTGTTCAGTTCAGATTTAAATATACAAATAGAATACATCAATATTTAACTGACAAGACAATTCTATATCAGGACCAGAGGCTCAGAGTATGGATTTTATATTTAATAATAATAATGGAATTTCTAAAGCGCATAGCTACCTCATGTGAGACGTCCCACCGCTAGGTACATGTATCCGCCGGCCTAATTGCAGCTGTTAAACCCCTTTTAATTCCAAACTAAAAAACACAAGTTTTACGAATTGTCCTGAAAAGACATTCTGACTGGGCCTGACGAACCATCAGGGGAAGAGCATTCCACAGTTTAGGCACTAAATAGCTGAAAGAGCTTCCACCTATGCTGTGCTTACTTCACTTTTGGAACTTTGGCCATCTAGGCCCCTGCTGATCTTAAATTCTTCAGTGGTATAAATGGTCTGGCAAAGGACTGCAGGTACCTTAGACCTTTGTTAGCTAATGCCTTATCACAATAGCACATGGCTTTAAAAAGGGATCTCAGCTTCACCAGAAGCCAAAGAAGCTTCTTAAGCGCAGCCCCAGTAGACGCCTACTTTGACAGATTCAATAGGAGACATGCAGCGGAGTTCTGTACTCTTTGGAGTCTCTTAATCCGCCCCTGTGCAACTTCCAGATACAAAACATTGCAATAGTGCAGCCTGGACAAAATCAAGGCCTGAGCCACAGTTTTTTTGCTGACTCTGGCAGGAGGCACAGGATTGTCCTCAACATCTTCAGCAGTCCAAAGCATTTTCCTGCCACTGCAGTAGTTTGTCTGTCAAAAAGACAGTTTTTCATCAAACCAAATGCCAAGATTCTTGGCCTTGGGTACTGGCCCAACTCATTAGAACACCAAGCAGTGGACTAGATATTCGAATGATATATATTTATTTTTCAGCAGCTCTAAACGAACCTTAACGTCATACCAATAGAACAATATATCCAAATAGCCCTAGTAACGAAATTCACTGACAATTAATTACTGTCCTTCTGTTGAATTTAAGACAATCAGCAGGGGGAAAAAGTCCTCTTTCCTCGCTGCTCAGGAGAAAGCTAAGTGTTTTTTGCTTGTGGAATGTTCTTATGAATATGTTGATGATGTTGCGGTAGCATAGAGTACATTAGTATAAGCTCAGGTCAAGTTTATTCTTGTGTTAGTTTTTGGGTTCCACTACCTGAGGTTCCCATTGATAACAAGCACAGACTAAAAACTGGAGCTGGCAAGAATCCCTGCAGGCATTTAATCACATCCAAGCTTCATTGGAGGTCAGAGTGTCTTTTATTTTTCCTCTTATTGGCACAGGGTAGCTGTTTCAGGCTAGACGCCTGATGGGCTTTTAATCACTCAGCACACAACTTCAAAATCTTTAAGCTTCGAGCCAGGGACAGGATTCACCTAAGCGATTCTAGGAGCACAGAGCAGATGGGGCCAGTGGTTCAGGGCAATTGTTGGTCTTTTCTTCCGGGAAGGAGATCAAAGAGACACCCTCCTTACAGGGATGGCACCCAATGGCACCTGAGGGCTGGTGCATGGCTAGACAAAACTAAAAAAAGGTCAATCTACCCGTTCAGAGACAAAAGCGCAATGGGCAATGATTTAGCCCCATCCTGGTTTATCCAAGGGCATTTCAGGGGCACAAGAGGAGGTTGGCTCCAAATCCACCATACTAATAGAGGCCTATACACTTCCCATTGCCTATTACAGCTAATGAACAGGAGAACATAGGGAGGACATAAACAAGGAGGTGCAGAAGGGGACATTCTGACTTCCCTCAGTTGATGAGTTTGTGAACCTCATTGATGCTTCACAGCAGAGGTCAGTCTCTAAAGTGTTGGTGCCCTATGGCAAGTAAATTCTGATACTGGCCACCAAATGCAGTCTGAACCCCTGATGGGGGAAGAATGAAGGACTTCTTGACCCGTGGAACCCCTGGGAGTTTCGCAAAGTCTCAGGTAAGGCAAAGGCCAGAGCAATCAGGACCTTCCTTCCATCTGATGCCTTTGAGAGACTTACAAAAGCAATTTGGGAAAATGCACACAAGGCCTCTGGGGTTGTTCTAGGAGGAGGATTATTCTGGGAATACCAGCAGAGTGGAGAACGATTCTGGAGACAGTAAAACCTTGATGACGGGGTAAAGTCAGGAGATCCTGACCAAGAGAAGACTCAGGCTAGGAACCCCGTCTAACAGCCCTTGGAGACGAGTAGGCGGACCCAAACAGCCTAGGACAGATTACACACATGGGAGGGTGCCAACAGGGTAAACAAGCTGCATGGTACATTAGCCAAGAGGATATATAGATCATCAGTGGCCTGCGGAGTGGACACTGGCAGTGAAGGTGGCCCAGAATGTGGAAAGTAGAATACTGGACACAGAGGTAAGAGGTCGCCCTAAAACTTAATGCCCAAAGCCATTCCTAGAAGGTAGGGTGACCCTGATCCCCGAGATTCATTGAAAAATGGCCCTGTTCATAACGAAGTTCATCAGGACCCTAAAAGGAAATGGGAGCTCCTGGAGAGCATTCCAGGAAGCCAGGCTGGCAACATGTTTTCTCTAGACATTTTGTCAGGTTGAGTTTAAAGGTCAGTCTGTTTGCTGGGAAACATGAACTGCGCTCTTCCCATACAGACAACAATCCCTCCCCGAAATGGGCTGAGCTGGCTACCACTGAGGTTAGCCCAGGCCAGATGGAAGACTGTTTGGTGACCGCTTTATTAAAGACTTAAGTAGGTTGTGACCATTTTCTTATTTTTGGAACTAGGCCCAACAATTAATGAGAAGGCTTTTTCTGGACAGAAGATTTTTGCCAGGGCCAGCAGAGGCAGTTTGGGCTCCACTAACCTTCCTTACTCCCCAGCCTCCCAGAGATAGCCGGGTAGAAACCCATTCCAGTGCAAGACTAGACATGATTCAGATAGTTCTTTTCAACCAGAGGTGTAGGTTGAGGGTACGGCACAGTGTAATCTTCCAATGCTCAACAAACGCACAAAGTGGGCTATCCGGTAAGGATGACCTTTTCTCCCCATTGAATGGAGGGAGGCAACAGTGATGCGTGGATTCTAGAGACTGTTCATGTTTTCAAATAGAGTTCTACAGAACCCGAAAGCAAAGGAGAATGCCCAGTACTCATTCCTTCTCTGAAGCAGTTATTTATCAAGAAGTAGAATATTTACTGGACAAAGGAGCAATAGTTTCAATCGGTTTACACCAAAAGGGATCTTTGAAAACATTTTCCTGGTCAAAAAGAAAGACAAATTATATCAACCAGTGATGAACTTAAAAGAATCCTTTGATTTGCTGACATATCGCCACTTCAAAATGGAAAGGTGATGCATCTTTTCAGAAATAAACTACTACAAATCGACTGGATGATAAGGCTAGATCTGAAGGACGCATACCTCATAATTCCGGTTTTGACACCCACGGGAGATTCCTCCAGTACATGTGGAGAAAAAAGATGCATACGTTTGTGGCACTAACTTTCAGACTTTCGTTTGCTACATGTTGCTTTATCAAAGTGCTGAGGCCAATCAAGGAAGCTTTGTGGTCCAAGGGTATCAGATAAATAGTATACCTAGATGACATTACTGATGAATCAAGAAGTTGTGCAATTGCGGAAGGACCTCTCAACAACATTGTCCCAAATCCAGGCATTGGGATTCATAATCTATACATACAAATCTGAATTCAAACCTTCCCACACTATGGCCTTCCTAGGGTTTAAAGATCTGGTACAACAAACTGTGAAACTTCCTAAGAGAAAGATGATACTCATTCCAAGAGAGTTGAGGACCATACAGAAGGTCCAAACCTCCCTGAGGTATCTAGCCAGAATAGTGAGACTTCTCGGATTATCTATCTTTCCAGGGTATCTTCATTACCGAGTGCTACGGTGGCTGAAAGCCACCCACCTGAGGAAAGGAATGACTTATGTGGTAGAGGTTCGGCTCACAACAGACCCGAATTTCAGTGATGGTTGGGCCATATGGATGCCTAGAAGAGCAAAGCCTTCTTCAGATGTGCAAGATCTCGGATTAGATTTGGATTGAAATCTTTCAGGTTGGGGAGCCGGATGTGGGGACTTTACCATGGGAGCTCTGTGGTTAGGAGAGGCAGTTGTACATCAATTGCCTGGAACGGTTTACAGTAAAAATGTCTGACACAAGACAGGGCCTAGTGCTCCATTCTCCAGAAAATGGACAATGCATCAGTAGTTCAGTACATAAACTGGCTTGGAGGAATGAGGTGGATAGCTTAGAATTGGCCAAGCATTTTTGGCACTTCACCTGACAGGAGGATCTCAGTCATAGCAGAGTACCTGCAGAGAAAGTTCAATCTGATTGCAGAATGGTACACCAGACATGGGAAGGCTTTCAGAGCATGGAGTATGGCCCCAAAACTGTTCCAGAGGATCATGTGCAAATGAAGACCATGCCAGGTAGATCTATTCACTTTATGGTAGGATCATCTAATTCTACCCTTCTTCAGTTGGAGACCCATGTTTTCAAGCAGGACTTGAGACAGGATATGTGTCCCCCCCTTTCTTGAGGGTTACAAGGCTAATGACACAGGCCAATAGACAAAGTGAATTGGTGGTGGCAACACCCACTAGGAGATTGCAAGCTTGGTTTCCAGTTCTTATGGAGCTCCACTCCTTCTTCCCAAGAGTCTGAACATTCTGATGCTCAAGGCAGACCGCACCAGTTGATGCTGGATGCAGCTTTCCGACTGATGGCATGGAAGCTTTTGGGGTGGAGAGTCTCACTTGGAAGATATTTTGAATGCGGCTGATTAGTATTCTGACTATTCTTTAAAGAACTCTTACTTCAAATCACTGATGAGCTTAACATCATTGGTGGCCAGTAAGATTTGAAAATGCATAATCTGAGCCTCTAGACCGGACATATGATGTAAACTTTCCTAGCCATTGTCCTTTAAAGTTTCAAATCTGTTAAGGACATGGAGGCAAGGATTATCCCACCAGGGGGATAACAATATTTATGGCTCACTCTGGAAACATACTGGTGCTAACGAAGTAAGGTATAAGAATATCTGTTTTTAATTGAACTTCAAGACTAGAGCACTGGATGAAACAAAACCTTTGAATTGTTATGTTCATATGGGTCGGAGATTGGATTTCTGAAGGTTTGGTTTCTTTAACAGGAATGGAACAAATGGAAAAAATTACTCTTTAAACATCTGTTCATGGCATGTAGTGCTGTAGATTTACATGCTGTGCATACTCCGGTCATCTAGTGTTGGGCTCGGAAGTGTGCAAGTTGTTTTTCTTTGAATAAGGCCTCTTGACTCACAGGGTACTGTGACTCCACCGATTGCAGGTTATGCGCATGGGCTTGGCTCCATTGTTAAGATTGTTTTTACCGCACAGAAGGTGTGAGGTTCCGTGACGATCGTAAGTGGTGTTTTCGACTCGCACGAATATGGTCGAGTCTGGTATCTATGAACCGCAAATGACGAGTTTAGTGGGTGTGCGCAGTTTCGCTGTGCTAACCTGAACCGTTCGTTTGTTTCGTGGGTTTCTATCTGTACCCACGGGTTCCATCTTAGATACGGCATCCATTTTGTCTCTTGCCCTCAAGTAGCCAGCGAACGGACGCTGTCCGCTTCGCGACCCTGGGATTCCCAAGACTCTTGCGGAAGACACATTTCCTTTGAAAGAGTCTTTATGATGAGGGGGATGATACTGTAAGGCAGATGGCCCTGCTCGAGGCTCATCTTGCCGTGCCGGTCTATTGTCTCAGCCGTGCATCTCATTAGGCACGTCCCTTTGATGCCTGCAGCTCGTGTTTCCCGATACCACCCCTTTTACACCCTTTCCGATCTCCCCACTGTTTCTGCCTTCCTCCGCACCTGTCTCTGTTCCTTTTTCGATCTGTTTACTGCCGATTGGAATGTACTAGTGGTGGGAAGATGGGTTTTTACAGTTGGGAACCGCCAAATGTTTCTGTACTTATGTTCCGGACCTTGAACACATCAAAGCGACCCCTCTCGGGGATAATTATGGGAACCAAGTTGTAAACCTTTGTGTACCATGTTAACCTATGAGAGAAATGTGTATAAAAAGGAGCGATCCACAGTAGCAAATTGAATCAGATCCCGCGAACATACCGACTGTGTACTTCACGTGACTTCTGTGTTCCCTGCAGTAAATAAACCTTGAATCTTTGACGCCGAAGGAAGTGTCCCGTGTCTCTGTCATTTGTACGCCGGAACAGGTTACCCACGAAGGTTTCAGGTGTTGTCCCCTGGCACCGCTGGGTCTTAAATAACCCAGTCCTTCAGTTGGCGCCCAACGTGGGGCTGCATCAGTGGTACCGGTCCAAGCCCGACGATCGTGAGGAACTTCGTGTGAAATCTCCGAGGGAAGGTGCACCCCGCTTCATCGATCCTGTTGTCGAAATAAGTGGCCCGACGACTTTTCCCGCGAAGATTCCCGCCTCCTGATGGCTGCGACGGACTGCTGCCCTGACTGTAGACCTGTTTTGGCGCCTGGCGTAGACCTTGGTACAGCGAGACGATTGACGGGCCTTCCTGGTGACGCCATCGATCTTTGAGTTAAGTATTTGTGGGTCGCTCCCAGAGTCCTTGGTTGTGGTTGCTTAGTGGTTGCATGGTTCCATTGCATTTGTGGTTCTTCGTATTTGGTTCTTTGTTGTAATATTTGACGACTGCAGCCGCCAAAAACCGAGGGTTTTTGCTCTTTGCTGGGACTTGGTAAATCCCGTAACCCTTGAAGTTTGTGAAACTCGGCTAGTGTGCAAGATGTCTGGTCGTAGTACTTTGTTTAGTTGTTTCAGACGTTGTGGTTCGGATTCCCGGCTGGAGGACTCGTGTCCGATACCTCCGGTTGGAACTCCCACTTATGAGCTTTACAGTAAGCACGGGTTAGGTCCGATTACCTTTAATGAATATTGGATTCGTTACACCAAAAAAGATGGTGTCCTTAGTTGGCCACCCCATGGTAGTTTTGAGACCCCGATTTTAGATAACCTGGAGGCTAAATTGTTTAAGAAAAAGTCAAGGCCGGCCATGTTTGATGCCTTTCGGTTGTGGCGTAAAGAAGCCCGACAGAAAGAGATCAGACAGACAAAGCGTAATCAAAGAGATGGTGTTGCTACCATTGTAAAGAAAGCAGAGCAGTTTCAGCGTGATAAGGAGGAAAAGGAAAAGGAAGTTTTTGATAGGCTTCAGCGTATGACTATAGATAAATGTTATCCCGCTTTTCCGACGGAGTCGGATAAGAAGGAGGAATTAGTTGAGGATCCTTTAATGTCCTATCTTATGAAGTCACCACCTCCGTACGCACAGGGTACCGCAGCTCCTGCGATTCCTCCTGTACCTGCTCCTGTACCCTCTCCTCAACCTGTTCTTCCGACTGTTCCTGCTCCCTTGCCTATTGCTGTTCCTACTGCTCCTCCGCTTGTACTTCCACATACTCCTGCTCCCGCTACTGCTCCTGTTCTACTTACTCCTACTGCTTCTTCTGTTCCTACTCCTTCTCTTGTTTCTACTCTATCGTATACTTCTCCAACTACTCGACGTCGTACCCCTTCGATGGCTGCTAATTTTGCTAATTCTCTTGGACCTAATTCTGAGTCCGCTGATTCGGACGGTCCACAAAGACGTAGTCAGCTCCCTGGTAATAGGGAACGTGCTGCGTTGTACAATATGGCGATGTCATGGATGCTGCACCCCTATAGGAATCCACCACGATTGGTATTAAATACGTTTAGTCAATTCAATACACCGACACAACGGTATGTTTTTGAAGAAATGTGCAAGGTTTTGCGCGATCAAATATCGGCAGATGCATCGGAAGATGTATTAACTGCTTTGAACAACTTACAGCTTCAGTTTTCGAGTGGAATGGTAGTGGGTACCAATGTTCGACGTGCCATCAAGCAATTATTAGCTCTCCGTCCCTCCCCGATACCTCAAGCATTGTTCGTTGAGGATGTTGAGAGACAGTTAGATACGTCTGGTCAGTTTCCCATGCGTGAAGTCCCACCCGTGTGGATGCCAGGTGATGCTGCTTCTGTTCCTATTGTCCTGCCACATTTCCAGAGAGTATGGATACATCTCCCATGGAAACGATCAGAAGTTTTACAGGTGAAGCAATCTTTGCCTGACCCTCGCAAAAATCCTGCAGGGTATTATAAGGAATTGTCGCAGCTCGTAGATGCTACGATAATGAATCTTGCCGATATCGATATGCTGTTTGGCAATGTCGTACCGCAACCGGTGTGGGCCAAGATTCGTCAGGAAGATCACGCAAATGAATTAGGTGGTGATTGGGCTGCTCTTACTGCGGCAGATACACGACTAACTGGTGGGGCTAAGCCTGAACAGCTCATTACTGCTCTCCCTCAGAGAATCATTACCCTGATGAAAACGCTTATGCCAGCTATGAGGGTGAACTGGGACAAGTTGTCAGCTTGTCGACAGAAGAAGGACGAGAGTGTCTCTGATTTCTTTACGAGATTTGAGGAGGCATTTATCGACCACAGTGGTCAGGATATGAGTACTGAGGGTGGTCAGCGGTTGTTTGTGGATAAATTTGTCTCTAACCTATTGCCTGATTTGTGCAACAAATTAAAGAATTCTGAGAGTGCGTGGCCTGTCTCTACATCTGCTCAAATATTGGCCACGGCACAATATTATGAGAATAGGGAGAAAGAAGAGAATGACCGCGCTGATAAAAAGACGAAGGAACTCAAAACTAAGGTGTTGTTGCAGCAAGCGTATCCTCCGCGTTCGAATCAGACTGATTCGCAGCAACGGAATCGATCGCCGTCGCAATCTAATAGGTCGCAATCGCGAAATGACTCCTCTTCGCAAAGATCTTCGTTAGGGTACAATCAGTGTGCCTATTGTAGACAGGAGGGACATTTAAAATTCAACTGTCCTGTTTTGAATGAGCGTAACAGTGGTAATTCGTCTAGAGGAGGTCGTGGTGGTGCTCAGCAGACATCACGTGGTAGGGGTCGTGGTGCTCCCAACGATCGTTCAGACAATTCGTCAAATTCCAACAATTGTTTGATCAACGTGGATCATCGCAAGGACGATCTGCGCAGTATAATGTAGATGACTATTACGACGATCAGGGAACTGACGACGGTAATTACTAGGACAGCCAAAGACAAGGAGAGGGAGTGGTATCAGTTCCGGTTGATCAGAGAGGGCCTTACGTCGCAGTTGCCACATCGGGCGTCGTTGAGCCTTTTCTGTTGGACACTGGTGCAGCGAAAAGTTCCATCATGCATTCGAAACTCCCTGGCGCACCTTTGTCTGGCTTAACAAATGTTTCCGTTGGATTCTCTGGCGCCCCTGTTAGCAATCCGGTTTCGTGCCCTTTGTCACTTACAATTGGGCCTCGTGAGCTGAAAGCTCCGTTGATTTTGACCACTGGTTGTGGTGAAAATCTTTTGGGCCTGGATTTGCTAAAACGTTTGTATGCGACTTTGTATTGTTCTCCTGCGGGAGTAAAGCTTACTTTGGGTGAGAGAGTTGTCTCTCCAATGTACTTGTCTCTCGATAAGCTTCCACCGGAATTGAGTTCTCTTCCTGCATCTTTGTGGGCAACAGGTCCCAATGACGTGGGCCTGCTTGACATCTCCCCTTATGTTGTTCATCTGAAATCTAATGTGCGATTGCCACGTATTCCCCAGTATCGAATCTCTCTTGACGGTGAACGAGCACTGTTAGCGATCATCTATGATTTGATCGAGAAAATGTTATTGAGGAGACCAGGGGAAACGTGTGCAACAGCCCTGTACTGCCTATTCTGAAACGTACCGATCCTTCGAAACCATCGTTTTGTTATCGATTTACGGGAAGTAAATAAAATTGTGATTCCTCAGTTCCCTGTTGTGCCTGACATCACGGCGCTACTGACTCTGATTCCAGCTTCTGCATCTTGGTTTTCGGTGATCGATCTGAAGAATGCTTTCTTTAGCATTCCGATTGCCGAAGAAAGCAGAGACCTTTTCGGTTTCTCTCTTGGTGGTCGTAGCTTCCGGTTTAAGCGTGCTCCTCAGGGCTACTGTGAGAGTCCATCGATTTACAGTCAAGCCTTGAAGGGTCAACTGGATGCGTTTATGTTGCCGGCTGGTGCAGCCTTAATTCAATACGTCGATGACTTATTGGTGGCTGCAGACACTCAGGACATCTGCAAAATTGCTACGGTGTCGTTGTTGCAACATCTCTGTATCTTGCATCACAAGGTGTCACCTTCTAAACTTCAATATTGTTGTCAAGAAGTAACCTACCTAGGTCACTTATTGTCAAAGGAGGGAAGAAGGTTGACCCCAGAGAGAATTGCAGCCATTGCGCGAATATCTGTGCCAACAACCCAAAGAGATGTGCGTGCCTTTCTAGGTATCACGTCATACTGCAGACAGTGGATTCCGAATTTTTCATTGTTAGCGAAACCATTGGTGGCTCTTACGTGCAAGGATGTTTCAACTCCTTTACCATGGACGGAAGAATGTCAGAAAAGTTTTTCTGAACTGCGTGATGCATTGTGTTCGGCTCCTGTGTTAGGTACTCCTGACTACAGCAAGCCGTTTACACTATACGTTCACGAGAGGGAAGGTTGTGCGTTGATTGTCTTAACGCAACCTTTCGGTGATAAGCAACGTCCATGTGCATATTTTTCCTCGACCTTGGACCCGGTAGCTAGAGCATTGCCGAGTTGTTTGAGAGCAACAGCGGCAGCTGCGGTGTCCATCCGACAATCAGCAGGATTGGTCATGGATAATATGCTTACGGTGATGGTTCCGCATGCAGTTGACACTCTTTTGAATCGTACGAAGACTCAGCACTTGACGAGTGCGAGGTTGTCTGGGTACGAGTTGACGCTTTTGGCAAGTCATATTCAGATAAAACGTTGCAATGTTTTGAACCCGGCGACTTTATTGCCAATTAGTGCAGAGTCAGATGAAGTAGCAGCACATGACTGTTACTTAAGGACTGAGGAGGAAACAAAAGGTCGAGTGGACCTTAAAAACACTCCTTTGGAAGATCCCGATGGAACTTTATATGTGGATGGTTCATGTTTTAAATTGCCAAATGGTGATGTGACTACTGCGTATGCTGTGGTAACGTTGAATATCGTCGTGGAAGCTGCAAGATTAAATCAGAACTCTGCCCAGGCTGCAGAGCTGATCGCTCTAACTAGAGCGTGTGTGTTGGCGAAAGTGAAACGAGTGAATGTGTTTACCGACAGCCAATATGCTTTTGGCATCGCTCATAGCTTTGGACGATTGTGGAGAGAGAGAGGTTTTATGACGTCGCATGGCACGAAGATTCAGCATGGACAGCTTGTGAATGATCTTTTGGATGCACTTACGTTGCCTAAGCAGGTAGCGATTGTTAAATGTAGTGCGCATCGTAAGGTAACGGATGATGTTGGCCGTGGTAATGCGTTTGCGGATGAGACTGCTAAGGAGACTGCCCGGAACCTTAGCACTAGAATGTATGTGACGAGTTCGGTTAGGTGGCCTACAGAGACTAGTATGTGTGAGGACACTATCGAGAGTGTGAGAGCAATTCAGAATGAGGCCACTGAGACTGAAAAGACGAAGTGGAAAGAGAGTACGGGAAAGTTGGATGCGAATGGTTGTTGGGTCGATTTGTCAGAGCACAAGAGGTGGATGTTGCCAGATGCGTATGTGCTGGCTGTTGTGACAATGGCACACGGGTTAGCACATATTAGTGCGAAAGGTATTTGTAAGCGGTTGTCTCCTGTGTGGAAGAATGACGGTATTACGAAATGTGCTGAGAGATTGGTGAAGAATTGCATGATATGTATGTTATACAATCCTGGTAAGGGGACCCCCACACCTCCTGGCCATTTTGCTCCCCCTTCATATCCATTTGAAGTAATCCAGCTAGACTTCATCCATATGGAGCGATGCAATAATCTGAAATACGTTTTAGTTGTGGTTTGCGCATTCTCCCGATGGATTGAAGCCTATCCTCTTAAAGATAATACAGCCTTGTCTACTGCGAAAATCATGCTGAAGGAATACTTTCCTCGGTATGGAATGCCCCGAATTGTATGGTCTGATAACGGAAGTGAGTTTGTAGGGAGTGTGATGAAGAGTGTGTGTAAGGGCCTTGGAATTAATCAAAAATTCCATAGCGCCAATCATCCCCAGTCAGCAGGTTTGGTTGAGGGGTATAATGGCACCCTTAAACTCAAACTGGCTAAGATTCAGGCTACGACTGGTCTTTCGTGGCCTGACGCTTTGCCCCTTGCCTTGTTGTCAACAAGGGCGACAGTACACTCCCGAGTAGGGCTCAGTCCCTATGAAATAGTGTTCGGCCGTCCTGCGAATGTTTGGGGGGTTCCTAGACCGGGTGTATTTTCTAATCTTAAGTACCCAATGTTGATTGATTATCTTCATGATCTGACTGCTAAACTGAGGTTAATTCACCAACAGATTTACGAAGCACTGCCGACGCAGACGGAGGGTCAGGCCACCAGCTCCAACCCGGAGATTGGGTGGTTACTCGCAATTTTGTTCGCAAAAAGAATTTGGAACCCCGCTTTACTGGACCCTTCCAGGTCCTCCTTGCCACGAGGACTGCCGTCCGTTTGGAAAGGCGCAAAAATTGGGTGCACGCCACCCATACGAAGAAGGTTCCCATACCTTTACCGGCAGACTCGTGGGTGAGGAAGGGCATTGCTTCATCTGAAACCGAAGGACCACAGACTTTTGTACCCTTTAGCGACGCACAGCCTGTCGGAGAATCCTCAGTGCAGCAGAAAGACATTGTTGAACATTTGCCATCACGAGACTCAAGATCTGAAGAATCGACTGATCAGCAGAACTCTGTTCCTTCATCGGATCCATTGTTTGACGAACAGACACGTCCTGGGAAAACTCGATACTTTTTGCGATCCAACACCAGAGACTAATAAAAAATTTCCGTTCCGTCCCTTGACAACTACATTATCCCATTTGCCACGATCAGTCTAAAACACCCGTATAAGTGTGATTATTTTTGTAAATATTGAGTTTCGTTCCATCTATGTGTTTTTACTTCCACAGCTAAGAGACTTTTTGTATATACATTGTGAGTAAGATACCTTGCATCCAGGTGTACCGTAGGGCCGCGCGTGTACTTCTTTCTGGTTAGTAGGTCTTGGCGCTAGGTCAAAGACCGTCGGTTCCTGAGAACTCCTAGGGATTGACTACTGCTACACAGAACGAAGTGCGTCAAGAAACGTTGCGGACGGTTGTAGGGGATGGCGTTTTCGAAGCTGATGGACTTGGAAGAAGCTCAGGCGCAAAGATTCAAACTGCAACAAATTATTTGTACCAAATGTTTTATGTTTCAAGTGTTCCTACTGTTTCTGACTGTTTCTTCGCTATTGGCGGGTGGGGTGTATTATATGATGTCGTACTTCTTACCTTCTGCCATACCTACTCCTACTTCTGAACCTAAATCTACCTCCACTGCATCCCCTCATTCATTCCATATCTTACCCGAACACGAACAGGCTAGACGTGCGGAATTCAGAAATAATTCCTTTATTCAGCTCCTTCATCAGCATCAGTTAGTGGTTAACACTACTAATTGTTGGGTGTGTGGGTTAATGCCACATACCACGGATAAGGGAATTCCATATCTGGTCCTACCTTATAGTTCCCAGGGTTCAGCTCGAGCATTCCAAACAATGTTTCGAGGTGCACTAGATTCCTACCCCAATCGAGAGCCACGTTCTCCCTACTCTGGTCCCGGCTCGTATCAGAAGCCTTTGTCTATAGCGATAGAGGATTTAGATAGAGATATCTATGAGCCGTCGCTCATCCCAGAGGAAGAGGTACAAGCCTATAGGGTCCTGAGTAAGGTCGAGTATAGTGCGCTCACGAGTGAAAAACAGCTTAGAAGCTCGCCTCCGATATGGGTCGTACCCCACCTTGGTAGTTTCTGTCTAATGGGTCGTGGCCGAAGATCGAAAGCTCATCTTGGAGAGAGTGCTTGCTCCGAGACTTATATCCTGCCGATGGTCTCGTCCCCTGTGTTTCTGGCTGCCAAGGGTACATACTTTGTCTGCCATGATCGTGCGTATACATGGTTGCCCTCCGACTTTGTGGGCTCATGTTTTATCGCAAATCTGTTGCCTCCGACGTTCACTGTAGATGCAGACTATCACAAGACTAGAGTTGTGAGAGGCGTGATTAGCGAAGAGGACACTGCCGGTCAAGAGGCAGAAGACTTTTTCAAGGGTTTCCTCCCGTTTTGGGGACCTATGGTCAATAGTAGGAACCTGAGACAGTTGACTCGAGTGGTGGAATCGACAGCTAATATCACTGCCAGTGCCCTTGGTAATATCACCACAGAACTTCAGGCGGATAGGCTTATGACGTTACAAAACCGTATGGTTTTAGACGTGGTCTTAGCAGATCGAGGTGGAGTATGTAAGGTGATCCATTCGAGCTGCTGCATTTTCATTCCAGATAACGCTCCGACTGTTTATCAAGCCATCTCAAAGTTGCATAAGATCTCTGAGTCCATACACGTGGACGTAGGGGATTGGACGCTGCTTGGGTGGTTTTGGGCCTGATGTCGACTTGGGGTTGGAAGATTCTGATGATAATCGGAGTTGTTGTGGCGTTCCTGTTCACGTGTTGCCTTTGTGTGCAGTGTGGTCCTGCCTTATGTGGCCTCTGTGCTACGACGTGTATAAGACAGCCGCCTGTTACCAAAGGAGCTCAGTTGGACAGAGTTATGTTGCAGCAACATCTAGACGGTCTGATGAATATCGAGTATGATTCTGACTAGTGCTTGCCTACATGAGGGCAAAAGGAGCGTCTGAGGTTCCGTGACGATCGTAAGTGGTGTTTTCGATTCGCACGAATATGGTCGAGTCTGGTATCTATGAACCGCAAATGACGAGTTTAGTGGGTGTGCGCAGTTTCGCTGTGCTAACCTGAACCGTTCGTTTGTTTCGTGAGTTTCTATCTGTACCCACGGGTTCCATCTTAGATACGGCATCCATTTTGTCTCTTGCCCTCAAGTAGCCAGCGAACGGACGCTGTCCGCTTCGCGACCCTGGGATTCCCAAGACTCTTGCGGAAGACACATTTCCTTTGAAAGTGTCTTTATGATGAGGGGGATGATACTGTAAGGCAGATGGCCCTGCTCGAGGCTCATCTTGCCGTGCCGGTCTATTGTCTCAGCCGTGCATCTCATTAGGCACGTCCCTTTGATGCCTGCAGCTCGTGTTTCCCGATACCACCCCTTTTACACCCTTTCTGATCTCCCCACTGTTTCTGCCTTCCTCCGCACCTGTCTCTGTTCCTTTTTCGATCTGTTTACTGCCGATTGGAATGTACTAGTGGTGGGAAGATGGGTTTTTACAGTTGGGAACCGCCAAATGTTTCTGTACTTATGTTCCGGACCTTGAACACATCAAAGCGACCCCTCTCGGGGATAATTATGGGAACCAAGTTGTAAACCTTTGTGTACCATGTTAACCTATGAGAGAAATGTGTATAAAAAGGAGCGATCCACAGTAGAAAATTGAATCAGATCTCGCGAACATACCGACTGTGTACTTCACGTGACTTCTGTGTTCCCTGCAGTAAATAAACCTCGAATCTTTGACGCCGAAGGAAGTGACCCGTTTCTCTGTCATTTGTACGCCGGAACAGGTTACCCACGAAGGTTTCAGGTGTTGTCCCCTGGCACCGCTGGGTCTTAAATAACCCAGTCCTTCAGGTGAGTAACTAAATGGAGCACAGAAATACAGAGGAAGATGACCGTGCAAAGAAAGAGGAAGGAAAAAATATCTGAACATCGAAAGGCTTTCGGGGAGGAGGATGGGTGCATGTAAATCTATAGCACTACATGCGACGAACAAATGCTTACAGGGTAAGTAAAATTTTCTGTTTATAAAATGTGCAGCTGTAGATACACATGCTGTGCATTGACAAGATAGCAGTCCTCCCCAAAATAGTGGTTATCCAGAGGATGTTGCAGAAGATTGGAAAAGTGTACGAAGGACAGCCTGGCCAACAATAGCTTGTTGGAGACAACCGCACTGTAATGCTTGGTGAAAGTGAGTGGGGTAGACCAGGTAGCTGCTCTGCAGATGTCAGCTATGGGAATATTACCCAAAAAAGCCATAAAGGCTTCTTTTTTATGGGCTGAGTGAGGTTAGGTGGTGGATGGTCAAAAGACTTTTAGCTTTGGCAGAAAAGATCTAAATAAATTAGGCCAACCACCATACTCTTCCTGCTTTAAAAAGAGCATGGCTCTCATGTGGTCTGGAAAAGGAGACAAAGATTTGCTTTGTCTTGTGGAAAGGCTTTGCCTTGTCAATGTAGTAAATGAGAGCTCTTTTGACATCCAATTCATGAAAAGCCCTTTCTGCCACTGACTCTGTATGTGGGAAGAATGCTGAAGGTCTTTAGTATGATTAAGGTGGAATCAAGAGACTATCTTAGGGATGAACTTGCAGTTTATCTTGAGGACTACCTTATCGTTGTGGACTTGGAGAAGGCTACATTCCAGATAAGACACTGTAAAGGACAAGAGTGGAGTGGCTTTATAGGAGGGCCCATAAGTCTTGCTGAAACACTGTTGAGGTTCTTTACGGGCCAGTTGGTACCTGCAGTTGGATTACCCTTTTGAGCCCTTCTATAATAAAGGCTTTCATAATAGGAACCCTGAATAGTGAAGTGTGTTCTCTATTTTGAAGGTAAGCGGCAACAGCAGCTACGTGAAGTCTGGTGGAAGTATAAGTGAGGTCTGAGTTCTGCAAGTAAAGCAAATAATAGAAAATGTCTTGGATTGCTGCCTTGAGACTGTCAATATGTGTAGGAAGACAGCAGTGCAAAAACCTTTTCCTTTTGGATGTGTAACAAGCTCTTTTATAGGCCTACACACCTTCCTAATGATGGTCATACATTCTGAAGACAGGCTGAGGTAGCCATACTCTAGGGCCTCTGGAGCCAAATGGCAAGATTGAACTGCTTGGGGCTCGAATGTCTGACTGTACCCTGATTTTGAGTGAGAAGGTCTGGCCAGTGGGCAACATTTTGTAGCATACTAGGGAGAGGTCGAGGAGGGTGGTGAACCAGGGGTGACTAGCCCAGGTGGGACCTACCAGGACAAGACTGAAGGATGGGGAGAGGCAGAAAAGCATAGGCAAATATCCCTGACTAGTTCCTCCATAATGCTTTGCCCATGGACTGTGCGTGTGGGAACGTGGAGGCGAAGCTTGGCCATATTGCGTTTTCATCAGTGGAAAAGAGGTCTACAATGGGAAACCCCCAAACGATGTAAGTACAGAAGTAGGACTTGCAGGTGGTGTTCTTATTTGCGACTTGTTGCTGCATCCCACTGAGCAGGTCTGACAAATCGTTGTGCACTGCCGGCAGGTACTCTACCAGTAGGTGTGCTTTGTAATATATTTCCCATTTCCAGATGCCATGAGCTAGTACAGGCAACTGTAGCGAGTGAGTGCCACCCTGGGTTGTAGGTAAAACATGGCAGTCATGTAGTCTGTATGAACGAGGACTTCCTTGTATTGAATGTGAGGAAGGAATGCATTGAGGGCTAGCTGGATGGCCAGCAACTACAGGTAGTTGGTGTGGTGACCCTGTTGTTGGCGTGTCAACATCTCCTGGGAGGTCAAGTCCTGTAAGAAAGCCCCCCACATGGTGATAGAGGTGCCCATTGTGATGGCCACCTGCAGCACACGGTCTAGAAAGGGACGGCCTTTCAATAGGTTGCTGCGATGAGTGCGGCCCCAGGTAAACACTAGATCCTCCCAGTAACCCTGTGTTTGTGACCACTGTGCTGCTAGACACTTCTGCAAGGGGAGCATTTGTAGCCTGGCATCTGGAACAGTGACTATGTGGTAGAACTCAGTATCATCCCAAAGAACGGCTAGACATGAAGTGGCTGTAGGTGGGACTTTGTGGTACTGCTGGTAAATCCTAGACCATGTAAGAGGCCTATGGTGAATTGTAAGTGGGCTAAGCATTGCTGTTTCATTGAGCTCTTGAAGTGAGGGAAGACGTGGATGCCGTTCCTCCTGATATGAGGGGCTACCAAAGCTAGACACCTTGCCTTGGGGCTGTTGTTACCATGAAGGGTAACACCTTGAATTGATAATGCTGACCACGTACCATCTATCGGAGGAACCTGCAAAGTGCAGAGGGAATGGGGATGTGGATATAGGCATCCTGCATCTCGAGGGTAGTCATGAAGTCGCATTGCTGTAGTAGAGGAATGGCATCCTGGAGTGTCACCATGTAAAAATATGTTCTGGCAGGATGTCTTTGTTGAGGGGCCTGAGGTTGAGAATGGGAGTGAGATCTGTCCTTCTTCGGAATGAGGAAGTATAGGGAGTAAACCCCCCGTAGCTCCTCTGCTCTTTCTTGCTCTGTTTTACCTTTCTCTGCTCATTTTTTGGCCCTCTGTTTTGTCTTTTTCTGCTTGCTTTTCTGCCCTTCATTTTGCTTTTCCTGCTTGTTTCTCTGACCTCTGTTGCAGTCTTCTGCCCGGTTTTGCCTTTCTGCTTGATTCCTGCCCTCTGTTTTGCCTTTTTCTGCTAGTTTGTCTGCCCTTTACGTTAATTTTTCTGCCGTTTTATCTTTTCTGCTCCCTTTTTTGTGACCCCTGTTTTTCCTTTTCTGCTTGCTTGTTTTTCTGCCCTCTGTTTTGCCTTTTCTGCTAATTTTTCTGTCTGGCCTCTGTTCTGACCTCATCAGCTCGGTTTTGCCTTTCAGCTTGTTTTTTCTGCCTTCTGTTTTGCCCTCTTCTGCCTTCCATTTTTCCCTTTCTGCCCACTGTTTTGCCTTTTTCTGCCTGTTTCTTCCTGCAGTTTCCCTCCTCCCACCATATGGAGCCCCGTCCTCCCCCAGAACTTACTTAATGGAAGCCACAGGGGCACCACCTTAAACATTTCCTCATGACCGTTCTCCATGCGACAGGTCTCCTGTCCAGCTTTCCCGCAGTCTGCTGCCTTCTGCTGCCTGTCTACCTGCTGCCCTCTGTTTGTGCCTCCTCTGTTCGGTTTTGCCTTTTCTGCCCTCTGTTTTACCTTTCTGCCCTCCGTTTTGCCTTTTCTGTCAATTTTACTATCCTCTGCTTTGCCCTCTACTGCTCTGTTTTGCCTTTTCTGCCCGCGGTTGGGTCTTTTCTGCCCTCTGGTTTGTCTTTTCTGCCCTCTGTTTTGGCTTTTCTGCTAGTTTTTCTGCCCTTCGTTTTGCCTTTTCTGCTTGCTCATTTTTCAGACCTTTATTACCCTTTTTCTGGTTATTTCTTCCTTCTTCCA
The DNA here is from genome assembly GCF_964263255.1 of Lissotriton vulgaris. Lineage (NCBI taxonomy): Eukaryota > Metazoa > Chordata > Amphibia > Caudata > Salamandridae > Lissotriton > Lissotriton vulgaris. The sequence goes on along the minus strand of NC_141687.1, from coordinate 538,245,377 downwards.
CTGTTTCCTCAAGACCTGGCTTTTTGATGGAGACCTCACACCCCAGCGTAGAGACCTCGCACCCCAGCAGCCAAATACCCCCCAGGCCTGACAGTGCCAGGCTTTACAAGTGCTGAATGATTGACTGTCTAGCATGTTGAGAGCACACTGGTTTGAAGTGATATTCTCCTACCGGGACAAAAACCCCTGGGATCGTCCCCTTACAGGTATTATGTGATCGGGGGAGAGGGAAAGATAATCACTGATTTGCAGGGGAGCCACTTTGGTGCTGTGCCTCTGCCTTTGCGTCTAGAGTTATTTTTGTAAAACCCTGTGTAGTAGCCCCAAGAAGGGGGTCTGCTGCTGTTGCTATCGAGGGAAAGAGGTGGATGCCTTGGCTGTGGTGTTTTTAGCATCTCTGCGGTATTGAGATCGCCGAAAGGAACCACAGGTGGAGTATTTGTAGTGCTCGCATAGTTATCTTTTATAGCATCTGGTGCGAAGAAGTGCTTCCTATCAATGCACATGCGAAGATGCTGCTGTGCTTTTGTCTTGTAGCCGCAAAAACACAGCCAAACATGTCAGCGAAGGTGGACACTGGAATTTATTATGCAGGTGGTGGTGTCCGCATTGAAGGCACCCAAAATATTGGTGTTGGAGATGAGCTTGCCCTATGCCACAAGTTCTTGTCCCCTCTACTTGTACTAGTCTAGGAAGTGCTGAAGCAGCTTCTCCATTTCATACCATTGTGCCCTGTTGCACCGGGAAAGCAGAACAAAAGAATTGGCAATATACCCTTGTGTGGCTGACTGGACACTGACAGGCTTTCCTGACACATCTATCTTTTTATTATCCTTGTCAAGAGGTGGTGTATAAACAACAATGTAGTCAGGTGGAAGCTGGCCCCTAAAGTAAACAGGGTCCGAGGGGGATGCTTTATACTTTTTATCGACCCTGTGGGTAATAACCCTGGCATTTATGGGTCCCTTAAAGATGTCAGGAGCGGGCTTAAGCATTCCCTTAAGCATACAGAGGTAGTGCAGGGATCACTGGGTGGAAGAGAGCATCTCCAGCAACAAAACGTCATCCTCTGGTAGTTTGTGCATTTCAGCCTTGGAATATATGGCTGCTCATTGGAGGACCTCATGGTAGGAGGAGGTGTTGCTGGGCAGGGAAGGTTTTGCAGGGTAGAAGTCAGGATCCGTATGCCTGGGGGAGGGCTGATGCAATAGTCAGTCCACAGGTCTGGAGTGTTTAGGTCTAACGGCATGTAATAAGGGAGACCGCAGACTATCTCCACCAAAAACAGTATGAGTGGACCCTGTGGAGAAAGAGCTGAGAGGTCGGCAAGTGGTAGTTTTGAAGGGGGAGGTGTAGGTGGAGAGGAAGGCAAAGGAGCAGGAGGAGAAATGTGAGGTGGAAGGATACAAGGTAGAGAAGGAAGTGGGCTGGTGCTTTTGTTGTGGCGCCAAGGTATCTTAGAAGCTGGCTCCAGTGGTTAGTTAAGGGCCTCTGCAAAGGTCAGCTTCCTCTTGTTTGGAGCAGAGTCTTTGGCTTTTGAAGGAAACTGAGTGGGGATCCGACCAGTTTGTTGGTGTATTAGGATCTGCTGCTAGCGTGCATCAAGTTCATCCTGCAGGCATTGCAGGATGGTTGATCTTGATCCTCAGAGGTGGATGAAAATTGCGACCTGGATGCTGTGCGTTTTGGCACCGGAGGTGGGCGCTGGCCTGGCAGGCACCAAAGTAGTTTTTGGCTCGGAGTTCCACAAGCCCGAAGACGGCTTCAAGGCGTTGTTGACAGCAGCGTTGACAAGGCGAGGAAGACCAAATGGTGTGGCTTCTGAGTGGGCTTAGGTGCCAAGAGGTGGGAGGGCGATGGTCCGAAGCAGTGTGTCATTGCCGACCATGGCCTTCTGGCAGTGGTGGAACGGAATCCTACTGGCAGGCTTCTGGGTTCAAAGCTCAACCTCCTCAAGGTTGATGCTCGGTGTCTGAACGTCATATGGAGGAGTTTGAAAGTTTTTCCTTACGGCAGCAGTCTTCAATGGATGACGGCAGGGAAGCAGCGGCTCATTAATTTCGGCCTCAGATTCAGAACTCTCTTCCAAGGTGAAGCCCTTGTCTTTGGCGGGGCAAGTCCCAGGCTACGATTCGACTTCGACGTTGTGTTTGCTGAAGAGATCAAAAGTGGTCGCCACCCTGCTGGTGTGTCATGGAAGTGGATGCGATGCCTTGAGTCCGTGATAATGCAAGGTCTTTCTAATCCGGAAAGTGAGGCATCCAGAACAGGAAGCCTCATCGTGCTATGGGGACAGACAAAGGTTACACATCTTATGAAGATTTATTTGTCGATGGATACTTGGTGTGATGCTTCAGGCAGTACCTGAATAGAGTTCTTTCCATTACAGATGGAATATTTTTAGGCAAAGTACTATAGACAGAGCCCCAGAGCGGATAAGCCCAGAACGCGGCACAGAAAGGTCCCGGTTGGGGAGTCGAATAAGGAATGCAGAACTGTGAGAAGCTGGCTTGGTATATGATGCACACTTATGCAAGTGGGCACCCTGCACCAATCCAGAAAACCCTTATGGTGATTTTAGAGGTCTTAGACAACCTTAGAAAGCTCCCTAAGAGGTAGCTGTGTAGAGCAACTTTCAGTCTTAGTCTAGAAGGAGTATAAAGCAGGTTGGTTTACCAGAACATAATCTTATTGATATAGATTAAGTGAAAAAGAACCACGCAGTGTATTTAAAACAATATGTATTTATTATACAACACTCATTAACACGTTCAGGTATCTCCTAGCCGGAGGTGCATACAATACTTTTCAGTAGAAACAGGTAAGTAGTACGTAGTAGACAGTTATCACCAGGGGAAGACCACACCATATACTAAAATAGTGGTATTGGAACCTACACTCAAGTAAAGACTAAACCCAGAAGACGTAGAAGTGCCGGGGACCCAAGGAACCACCCAAGGTAAGTAACCAGAAGTGGGAACACGACCGCGGGATAAATGCAAGTCAATGGGTACGTCGCAGTTGCAGTTTTAAAGAAGGACCTTTCCCAGTGGACCCTGAAGAAACCCCGTGGGAGACAGAAGGATGGAGTGCCACACCCCCCAACGATACCTTAGGAACCAGGATGCCTGCCCCAGGGGAGCCAGGTGCATAGGTGTGAAGTGGCATCGGAAACAGCTGTCAAACCCAATGGAGGACTTTAGGAAGATGCCGCTGCTGGAGAAGGAGAAAGTGTCCCGTGGAACCCAAAGATGGTTTCAAGTCGAGAAGTACCTAAAAGTAGAGGTGACAGAGTCTATGCCACTTGGAAGTGACCAGGAGGCACAGAAGACATATGAACACCAATGTCGGGTGTTGCAGGAGGGATGACAGTGACCTTGGAGCTGCAGCTGCGTGGGCCAGGCGATGCTGTGGAAGACCAGCAGCCGTACACAAGCTGTCCCATGTCGGATGTTGAGAATTGAGGGGTCGGTGTAAGGCGGGAGCACCAACAAGCCTTGGCAACTGCAACCAACGTGAAGTGGAGAAAGGTGAAAAGTCGGGATTGGCAAGGTCCAGGAGACTCACCACAAGCAGGGGAGTCAGGGGAGGCCCAAGCAATCAAGGGAACCTAAAGAATGTGAAGATGACCCTCAAGAGGACCAAAGACCGGGGGCACTGGAGTCGCAAGAGGACCTCAAGCAGCTCACCAACGATGCAAGCCCACGATGCAAGAGATGCAGTTAGGATGAAGATCTTGGTCACTGGAGATGCTTGAGGTTGGGGCTACTTGGAGCCCGAAGATCTTGATGGAAGGAAGCCAACAAGCCTTTGCAACTGCAACTCAACAAGGTGCACAGGGGCATGGTTCCTGCACCTCAGACGAGGGATACTTGCCTCAAACTTGGTGATAGGACAGGGCAGACCTCGAGGGATGTGAAGAACCACCACCTGCATTGCCGAGTCTGTTGGAGTCCGTGGGAGCTCAGGATCAGCAGACCGGTCAGCTTAGTTGAGGTTCCTGTTGATGCAGGGAAGTGACTCCTTCACTTCAAGGGAGATTCCTTCAGGTGTCTTGGATGTCCACATGCCTTGGAAGGTTCCTGTATGGTGCACAGGTACGGACGTTGCAATAGAAGAGCAGGGCGACGAGATCAGGAGCAGTAGGAGTCTTCCTAGTTGCAGCCTTTATGCCCAAAGCGAAGTCCAGTGAAGTCCAGAGTGCCCAGACAGTCGAAGAAGGGCAGAAACGTCTCTGGCTTGAAGCAGCCCTGGCTTGCTGTCTGGGTCTGGAAGACTGGTACCGGGAGCACCGAGGGCCTCCCAGAGTAGCTTTACAGTGATGGAATCATACCTCCCACACAGTTTACAGTGTGGGGGTATGACTTCAACATGTTTGATACCAAACATGATAGGATTCGTTGCAGCCAGTTTCGAGATAGTCACAGTGTAATGACTTGGTGCCCCTGTATATGTCATGGCTGCCTCACTTACAACCTTGGAGAATGGATTACTTAGGTCGTAGGGGTGTCCTGCTCATGCAGGAGCACCCTCACACTTAGAGCCAAGCACCCTGCCTTCAGGATTGAAAGGCCTGCTCTAGGGGTGATATAGGTTTTATGTGCAGTCACCCTTGGTATAGGGAAACCTATACTTTTTGTAAGTGGTGCTAGCACCAGCTTACACAAGCTGCAATGGCAGGCTTGTAGTTGCAAATTGAGTGGTTTCCCATGGGTGGCATAAAGCATGCCTCAGCCCATGGGGGACCCCTGGTGTACCTGTGCCCTGGGTACCTTTTGAATCATATACTAGGGACTGATAATATAAACCAGTATCCAATCTGGTATGTACCTAATTACTTACCAAACCAATTTAGGGGAAAAAGCACAGAGACTGGGGTCCTGATTAGCAGGATCCCAGTCAGACTAGTCAAACAGTATTACATCAAGCAAAAAGTGGGGGAAACCATAAAAGCAGATCCTACTTTCCCACAAGAATGCGTCAAGACTAAGAAGACGTGGCAATTGCTTTGACCGGTAAGTCTAGAGGATCCAAACAGGCCTAGCGACAACAACTCAAGGCATTAACCTCTTCTGTGCGTCGGACGGCCCCTGGCCGTCTGACGTCACGGTGGGCGTGTGCGTCGGACGGCTGGGGGCCATCCGATGTGCGCACGCATATAATTCACACACACAGCGGAGAAATGTGTGCTGCATCGAAGCGGCTAAACTGGAGTTTGGTGAGAGAAGTCTGAGATAAACGGAGGTAAAAAAAAAAATCTAATAATGCAGCAGATGCTAATGTGCATTACCAGCAATAGATGGCATCACTATACCTCGTGACTCTTAGACTTCTTCGAAGAATAACAACCAGTACAAGTCTGAGCCAAAATCTAGACGGCAGGAATATGCATAGCATGCGAATCTACACTACACATGCCTTGAACACAAAATTTCTAAACAGCAAAGAGATAGAATGGGATATATTTCACGAGCATAAAGAGGAAGTGCTTTTCTTTCTGGACTGTCTTATACGCAATGGAAGGACTATGGTCAGTGGACAGTTAATGTTTGTGGAAGGGTGGGTCGGATATACAAACCCGGAGGCTGGATGTATTTTCCAAGGGTGTTTATTTTTGCATCCGAAAGAAGAATTTTGGGTTTCACCACTGGGAGAGTCTCTGGTTGGGAATGAGGGTTTCTTCATTCCTAGCTATGGTAGATAGTTGTCCCGGGAGTTCCAAGTCTTCTTCTGAGCTGGTGCTCAACGGGGTCAATCTGGAGCCCTCTGCCGTGGTTGGTTCCTACCGAAGGCTCATAAAGAGAGGGAGAAAAGGGGCCGTAAGTGATATGCACTTTTTTTATTTCACAGGCGTTATACTACCCTTCACCTCACCAATGTGAATACCAAGAAAACCAGTAACAAGGACACTTCTCTTAGTGTCGTATGTCCAGCACAAAGGTTTGCAGACACGAGAGTGTTTGGGAAAAACGCTTTCCTTTCTATCCAAAAATCCGACGTGAGGGAAAACGTAACCAGGAGTGTTAAATCAAGAGATGCCGGGGAATACGTGCAGGGATATCAGCGCAGGGGTGGATGTAGCTGGTTGGCACGGCGTTTTCCTCTGTCGTTGAAGTCGGCGTGTAGGAAACATTTCGGTACTTCCTTCTAATGCGGGCGTGCCCACAGGTATGTTAGGGGTTTTACTACGGGTCCCCGGGTCTACCCCCTTTCAATGTTGTTACTAGTACTCAAGGAATGTGTAGTCCTATTTTTGCTGTGATAAAGTTCATTTGGGGCTGCTGAGCAATTAATGGAGAAAGAAAAAATGCATAATCCTTGCTTCCGTGTTCTTAACAGCACTGAAACTTTCCTTCACAATAAATAGGACATTTTACATTCAAATTGTTTAATAGCAATTTATATATCGCATTCAAGGTAGGAAAACTGCTGCCTCCTTTCATATAAAATGAATAAATAGTAGCAGCAGTATGTTGGATGTAAAGAGCGGACAGTACTTTCTTAAGCCTTAAAAAAAATAAAAACTGGAAACTGGCATTTTATACATGACTGTGACTTCTCTAATTTGGGTCAGCTTGTCTAGTTTGCTACTTTATATTGCATTTCCTACATGCACATATGCCTGCAGGGAGGATAAAAAGGGCATCTTATGGCTTGCAAATATCCCGAATACTTTAATATCTCTACTTCCAAGTTCATTCATCCAACTACCAATGAGTTTGTCTTCTCAGGTAACATCAACATTTTCCAGGGGTGGAATAGCCTACAGCGAAAACATTCTAATTCTGGAAGTTATATGGCTCGCAATGCGGGGAATACTTTGTTAATATCACAAGATTTGCACATTTATTTTAAGAGTGATTTCACAGCAGTATGGAATCTTCTCTCGTTCACCCTAGAGAACGATAGTGCAATTGATCTCCAGGAGTTACTCCCGATGAGATGGTCTAAACATTTTAATTCAGAATCCCTATAGGTATACTTTAAGCAAGATAAATTACACCCATTTCACCATAAGCACTCCCTCTCCCCCCCCCCCCACACACACACAAAGCATTCAAAGGCGATTAAGAGGTCATATCTTACCTTCCTCCTCATTCCATGTGAGGTTAGATATGCAAAACATGGCAGCAAGCTGGAGCTTAACGTTGGAATGCCCCTAAAATAATATCAGACTTTTTAAAATTAAATAAGTAAACATTGTAGTTTTCATGTGATTTGCAGAGACAACGTGAAAACACAGTATTCTCTAACCTCGTCATGCAATGGTCCATCTAGATATGGATTCTGCAATATGCTCAGTGTCAAAAATAATCTCAATTGTACAAACAAGCCAACTTTGCTATAAATGTAAAATGAACATTTGTTCCTCCTAGAATATAATTCAGTGTGGTATTTTCCTTAATGTGAATATATGTCCAAAATTATAAGTTTAACATTTCTGGACTGCCCCAGTACAGGTCAGCATTTCTTTCTGTATCATGGATTAGTGTCTTTCCTAGGTCACAAAGTAAATAAGCAGAAGCTATGGTGTTCTAATACTTGTCCCCTTCTGAGTTAAGGCTACACCCACTCCATGATAAGTAGCATCCATAATTATATGTATTGTCAAACCATGTATAAGAGCTGCAATTTAGTGGCCTTCAATATTTCCCCCGTTCATGACATTAAAAGATTCCATTCGCTCAACATCCAAAGTGAACGTAACTTTTTCCTTAGCAATTTTGTAAGAGGTTCAGAGGAAATAAATACCCAACAAATTTGGACACCATGTGTTCACAACTGGTGGGTACAAGAACTCCCTCAATCACTTGAAGCAACCTTCTTTTCGGTTTGATCCTTTTTGTGGAAATTGTGTGTCCACAATATTCCACTTCTGACTTGAAACACTTTCATTTGGAAAATCTCAATCAGTTTTGCTTTACAACTTCTAAAACAGTCTATTACCTTTCAATATGTTCCTCCTTAATCCTATCAAATATAAAGACACTAGCCTGGAATGTTAGCGTATCTTTCATTCATTTAATTAACTTGCACAACAATGAATAACTGCAACAGACAATTCCCATAGAAAAGGCATACTTCTAAATTTTAAAACCCATTAGTTACAAAAGCTGTTTTTGCCGAACCATTAGTTGGTAGTATGCAGAGTTTGGAAATACACATTGCCCACCAATCAAAGCCAGCTAGCCGTATATAGTGGCTAATGAATGGCCCTTTTATGGGTATGCACATGGTATAACATGGGTATGTTAGACCTCAGCGCCGCCTTCGATACGATCTCTCACAGTATCCTCCTGTATCGGCTTGAGGAGATTGGTGTCGGCGGCCAGGCCCTGCAGTGGTTCCGCTCCTTCCTCGGCAATCGTTCCTTCTGTGTTGCCATCCCTCCCTTCAAGTCCAATTTCCAGCCACTGGCCATGGGGGTTCCGCAGGGATCCTCGCTGAGTCCCACGTTGTTTAATCTGTACGTGAGACCGCTGGCTGAGGTCGCCAGGCAGTGGGGCCTAACTTTGGTCTCATATGCCGACGACACACAGCTGGCGGTTACTCTCAGCGGGGATGCGGAACTAGATGCCCCCAGGTTTCAGGATGGACTGAAGGCGGTGGCTAGCTGGTTGACGGGGAACTGTCTCCAGCTTAATGCCACTAAGACAGAAGTTATGATTGTCGGAAGGGGAGTGGAACTATGGGGTGACTAGTGGTGGCCACCAGAGCTGGGACCAACCCAGACTCCGGTGTCAGAGTTGAAAAACCTGGGAGTCTGGCTGGACGCTGGTCTTACCTTTGTAGGACACACTAAAAAAACAGCTGCCTGTTGTTTTGGTCTGTTGAGAGGCTTAAGACCCGTCCTCAAATACTTTGATGCCCCGACCAGACAGCTAGTAATCCAGGCCACCGTCATCTCTCGCCTGGATTACGCAAGCTCTCTTCTGGCAGGGGCGAATCAGGCTGAGCTTACTCGCCTGCAACGGGTACAAAATGCCGCGGCCAGAGCGATTGTCGGCCTGCCCAGATTTTGCTCGGTGGCGAGTGTCCTTCGCTCCTTGCACTGGCTTCCAGTGAGGAAGCGGATACTCTTCAAGGTCCTTTGTCTGACCTTTAAGATTCTGAGCGGCATAGGCCCTGAAATCATGTCTCGCTTCCTTTCTATTTATGTCCCCACACGTACCCTTCGCTCCCAAGGCAAGGCCTTTGCTGTAGTTCCTAGATATAGGCTCAGCCGTATGGGGGGTCGCTCTTTCAGCGTAAAAGCCGCGTCAGCTTGGAACTCTCTTCCGGTGGAAATTCGTCTGCTGGAGGATCTCATGGCTTTCCGGAAAGCCCTAAAAACTTTTCTGTTCTAGCTGCCCCTTCTAGTTTCTGCTTGTTTGATGTGCTATTATATTTAGAGTGGTCCCTTCTAGTTTTCTGCTCCCTCCTGTTGTGTTATGTACCTCCTTTTCAAATGCGCCAGGACGCTCTTTAGCTGGAGTAGCTGTGCGCACTACAAAAAACAATAACATTACATAACACACACAATTCGCTTTAATTTATTTTTCTGGCCATGATAATGTGGAAAAGCAACAGAGGACTAAGGTGCCTTAATAACTCCTCCTCTCTGTCAGACATTTGTAGAATTTGTATTGGCTCATGTTTTACATGCTGAGCTCATTCTTTCAATTTACCTTGCAAATTTGTTTACACCTCTCCCGAATATCTCTATGCTTCCGTCCTTCACCTCTAGCAACATATCCCCTATGTTCATGCCTTCCCTATTATACCTTCTACTCTACCGTAATTTGTACATCAAGTAAAAAATCCTTTATGTGTAACCACACTACAATGTCTTGCCCACTGTGAGCAACAAATTTGTTCTGTAATAGTCTTTCCTCCCAACCCCAGGGAAGCTTCAAAGTATACCACCAAATCAAGTTTTAGACCACCAAAGGCTCCCAGAGAATCACTGAAAGGCCTAAGATCTTTCTCTCTATATATGTTATGTTATGTTATGTTAAATTAGCTTATTGAGCGCGCTAACACCATTAGGTTTCTTGGCGCTATACAGAGGGAGCAGGGAGGAGAGACAGAAGATAACATAACACAGAATGACGGCTAGTAATAAGCTACAGTGAAAAGGTGAGTTTTGAGGGAGGATCTGAATGTGGTGTAGGGGGAGGGCAACCTAAGAGAAAGAGGTAAGGTGTTCCAAAAAGACGGGGCTAAGAAAGAAAACCTGAGGCCACCGTGTTTCTTCCGCTTGAATCTGGGGACAGAAAGTAAGGCCAATTGAGATGACCGAAGAGTGCGGGAGGGAACATAGGGATGAAGCAAAGAAGAAATGAAGGAGGGACCATGACCAGTGAGGGATTTAATAATAATAATAATAATAAAAACATTTATAGAGCGCCTGGCTACACATAGAACAGTGTGTCCCCGCGCTAATCACTGATAAAATTCAACAAAGGACCTGAGAGAACGGGATTATGAAGTGGGGAAGAGGAATGTTTTTAATTTCCTCCGGAATCCTGTTTCAGATGGCTCCATCCTCAAATTCAGTGGTAGAGCATTCCAGTATTTGGGGGCCAAGCTTCTAAATGAGCGTCCGCCCATTCTGGCCCTACGAATACGAGGAGTTTTAAACAACATCGCACCAGAGGATCTTAAATTACGAGTGGGGCGATGTATGGTCAGGAGGTTATTGAGATAGTCCGGACCTTTGTTCTGGGCTATGCGGTATGCATAGCAAAGGGCTTTAAATTTAATACGCTCCCTGATGGGGAGCCAGTGGAGTTTGGCCAATGCAGACTTCCCTGATGCTCTGCGCGGGAGACCAAGCACTAAGCGTGCAGCGGCATTTTGCACGCATTGAAGTTGATGAAGTGCTTTTTGGCTTAGCCCTAACAGCATGGCGTTGCCGTAATCAAGGTGAGGAGTCACTAAGGCGTGAACAATGGTTTTTCTGGCTACTGCAGGTAGGAGGTCTAAGACCTTACGCAGAACCTTGAGTAAACCAAAACATCTCCCTGTGACTTTATTAACATGGGTCTTATACGAGAGGTCGGTGTCTAACATAACACCAAGGTTACGTACCGACTCCCTCGGAATGGGGGGGTCCCCAAGTTCACTGGGCCAACAAAGCCTTGACCATGAAGATGTTGCTCTCCCGACCACCAGCAGCTCTGTCTTTTCGCCATTAAGGCGCAGGCAGTTGTCGTTCATCCATACTGCCACTGCTGACATACAGTTCGAGAAGTTGATGGCATCTTGACTACAGTCGGGTGTGAGTTTAAACACCAACTGGGTGTCATCGGCGTAGCTAACAATGTCCACCCCAAACGCCTCCACCACGCGAGCCAGGGGTTCCATGTAGATGTTAAACAAGGTGGGGCTCAAACTTGAGCCCTGAGGAACCCCATGGCTTACCTTGCGCGGGGATGATCTGAAGGGAGGACAATGTAGCTGAAAGCTTCTATCAGCTAGATATGACTTCAGCCATGCTAGCGCTGACCCCGTCACCCCCATCTCCATCAGGCGAGACAGCAGCGTGGAGTGCAGCACGGTATCAAACGCTGCACTCAGATCTAATAAAACTAATGCTGCTGTCTCGCCTTCATCCACTATCTGCCTAATGCGCTCAGTGGAGTATAGGACGGCTGACTCCGTCGAGTAGCCGGTTCTAAAACCAGATTGAGATGAGTGGAGATGGGTTTCTTCTTCTAGATGTTTCATGAGCTGTCTATTAGCAATTTTCTCCACAATCTTTGCACAGAAGGGAAGAAGGGAGATGGGGCGAAGGTTTTGTAGTTGTGAAATGGGGATGTTAGGTTTTTTCTTAAGGGGGATGACCTGGGCCGTCTTCCATGCTTCCAGTACATGACACTCTTGAAAAGATAGAGTGATCATGTGGCTAATATGATCGATTAGCATGCTTTCCATAACACCTTTACACCGCGCCACAGGGCATGAGTCAGATGGAGATCCGGATTGTATGCTTTTAACAATACCTAGAAGTTCGTTTCTTTCTGGCGTTGTAAAGCATGATAGCCGCGTTTTTTGTGTGGGGATATCTACATTAGTCCCAAAACTGGTTGGCAGATTGTTACTTGCTGTGAAGGTATCATGAATTTTGTCCACTTTGTCCACAAAATAATCGGCTACAAGATCGCATAATTCATTAGAGTAAACGTCTTGAGCCTCAAGCCTGGATGGGGTCGTGAGTTCTCTGTAGATACCAAAAAGTTCTTTGGTGGGGTTATCTGCTGATTCGATTCTATGTTTAAAGTAAATGCCCTTTTCTGACCTTAGTAGCTTGTGATATTTCTTTATCTCTATTTTATATTCTGCTTTGAGTTCAGGGGCATAATTCAGTCTCCACCTCCGCTCTAACGTTTTGCATTTGGCTTTCGCCAATCTAAGTTTTTCAGAGAACCAAAAATGATGCAACCAAGCTTTATTCTCTGTATATACTGTCTCAAACATTTATATACATTTATATACTGTCTCAAACATTTTCTCCAATATAATGGGGAAATGAGCACCTGAGACTAATTAAGAAAAGCACCATACTGTTATGTGTGGTTGGAGTTTTACTTGTAATTCATGCATGAAACACAAACCAGGCATGATCGTATGCCAACATGAGAGTAATAAATCTTTAGAGCGTTATTGTCTGGTCTGGTGGCTCAGTGGACTTGTGTCCACTGCAGGGGCCTGTGTTCGACCTCATGGTCACAGGTTCAAATCCCGGCAGGTCCATTCAGCCTTTCTTCCATCTGAGGTGGATAAAATGAGTACCATTGAGTTGGGAAACAATAGACATCTGTTGTTCAGCGCCAAGAGACTTCTGGGTGAATATGTGCTTTACAACTACACTTTGTGTTATTCTGTAAGGTTCAGGGCCTAGAAAACTAGTATTTTGAAAGGATAATGTTAACAATGTGGCAACATCGCCATATTTCTAGGCATTATGCTCAGAAGTCTAAGCTGACATTAGTCCTGCTAACAAAACAGAGAACTGAAATGTCTGCTCTCTGAAAAGCTGCAGGACTACGCGCAATTATTAGAGATTCAAGGTCTTGGGTCCTTCCTCAGGGGTTTTCTGTAGAAAAGAAAAAGGAAAAGGAAACATTTTCAAGAGATGCATATGAGGGGTAGGTCTAATATGTTAGTAAAAAACACGAACATTCTTGGTACGTGCTACCTACACCAAGGTGTGAGAAGTGAGTGTGCACACAACAAAAACACTTACTCATTTTCTACGACCAGATACTGCCTCAGGCTGTTGAAGTTTCAAGAAACAAATAGAAATGTTATGACCAACAAAGCCTTAATTGATTATGTAGGTGTAATGCAGTGTGGTTCAATGAAATGGAATCAATTCTCGAAGAAAAGGAACCGTTCAAAGAATCTGTAAGAATCAAAAATATCCAAGAAACTATATTCATTCCATCCTGGTATGCAGCCATGAAACTTCAACTGCCTGAGGCAGTATCTGGTCGTAGAAATTGAGTAAGTGTTTTTGTCGTGTACACACTCACTTCTCACACCTTGGTATAGGTAGCACGTACCAAAAATGTTTGTGTTTATTACTAACATATTAGACCTATCCTTTGTATGCACCTCTTGAAAATGCTTCCTTTTTCTTTTTCTTTTCTACGGAAAACCCCTGAGGAAGGGACGCAGGTCCTGAAATGCATTGGGTTACAAAATGATTGTATTTGAAACATTTGTATACGTATAATTGACTTATTTAGTTTATTTTTGTGCAACTAATCAGATGCTATGATTAGAGAATTTTGAAAAAATGTGATTCATCACCTTTGTGAAATTTTTCATTAAACCTTTGTTGATTGTACATACTGTAACAGCGTTGGTGGGTGATATAGTCCTAGTCACCAACAAGGGGCTAGGCCACTATCATTAGTTCATATATATATATGCACAGCAGGCATAATTCTCACACTGCACACATATCGAACAAAATTGAATTACTATATTACCTGAGTGCGATTTTCACCAACAAAATTGTTCAAAAACAGTTAGGAAATTTCTAATGATCATTCAGCCAGTACAAAAACTCAGAGGCTGATAACATATGTAGCTATTAGGTAGGATCCTATGTTCCTGCTTAGGTGCGCACTTGCGCCTTCCTTACACGCGCACAATCTGAAGGTGTGCGTTTAAAAGTCATACGAGGAAAAACAAAGCAACCATCAAACTACCTTCAGAGTTGAATGGGCCATTAATTCCTTTAAATTAAGACCCTCTGACAGAGAGATCTCAGCTGATTTACGGCTGCCCCACCCTCATTATAAGGTCTCAATGAAGATAAACAAATGTTTAAACAGAGTGCCTCTGAGAAGCAAGTAGTGCCCTCTGCTATGGCAAAACTTAACTTTCCTGTGAGTGAGCCAAATCACCCTCTGTCTGGGACAGAAAGGCGTACGCAGGTTGTGATGCACAAATATCTCAAAGAGACAGTTTGTCTTCAACAAATAACTTTTATAGACCCTGTACACATTTGTTGTTTCTCTCAGCGCTCTCTTCTCTCTTTGATGTTTCTGATATCGGTCATTCTCAGTCTGTACTGTTGTTCGCTGCAAGTTTTCCTTTCCATTTTCAGTTTAGTACACTGTCTTCATATGTTTCATGCAGACCAGAATGCCTTACTGTCTTTAGATAGTAAGAATGATATTAAACTCTCCCAGGCTTCCACTGAGTGCACCCTATTTCTCTCCAGCCTAGCAAATTTATATGTAGACCTAAGATTTATAACACGATTTGGATCCCTTGGAGACAGATTAAGGGCTTTCCGTAGAGCCGCCGAGGCTTGAGAACAACTTTTTTCAAACTACTTAGATGGCAGAGTTTTTCTGGGAAGATTTATGGGTTAGTGCATCTCTTATGTCAGTTAAAATACTACTTATGGCTGCCACAACTTGTATACTATTAGAAGATTGATCTAGGCATAAGCAGATCTCCTGATGAGACAAGGACAACATTTGGGCCAATATTACACTAGGCTCTATGTTCTCCCATTTAAAAGTATATCACTTTTTCCTAGATAGGGATGGTTTGGGTACAACTTTGATTTCCACTTTCTCATAGAGGGACCATTTAAATGAAAAATATAATAAGGCATGATAGCGGTGTTAGGTCATCACAACCTCAATGTTCTTGGGGTGCTACTTAACGACAACAGGAACAACATAAAATGAATGCACGAGGTGCATTGTGACCGATAAAAAGTTGGGGTCAATTGACCCGCACTAGAGCAAAATTGATTGACAATTTTCAAATCCCAAGCCATCACCAAACTATTTAGGTGTTACCGTATTTTTTGTGGTTAAAATGGTCAAGCATATTCCTCTTAATACCAGTTACCACACATATGTTTGAGTCAGCGTGCTTACAGATATGTGTGTTAAAAACACCAACCCAAACGATAAAAAGTGGTTTGGGATAGTGAAGGAGCAAATCCTCCATAATTCGACTCAAATCATCAACTACTTCGATTGGATTGCAAAATTATTGTTATAAAAATGTATTAACAATAAATCAAGCCTCTTTCGACCTCTAGCCACAACAATATGGAAGTAAGCAGAGCATTTCACAAAATCAAACTTATCAAAAGAGATAGTGTTGGCAATAAGAGTTAAGAGGTCCCCTTTTGCTCTACCAGAATTCAAGAGAACTGCTTGTGTTGAAAAAGAACGAGAGCCATTTATATATAAAAATTGAGTTTAATTTCCAGGTTTGCTATAGGCAAATCATTTCAGCGTTTCGTAATTAATTTTCCCATGCTAGGCTGTCTTTTTTGTTACTGAAACCTGCTATATTCCAGGAAAGTAAGGAAATTTCCCAGTGTTCAGGTTGGGGTGCAGATGCCTCTGACTTATCAATGGATGCCATAGGCAAAACAGGGAAGCTACGGCTCATAAGGGCCGATCCATTGAGACCAATTGGGGCCATCACACCTGTATGTACCCTCAGAGCTCCGTCCTTCACTATGCTGGTCAGTGGAAGTATATCTGGATAGGGAGTAAGTCAATCACAACAATCCATACCCTTCCCAAGCGGGCCAAATCTATTTGCTATATTATTTTAATTGAACGGTATCAGTATTTCCTAGCAGACCGGATTCTGATAAATATGTACTTCATTTTTAGTCTGAACACCCGCCTCCCACTCCTTTGAATCCGTGGAGGACTCTTTGAGAATCTCTTTCTTTTCATCCTTACCTCCCTCTTTCCCCTGAACAGGGGGCCTGACTGCCTTTCTTCTGGTCACCAACCAGGGACATCTTGGGGACTCCGGTACAAAATCACTCAACAGTTGTCTTGGCCAATTCCCTGGGGCTGGACAGGTTAGAGTGCACTTGATGCTGGTGGAACACCTCTGATGAACAGTTAGTTAAAATGTCCAACTTAAAAATTAGGTACCGAGCCCCTCAAAGTATTCCCTTTGTTGTCCCTAATCCAAACATCCAGTGCCTAAACTGAAGCATCAACTAATTCAACTCATGGCTGAGTTGTCCATTTTTTTGTTATCCTAAGTTTCTGCCTGCCTGCACACTTCGGAAACAAGTCTAAAGAGTTCAAAAAGTGCTGCTAACATGGGTTGGGTTCTGCTATCTCATCCTTAAGTGAGTAGTCTCTCCTTACTAACTACTGGCACTGAATCGCACAGGAGTGTCCCCAGAGTTGTGTACCGAATATGCTACTTACCAGTATGCATCTGTTCTTGGCATGTAGGGCTGCTGACATTCATATCTGTGCATAGATCGCCGCCTAGTGTTGGGTCCGGATGATTGCACATTGTTGTCCAGGAAGAGTCTTCGAAGTATCACGAGATAGGTGGCTCCTCCCCTGGATTACAGTGCGCATGGGCATCCTCTCAATCTTCAGATTGTTTTTCGCCATTGTGGCAGAGATGGAGTGTAATACAGTGAGTGATGTCCATGCTACATAGTAATTCTGAATGCTACAGCTGCTACAGGCGCCGGGGAGGAGGGTGGGCAATATGAATGTCAGCAGCCCTACATGCCAAGAACAGATGCATACTGGTAAGTAGCATATTCGATTCGAGGCATGTGGGCTGCTGAATTCATATCTGTGCATAGATTATATAGCAGTCCCTCCTGTTATCGGCGGCCGCCCGTGCCAGCTGCAGCAGTCTGAAAGAGTTTTTAGAACAGCCTGTCCTACAGCTGCCTGCTGTTTAGAATGCACATCTACGCAGTAGTGTTTCGTAAATGTATGTGTGGTGGACCATGTGGCTGCCTTACATATCTCTTCTAAAGGAATATTCCCCAGGAAAGCCATGGACGCTCCTAATTTACGTGTGGAGTGTGCTCTTGGTGGAATGGTTAGTGTGCGTTTAGTCTTAGCATAGCAAATTTGTATACACTTAACGATCCACCTGGCTATCCCTGCTTTGGAAATGGGGTTGCCTTTGTGTTGTGGTAAAAATGCAACAAAAAGCTGTTTTGTTTTTCTGAATTCTTTAGCTCTGTCTATATAGTACATAAGAGCCCTTTTGACATCTATTGTGTGTAGGGATCTCTCTGCGACATTTTCTGGATTAGGAAAGAAAACTGGCAGTTCTATGGTCTAGTTCATATGGAACTGCGAAATCACCTTAGGCATGAATGTAGGGTTGGTGCGTAATACAACCCTATCTGCGTGGACCTGTATGAACGGCTCTTGAATGGTTAGGGCCTGGAGTTCACTAACTCTTCGTTGTGAGGTAATGGCTACTAGGAAAGCCACTTTCCAGGTTAGAAACTGAAGCTCACAAGAGTGGAGAGGTTCAAAAGGTGGTCCCATCAGTCTGGTGAGGACCACATTGAGGTTCCAGACTGGTGAAGGCAGGTGTCTGGGAGGGATCACTCTTTTGAGTCCTTCTAGAAAAGCCTTAATGGCAGGCACTCGGAATAGCGAGAGGTGCTGCCTGTTTTGAAGATCAGCTGTTATTGCGGATAAATGTATACGAATGGAACTGTACGCCAGATTACACCTGTATAAGTGCAGCAAATAACAGATAATGTTTTGAATAGATGCATCCAGTGGGTTAATGTCATTGTTGTTACAATATATGACAAACCTTTTCCATTTAGCCGCATAGCAAGCTCTGGTTGTGGGCCGTCTTGCCTCCTTGATGATATTCATACATTATGGCGGCAAGTTGAGGTAGCCAAATTCTAAGACTTCAGGAGCCAGATCGCCAGGTTGAGCTGTTGCGGATCTGGATGCTGAATGTCGCCATGGCTCTGCGTCAAAAGCCTGGGTGTGAGGTGTAGCCTTTGATGCGGTACCACGGATAGGTCTAGAAACGTGGTGTACCATGGTTGGCGTGACCACATTGGAGCAACCAGGATGAGGGTCATCGAGTGTTGCCTCAGTTTGCGTGCCACCACCGGTATTAAAGGTGCTGGGGGGAAAGCGTACGCAAATTTGCCTAACCAGTTCATCCATATCGCATTGCCCTGCGACTGTGGATGTGGGAACCTGCTGGCGAAGCTTTGGCATTTTGCGTTTTCACTTGTGGCGAACAGGTCTATCTGTGGATGACCCCACTGCTGAAAGTACGGTTGGAGTACTGATGGATGCATCTCCCACTCTGCATCTGGTGGCTGTGTCTGCTGAGCAGATCCGCCATCTGGTTGTCCTTGCCCGGGAGGTGTTCCGCCATGAGGAAGATGTTCCTCTGAATGGCCCACTTCCACATGCTCTGAGCCAGATGAGACAACTGTGGAGAGTGTGTTCCTCCCTGCTTCTGTATGTAGTACATGGCAGTCATGTTGTCCGTCCGGATCAACACGACCTTGTTGCACAAGTGTACTTTTAATGCTTTCATCGCCATGAAGATTGCGGTCAGTTCCAGAAGGATGATGTGCATCCTCTTTTGCTGTGCTGTCCATAGTCCCTGCACTGTGTAGTGGAGTACATGAGCTCCCCATCCCTGGAGAGACGCGTCCGTCGTCAGTATAATCTGTGGCAAAGGCTCTTGGAACGGTCGGCCCTTGCAAAGGTTTTGTGGGTTCCACCAATGCAGAGAGTTGAATGCCCGACCGCTCACCAACACTAGGTCTTTTAACTGTCCTTGAGCCGGATTCCACTGACGTGCCAAGCACTCCTGAAGCGGACGCATGTGTAGTCTCGCGTGCGGGACTATGAAGATGCAGGAGGCCATCATGCCTATCAACTGCATGAACACTTTTGCTGGAAGCGAGTGTTGAGGTCTGAATTATTGTATCAGCAATTGCATGCTGTTTATTCTCGCTGAATTTGGCTGAGCTTTGGCTGCCAGAGTGTTTATTGTCGCGCCCAGGTACTGTCGCACGTGGGAGGGCTGAAGATGTGACTTCGGATAATTCAGCGAGAATCCCAGACTGTGAAGAAGATGAATGGTGTGGGACATGTGGCTGGCGCACTGCTGGGCCGTCTTTGCTTGAACAAGCCAGTCGTCCAGATAAGGGTAGACATGTATGTGCTGTCTCCTTAGGTGTGCTGCTACTGTCGCCAGGCACTTTGTGAACACCCTGGGTGCCGTCATTACTCCGAAAGGGAGGACTTTGAACTGATAATGTTGGTTTTGAATAGTGAACCTGAGATACTGTCTGTGTGATGGGTGTATGGGTATATGGAAATACGCATCTTTTAGATCCAGCGTTGCGAGGAAGTCTCCCTGACTGAGTAACGGCAGAACCTGTTGTAAGGTGAGCATATGAAAATGCTCTGACAGAATGTAACTGTTTAGAGGCCTGAGGTCCAGAATAGGTCTGAGAGACCCGTCCTTTTTGGGTACTAAAAAGTACAGAGAGTACACCCCTGAGCCTTGGTCTTCTACAGGCACGAGCTCTATGGCCCCTTTTTGCAGCATGCTGACGACCTCCTGCTGCAATAAGTGTAAGTACTCTGCGGACATAGGACGGTGTCTTGGTGGAATGTTGGGTGGAGTGGATGTTAATTCCAGACAATACCCGTACTGGACAATGTCTCTCACCCACCTGTCTGTCGTGATGGATTTCCAGACTGGCAGGAACTGTTGTAGTCTCCCCCCGACAGGTGTTATATGGTTGGGGGGCAGTGACAGGGCGTCACTGTTTGTTATTGGCAGAGGATCTGGAACTGTTGTTTCCTCTGCCTCTGCCCATGATGTTGTTTCCACGATATCCACCCCCGTTGTTCTTATTGTAGGTGGATTGTGTACCTCCTTTATTGTACTGTGTCTGTTGTGTGGACTGGCTTCTTGAGGGGCCACTAGTATTGGAGCGACGAAAGGAGCCACCCCGAAACTGCTGTGACTGCAGAGCCCCCATAGACTTTGCAGTCTCTGTATCTTTTTTAATTTTTTTAAGGGTGGTGTCAACCTCAGGTCCAAATAAGAAGTCCGGGTTAACTGGCTGAATGAGGATAGAAGTTTGTATTTCAGGTTTGAATCCTGAGATTCTCAACCAGGCGTGTCTCCTTAACATAACGCTAGTGTTAATGGCCCTGGCTGCAGTGTCAGCTGCGTCTAGCGCGCACTTGATGGAAGCATTGGTTATAAGCTTCCCTTCTTGAATTAGTAGTTCTGCACCCTCCTTGTACTGATCTGGTAGGTGTTACAACAGTGTATCAAGGGTATCATAATGGGACCTGTCATATCTGACTAAGAGTGCCTGAGTGTTGGCAATGCGCCAGATGTTAGCCGCCTGCGCAGCCACCCTTTTCCCTGAAGTTTCCAGAACTTTTTACTCTTTGTCAGGAGGAGAAGCATCAGCTGTAGTCTGGGAGTTTGCTCTCTTACGTGCATTAGAAACAACTAATGAGTCCAAAGGCAACTGTCCCCATATATAAGCAGGGTCCGCAGGTACTGGTCTATATTTCTTTTCAATCCTTGGGTTTAACACCCTGGCTCTAGTGGTGTCCTTAAAAATGTCACCAGCATGCTTAAGGAGCCCTTTTAGGTTGGGCAGGGTTTTGACTGTTCTTTCCGAAGTGGAAAAGGCGTCGACCAGAAAGTCTGATCCTTTTACAAGAAATGCATCTGTTGGGAACTAACTGTGTCTTTATGGGTGGACATGCCTTCTCACGGGTGGGTCACTTGGGTTTTAGAAATGGTTCTGGGAAACAGCTATACGCTTGCCAGTCACACTTGTGCAGCACAACCCTCCGGGTCACTATGTGCTGGTTTCAAGCTTACTGGAAGGAGGTCCTTTGGCTTTTATACTTATCTATGTCCCACCCACACTGATACAAGTTACACAACAAAAACTTTAACGGATCTTTTTGTTCTCAGGTCGGTAGGCTACTCCAACGAGGGGATGGATTGTTAACAGGCCATTAATCCGTAGATAGGCACCAGGGGTCTTTGAGTCTCTGAACGTAGATCCTCCCTCCCGGCTTGGGCTGTCACACTGGGACTGAGTGCAGAATGGTGGGTGAGACAGTCATGAGTAGCATTTTATGTTGCATTTGGGGTTGTATCAATCAGATTACAGGTTGGACTACTTCTTTACCCCGACAATGGAGCTAGCACAAATGCGAACCCTACAAGCGTTCCAAGATGTCTCTCAGACCACTCTATTAGAAAATACAATAGGGGTGCTCCCAAGGGTGGAGGGTGGTCAGTGGTTTCTGAACTCCTGGAATCTCCTCGATAGTCACTTCTCTGAGCGGATCCTAGAGTGAATAGAGGATTATCTAGCTCAGTAGTTTCTATCCTATGGTCTGGGAACCCCTGGGGGGTTGGTGAAGCCAACTCAGGGGGTCCACAACTGCTTCGAAAATGTAATAGTATTAACAGATTAAGTGATGGAAGTGTATATAAATAAAGAAGCAAATTGAAAAATTAAAATTTTAAACGAACTACAAATGAAAAATAATTAATTTGAAGGCTAACATTTAAGTTAGTATCCTCAAATTGATTTGCGGGAGCAATGCAAGTACTTCAAATAGAATATAACATGGGCGATGAGTGATCTCAATTGAATTTAGAGAAGCTTCAACCTTCCCATTAATCTACATTTTTGAAAATATTTATTTGTGAATATCTCATAATTTGTCTATTTGCTTGATGAAGGCTAGTTCCATAATTTTTGGTGTATTATTTTACATTTTAAATCATCAAAAATGCTTAGGCCACGGGCCAAGGGTTTCAGTACTAGGTTATTAGGTGTCCATTGATTCAAATAAAGAATCACTGGGGGTCAGGGTTCCAGGAATGATTAAGTGGGGGGTCCATGGAAGTCAAAAGATTAAAAACCACTGATCTAGAACTAAACAGAACTGAGTGGGATCTGCGATAAAAATCAGGAAGGCTGTGAAAGTAATAGCAAAGAATATTATTATGTTGCACAGTAGGTTAACGTAGAGAGGAGGAAAGGCAGCACATGAACCTGTAGACTTTAATTCATGCACAGTCGCTGAGGTGTTTCGGCGGCTATTGGTGACCATGCTGCCACATAAAGAAAAGTTGCTTGGTACAGCTAAGAGATCGTGGATAGCATTTCAAATTAGGCTGGATGGGTGATAAGACAGGCAAATTGCTTTACTGATTGGCTAATCGAGACATAAAGCTGTAGATACTAGCCAAAATTCATGATCAAGTTAAAGGGATGATGACTGACCAAGATGATTGTGGACACCTTTGTTACTTTTACTAAAAGTTATACGAAAAGGTTCCAACTTCCCTTGCTGAAAGGGAAAACAATATAAAACGGAAAATTCCAGTAGCCACTCTAAACCAGCGCAGAGCAGAAATATTCGTGGCTATCAAACCAATGTTATGTGGAGGCCCTAACGGCTTTCCTGCCAGAATTTCATAGAAGATTTGCTAGTACATTGTTGGACTCAGTGAAGGCCATGTTACACAATGCCCTAAGACCAGGTGATGGCCCTATGACCTCACTGGTGCTACCATGGTTATTATCCCCAAGCCTGAGTCAGAAATTATGGCCCAAGTCCTGGCCGCCAGGTTGACTAAGATAAGACGGTCTGTAATTGCATTTGTATAGCACTTACTACCCCATACAAGGCATTGAAGCGCTTTTTCGCGCATAGCTACTCCGGGACCCTTACAGGATTAGTGTTGAATAAGTATAGTGAAACATGCAAGTAAATTTTAAGTGGTGGTTAGGTTAGTCAGTTATTTGGATTCAGAAGGATAGAAGAGGAAAAACGGTTTGTAATTATATAGCGCTTGTTACCCCTTATGGGGTGTTGAAGCACACTACTCCGGAAACCCATAAAGGATTAGTGGCGAATTAGTATGGTGAAATATGAAAGTAATTTAAGTGGTGGATATTGGTCATTTATTTGGAGTGAGAACGATAGCAGAGGGATAGAAGGGGACGAAAGGTTTGCATTCATGTAGCACCTGTTACCCCGGATGGGTGTTGAAGCGCTTTTCTGGAGACCAAAATGGTTTCATGCCTGGTCTTGAAATAGGCACTACCTACAGCGTCTGCAGGTGGGATAGGGCAACCTTCAGAGAATAAAGCAGCCAGTGGCGTTTATTCCCATAAAGAACATGATTCGATTTCATGTTCATTTATCTATCAGTTTTTGAACAAAATTAATTTTGGCCCAAGCTTTAATGCTTATATGCACCTACTCTACTCCTGCCCTTAGGCAAGGATTCGCATCAATGGAGTGATGTCTAGAACTTTCCTAACACAGCGAGGGACAATAAGGATGAACATAGTCTTCCCTTCTCTTCACCCTAGTTGTACAGCCCTTAGAGAATTGGAACATCAAGATGCACAGGTATGAGGCCTTGACTGGGGTGGAGGAAATGGATGACTGAGTACTTATATGCAGAGGAGTTTTTACTATATTTACAAAAGCTGCAGATATTGGTGTTTAGAAATATGCAAATATTTAAACCATACAGAGTCTCTTCAGGCCTCATAGTTAGCTGGCATACGTCCCATCTAATCTTGTTAAAAGGCACTGAGGCAACAACAGATTTAGATATATTGGGCTGCAGATCACAAGAGCCCCCTTCAAATACTTGGGTATATACACTATACATTAGGGACCAGGAAAAGTGTTGGAGGTGCAAAGTGGTTCTAATGATGCACTAACTGAAGGATCAACTGACCCCCTGAAGCTGGCTTCCAATCTCCATCATGGCCAGGTGACCTTTACTTCAAATAATTTCATTGACACAAATATTTTTTAAAAATCTGACTTGCCCCCATCCTATTCCACCCTCACTACTCTAAAACAATGCCACCTTAGTACTTAGATTTCTGGACCAACCTGAGGGGTGTTTAAGAAATGGGTCCAATCACTGTATGATGTTGAATTGGTCAAAGAGAGCATACCGTTGTATAACTGGGTGGGACAGACGCTAGCCATTAACAATTTGCTGTTTGAAGAGAGTGATGACCTGACTATTTGACATGAATTACAACACTTATATGAGCTGGGGTTACTGGCACTGCAATAAGTCACCCGGGGCTCTCTCCTCCTTTCAAAAACAATCTTGACCGTCAGTATAATATGCTAAAATTGCACGCTCAGGACAAAAACTTAACAAAGCTGACCCCACTGTGGGCTGGTGACTGGAGCATAGCAGTATCAAATTTGGAGGGTATCAGACTGTGAAACAAGATAGAAATTTCTCATTTTGATATATTTGAGTGTCTACACAGATGAAGTTATTTGCTGATCTCACTATGGAATATGGTTTAAATAATAATTTTTTTTGCAACTAAGGCATGCCCGAGAGTGTTACGAGGGGCCCTAAATCCTATCCCAGACTTCAACTCATTGGAGTCCAAGCTCACTCTGGAAAAGATAGGCAAATATGGAATTTCCAGACTATATCGGGCACTGGTGATCAATAAGCCAGAGTCGCTGACATCCCTGAGGGAGCAGTGAAGCGTACACCTGGGAGATCTAGAAGAAAAAAAATAGCGAGAGGCAATGAAGGCCGCTGCAGAATTGGTAGCTTATACGAGAATGCACCTTACTTAAGAATTTCCACACAATTTACTACACACCCAAAAAGTTGTATGAGATGGGGAGAATTCACAATTCTTACTATGTGTCTTAGGATTCAGGATTACTGGGCACAAATAATGACTATTCTGCAGGAGGTGATTGGAGTTCCAATCACACCAGACCCTAAAACATAAATTTTAGGTATAGAGCCAAAATTAGATGGAACACAATGTGACAAAATATGGCTTTACATGGGCAAACTGGCGGCAAAGATCAAGTTACTTATCTTTGGTAACACTATCTGGAAGAGACTATCTATACGCAGATTCCTTACCTTAGAATGATCAACAGGTGTCAGACTGGATCTAGAAACTTTCTCGAGCAGTATCACTGCGCACAGGCAGGTGGTGTCGTTTGGCTCCATGTTGGAACTGTCCACGGTGCCTATATAGGTGCCACCCCAGCGTACTAACATCAGTTTTTTTCCACGACCCTTCAAGTCCAAAGGTGCGGAGATACAAAGATTACTGATGCACAAGTTTGCAGGCACTAAGGACCTCATAAGGGTAATCCTATAAGGAGAATTCCGTTTTCAGTGCAGGGAGGAACAGAGAGAAACCTGTGGCTAGAGTCTCTACCAGATACGGCTTTACCAAAGGTAAGTAACATATTCATCTGATTGAGACTTCTAGCCACAGATACCTTATCTTGGAACAGATACCCAAGCAATACCTCCCTGGAGGAGGTTCTGCAAACAGATGAGACCAAAACGTCCTTTAGGGGTGAACGGACAAAGTGCCCGTCATGACGGACCAGGCAGGAGTGCTTAGTGAACATGTGCAGGGGCACCCACTTTGCAGCCTGCCAAATATCCAGTACAGGCACTTCGCGAGCCAACACAGTGGTCACAAATTGTTAATGGGGAGAGTCTGGGCCATCCAGTAATACAACTGCATGTCCGCTTCTCCCAGTTCGACATCATACAAGGATTGGACCCATTTAATAAACACCACTCAGGCTGGAACGAGCTCCCAAAACAGAAATGGAAATGATTGCTATAGTAAACAACAAGCAGCCTGCAACCACATCAATGTCATTGTAATGGACAACAAGACTGTAACAACATGAAGTAATGGCAATTGACAACATTTCTGCAACAACAGAGAATGTGCCACCATAAACACTAAATATGACCAGTTGGGAGAACAGGTGAAGAAGTAACATGCAAAACAGAATAAGACATCCTGATCTGAATAGGATGCGAAGAGACGAACATGCACGAAGACAGACACCACAGGCCGAAAGACCAGTGGGAAGAACCTAACCTAAAAATGTCCTCGCAGACCAGAGAGGATGAGTGGGCATTAAGGATTCTGTGGCTAGACTGTGTCTCTGCCAGATACATTGTTACCGAAGGTAATTAACTTGTTTATCTGATAAAGACATCTAGTCGCAGATCCCTTAACTTAGAATAGATACCAAAGCTATACCCCATTGGAGGAGGGTCTGCGACTGAACCCCACCAAGTTCCAAAGTGAACTAATCCGTCAATAAAGATTGACTAAAACAGGTGGAAACAGCAAGTACAAGCGTGGCTGACACTAGTCCATTAAGGTCTGGAAAAGGAGCATGAACAAGGAAGGCAATGTCACCACAGTCCATCACAGGACAGTACGAGACTTTCACCTTCCAGGAAGGAACAAAGGCAAAGCGCAGAAACCAGAACGGCCAGTGCACAATGAAAATAAATCCATAAGCTTCTGTAAAAAGAATAAGAAGCAGACTTGTGTGCAGGATCCCATGGATCAGCAAAAAATAGAAGTGCCAGAGAAAGGACAAAACAGCTTGACAGAGTAAGAGCGTACAACATGAGAATGCACAACAGTGGATGCCAATACTGACATGTAGAGACAGATGTCACCCATGTAGAGATATACTAAATCATGACTACAAGAAGATACAAGTATTTGGATAACAGGGATACACATATGCAGACCGTGTGGACCGTTAAAGCCACACTACACACATGAAAAAGCCCATGAAATGTAACATCGACAGCACATTTGCGTCGGCTGAGAGACACAGAATGTACCACCAGGGAGTCCTACTGACCACCCATACACAATGTATGAAGTAAATTGGTCAAAGGATACCAGCAGAAGCCGGACACAAACATAAGGCTCGCTCTCAAAATAGAGAGAGAGAGGAAAATAAAGAGAGAGAGATAGAATCTGAGGTTAAGAAACACAAGAGACTGTAACAAGTAAAAGTATAGTATGAGTGCTTTCCTGCAGACAGTATACATATTGCGATATGTATACTTATCTCAGCATACATATATTCCAAATGAAAGCTGCTCGCGCTTGAAGACACCACACACAATGTTACATTTTACCCTTCTTTATTCGGTCAGGCAGTAGCAACTTGAAACAAGCCCTTCTAGCAAAGTCTTGCACCAATATACGCTACGTGTTTGGGAATAACTTTCTTCATCACTGGCTTGGCGTTGGGGAGAAAAACAGTAGTGGCATGATTTTCACAGGTGTTTGCAGTTCTTAAACCTGCCCGGATGGGCGTGAGCTTACTGTGCATGCTGGATGATGAAGTCCAGGCAAGTTTAAGTTCTTTAGTAGAAGCTGCTTTCTCCTTTAATTATCAATCCATCAAAAGGTGGACAAGGGCAAGGCCAGCCTATTGCTTTGATTTCACCTCATCAAACGGGTAGGTTGTTCCACCCAGTGCCTCATAGTCACAGCACATAGACTTGCTTCGTCAGCAGCGGGGTGTCTTCGTGGTCTGAGCGGACCACTACATACTCCAAATGAAAGCTGCTCGCCCTTAAAGACACCACACACAACGTTACATTTTACTCTTCTTTATTCGGTCAGGCAGCAGAAACTTGGAACGAGCCCTTCTAGCAAAGTCTTGTGACAATCTACTCTACGCCTTTCAGAATAACTTCCTTCATCACTGGCTTGGCGTTGGGGAGAAAAACAGTAGTGGCATGTTTTTCACAGGTGTTTGCAGTTCTTAAGCCTGCCCGGATGAGTGTGAGCTTACTGTGGATGCTGGATGATGTAGTCCAGGTAAATATAAGTTCTTTAGTAGAAGCTGCTTTCTCCTTTAATTATCAATCCATCAAAACGCTAACAAGGGCAAGGCTAGCCTGCTGCTTTGATTTTGCCTCACCAAACGGGTATGTCGTTCCACCCAGTGCCTCATAATCACGGCACATGGACCTGCTTCCACAACCCATAGATATTTTTGTTTTTGTCTTTTTTTTTATAATGAAAAAGACAAGGCAATCTCTAAGAGCATGCCCAAGACAAATTCAGCAGCCCGCACAATAGGTACCTACGGCACCGATGTGAACTATTGAGGGACATAACATACGTCAAACACAGTATATTGCATACAGATATATTCAGAAATGTGTATATATAACCATATACAGACACTGTATAATGATAATGAGAATCTCTGAACAGAGAGACTTCCAAGGATAACATCGACAGAGGCCATGAGTAGAGGGACCTGAACTCCTGCCTGGCAATGAGCAGAGGAAAGACCAAGGACATAAGCACTTCCTTACATCAGAGATTAACAATAACACAAAGATTAGAAACACAGCCAACGCTGTAGCGCCAGTTGGACCAGCAGACCACTCAGTGCCTACGAACGTACCCAGTGTGTACCCACAGACAATGCCAGAACTGAAAGCGGAACAAACTGTTCTGGAAGTGGAACAGAAAAACAAGCTCACTAGGGACACTGACTTACGGCAAAGATAGCCAACATAGGCAAAAAAAGGCAGAAACGCAGCAAAACGCTTGAAAGACTGCCAAAGGCCAGAAAATGAAGGCATGAACATGCCAGGGTGAGTCCGTTGTGTTGTAAAACCCAACAATAACAAAATAGAAGGAGGCCCACCAACGGGTAAGGCTGTAGGCAGGTTACCAGGGGAGAAATACCAAAGAGATTAGAACAAGAGAACCCTGCCTTGGAATTTAAAGTAAGGTCCTACACAGGGATCCTAAAATACCAATGGAGCCGACACTGCCTACTAGACCCAAAATTCTCAACAATCCATCATCATTGTTTTATACACACTTATTGTATATTTTTATGATTTCAAAGTCTCAAATGATTTCAAAGTATATTGATGTTACAAAATACAAATAAATATTAGTTCATCATTCAAATATCAATTAAAACATATATGGTTCAATGCCACATATACAGTCCCACATGACCCGAAAAACTCTCACACTCATACTTCCACATACTCTATAAACATTCATACAACCATTCTTTCGCATATCAAACAGGCATACTTCCACTAATACATAGCCGCCATCACAGGAATTGATAGAGATGTAGTACAATTCATTAAACAAAGGGGTGCTGGGCAACAAAAAACAAAGGGGATTGATGATGCATTAAACAATCCTGTTGCCTGCAGGAACCACGCCGACGCGTGTTTCGGTGTACCGACCCAACCAGGCCACACCTTTGTTAGGGCGACGATGAACCACAGGGGAGAGGGGACTGAGTATCTTTATCTAATCGAGCTGGATTCAGGAAATACCATGGCCGTCCTTTCCAGGTTTAGATTAGGGTGGCTCTCTTTAACAGGTGTTTTCTGCCCGGGACCTAAGAAGACAGTGTCCAGGATTTGGAATATTTTCCCAATCTTTCGCTAGTTACCCTCAATTCTATATTTCTCCTTGGCTGGGTGTTTCAAGATGGCTTCTAGGGTATAGCACAACAGTTGAGAGGCTCATAGGATTCACAGGGGGGTTGGGTTCACACTTAGTAGAAACCGGTCTGTATAGTCCCCAAGAGGTAACGATCCGAAAATATTTTTTGTTAAACCGGCATGTCCCTCTTCAAATGCATAGGGGGTCCACGGGTGGGGTTACCTCCATACAGTTTGATGGTCGATAAGGTTTTAACCCGATGAATGATACGTCGTCTTCCGAGGTGGATGGACACCACTATCCACGCGGATACGCCAGAGGTAAACCCAACAATACTCTGGAGAAGTCTGCATCCTGAGAGGCAGGAGAGAATTACAGACCAACCATAAAATACAAAAATGTAAGCACCAAACAGAGCTACGCCACTCTTGTGGGTCTTACCAGAGGAGATGTACTACAACAGTAGAGGGGACGGCAGAAGTGAAAACAATGTTGCATTAAGCCTACAGCATGAACTATAGGAAAGTTCCACAGAGGGAAAGAATATAACAATCCTACGAGGACCTTGCAGGATCCTGAGTAAGGACATACGCCATCCAGGAAGAACAGTACCTGGGGCATTGTACATACACCACCCAGGAAGAACGCCTCCCGTGGCAGTTAGAATAACCAACGAATACCCCACATAGGGTATGTCACATCCCTATAAAAAACAGAACATTTTGAGACTAGCTCTTAGAAAGAGGAGACGAAAATAAGGGGAGAAACAGCTGTCTAGCTGAACTGTCCATCTGGGAAATAGCTTGAGCCAGGAGACAGACACCAGAGAAAGGTAGTGACAAAACTGCAACCAATGAAAACAAGACAATATGCCCGCAACAATGGACTTAAAACAATGTCAATCACAAGAAACCAGACAAGAGACGCTGGACCGCTGAGTCCGCATGACTGGCAAAAAGATGGGCCCCATCAAAGGGCAAATCTTGGAGCTGCTCCTGAAAACAATCAGGAAAATTGCCGTCACTCAGCCAAGCATGGCAACGCAGAGCAAATGACCTGGCCACAGCCCGACCTACAGAATCAGTGGTGTCCATGGCTGATCGAATCGAAAGTTTTGCCAGTTCACAACCATCATAAAGTATCCGAGTCAGGTCAGCCCAATAGCTTTCCGGAAGAGAGGGAAGGTGGCGCTCAACAGAGTCTCAGAGGCGAAATTAGACAGTGCAAACACGCAGGACCTGTTCAAGGACTGAAGGCCCGAGTTCGCAGATGCAAACATTTGTCTACCACGTCTCCAACCAGCGACACTCCCTAGATGGTGGAAGTATCGGAGGAGAGGACGACGGAAGCGAAGCTGAGGCTGCAGATGACAAGCTCTTGAGCCCTAGGGTGTAGGAATAGACGGATGTTGCGGGTATTCTGCACATACACAGAAATATGCACAGGAAAACAGGACCTCAGTGAATAGGTGGTGGACCAGCCTACCACATCCGTACCCAAAATCCCTTACCAACTAGCTATAGTGTCTAATTCGTTCTCTGTCTACAGCGATGCTACCAATGATTAAACAACACAGAACACGTTACTCTATCTTGGGAATCGCGGGAGCTAGACACTCTTTCGCTTAACCACTCATACTTGTCCACAATGCGAGCAATCAGACGCAGTATAGTTTAAAATGTTTATTTCAACTAACGCACTCTATGGTGCAGTACACAAGCCAATACTAGCAGCAGAATGCATAAACACAATATAGTCAGCATTGTTACAATTCCATAGAATACAAATGGGGATGTCATGTTATAGAAAACAATGGAAAAGGACGGAACAACATAACCACCCTCCCCGTGACAAGAGATAGTTTATTTTAAAACAGAAGACCTCTGGGCTTTGTCAGCAGACCCCCATACCTCACGGTCTAGATGCAATGTTCACATCGCAGGACAAACACAGGTCTTCTCTCTGGAAAGGTGTCTGTCCGTGTGTGTGAAAACAGCTTGTGTTTGCAATATTAAAGTACACGATTTCCAGAGGTGCAGCTGTGTGAAGCCTGTTATGTCTAGGTGTGAGGGACAGATCAGAACCGAATCACAAGAGGCATTGTTGTTTAACCTTGAACATCATTGGAGACTAAACCTCAGAGGACAGCGAAAAACATGCAAAAGAGACAGTTCTCATGTGTAAAAGGGGCACAAATAAGTATTGAGAAATAGATGCTTGCAGTGTCGTGCGCAAAAGCAGGTTCATGGCAGCGAAGCTCATGCTAATTTAGCAATTGTCGACAATGGACCTATAAGCCTTACTACACAGACAGGGTCATCTGGAGCCGGGCGATGAAGATGCCCGGATCTCCAGTGGAGAGCCCCGCCTAGGTCCCCAGAAGAATGTCATACAATGACGCACAAAATCAATATGGGGGAGGGGTAGATCCTTCACACATCTGATTCCTAAATTGTGGAACAAACTCCCTCTTGACATAAGAGGGTTTCAAAATGCAGTGGCCTTCAGGAAAAAACTGAAGAACTGGCTGTTTCCCTTAAACCACTAAGTTGGCTTCGTTCTCACCACAGCACTCTTCTTCAGCACGGGGAAGCCCTAGGGAAGCCATGAGCTATACAAACCCTAATGCATTCTTATTTATTCTTCTTTTATTTGATCAAAAAAAATATGATCATTCACAACATAAAAAAAATACACCAGAATAAAAATAGTTAATATTACATTAAAAGAGTGTTATCGAAATGGCCATTAAAAATAAGGTTATAGGACCTATAAAAACACAATAGTCTGAATCATCGATTTAGACAAATTAAACTATGTGGGCACAGCCATTTTCATAGACTGAATTACACATTTTAGCCTCCTCCTCCAAGCAAATAGCATAAATCTTGAGATGGCAAACACTAGCCAGCGTGTGGTATCAGATTAAAAAATTCATATTGCTTCCGAATGACACCTTATAGAAATCATACGACAAACAGGGGCTATCCAGGTTCTTCTGAAATCAGCAGAGGACTTGCAGAAAAAAAGAAAATGCTCAAGTTTCTCGGGAGCACCAAGGCAAGAGGGACACAGTACATTAACCACCGCATTTCCCCAGCTACTTCTCCTTGTGTTTAAAGGAATGGTTCCATTTCTAAGTTGGGTATACAGAGCTTGTGCCTGTGGTGGCTCAATGTCGTTCAAGAAAGACTCAAAGCCAAAGCTGTCTTTAACATTTAAAAACCTCACAGTTAAAGTGCCATGTGCAAAGTGTTCAATACTTTCCGAGACCATCAGTCCCCAGAACCTTTTTTTAACAAGAGGGACCAAAGATTTAGTAAGGGTCCCAGGTTTCTCCCGGAGCTGCCCCAAATCTAATGTCTCACTGCAGAACCCACATATGCCAACCAGCATGTGCTATCAGCAGGAGGCAGGAGGCCATGAGGTCCAACAGCCTCAGATTCAGTTTCACCAAAATCCAGGGTAGACGCTTAAATATCAGAATCATAGCCAGAATATCCTAGACTCGCGGTTCTGGAGGAAAGGCCTGAAACTGCACTGTATAAAGAACAGCTCAGATAAAAGGGAGGAGTATGAGAGAAAGTCAGGTGTGACTTCGGCACATTTACAGTAACCCACAGTAAAAGCAAGAGGTCCTCTGTAGTCTGGAGGTGGTAGATGACCGCCTGGGGGAAGTCCACCAGTTGTCGAGGTAGAGGAACAACGGAACCGGAAACCCTGACCACCGCCATCACCGTGGTGAACATCTGCGGAGTGCTGGAAAGGACAAAAGGGAGCATAGTGAACTGATAATGCTCTTGGCCCATCGTGAACTGCAGGTGGCGCCTGTGGGCAGGCAGGACTGGGACCCGCAAATTAGCATCCTGACCTCACCCAAATCAACTTGGTTGAGTTCAGACAGAACCTGAGCCAATATGAGCATCTTGAATTTCTCCTTCCTCAGGAAGAGATTGTCAGAGCACTGGTCTAGAATTGGGCAGAGGCCTCAGTCATTTTTGGACAACAGAAAGTAACAGGAATAGCAACCACAGCCTATTTCTGATGCCGACACCGTCTCAATGGCTCCATTTGCCAAAAGAGGCACAGTTTCTAAAAAAAAAAATGGAGTAACCCAGATGAATGTTCTGAAGTACGCCAAACACCCCATGTTATAGACTGTCAGTGGGTCAGGTGATAGCGGATCCTGCCTACTGGCGGTCTTGATGGTACAAAAGCAAACTAAAGTGGTTTGGAGGCTGCAGCAGTTAGGGAGTGGTGGACTGGGTCGATCTCTGGTGGGCTGTACCCCAGGTTTTTGGGAACCATAGCCACGGAAGGCCTAGGAAGCATCTTGGCCTTGGTGACTGGGAGGGATTGGGCACTGCTTACCATAGCCACAGAAGGGACAAAAGATAGAACTGGGTTGGTGAGTGGCCAGAGAAGAGCCCAAGGACCTGGCAGTAGCCCAACTGCCCTTAACGGGCTCAAGTGCTGAGTCTGCCTTATCGCCATCGGAGGACATGTCCATAAGTGATGCCTGGGCATCCTCCAAAAAGCCAGTGTACCATAACTAGACGTGGCCTCTGAGTGCCACTGATGAAACAATCGCTCTGCCTAGCGAGTCGGTTGTGCACAGTCCCCAGCAAATAGTGAACTTTGCTGCAACTCCATCATCTGAAATCGCCTGTGACAGTATAGCTCAGGCAGACCATGGGCAGCACTTGCGGAACTGAATCCCAAACTGAGTGGGTGTATGGGTCGAAAAGGCTCGCAGTTTTTACTGACCGCAGTGCTAGGTTGGAGGAAGAGGACACCCTCTTGCCAAAGATGTCCAGCCTCTTGGATTCCCTATATGGTGGTGTGGTAGGGAAAGCGCCAGCATTATCCTTCGAAGTGGAATTCTTGGCAACCAGGCTCTCCTGAGTGGGATACTGGGTGAGGAAAGCTAGGTCCCAGGAGTGGGGTGATGGCGGCAGACAATGGTCCTGTGCACTTGCATCCCTGTGAATGGCTTGGCCCAGGGCCCGAACAGGACATCAGCGAGGGCTTCATTAAAGGGGAGAAGGGGTGCTGTGCGGGTGGCTGCCGGTTGTAGCACCTCTGTCAAAAGAGTCATTTTGACTATCACAGAGCGCAGCTGAAGGTCCAGGACCTCAGCCGTTCTGGGCACCACCATAGCAAGGTAGGCTCTTCCATGATAGCCACACTACCAGGAGCGACCATGCCAGTGTCCGGTGAGGTTTCCAGACCACTCGCATCCACCAGTTCCTTGTATCAGTTGTTTTCAGCCTCCTCAAGGAGGTTTGTAGTCATAGGGATCCTCAGATCCCCCCCAATCATACTCCTGTACAGGCCTGTCAATGAAAGGAGACACTGGCTCCTACTCGAAGAGTCTGGTTGAGGCAGGCAAAGCCCATCTGGCTCTGTATAAGAGTCGGGTATGATAACGAGGTCAGGAATGACGTCGCTAGAACCAGCTACGGGGAAGGTTGCAATCTGACAGGTAGAGCCGTTCTGGCTCCAACACCAGATCCGAAAGGTACGGCTGGCACAGAGGGCAAATCCACTGATGGAAATCCTGTGGAGGCACCGCCAAACCCAATGGGCCTGGAGGAGCTTCAGAGAGATTGGCCTGCCCAAATTTGAGGTGTATGGTCTTATAAAACTCACAGAGTTGGGAGGGGGTTGCTCCAGCATCAGGAAACTCAGCAAGGCACGGAGTGGACCCAGAGGCAGGCTCCACGTTGGAGCAGCTCTACATATATGTTGTTCCCATGCCTCATCCAATCACTTGGACCGGCATGGTGAAGCCAAAGAGCACTTCAACTTCCTTGACTTCTTTGATTTCTTATGGGATTCACCAGACTATTTTCAACGTGAAGACGAGCACCAGGAATGACTCTGCAAATGGGCCCGGGGCCTTCTGAAAGACTGGGACCTGGGGCATCACGGAGGAGACCGGCATCGGACGAGGAGGAGCTTCAAAGATCACGCCCTCAGTGCGCCTTTGGATTCATGGTCTGGCTCCAATCACCAAAGACGCACCAGATGGGGGTATGTCAAAAACCTCTGTGTGTGACAGAATTAATAGGCCTTCAAGCCCAATGGTCTCTTGGGGGACGTCCCTTGCCCACAGGGAGACAAGGTCTTGAAAAATAGCTCAACAAAATGTCTAAAAAAGTCAGTCAAAAAATAACTTTGGTAACGCTTTTTCTAGTGGATACAGTATCTGCCTGTGGAATTCTCACCTTTTGAATTACCCCCTGCGCAGCATTCCACAGAAACGTTACTCCATAGCTCTCCCACGTAAACAAGGACGTCACAATGGAACGGCTCTGCTCGCGACCTGCACAACATCATCGGAGCATAAGAAGACCTCGTCTGCAGTTCCACCCATGTTTCCCATGCCTTCGAGGCAAACAGGTGAACCGAAAACATTTCCACAAGTATACACAGTATAAAATTTAAAGAAAGAAACTGGAAATTCTAAAATATAGACCTTTCCTAAGGACAAGCCTCACATTATATCAAATAACAAAATACATGAATTTCATACCAATTATGTTTCGGTATTAACAGGCAAGCAACGGGGAGGCGGGTGGGTCAGTGAGGAATGCACAGGCAGATACCGTATCCACCAGAAAAAGCGTTACCGAGGTAAGCAACTTGTTCTTCTGATGAATATATCTGTCTGTGGATACCTCACCTTTTAAAAAGAAACCTCAAGCAGTCCCGCTCTCGGAGGAGGATGCCTACATACCTATGCCAAAACATCTCGCAACACAGAACGTGCAACGTGGCAGTGCCTCCTCACCTCTGAGTCTGAGCAATAATGCATCGCAAAAGTGTGGAGGGAGGCCCAAGTTGCCGCCTTGCAGATGTCTACAACAGGAACACCTCTAGTTAAAGCCGAAGAAGAAGACTTAGCTCTGGTGGAATGAGCTTGAATAACTTCAAGGCATAGCAGATCTTGATTCAGAGGTTCACCCACCGGGACAGTGTTCTCTTGTGGACAGCCTTGCACTTAATTATTTCCAAATATTCAAAGAAGAGCTGGTCGTCCAACATGAAGTCCTTAGTCCTGTCCAGGTAGAAGGTGACCACCCTCTTAGGGTCCAGGTGGTGAAGTCTCTCCTCTTCCTTAGAAGAAGAAGGATAGAAAGTGGGTAAAGTGATAGATTGTCCTAGGTTGAAGGGAGTGACCACATTAGGCAGGAAAGCAGCTCTGGTCCTAAGAACCATCCTATCTGTATGAATTGAGGTAAAAGGGGACTCAGAGCTAAGGGCCTGCAGCTCACTAACCCTCCTGGCAGCAGTAATTGCAATCAGAAAAACTGTCTTAAAAGCTAGAAATCTCAATGGATAGCTATGCAGGGGTTCAAAAGGAGACCTCATCAAGAAAGTAAGGACTAAATTAAAATCCCACTGAGGCATGATAAATGGAGTGAAAGGAAACCTATTAATGAGACCCGTAATGAATCAGACTGTGAAAGGATTGGTCTGGTAAGAAAAGAGAGGCAGACACATAGCCTTTGACTGTTGATACTGCATAACCCTGTTGAGCCAGGGAAAGTGAGAAACTGAGAATATCAGACAAATGAGCTCGTAAAGGATCAATCGTTCTCTCTCCGCACCATTTTACAAACCTGGCCCACCTACCGGTGTTGTGTAGTTCCTATATTCCCAATAGGCTCTGCGCATTGGAATAACAAACAGCAGGGGAATAGGGAGGAGTTAACTTCCCTGATTTAGATAAGAAGGGATTCGTTTCTGACAACCGCATAAACATGACAACTTTGCTCCCCCAGAATAAAGAGTGTATGTCTAGAGTTGTGTGAAAACAATAGGCAGCTATTTCACTTCAGTCAATCGTGCATGCTTAGTTTTACCAGAGTGCAGAGAAATAGAGAGACAGGCGTTTTCAATAAAAGGTGTTATTTTATTGAGCAGTCTTCTTTCTCATGCATGAGAAATGAATTGCCACAATTGCAATACTTATCATAAAGTAAAGTGCGTACAGTAAAAGTAGTATTATGAGATAATACTGTAAAAGCATTGATATGGTTTCTTAGCCAATGATACTTTAAGATGGATAAAATATATACATACTGTTGGACCCGGCCCGTTGGGCAGGTTCACCCCTAGACTTTTTGCTTTTTCCTAGCCTGTTTATGGAACCTGGTGTTGGTGATTTTAGGCCTCTGCACACTTTTTCACTGTGGTACAGTGTAAAGTGCTTGAGCTCTCTGTATGTGTGGTGAGTGACCTGCCCTCCCATAGGAATGAATGGGGAATATGTATGCCCATGGTAGTTCCTGATGTGTGGGGAGTGCAGGGGCGAGTTTGGTATGAGCGAACTCGTGAGAATGAATGCTGCAAAATGATGTATGCGGCATGACTGTGTCTAGTCTAGAAGTACTACTTTTGGAAGTTGGCATATTTGTGTAAGTTGGTGCTAGCGTGTGATTGGCTGGTGAGCCTGGCCCAGAGTGCTTGGGCCTGCTTGTGGATTGACTGTCTGGGGTGAGGATGACAGGGGCTAGAGAGCCCAGGAGGTTGTCTGAAGCCAGCCCATGGATGAAAGGCAGCATCTGCTGCCAGGGAAGTGGGAGGAGATGGCACCTGATAGTGAAGGGCTGTGCCTGCCTAACTACAAAGCTGGCTCCACCTCCCGCTGGGCGACTGACACCTCTGTCCCTGATACTGGAGGGGACTTCCCTCTAAACCAGTCCAGCTGGTTCTCACACTGCCTGCTTTAAAGGACTTCAAAGGATTTTCTGTGTATAAGAAGGGGCTGTGCCCCCTTCCAAAATGTTCTTGTTTCTGACTTGAATCTACCAGGGGCGGGCGCTGCCCAGCCCCTGGATGCCTGGAGGACTGCTGGGGGACTCTTCCTGACTGTCCCCCTGTCTACTGCATTTCTTGAAGGACTTTTCTTGCTGGGGGCTATGCTGCTCCCTCTTTATGATTCCAGGACTGCCTGGAAGGATCTCGTGGCTGGACTGTGTGTCCTACTTTGCTGGGGGGCCTTTTTGCATTGCTGTGTCCCCCTGAAACTGCTGTGGGCCAAGGAGATTGTGAAACTGCTGTGTGCAGTGGACATCGGAGACTGCTCGACTAAGCCTGGCTGTGGTGTCCCGGATAGCGCGCTGGCTGCTCTCTGCGCTGATTGAGGGCGCCGCGCTGATTGCTGCCTGCTTTGCCCCGAGATCGGTGTGTTCATCGACACGTGCTCATGGGGGCCGAGGGGTTCTGAAGCTCCCCCAGCGCAGCGCGGGTTTATTCCGCTGGCCCGTATAATCACCGCCGTGGGCCCGGGGCCCTGAAACTGACCTCGAGGGTCGGCTTGCATCCACGAAGGGGCCGTGCAGTGGTTGGCTGTGGACGGAGGGTTCGGCAGAAGTGCCGCGGCGGGATTGGCCCGTGCGCCGCGGCGTCATCCTGGTTGCCGTGCTGGGATTGGTTGAGGAGAGGAGCGTCATGGAAGGCCTGTCCCGGGAGCCGCACTGCCATTGGCTGACTCCCGGGTGCTGCTGGAGGCTCGACGTAGGGGCCGCGACCGGATTGGCCCGCAGCACTGAATCCGCCGAGTAGTGTTGCCTGATGCCACCTCAGCGAGGAGCCGGAAGCCGAGTCAGCCGTTCGACCCCGTCCTCGCCGAGGGAATCTCCGAAGTGCCGGGTGATCACCGCCGGGCCCAGGAAGAGGAGAAGCCGCGTGGCCTGCTGCTGGGGCTCCCGTGTGTCGAGGGAGCCCCGGCGAGAGAGAGAGACCGGCAGCAACGAGAGCCCCGGTGAGTGAAGCTCCGTGAGGGGGCGGCTGGTTCCACGTGGTGGCCAGGGGGGAGGACGAAGCATTAGAGCGGCCCCGTGGCAGCGGGCCGCTCTCCCTTTTGCCCGCATGTCATTTAGGAGCCGCAGAGGCTCCCCTTGGGCATTTCTGAGTTCAGAGTCCCCCGTGGGGGACTCCAACGGCGGAGCATTTTGTTTAGAAAGCCCAGAGAGGCCCAGGGGCCATTTGTGTGATGTCGAGCCCCAGAGGGGGGCTCCAACGACCCCGCCGTCATATTTCTTTGAAGAGCCTGTTAGGCTCAGGGGGCATTTTCTGTGGCCAGAGCCTGAGAGCTCCAACGCTGGGGGCATGTGTTGCGACAGAGCCTGTGTGGCTCCCACCCTGGCGCAGCTTGTCTAGGGGCTAGTGAGAGCCCCCAGCCGCAGTGTTGATGATTTTCCCAGCTGTCCAGCAATTAGTGGGCAGCTGCACTGTTTAGGCCTTTCTGTGATGTACACAGTTGCCCAGCACTTTGTAGGCAACTGCCACGTTTAGGCTTTTTGTACTTTTGGACTGGCGCTGCATGGCAGCGCACCCTGACTTTGGACTCAGGGCATCTTTGCCCCACAAGGTCAGTTGGCCTAGGGACTGCCACAGGTAGTGGCTTATGTAGTGTTGGCGCAATGCGATTCCTATGCTTTTAATAGTTATTGCTTATGTGAGTTTTTGCGCTATTGATTTATTATGCACCTCTGAATGTGTTACTGCATCATGTGTCTTTCTTTCCATGCGCTGCACCTCTGAATGGTTAGTCATCATGTGTCTTCCTGCGCTGCACCCCTGAATGTATTTTATTGCATCATGTGCTTTATTCTTGACACCTCTGAATGTCTTGGGCGTCATGTGTTTTCTCTTTATTACTCCTCTGAATGTAGGTTTATTGCATCATGAGTAAGGTATTCTTTCTTAGACCCCTAAATGCTGAGTGATACTTAGGTGGTTGTCTTTTCTACTCCTCTGAATGTAGGTTTATTGCATCATGAGTAATGTATTCTTTCTTAGACCCCTAAATGCTGTGTGATACTTAGGTGGTTCTACTTTCTTAGTACAGGTGGTCCTAGTAAGGTCCTGGTTCCTGTTACCAGTGGTTACTGGTTGTTATCTTTGATTATTATTTTATGTTACATTTATTCTTCATTCTAGAAGTGATTTTATATTCTACATTTTATCTAGAAGTACTATATCGGATTCTGACAGGCGCCCATGTGGCCCTGTCTGGTGTACATAATCCCTGTGAATATTGCCCATGCCAGTTGGCACAATGTATATGTGTGATTTTATCTGATATGTTTTTACAATACAAAAGTTATTTTTATAATAACCTTGTGTGGAGTCTCTTTTGTGGTGTGCCTAGTATGTTGTTGCTGTTGTGCGCTGGCGCAAATGCTTTACACATTGCCTCCAAGTTTAGCCTTCCTGCTTGAGCCAAGCTACCAAGGGGGTGAGCAGAGGTTATCTTGGCGTGTGACTTCCTTGCCCTGACTAGAATGGTGGTTTCTGCCTGGCTTTGGCGTCAGCCTTAGCCTACCAGAAATAGCCAGTTCTAACACATACATAAAAACATTGACTAACGAACTCAACTGGTGCTTCTAAAACACGCCTATCCCAGTGTACCTGACCTAAGCCTAATATGTGGGAAGGAGTAAGTAAGTTGCAGTTTTTAAGTTAAGTTGGGTTTTTGCCAAGTATCGAAATCAAGAATTCTCTCTAAGGTTTTAATCAGCTCCGTACCTTGGTTATAGAATGAAGGAGGTCTTGTATCTCGCTTCTCAGGACTCGATCTCCCAGCAACCCGCAAGGTTAACTTGGGAACACCGGAGCTGGATTTCTCGGCGTGAGAAAAGGCAGCTTCTCCAGCGCGTCAAAGGGGAGGGGCGGGTTCCTTTGTCTCTCTCATCAGCTGGGCTTCGGATAAGTAGATAACTGCTCTGCTCCACACCACTGTGTGTTTGCTTAAGGCAACGTTGGTATATTTATACCTGAAAGGTGCCGGGTTTGACGTAAGGTTGGACATAAGACGTCACTAAGAAGTAACAGTCTTTCTGGACTCCAGGAGTGCTTGTGCAAATCAAAACAAGAGCAGGGGGGGATTCCCGGGCTGCTGGAGGCTTGGTTTGTGTAAAGAACACGTTGTGCTTTCTAGGAGTCTATGGGAGTAGCCTTGCCGTGCTTTGGACTGCATGGGCTGTTACTAAATATGGATATGATTCTTAT
Source organism: Lissotriton vulgaris (assembly GCF_964263255.1). Lineage (NCBI taxonomy): Eukaryota > Metazoa > Chordata > Amphibia > Caudata > Salamandridae > Lissotriton > Lissotriton vulgaris. The sequence continues at coordinate 538,203,730 of NC_141687.1, read as the reverse complement.
GCCTTTATAAGGATACTATTTATTATAACCACATAAGGGCATGAATCAGGAATATCGAATTAGGGTCCTAGATAGAAATACAACACCGGAGTAAACAGCTTTGGTGGAGTGTCTCTTGGCCGATAAAACAACATCCACCACAACCTGTGGGAGAGAGAAAAAGGTCAGGCAGTGGCGTAACGAAACTTGAGGGGGCCCCCCTGCAAGCACAATGAGCCCCCCCAGCGCCCCCTCCCTCCCAGCCCCCCCAGAGCCCCCCCCCCCCAGCCCCCCCAGAGCCCCCCCCAGCACCCGGCCCACCACCTACCACCAATTAGTTATCACTAATCTGGATCTCATGGGGGTCATGGAGGGCCATGAGATGGGTGCGCTGGGCTTTTTTACTGGGTCTTTATGGCCGTACAAATGAGCTGTGCCCTCACCGACAGAACGTGCATGGCATTTAAAATGTCACCCTCTTACAAACAGATGTTAAAAAAATAACAATAAATTGAGCTTCTCAAACACAAAGAGTGTCTTGTGTGTGAGTGCATGTCAAAATAAGTACACAGAGGTTTGTTTACACGATCCTCCGCAGACGTGATCATAATGAGTGATTATGGGTGTCTGGCCGTGCAGGTTATATGGCGAACATACAGGATTCTCATCAGCTGATTCAGACGCTGATCATCGCTTCTCCTGTTTAAACCGCTCTATCTGCGCTCTTAATCCCAACGCGAACGTTACAGAGTAACTGCATTATCTTGGGATTGTTTCACTCAGCGCGCACCACACGTGTTGTTTTACAAGGGTATCCAGCTTGCACGCACCAATGGTGCATATGTAGGACCGCTGAAGGGTTATGTTGGGGTGGGGGGCTCTACACGTTGTGCGAGGGCAGCTGCAGGTGCCCACACGCCATAGGAGGCACCTGATGCAACAGGTGCCAGCCCTCTTTCCCCATCGGTCTTTTCAACTGCCATTCACATTTTGGTTCCACCCACCAGTATGTGTGCCCACTTCAGGCACCGGTTCTCTTGTATTGCGAGTGTTTCGTTTTCCTGATCAGGTGCACATTTACCTAAAACAGGCACCCAGAGTCAGGGCAGAGACTGTTGTGTGGATTCATGGTCCACTTGGTGGAATAAGGCATTGGTCACTCCCAAATAAATTTTAACATAGTTTAGGACATTAATATTTTGATTACACCAGAGTTGTTTTGATCACTTCTATCAAATTCGTTGACAACTCATGAGCACTGAGCCACCACATCTCACTGTTACCTTTGAGAGCACCTCTTGTTAAGTGATTTTTATTTGATATATTTGTTAATCTTTGCTATCACAGGTTATCGTGATACAATTGCCTACTGCATTGGAATCTTGGACTCTTATGTCTGTCTACAGGAAACAGTAATGGGAGGACACATATTTTTTCTCTCTGCAAACTTACTTGAAATTATCCTTAAGAACCATTGTACTTTTACACTGATGACCATACCCAGATAGAGGAACAGAGGGTGGCCCCTTAGTTCTATAGCCTTGCTGAATGGTGGGTTCGAACTAAAAAGGGAGAGCATCCTGCAGATTGTTTGTGCAATTAAATTGTTGAGAGGGAGATTCACCCATGTTCTGTTCCCTGTCTAACCCACGTCTTTCTTTTGCCTTGCCAAGTTTGATTGTTAACATTATTTAATGGACTCATCAGCATTGGAAATAATTAAAAACTGATGACTTCATGTCCCTTGAACCTGGTTTGGGGCCTGGATGTTAATTTGGGGGTGGGTAAGGGGCAACTCCATATTTCATGCACTAGCTCTTGCAGCTTGGCATCATGGTCTGTAAGTACATGGGCAGGTCTTGGCCAAGAGCACAGGGCAGGGCCAGGTTGGCCGGACAGGGTATTGGGCATTTCCCCACTGGGCAGCAGGCCAGGGGGCGATTTTAACCTGCTGGAGGCAGCTCTTACCAAAAGACTTGAATGGAAGCTGTAATTCCAGCAGCCACTGCAGGGAAAATACAAGCCTCAGCGCAGCCGAACAGAGCTACCCGAGACTGACTGTATGGGACTTTGCCTGACAGCCAATCAGCATACTGCCCAGTCAATGAGAACCAATGCGGGCGAGACTTGGTGCATGGCACCGCAGCCTAGCTAATAGGTCTTGCATTTAAGAGTTTGAGCTATTGGCATTGTAAATGACAGTGCCTTTTATTTATGTTTTGTTTTTAAAACAAATAAATAAAAGGCATTGTTGTTTACAATGCCACCAGCTTAAACTCTCGCAAATGTGAGATCTATTGAATTGCAAATGCAAACTATATACAAAAAAAAGCGTTAGGAGAGAGCGTGTCCTGCCTGCAACAGCAGGGAGGACAACTCTATTTGAGAAAATCGTGCTCTGAGGCTCGCTTTTTACTTCGCGCTCTCTCTCCATGCAGTGTGTGTAGGTGGGGTGGGGGGCTGGTATGACAACCTGGTTCAGGGTTTTGGCTTGCCCCCTTCCCTAGCCCAAATGGCAGGAAAGAATTAAACACGTTTCCAGAGTACTTGTGCACAGCAATTTTCGAGAGTCAGTGACAGTGTGTGTTGGTGATGTTTGTGTGTGTCTGCAATAGCAGCTTTTTACCTTCGCTGCATTTTAATACATTTCCATGTGTCTTTCAAAGAGGCAGCATAACCCCAATATTTACCTACAAATGCTGTTTTCCACAAAGAGCCTACAGCTGTAAATACTGCAGCTTCAGAAAGGGCAGGGACTGCGCTAAAAAATACTCTACATATTGATTTGTCGAAACAGCATTTACAGACATCTAAGGAGTTTTACTGCTGCCATCAGCGCCTGCAAAAGTGAGGTTTGAGGCCTGCTAAAGTAAGGGGCGTTTCTAGCCTACACCACAAACTACTAACAGTTCACAAGGGGGGCAAGAGCTTTCCGTCACTCACGTAGGCAGACAAATTTGAAGCTCAAAAAGTCCCTGACAGCCGCTGTTAACTAGAAATTGACTGACCTCGAACGCCAACAATACCAGTCACTGGGCTGCAAACAGTAAGCCGTGTGTTACAGTGTGGTGCTTTGTATCCGAAATAGGAATGCTTTACTGTCAGGGTTGCCGGGCCGACTTACTAAATATCAAGAGGATTCATGCCCGGTCCTGCCTCAAAAAGGAGGGCTGCCTTTTGTTAATACAATACGAACCGAAGTTATGGGGGCACTTTATAGAGCACAAGTTACATTACATTTGGACATGGGGTGGTGGGGGACACTAAGTGATTTGCCCAGAATTACAGAATGTTAAGCCAAGGCCAAGACTCGAACCTGGCTCCCCAGCCTTAAAGTCCACAGCATCCTCTTTTCAGATGAACAAATCTCTCTCAAATTATTTACATTGTTCAATTCTACAGCCCAGCTGAACTAAAACAAAACGTAAAATTTTTTTTAAAAATTCTTTTCTACTAACTCGTTTTAACAACACGTGCAATGTAACGATTACTTCTTTGAATTGCAATCAACTATTACTTCTTTCAACAGTACTCAACTAACTGAACTGGGTAGTGAGGGGGCTCCCTAGCCATGAATCCAGTATGTGACCTCCAGCTCACCGCAGGGCTCGCGGCAAAAGTTCCCCCGCACGCGCATTGCATGGGAGGCTGTTCCCAGGCCACCCCATCTGTTGCCTTCGCTCATCGAATCAGACCGCATTGTACCAGAACGTTAGTGACAGACAACTCATCCAAGGAAGCTGGGGGTCAAGCAGGCTACCACAGGCTACAGGCTGTAGACGCAGGTTCCTTCTTGCAGCGCCGGGGGCTCTTTGGGCTTCTGGTTGTTTCACGTCAGTGCGAGCGGCAAAAAGTTAAAGTCCCTTGTGGCCCCGCCTGGGCGTTCGTTTGCGCACTGCGCACACCCAATTAGAGGCCGCGGTACCAAAACGGCACCATTTAAATAATTAAGAGGCCGCTGGGCACCATTTAATTTATGGGAAGGGCGGGAGGCCGCCACCGTGCGCACCATTTAATTCATGATTGAACTTCAATCATGAATTACATGGTGCGCGCACAGACTTGAGCAGAGGCTTGCTTGATGGCTGCAATGAGACTGAGTGAGGGGGCCTGTGAAGCGCGGGGGCCTGTGTTACGCCGCTGAGCTCTGGTTGCCCCGTTCAATCTCCAGGCATAAAGGGGCAGAATTTGGAGGTGGGGGTGTAGAACTTGCCCCTGCGACTGCAAGAGGATATCTGCACTGGGAGGGAGACGAAGTGGAGGGTGCGATGAGAGGTAAAGGAGGTCTGTGTACCACACCATTCTTGGCGAGCCCAGAGCAATCTCAGCCTGGGCCCGGTTTTGCTGAATCTTCCTCAGAACTCAAGGAATAAAGGGTATGGGAGGAAATGCGTCAAGAAGCTGTGAGCCCCAGCCTAGCTGAAACGCATCCACCAGCACTCCCCGCCTTGGATACTGGAGACTGCAGAACAAAGGGCAGTGCACGTTTTCTTAAGTGACAAACAAGTCCAACCTTGGTAATCCCCACATCCTGGAAATGTGATGGACACCTCCCAATGAAGAAGCCACTTGTGATTGGCCGAGAACTGCAGACTGAGATTAACCACATGCACATTCACCTCTCCGGCTAGATGATTTGCAATGACACAAATCTGATGGCCCTAAGCACAGGACCAGAGTCGCTCGCAAAACTTCTCTGCAGACGTAGCAGCCTGGCGAAAGGCACCAAAGAATCTTCATGGAGGTCAGTGACGGACATATGACCCCACATTCCCTACAAGACAACCAGACTTCTTCTGAGCGGCCATTGCACTACTGCAATTTCAGGAAAAACCTGTAACAATGAAACTCTCAGAAATGGTGAGCCCTGGAAAAACCGTTAAGCATTGACGGCACGGAAAAAAAGGAACTAATGTCAGCACGCAAACAAGGTCTGAGCCATTCCACTGTGACGTCCTCATCGACGTGGGAGAGCTATGGAGAAAAGTTTCTGTGGAATGCAGCGCAAGAGGTAATTCAAAAGGTGAGGAATCCACAGGCACATTTATCCATCAGAATTACAAAATTACACGGCCCTCTCCGAATGTGCATGGCGTGGAAAGAAAAGGAGTGATGTTGGCGCACTGGGAGGGAGCCTATATTGGCAACTCACATGACACTTCTGACACAAACAAAGACAACACAGACATGGAGCGGGTCGGCGATGCAGATGCGGCTTTGAACTACGACACCTACGAGCTTGCCGAGGTACTGCTTGAAAAGTTTCCAGATCAAGTCTGACACACAGTAATTATTCTAGAGTAAGGAATCTGCTGCTTGAATTCTCTATCAGGTGTAAGATATTTCTAAGAGCTGGTGAGCATCCAATGCCCCGCTGGTGTCAGAATGGCTTTGTGTTGTAGATTACTGTGACCCAGCTGTAGAATCGGTTTACAACAGTAGGGGGTTATCAAGGGTAATATACGAAAATATGGTAGAAATATTAGACTCCTTCCCAGGGCTTGAAACACGTAGGAGATTGGCAGCATATAACTGTGGTGTTACGATTTTGATGGATATACCTTGTGACATTGTATTGTTGTATTTTGATGATTGGCATATCTGTGTTCTTTCAATATGTACCTGCTGTACCATGTGCTGTCTTTGACTTATAGACAATAAAAACATTTATTTAAAAAGATCCATGGAAAGACAGATAATATCAAGGATAACATATTCCCTAAAAGTTTCAAAAAGACTAAATCAAGTCTTGCTTATGTTTCAGACCAATGCAATCACTTAGTTCTGCAATGGGAAATCAGGCTTCTTAAACGTCCAACTGCATTTTGTCAACATTCTCTACGAAGAATAAAGACCACTATCCACATAGTTATAATGGAGGTGAAACTTTTGTTTCAGAAGCGGATCAAAATTGCATTCCTTGAATCACTTGTAAGATCATCTTCTGAGCAGTTGCCCACTGCAGGGTTCTGTAAGCTTGCTTTTAAACATACTCTTTCTTTTTATAGGTTTTGAAGCTGTCCTTACAGGTAATCTCCAAGTAAGGTTGATATTTCTACTGCCAATTCCCAACTGTTCCTAGAGTTCCCATTCCCAATACATCTAGCCGATTACTATGCCTAGCAGCTGCTTTACATCTCTTGGTCACCACATTCCTCTTTTCAGGTCTCAGTCAATCTTTCGTCAGTGTCACTAGCTCATGGTACTGTGGTGGTGCAGCACTAGAAGGCCTTCTCTTGACTGTTGTTTTCAGGGCAACTCTGCTGACATGTCACAGCGACTTCACTTGCACCATAGTGCAGGATAGTTGCTCAGTATGAGCCCATCCTTGAAGCTGTGGCCTCAGGGCCAGGATGTTATGGGTGCTTGTTGTGGGCAGTTGCACTCTACGGATCAATATCTCCCAGTATGCTTGTCTGACAGATAAAGACTCTAGGCCAGGATTATTCTTTGGCAGAGACGTTAGCTCCTTCCCAGGATATGCTTTGAGTCAAAAAGCAGCACCGGGCTTTCAGGCATTGAAGGGTGTTGAGCAGTATTTGATTTCTTTAAATGCTTACCCCCTAGACTGCCTTCTCTTGACTGGGTCAGCTTCGGTTTCGCTATCAAAAGACATAAGCAACATCTGGGTGTTACACATGCTGGGAACACATCTGGCTTCTCCTCAACAGTTTCCCCTTCTACAAAGAGAGTGAGGGTTACTTGGCACTATGTAGTACAACTTAAGTTTCTCCTATACATTGTGCACACTTCACATGATGCTTCCTCACCTCTGAAGGGCTGGCTGTAATGCAGACAACAGCCTTGAACACACAGCAACTCTGAGTACTTTTTAGAGCCTTCTTTAGACAAGAACAACTTGGATCTGGAAAAAATAAGGTGGTTGGATCCCAGTTCACTACATTTCTCCCAGACATGGGATGTGGACCAGCTTTCAAAGGTTTCACAACCAATATGGGGGGGGTTGTCATTCAAATGTCCTTTTTAGGCTGCTCCTCTGATACATCCTTTATGTAAGATGACAGCCCTCACAGCAATGAAGTGGAATCCAAGAAAGAGTATCCAAAACAATGGGACAATTAAGTGTGACAGCTCTCTACCCGGATGTCATCATCCTTCTTGAAAGAGTATTTAGGCTCAGACAAAAGAACAGGTCCTACCTAGAAACAACCTCACCATGGACATGAGAAACTGCAGTCCCACCTCTCACCCCTACCATCTACAAAATGACAGTGCTCAGAAGAACTAATCACCATCCCTTTGTTAATAAAGTGTTCATGGAATTTACAAAGTTACAGACGCTAAAGCATACGCCAAATTAATTGCTACGAGACTGTCTCTTATGCCCAAGCTAGTCAGTCAACACCAACATGACTTTGTGGTAGGCAGAGATACGACTTTACATGTCAATATGGCCATTACAGCGTTTGACGTTGCAGCCACCATTTCCTCCACACTCGGTATGGTATTACTCGACACTGAAAAAGCATTCCACCGAGTGGGGTGGGATTATCTTTGGGCCACTCTTAAAGAAATTGGCTTTAAGTCACAGTTTCTAACTAGTATACAAGCTTGTTACGATTGCCCAAACGCAAAAATAGGATATGTTAATTTGTTATCCCCTACTTTTCCTATTTTGAGAGGCACTCGTCAAGGGTGTCCTCTATCACCGCTCTTATTTGCTCTAGCCATGGAGCCATTTAATAACGCTATACAGTCCCAAGAACGTATTAAACCATTTGTTCATGGCAGTAATTCACTTAAAATTACAACCTACGCTGACGACTTGGCAATATATACAACTGATGTGACAGAAGCTATGGCTGGAATTATCAAAGAAGCCGATGATTTTGGCGTCGTTTCGGGATATAAATTAAATTTGAATAAAACACAAATTATAGTGAACCACAAACCACGGGTTCCAGTCATGGGTACCTATTTAGGCATTAAAATTACATCCAATATCAGGGAAACCAAGGCACTTAATTATGATATTCTATTAAAAGACACAGCCGCTCTTCTTAAAAAATGGTCTAAGGTCCCTCTAAATCTCTTTGGACGGATACATCTTATTAAAATGAACATTTTACCCAAATTCTTGTATCTATTCAGGTGTATTCCTTTGATTATCAATAACGTATTTTTTACAAAGCTGGATGGTATTTTAGGAAGTTATGGGGCTTTAAAAACAAAACGTAGAGCACTCTCTTTCTTGAAGTTACCATTTATCAAAGGTGGTCTTAATTTTCCAGATTTCCGAATTTATTTTTATGCTTCCTTTTTGGGGCGATTACACACTCTTTTCAACTCCAATAATCCGTATTACTTTCATCAATTTATGCTGGGCACTAATGCTACACAATTTCTTGCAAGAACTAACGACCCGAACTACTTTAAGAGAGTTAGGTTCAAGACCGCTAAAGATACGATTCGTACATGGAACATAATATTGACTAATTAATAAGACTTCTATATTTCAATCTAATCTAACACTGTGGAATAACCCGGGTCTACCGGGCATTTTTAGTGAACCGGGGTGGAGAATGTTGGCCAACCTAGGCATCACTAAGCTGGGAGATCTATATGGTTCTTCTGGTTTCCTAGAGTTTGAAACACTTAGGCTACTTTATAAATTACTGAAATATATGCAATTCAAATATATACAGATCCGTGATTTTTTAATCAGTAAAATGAAGCCTAAATATATTTCAGATTCAGACTTTTGGGTATGCATGTATAGGGGGGGGAAAAAAAAAGGAATTGACAAAGTTAGTCCTATTTCCATCCTCCCTTATTTCAGTGTCTAGAACGTTATCCCCCAGTCAGATGAATACAGTGAACACACTTCCACTGTCTGAGGAAGCTGTATCACCGTCCATTTTGAGCAATGCTAAACCAGGGTCATCCAATATGTATCACATTGGTCTCTGCCTCAGACTCATCCCACATTCAGAGTCCTATTACCACACATGCGCGATACACTCACTGCACATACACGCTCTTTGCACACACAGAATGTCAGGGCCCAGTTCTGGGGTTCGCCTAACAGCCAAACTTTACAAGAGAGGGGTTAGTAGACTCTGCTCTCCCTGACGCAGAGAAAAACATCTGCTTACACTGCTGATTCAGAGAAACTCTTTACATGATTCACCTAGTGCAGGAATAGTAATCCAATGTTCATTATGATGGTATGTTTTGTGAGCCCAACCAGGTTACAGAACATGATCTGGACCCTGCATTTAACACACAAAAGGTGATGGGAGGATGCTTGCAGTAAATCTAACCACTGGCAATCACTTAGGGTAGCATTCCAATCCATTGTTTGCTTTTGTCCACCATGCCACTCCAGATTACACCCAGCAATATATAAATCAGTCTTGACATTGCTCCAATAGCAACAGTCCAGCCCGAATTGCCAAGCCAGGTCCTCTCTCAAACAGAACAAATATAACCAAAGACCGGTTTCGTCCTGACTGAGGCACTTCAGTCAGTGTAGCTTGGCCGCCTTGACACACTGAGCAATGGACGGACCTACGTCTGGGCATACCCTTAGCCACATAGGGCATTACATCATACACTCATCTGGAATTTACATTAGCAAAAATAGGCCTAGGCCACTGCATAAACGATATGTATGACAGCGGGGTAGACAAAAAGTAAGGATACTAGTTTCATATCCAGTCAGGCACTCAGGGCAAAAGTAGAAGTCTCTTTACTATGTAGGGGTTATTCCTGTCTAAAAGGCAAATTGAAATTTAGGCGGACCACCTTCTAAGAGTAGTCATTGCTTTAAAGGTCAATGTTGTCTGCCCATCTGGAAAACATTAAAGGTGTACTACGGCAACTCACGTGTGTTCACCATGCCACTCCAGATTACACCCAGCAATATATAAATCAGTCTTGACATTGCTCCAATAGCAACAGTCCAGCCCGAATTGCCAAGCCAGGTCCTCTCTCAAACAGAACAAATATAACCAAAGACCGGTTTCGTCCTGACTGAGGCACTTCAGTCAGTGTAGCTTGGCCGCCTTGACACACTGAGCAATGGACGGACCTACGTCTGGGCATACCCTTAGCCACATAGGGCATTACATCATACACTCATCTGGAATTTACATTAGCAAAAATAGGCCTAGGCCACTGCATAAACGATATGTATGACAGCGGGGTAGACAAAAAGTAAGGATACTAGTTTCATATCCAGTCAGGCACTCAGGGCAAAAGTAGAAGTCTCTTTACTATGTAGGGGTTATTCCTGTCTAAAAGGCAAATTGAAATTTAGGCGGACCACCTTCTAAGAGTAGTCATTGCTTTAAAGGTCAATGTTGTCTGCCCACCTGGAAAACATTAAAGGTGTACTACGGCAACTCACGTGTGTTAACTTCTAGCATTGTACAAGAACTTCGTCTGTAATTTTCAACGGCTACACAAAAAATATTTGTAGCCTTAGGAAAATCACAATTTGTTTTGTAGGTTTGTATCATATTTCCATAGTGCACATTTAAGTTGGATTGGGCAAGTTGGATTGCTGTTAATAAACGCGAAACAGGAACTTACTTAACAATAGAGAAATATATTTAATGAATGTGATGCTAAATTTGAACCCTGGTAATCATAAATAAGGATTGCTGAATGAAGGACACATGGAAAAAACAAGGAAGGTTTGAGCTGCTGGGACTTGAAATATTTTGGGGAAAAAATACTTGAACTTTTCATTGCATACCTTCTCTAACTGCTCAGATATCTACGAACACAAATGAGAACATATGTTCAGAATGGTTAAGAATTAGTCACATACTCAATAAACAACAGGATTTGCAATGCAACCCACATAGGCTCATGCAACACTACAAACGTTCACATTTCACAGATTTTCAAAATACTGAAGTAAACGAATGTTTAAAAGCAAAATATCACCCCCTTTCTTTTCTACCAAGTCCAGCTATAGAAATGTCCTTACCATATAATACTTGATTTTCTGCAAGATGTCATCATTGGTCATGATAAGCTCTTTTGCTGTTGTTCCATCTGCAATGTTGGCAAGTATACATAGTGTCTAAAGAGGAAGCATTTGGCTTTGCATTAGTTTTGAAATGGATCTCTTTGGTTCTCAGCACCAAGAGCTACATCAGAAACTGGCCAACTTACTTTAAAAAAAAAATTCTATTAATGCCCCACTCTCAAATTTTCAGGCTAAATCACAATAACTGATAATGGATAGTTGTACTACAAGAAATCATTTGATATTTATTGAAGCACCTTGAAAGGCAGTTTAGAATTTTGGATCACAAGAAGGATAATACCACACTTCACATTGTTAAATTGAGTATCATTAAAATAGGTTTCTTCAACTCTGTTATTTTCACAAAACCTGCAGTACACACACACACACACACACACATACATACATATATATATATATATATATGGAAACATATATTATACACACACTCTTATGCACGCACCAGTAATATACAGCATTCTAGGGTGTTGTAACTCCCACCAGAGGCCACACCTTTAGTGATTGTATGCCAACGCCCTTTACAACGGCATTCCAGCATACAGCCTGCAGAGGCTCCTGTTGGTCCAGAACCAGGCGGCCCGGTTGGTCTATGGTCTATCACGTTACCATCACTCTGAACCCCTCCTCAGGGAGCTTCACTGGCTTCCTGTCAAGGAACGTTCCCTTTTTAAGACCGGCTGCATGGTCTTCCAGGCCCGTCAAGGCACTGCCCCCGCCTTCATTTCCTCGCTAATAAAAGACTACACCCCCACTAGAGAGCTTCGATCTTCTTCCAAGTCTCTCCTTCAAATTCCACGCTTCAAACGCAAAAAGTGGGGTGGAACCACTTTTTCTACCTTGGCTCCCACTTTCTGGAACTCTCTCCCCGATCACCTGCGCTCTGCCACTAACTATCTTTCCTTCCGAAAAGATCTAAAAACGTTCCTTTTTAAACAGGCCTTCCCCGTGTAACTTCCCTTCTTCTCCACGACAGGTCTTTTTGCCTCAGTTGCCGAACTCTCTACTAGCGCCAAGAAACCGTACGGTGCACGCTGCGCTCTACAAATGTTTTAAATTGGAAATTGGAATTGTGCTCAAAAGCGTTCCAACTTAACAATCTAGTGAAACTGATGATGATGGGCAACACACTCAAACTTCCCCTGCGATGTCCTATACCTCATATACAAACAGATAATCTCTCTACTGAGAGGGTAGTAGCCCCAAAAGGGAGAAGGAGCACTGCGTCGTAATCAATTTCAGGGATCCCCAGTTGGTTGATTTTTACTTCAAAGATTGACATATACGGTGCAGGAGCTCTGCAGAGCAATATTAAGGCTATTCCTCTTGGCTACTTTTACAGTCCCAGTAACTTTATGCCTAATGGACTAGTTATCTCAACACTGTTAAGGCTGCAAACTATTACAACACCCAGTCTATTTACCCCGCTGTAGCAGCATGATTCACTCACTAGTACAAAGGGCCCAATAGGGACATGGAATCCAGTGTTGAATGTCAATGATGGTGGGACTAGGACAGCAATTAGGGGGCTAGTATTTGAAGAAAGGAAACATGCGATCGAATGCACTAAGGCCAAGCATGGGTTGGCTAAAGTGTCTACGAAATTGTGTGACACCCTTCGAAAGATCATGCCCTGCAGGTGGTTAAAGAAACAGTTAAATCAAAATGGGTGGTAATCGTGTCATCTTCACATGTTGAGGAAATGTTAACTTCCAAAATATTTTCTGTGGTACCAGCACTGGAATTCGTTCTGTTGTTTTGGAATGTATTACTAGTACATTGAAGGATGACAACTGGACAGAACAGGGTCTGGACCTTGTATTAAACACAGAATACGGGATGGTCATTGTGAGCCTACCGTAAACCTAGGCACATTATAATGTTCATATTCATTGGTGCCACTCCTTTGAGACACCAGCCGCTATTTCTAAGTCTGGGCATCGAAGGGGAGGTCTGCTAACTCTGCTAACTCTAGTGTCCGTCTCCTTAGCGGGCATGATCATTAAAACTTTCACTAACTCGCCTCATTTTCAAATTATATGCTTGTCCCTTTGTGTCCGCTCGACCATTGTTCTCTTAAGTTTAAGAAGGTCTTTATGTTTATCTGTAGGACACAGGATTAAAGCGCACCTATGTTGTTTCCCCAATAGAGGCAAATAAGAATAGAAGAATTTTGCACAGACAGACCACCATAGACTACACCCATCTACTAACAATTGGTTGTTCAGAGTCAAGAATAGTTGAAGGTGTGTCTGAGGGCTGTGGAAGATCCTGCTCATTGACTTAGAAAAGTATATTGAAATCTGAAAAACAGTTACCAAGCTCTTAGACTTAATGTCATCTTTTAGTGAACCAAAGAAAAAAAATGGTTAAGTGGCCTGCTCTTCTGCTAATAGTTGCTTAATCAGGGATTTGAAAAAGGCACCAAGAATGACGTAGAAGGTAAGGATATGCAGACTATGCTATAAGGCGGCGATAAAAGAGAGAGTGTTATCAGGCAGGAAGCTTGGGAGTTATTACATAAGATACATGAGTTTGATCCAGACGAGTGATCAATTGCTTTGTTATGCAGAGTTGTAGAGAATACTTTAAACTGGGAGGGGATTCTGGTTCTGAGCTGGTGTGAGTCTAGCCACATTTATGGCATGGTGGGGCTACTCGAAAATCCAGGTCTTTAGCTTCTTGCAGAATTCAAGAAGTGAGTAGGAGGCTCTTACACATAGTGGCACGTTGTTCTATGCCTTAGAAGCGATGTAAGGGAAGGTGGACCGCTAGATCTGGTTGTCCGTATGCGTGGGATATATGCACGTGGCAGTCCTGCTGAGTGGAGGTATCTGGAAGGATTGTGAAAGCAGAGGCATTTGTTGAGATTTGCTGGGCCAGTGTTATGTAGTGACTTGAAAGTGTGGATGAGGAGCTTGAATTGTGCTTATTTGTGAATAGGGAGCCAGTGGAGCTTGTTCAAGTGTAGAATGATGTGGGTACTCTATGAGAGGTTGAGAGTGAGTCTGCGCACTTCTGAATAGTCTGCAGCATTCGGGTGAGTTTTTCATTGATCCCAGCATAGAAGGTGTTCCCGTAGTTCAGCGTGCTTGTAACCAGGGTGTGCATGATGGTTTTACAGGTGCTGATTGCGAGTATCTTCCTCAACATCTTCAAGGTATGGAGCATGAGGCAGTGACGGCAGTGCCTAGGGCAGTCATGTCAAGTTAGCTATTAAAGATGATCCTGAGGTTCTTGGAGTGGGTGGCAGGATTGTAAGTTGGTCCTAGCTCTGTAGCCCGCCAGGTAGAGTTCCACAAGATCATGATTTTGGTATTGTCAGTGTTCAGCTTTAGAGAGTTGGTCTTCATCCATTGGGTGATTTCAGGCATGACTTTGACCCGAGTACTGGGTGTCTTGTTCATGAGGGAGGAATGAGTTGCATGTTGTCGGCGTAGAAGAGGAAGTTGGTGTCGTGAGAGCAGATGATGCAGGCTAGAGGGATAATGAATGCGTGTGTTGGACTTGGGCCTTTTTGGCAGGTTCACCCACTAAACTTTTTGCCTTTAGCCTCTGGCATGGTGGTAGTGATCTTAGGCCTCTGTGCACTTTAGCACTGTGGCCCAGTGTAAAGTGCGTGCGCACTCTGAGTGTGTGTGGTGAGATGGCCTGCTCCCCATAGGAATGCATGGGGGATATGTGTGCCTGTGGTAATTCCTGATATGTGGGGAGTGCAGGGTCGAGTTTGGTATATGCAAACTCGTGATAACAAATGCTGCGCAATGGTGTGCGCAGATTTGTTGTGTCTAGTGTCGAAGTGCCACTTTTAGAAGTTGGCATTTCTGTGTGCTGTGAGATGTGAATTGCCTGTCTGGCTTGTGAGTGACAGGGGCTGGCTGGTATGCTTGGCTCCAGGAGCCAGGGTGAGTCTGCCCGGTGGTGAATAGGGAGATCTGCATCTAGATGGGAGCGAGGAGTTGCACCTGGGACCTGAATAGGGCTAAGCCTTCCCTCCACAATGCTGGCTCCACCCCCTGTGGTGCGTCTGATGTCCCTGGCCTGTCTTGTGAATAGGGTTAGGGGCTGAGCAAAACAAAGTGCTCCAGAACCAGTTGTATCTGATTCTCCCCTTGCCTACACTGCTACAACAAAGGATTTGTGTATATAAAAGAGGGGCTGTGACCTCATGTAAAATGTTCTTGTTCTGTACTCCAATCAACCAGGGGCATGCTGCTGCTGGGGCTCAGGGGAAGAATTGCCTCCCTGAGCTCTGCCCTGCCCCTGGATGCCTGGAGGACTTTATTTGGGGCCCTTCTGCCTTGCCCTTGATGCCTGGAAAGACTTCTGGGACCTTTGGCTTTATTTTCCTTGCCTCCAGGACTTTTGCAAACGTTTAGTGCCCTGGGAGCACTGTGCTCATTCTTCAGGTTAAACCCTTATCTGGAGGGAGCCTACCACTCATGGCTGCATTGATAATTGCAGCGCTGGTACCCACCCCGCTTATTTTGATATTTACTTGCAGGTGCCACCCTGCATTCTGTCTGCTTATTTTTATTGTTGGTTCGGGTGCCCACCCCGCTCCTAACTTTATTCTTCTGACCGAGGGTGCCTACCCCTCGGTATTGCGGGGAAAAGAGATCGCTGCTGCAGCCCGCAGCAAAGCAAGAAGTCAGGCACCGTAGTGCCTGACGGCAGGCGGGACTTCCGGTTTCAAGAGGGAAATCCTGCGCCAACCACCGAGAGGAGAAGCGGACGAGTAATGGCCTCCCGCGGCCCGGGGCTGCATTGAGCTGGGGAGAGCCCCGGGGCCGCCAGCAGGAAGCAGCACGAGTGTTGCGGGGCTCCCATGCGCTGGAGGGAGCCCCGGAAGTGGAGTCCTGCCCCGAGCTGGTGAAGAAGAGAAGCCTCTAACAGCAGCCCAGTGAGCCAGGGCTGGACCGGGTGGGGAGAGGCAGAGTCCCACCAGGAGAGCGGGCCGTACCAGTGTAGCACAAGTTCCTTTTTTTTGTATGAGTGGACCCGTTCTTGGGACGCTCCACCAATGCCCATCTTTTGTTCAAGGGCCCCGTGGGGGTCCCGAGGTCCCGTGGGGCCGTGTTCCCCCAGAGCCCCCAGAGCCATTGCGTTCCAGCGATTGGGCATTTATTTTACTTAGAGGGCCGGAGTGGCCCAGGGGCAGATTCAGGCCCCACAGTTATCTCCCGAGCCCGAGGGCTCCCACGATGGCACTCATTATTATTATTACCGGAGCCAATGCGCTCCTTGGGGGCCATATTTCTGTTCAGAGCCAGTGTGGCTCCATCGCCCCGCCGTATTTGTTCTAGAGCCTTGAGAGCTTCACCATATGGCGCATTCGTTCTGAGGGCCAGTGAGAGGCCATGCCGCATTTTTGCTTTCCCAGCTGCCCAACAAGTAGTGGGCAGCTGCACCATTTAGGTTGCTCTTTCTTTTAGGGGACATGTTCTTGTAACCCAGGCGTGAGATGCACTCCTTTGCCCCAGCCCTACCTTGGCCAGCACAGCAGCGCAGCACTTAGTGCCAGCTGCAACGTTTAGGCCCTTCCCTGAAGATTCCCAGCTGCCCAGCAAGTAGTGGGCAGCTGCCACGTTTAGGTTTGCGCCAAGTGAGCCTCAGTGGCTGTCTCTGCAGCGCGCCCTGACTTTGTGGACAGAGGGCACTTAAGCCCCTTATAGATGGCCAGTTAGCCCAGGGGACTATTAGGTTTGTGGGGCGCAAGTCCCTAGTATACTTTTTGTATAGGTGCTAGGAAATGTAATGTTTGTAGTATGATTTATGCACCTTGATTCATGCTCATAGATGTGCTTTTATGCTTATTAGGTTTTCCCTACTGTTTTATTTCTCTACTGTGGTCTAGGTTATGTTATTAAGTGAATTTCCTGATGTTTAGGAGATTATGGTTTATCCTATTTTAGCTTATGAGGTTGGCGCAGAATAGAGTTCTCGCCTTATGTGATACTGTACCTGTTGCACAAGTTACTACTTGTGTAACGATATATTTGTAAGAGACATTAGTTAGTGATAGATTCCTTACCTTAGAATATCCCCAGGCGTCAGACTGGATCCAGAAAATTTTGCGTAGCAATACCCCTGCGCGCCGGCAGGCGTCTTCCTCGGCTCCACGTCCGTCGTCGGCGTCGTTAGCGCCGGAATGACGTCGTCGGAGCACTTAGACGCCGCCCATGCGCGCTGACGTCAGTTCTGATACACAGCTTTTCTGTGCCAGATACGAGGAGCCATGATAGAACCAACACTGGTGCCATAAAACTAGGGCCCTGAAAGGGGATGACCTTAACCCTAGATATCGGTTCGCAGAAAGGGGAGGATGGGTGGGTCGGTAAGGAATCTATCACTAACTAATGTCTCTTACTGATATATCGTTCATGGGCGTCCGCAGAATTTTTTCCAGGGGGGGGCAAAATGTTAACATCATTTCCATCCTCCGGCATGATGTGTGCCAGGTGGGGCACAAGAAAAACTGGGGCGCAGGAGGAGCAGGAAGCAGGCTGCATATGATCTCATACACCATAATAACAGAAAAACGTTCAACAGCACACTCTAAAACCAATAAATAAATAAATCAGTCAGTCCTGAATGAAAACTCGCGATATGAGTATTTATGCACTCATGAGTCACATATTCTGCCTTGTGGTGTGTTACTTTTTCAAATCCCCTTCTGCTCCAGGGAACCCATGCAGGGTTCTTCTATTTCTCGCCTGTGGTTTCCACACCCTTTCTATTCCGAGAAAAGAAAAATTGAAATATTTTCTCGCTAATTACAATGTTTTTCGAGTCACTTTCTAATACCAAGACGCGTTACTAAAGGTGATTTTCATAGGAATGAGCGTCGAGGAGGGTGAAAGAAGCGTCGTGCGCTGCAAGTTTCCCGCCCAGTGCACGCGAGAGCGCACGACCGCTGCTGACGCCTTTTCACCTCTAACATTAACGATAATGAAGCGAATACCAACGTGCCTTCCTGTTGTGTTTATTCACTCCACACACACTGCATATTCACAAAAGCTCGCCCCAGAGAGGACACATTCCTGTAATTTACTCTGGGGGATCTGTTGCTATTCATTAACATCGCGTGTCGCACTCCCGAGGTTTGTGCAAACAGCGGGGCGTCTCAAGAGAAATACGGTCCGGGCGCGCCTACTATCCATCTAACACACGCAAGGTGTATTACAGAAAACACTTTTTTTTCCGACTACGATACACAATGGTTTTTCAGTCCCCCATTGCTTTAGTGTTGTGGAATTCCGGAGGATTTTTTTTTATTCCACTAGGGCGCTACCAGCAGGTAAACTCCCAGCAAGGATATTGTGAATAACATTGGATCTTGCTTAACCCCACTCTCCATTTGTGTCTTGAGTGCACGGTGGAATGCACTCAACCATCGAATGCCTTCGGGTACATACAAAGACACAATGAGGAAGATACGTGCTTTCTGTTCTTGACTAAGTCATTCTTAACATGCGTATTTAAAAGGCACAATACATTGTAACAATTTCAAGTTTTTACATCATCTAGACTGTCTCCCATTCACCCATGAGTAACCAGATAATCGATTGCCAAAGTGCAAAATAGTGAAATATAGAGAACTGTGATCTGGGGTACGAAAGTGTGGGGGCGTGGCAGTAACACTGGGGGCTGGGCGAGTGAGGCATGCACTTGATACAGTGGCTATCAATGCATTACTATTACTTCATACGTGGTTCCTGTTACGTCCCGGTTATGGACTGACATCCACAGCAGGTGGAGTAACATACAGAGCTGAGCAATCTTTCCCAAGTAATAAGCAGAACTTTCCGGCAGGTGCATTAACCCACCCACTCACTGTACTATCTCCAGAAGGTTACAAACAGATCTATGCTGCAGGTACATCAGTCTACTGAGCTACCTTGGAACGTGCATATGAGGGCGTGGATAGCTCCACGCGGCTTGCACAAGGATATCTCTTGTGCAGTTTAGGACATGCTATGACTCATTTACTTTCAACTTCAAGCTGTGGGTGGGAGAAGGCAAGTCCGGGCCTTCAATCGTGCTGTAATCTTGCTGGCCGTTTTCCCGAATTCCTGCTCCTACGGTGTCACGGCCCTGGCCTAGAAACAAACACCACTGACTGCACTCCACTGTGGGGGTGGGTGCGCGATACTTTGCAGCGTAAGATAGGTGGCGCACTGGTGCATGCAGCGTAAGATAATTGCCGCTGCGTGCAGCACTCTCCGTCTGCTGCCATGATGTCAAAGGGATTTCCATGGTGCTGCTGCCTGCTGGCCTAAAATGATACAAAAAAGAGGCCTGCCTGCTCACAAAATTAAAAGTTCTGATCTCCGATCATCATCCATTCTAATATATAACAAACAATGCATGGAAATAAAAATGGAAAATAAAAATTTCACTGACAGCACCAGACATTGTAGGCCGGGTCATCATCCAGGGGGGGGCAAGTGCCCCCCCTTGCCCCTCCCTGCGGACGCCCATGATATCGTTACACAAGTAGTAACTTGTGCATCTGAAAGAGACACGTTAGTGATAGATTCCTTACCTTAGAATAGATACCCCAGCAATACCATCCCCATGGTGGTGGGTCTGCGAACCAATAATCACACCAGAAAGTCCTGGAGGACAGAACGGCCAAAGAAGCCATCCCTCCGGACTTGGCTGTCCAGGCAATAATGTCTTGCAAACGTGTGCAGCGAGGCCAACGTAGCTGCCTGGCAAATGTCCTGCAAGGGCATTCCTCGGCCCAGGGCAGTGGTAGTCGCCGTGGCCAGAGTGGAATGAGCCCTTAGTCCAACAGGGGGTTCCTTCTTAGCCAAGGAGTAACACGCCTGGATACACAAGATGATCCACCGCGAGATGGTCCGCTTGTGTACCACCTTTCCCTTCTTAGCGCCCACGTAACCAACAAAGAATTGGTCATCCACCCGGAACTGGGATGTGCGATCCAGATTGTAAGAGAGCGCACGTTTTGGGTCCAGACGGTGGAGCCTCTCTTCCTCTTTCGAGGGATGCGGAGGCGGAAAGAAGGTGGGCAAGGTAATGGACTGCCCGATGTGGAAGGCAGTGACAACTTTAGGCAGGAAAGAGGGTCTCGTCCGCAACACAACCTTGTCCGGATGGGCAGAGAGGAAAGGAGGTGTAGAAGAAAGAGCCTGGAGCTCACTCACTCTCCTGGCAGAGGTGATGGAAACCAGGAAGGCAGACTTCAAGGTAAGAAGACGGAGAGGACAGTTATGGAGCGGCTCAAAGGGAGCACACATTAGGTAGGTAAGTACAAGATTCAAGTCCCACTGGGGTATCACGAAAGGAACAGGAGGAAACGTGTGTGATGCCCTTCAAAAATCTATTTACAATCGGGGACTTGAACAAGGAAGGCTGATCAGGAAGCCGTAAGAAGGCGGAAAGGGCAGAAAGGTATCCCTTAATAGTGCCCAGAGCAGAGCCCTGCTGGGCAAGAGAAAGAAGGAAGAGAAGAACCTCGGAAAGAGGGGCAGAGAGAGGATCCACAGCCTTTGCTGTGCACCATGCCTCAAATCTGTTCCACCTGCAGGAGTATACCGACTTCGTGGAGGGACGCCTGGCTGCCAGAATGACATTACAGACTTCCGGAGGCAAGTCAAATGGCCTCAAATGCCGCCGCTCAATCTCCAAGCTTGTAGGTGGAGACTGGACAGGTTCGGGTGGAGGACCGTCCCCTGCTGCTGCGACAGAAGGTCCTCCCGAAGAGGCAGACGAATCGGGGGATCGACTGACATGCTGAGTAGCTCGGGATACCAGTATCTTCGTGCCCAGTCCGGAGCTACAAGGATAACCTGGGCCCAGTCGCGCCTGATCTTCTTCAGCACTCTGGGCAGAAGTGGTATAGGCGGAAAGGCATACAATAGACCGCAACTCCACTCGCGACGAAAAGCATCTCTGAGCGAGTGCCGCCTTGGAAATTCCAACACGCAGAACTGATGACATTGTGCGTTTTCTTCTGTGGCGAATAGATCTAACCAAGGCTCTAACCACTGCTGAAATAGGCCTTGCGCCACGTCCGAGTTCAGACGCCATTCGTGATCCATCATACACCGAGGGCTGAGTTTGTCCGCCCTGGCGTTCAGGGAACCTGCCAGGTGTTGAACCACCAGGGTCACGCCCTGATGTTCCAGCCACTGCCAGAGGCGCAGAGCTCCTAGCATAGGGTCCACGACCCCACCAAGCCCTGTTTGTTGCAGTACCACATGGCGGTAGTGTTGTCCGTGAACACCTGCACTACACTCCCCCGGACAGAGTGCTAGATGAATCGCCTGCAGCTCCAGAAGGTTGATGTGGAGCTGAGACTCCGCCGGAGACCAGAGACCTCCGATCTCCGCCTCTCCCATGTGGCCCCCCCCCAGCCCAGGAGGGACGCGTCCGTCACAACTACGTGCTCTGGGTGGGGTAGGGAGAGGGATCTGCCACTGACCCAATCGCGGTCCGTGAGCCACCACTGCAGCTGTCTTGCAGTGCCCTCCGAGATCATGACATGGTCAGACAGGTTGCCCTGATGCTGGGCCCACTGAAACTTCAGGTCCCACTGCAGAGCCTGCATCCGCCACCGGGCGTAATGCACCAGAAGGATGCAGGAGGCCATCAGCCCCTGAAGCCGCAGCGTCAACCTGACCGAGCCTCGGGATAAAGGCTGAAAGATCGGAATCAGAGCCTGAATATCCCGAACCCGCTGTTCGGGAGGATAAACCCGAAACTGAGCCGAGTCCAGAACCGCTCCGATGAAGAGGAGGTTCTGAGAGGGACACAGGTGTGACTTTGGCACGTTGATGGAGAACCCCAGCAGATGCAGGAGATCGGCCGTAGTCTGGAGGTGGCTGACGACTGTCTGGGGCGAGCCCTCCTTCAACAACCAGTCGTCGAGGTAGGGGAAGACTGATACCCCTAACCTGCGCAGATGGGCTGCGACCACCGCTATCACTTTGGTGAACACCCGTGGGGCGCTGGTAAGGCTGAAGGGGAGCACGGTAAATTGAAAGTGCTCGTGGCCTACCATGAACCGGAGGTAACGCTGGTGGGCCGGCAGGACGGGGATGTGAAAATAAGCGTCCTGCAAGTCCAACGCTACCATCCAGTCTCCGGGGTCCAGGGCAGCTAAGACCTGAGCCAGAGTCAGCATCTTGAACTTCTCCTTTCGTAGTAAGCCGTTGACATTTGGTAGGTCCAAGATAGGGAGTAGGCCCCCTTTGCCCTTCTTGGGTACCAGAAAGAAGTGGGAGTAACAACCACACCCTACTTCTGGCCCAGGAACGCGCTCGATGGCCCCCTCGGCCAAGAGGGCCGTGACTTCCTCTTGCAGAAGTTGCAAGTGATCTCCCGACACGCGGTGGAATTGCCGTGGCATGGCTGGAGGGGTTGCCTCGATGGGGAGGGAGTAGCCCCTTCGGACGATTTGCAGCACCTACCTGTCCGACATGACAGTGCGCCAGTGGAAGAGGTGATGGCGAACCCTGCCCCCCACTGGCGTCACATGGGCCTGAAAGCACGGACTAGGAGGGTTTTGAGGCAGGTGCTGCGGGGGAAGGTGTGGACTGGCCTCGCCGTTGTCCCCGACTGCCGCCACGGCGGTTCCCACGGTCGCCACTGTGCTGTTGAACATTCTGCGGCGCGTGGCTGGCAGCACGTGTGGGGGCGCCCCTTCCGTGGCCACGAAAGGAGCGAAAGGCACCCGTTTGCTGGCGTGGGGCCAAGAGGCCCAAGGACTTGGCCGTAGCCCTGGAGTCCTTAAATCGCTCAAGCGCATGGTCTGCCTTGTCGCCAAAGAGACGACAGCCATCAAACGGCATGTTCAGGAGAGTGGCCTGGACATCGGCTGAAAAGTTGGCGGACCTCAACCAGGCGTGGCGTCGAACCGCCACCGTCGTTGCCATCGCCCTGCCCAGTGAGTCCGTGGTATCTAGCCCACACCGGATGGAATACAGCGCTGCATCTCGACCCTCCGCAAGGGTTTGGGTGAGTTTTGCCCGGACCTCCTCTGAACATTGTGGCAGCACGTCCGCGACCGCGTCCCACAGGGTGTGGGTGTAGCGGCCCAAGAGGCATGTGGTATTGACTGACCGCAGTCCCAAACTCAGAAACGAGAACACGTTCTTCCCGAACTGTTCATACCTCTTGGATTCCCGATCGGGCGGAGCCGTTGGGAATGCGGTCTGGGAAGTGGATGCCTGGATGACCAGGCTCTCGGGGGTGGGGTGGGTGGACAAAAAGCAAGGGTCGCCCGGTAGCGTCTGGCCACGTTCCTATCCACAGGCGGACCTGTGGCGGGCTTGGACCAAGTGCCCACAAGAACATCACACAAGGCCTCATTAAACAGCAGCAGAGGCTCATCGGAGCTTGTCTGCGCTTTAAGGACCTCAGTGAGGAGGTTAGTCCTCACGGCCGGGACAGGGAGCTCAAGGTTTAAGGCCTTGGCGGCCCGCGTCAACACTACACTACCAGCAGCCCCCTCCTCCGTAGCCACGGTGGGAAGGGAGACAAATCCAGTGTCTGGCGAAGTGTCAGTCCACTGGCCTCCCCAAGCTCATATGTCCAGTCCTGTGGAGACCAGCACTCCCGTGCCAGAGGGTCCTCAGATCCCTCCCAATCACCCTCGACACCCATCTCCTGCAGTTCAGGGTCAACAGATAGGTCCTGTTCATGGAAATAGAAATCTCCAAATGCCGTCGGTAGCAGCGCCTGAACCGGACCGAGGGTAGGATAAGGGACGGCGCCCATAGCTGGGGGCGACAAATGCAGGGCCGGCGCCGGTGAGGTCGACCGGCGACGACCCGGATCCGGAAGCGGATCCAGAGAGGGCCTGCGGCGCCGGGACCGAAGTCGTCGGCGGCGCCAGGGTCGAAGCACCCGACCCGCTAGGCCCTCCAGCCGGGGCCGTTGGGCCCGGAGGCGCCACGGAACCCGGCTGAGGAGGGAGGGACCTCATGACCATGAGGTACCGCTCGACCTCCTAAGGCGTCGGGTCTTGCCCAGGGACCTGAAGGTGTGGGGCAGTTGGCGACGACTGCGACTCCGTCGGAGCCGCGTGGGTGGAGTCACCCGAACCCCTGCCGCATCACGCGAGCGTCAGGGTGAGTCGGAGGAACGATGATGTCCCTCCGACCTCTCATGCCTCTTACCTGAGGACTTGGATCCTGACGACCGATGTCCACTCCCGGAGCTGCGAGGGCTCCGACCCCGCGACCGGTCTCTCGACCTCCTGTGGGACCGGGACCTGGAGCGGCGCGTGCCGACTGCCGGAGTTCCAGTCGCTTGCGGGACCGCTCCCGCCTACCTTTAGACGTCAGGGCCCGGCAGTCGGAGCAGGTGCGGTCGTCGTGGTCGAGGCCTAAACACTTGAGGCACCGGCGATGGGGGTCGGTCGCACTTGGAACAGGGTTTAAACCCGGGCATCCCTAGCGGCACCATTGGAGTTGAAGATTCGAGTAGAGAAATGATCAAAAAGATCAAAAAGTTTAGTCAAAAAAGACTAAGGGGTAGAGCTTCTCCGGATCTGCGCTAGCTGGCGCGGAAAAAAGAAGAACTGACGTCAGCACGCATGGGCGGCGTCTAAGTACTCCGACGACGTCATTCCGGCGCTAATGACGCCGACGACGGACGCGGAGCCGCGAACGACGTCTGCCCGCGCGCAGGGGTATTGCTACGCAAAATGTTCCAGATCCAGTCTGACACCTGGGGATATTCTCAGGTAAGGAATCTATCACTTACGTGTCTCTTTCAGATATGATTTATATTACAGGTTGACGGTGAGTATAGTGTCTGTCAGTGATTACTGGCTGTGTTCCAAGTTCATATATATTCCTACTTTTACTATTCTTTACCAAGTGCTAGCTCTGACAGTGGCTCACGTGGCCCTGTCATGTGTAAATAATCCCTTGTGAATATTGCCCGTGCCAGTTGGCACAGTGTATATTGTGTGATTACTATCCGATGTGTTTTTATCACAATACAAAGGCTATTTTTATATAACGTTGTGTGGAGTTCCTTTTGTAGTGTGCCTAGTGTGTTGTTACTGTGTGTATTGCGCAAATGCTTTACACATCGCCACCGAGATAAGCCTAGCTGCTCGTGCCAAGCTACCAAGGGGGTGAGCTGGGGTTATCTTTGGCGTGTAACTCCCTTTCCCGGACTAGAGTGGTGGTCTCTGCCTGGCTTTGGCCCAAGGCTTAGCCAACCAGAGATCCCCATTTCTAACAGCGTTGAAGAGGGTTGGGCTCGGAGAGGATCCCTGCAGATCTCCATGGGCATCCGACGCATACGGAGCCAACAGCCGCAGCCCATCCTAAAGGTCTAGGGGCCAGGCCCCTCACCTTTTCCCCAACACGAAGTGTATCTGTCAGGCTAAGCAAAGGTCAGCCAGACAGACACTCTACTTTTTTATGTTAGGCAGCCAGAAGCTTATGTGAGCTAAATGTGCATGCTCCTCCCCTTCCTGCCAGCCTGAAATGCGCTTTGCCGGGCTGAAGAAGTCACAGCTGCTGTGGGTGTGACCTCTAGAGCCTGACAAAGCACCTAGACGGCCTCCCTCTTATGATGAGGGGGAGTGTCACTGATTGCCTTCGGAGCTGGGTGCTTCAGGTATAAGCCTTGAAGTGCCTGAAAGATTCCTCAGTGATTGGCACACAACTTGTGTTTCTTTCAACAATCATGATAGTTTCTCCATGTTTTTTTTTGTGTTGATAGAAAATTGCCACTTCTTGAATCCGTGAGTTACATACCTTATATCGCTAAAAGATTGTGCACTGAATAAAGTTATAGTGGGTATGTAGTATTTCTCTAAAGAGGCACCCACATTGTGTAGATTAGGTTACCACAAGGGCTTGAGGAATTGCATCAGATCCATTAAGACAACAAAAGGCAAGAAACATGTCGACCTTATATAGGAATATAGGGAACATTGCTCCCGAGATATTCCCTTATTCTACCTCTTAACAGGGACCCTGAAATAAACTAATTATGCAGGGGAGCCCTAAGGAATATGCTACTTACCAGTATGCATCTGTTCTTGGCATGAAGGGCTGCTGACATTCATATCTGTGCATAGATCGCCGCCTAGTGTTGGGTCCGGATGATTGCACATTGTTGTCCTGGAAGAGTCTTCGAAGTATCACGAGATAGGTGGCTCCTCCCCTGGACTACAGTGCGCATGGGCATCCTCTCCATCCCCAGATTGTTTTTCGCCATTGTGGCAGAGATGGAGCGTAATACTGGAAGTGATGACCATGCCTGAAAATGCTTCTGAGAGCTGCAGCTGCGACAGGCACCGGGGAGGAGGGCGGGCGATATGAATGTCAGCAGCCCTTCATGCCAAGACAGATGCATACTGGTAAGTAGCATATTCCGTTTGAGGCATGAGGGCTGCTGAATTCATACCTGTGCATAGAATAAATAGCAGTTCCCTCCTTACTTGCGGGTGCCCGTGCCAGCTGCAGCAGTCTGAAAGAGAGTCCTGAGAACAGCCTGACCTACAGCAGCTTGCTGTTTGGAGTGTACATCTATGCAGTAGTGTTTGGTGAATGTATGTATAGTGGTCCATGTGGCTGCTCTACAAATGTCCTCTAGAGGAATATTACCCAAGAAAGCCATGGAGGCCCCCAATTTGCGTGTGGAATGCGCTCTAGGGGGAACTGTTAGTGTGCGTTTAGCTTTCTGATAACATATCTGGATACATTTAACAATCCACCTGGCTATACCTGATTTGGAGATAGGGTTGCCTTTATGTTGTGGAGAGAATGCAAAGAATAGCTGTTTGGTTTTCCGAAAGTCTTTTGTCCTGTTGATGTAATACAGGAGAGCTCTTTTGACATCTAAGGTGTGCAGTGCTCTGTCTGCCACCGAATCTGGGTTAGGAAAGAAAACGGGCAGTTCAATATTTTGGTTGATGTGGAACTGCGAAACCACTTTTGGCATGAATTTAGGGTTGGTGCGAAGCACCACTCTATTTGCATGGATTTGCAGGTAGGGTTCCTGAATTGTGAGGGCTTGCAGCTCACTGACCCTCCGCAGGGATGTAATAGCTATGAGGAAGGCCACCTTCCAGGTGAGGAACTGTATGTCACAGGAATGGAGTGGCTCAAAGGGTGGCCCCATGAGTCTGGTGAGAACGATATTTAAGTTCCAGACTGGTGAAGGGGGGTGTCTGGGAGGGATTACTCTTTTAAGGCCTTCCAAGAAGGCTTTAATGGCAGGTACCCTAAAAACGGAAAGGTGTTGCCTGTTTTGAAGGTAAGCGGCTATGGCCGCGAGATGGATCCTGATAGAACTGTACGCCAGGTTGCATTGGTACAGATGCAACAAGTAACATATGATGTTTTGCGTAGATGCATCCAACGGGTTAATGTTATTGTTGGAGCAGTAAATAACAAAACGCTTCCATTTGGCCGCATAGCAGGCCCTGGTAGTTGGTCGCCTCGCCTCCTTGATGATGTCCATACACTCAGGAGGCAAGTTCAGGTATCCAAACTCTATGACCTCAGGAGCCAAATCGCAAGGTTCAGCTGTTGTGGATCTGGGTGCTGAATGTCGCCATGGCTCTGCGTGAGGAGGCTGGGAGTGAGGTGCAGTCGCTGGTGAGGCACCACTGAAAGTTCCAGGAACGTGGTGTACCAAGCCTGGCGTGCCCACGTTGGAGCAACCAGGATGAGTGTCATGGAGTGCTGTCGCAGTTTGCGCGCCACCAGAGGTATGAGGGGGGCTGGCGGAAAAGCGTACGCAAATCTGCCTGACCAGTTCATCCAAATCGCATTGCCCTGAGACTGCGGGTGTGGGAACCTGGCGGCGAAGTTTGGGCATTTTGCGTTCTCGCTTGTGGCGAACAGGTCGATGTCCGGGTGACCCCACTGCTGGAAGTACGGACGGAGAACCGACGGGTGGATCTCCCACTCGTGCATCTGATGACTGTGCCTGCTGAGCAGGTCCGCCATCTGGTTGTCGACCCCCGGGAGATGCTCCGCCATGAGGAAGATGTTCCTCTGAATGGCCCACTTCCACATGCTCTGGGCTAGGTGAGACAACTGCGGGGAGTGCGTGGCTCCCTGCTTCTGGATGTAATACATGGCGGTCATGTTGTCCGTCCGGACTAACACGACCTTGTTGCACGGTGCAACTTGAATGCCTTCAGTGCCATGAAGATCGCCATGAGTTCCAACACATTGATATGCATCCTCTGCTGTTGCGCAGTCCATAGTCCCCGCACCGTGTAGTGGAGGACATGTGCCCCCAAACCCTGGAGAGATGCGTCCGTCGTCAGTACTATCTGTGGAACAGGCTCCTGGAACGGTCGTCCCCTGCAAAGGTTTCGTGGGTTCCACCAATGCAGAGAGTTGTAAGCGCGACCGGTCACCAACACTAGGTCTTTTAGTTGGCCATGAGCCTGGTCCCACTGACGGGCTAAGCATTCCTGGAGGGGTCGCATGTGCAGCCTTGCGTGCGGGACTATAAATATGCAGGATGCCATCATGCCGTTCAGTTGCATGAAAACCTGTGCCGGGAGGGAGTGCTGAGGTTGAAACCTCCGGATGAGCGCCTGCATGCTGTTAACCCTGGCTGCGGCCGGCTGCGCCGCGGCCGACTGGGTGTTTATTGACGCCCCCAGGTACTGCTGGACCTGGGCCGGCTGCAGGTGAGATTTTGCGTAGTTGAGAGAGAACCCTAGACTGTGAAGGAGGTGAATGGTTTGCGACATATCGTGGCTGCACTGTACGGCAGACCTTGCCTGGACGAGCCAATCGTCCAGGTAGGGATACACGTGAACACCTTCCCTGCGCAAGTGCGCTGCCACAGCCGCTAAGCACTTGGTGAAAAGCCTGGGAGCGGTAGTGACCCCGAACGGCAGGACTTTGAACTGGTAATGCTGACTGTTGACTGTGAACCTGAGATATTTTTTGTGGCTTGGGTGAATGGGAATGTGAAAATACGCATCCTTGAGGTCCAGGGTGGCTAGGAAGTCGCCCTGACGGAGCAGCGGCAGGACTTGTTGTAAAGGTAGCATGTGAAAGTGCTCCGAGAGGACGTATTGGTTGAGGGGTCTGAGGTCTAGAATGGGCCTTAGGGACCCGTCCTTTTTTGGAATTAAGAAGTACAGGGAGTACACCCCTGCACCCCTTTCCTCGGCAGGCACCAGTTCTATGGCCCCTTTTTGCAGCATGGAGAGAACTTCTTGCTGCAATAAGTGCGAGTGCTCTGCGGACATAGGACGGCTTCTTGGGGGTATGTTGGGGGGGGGGGGGGAGAATTAATTCTAGACAATAGCCGTAACGGATAAGTTGTCTCACCCACCTGTCTGTTGTGATGTGTTCCCAGAGTGGCAGGAACTGCTGGAGTCTCCCCCCGACAGGTGTTAGATGGTCCGGGGGCAGTGACAAGGAGTCACTGTTTGGTGGGAGTGGAGGACCTGGCGTTGTTATTGCCGCGGCCTCTCCCTTTGGCGCTGTTCCCACGGTAACCACCTCTGGTGTTTTTAGTGTATGCAGATTGCGTGTTGCCTTTGGTATACTGGGAGTGCTGTAGAGCCTGCCCTCTTGTTGCTCCCCTGTTACCGGAGCGACAAAAGGAACCGCTCCGAAACTGCTGTGACTGGAGAGCCCCCATGGACTTTGCCGTCTCAGTGTCTTTTTTCATTTTCTCGAGTGTGGTGTCCACATCGGGTCCAAACAGGAAGTCCGGATTAACCGGCTGATTAAGAAGTGTAGTTTGGATCTCGGGTTTAAACCCAGAGATGCGCAGCCATGCGTGGCGTCGCAGCATCACGCTAGTATTGATTGCCCTCGCTGCAGTGTCCGCTGCGTCCAGTGCGCACTTGATGGACGCATTGGAGATCAGTTTACCCTCTTGTATAACCATTTCCGCAGCCTCACTGTACATATCAGGCATGTGCTGCATCAATTGCTCCAGGGTGTCGTAGTTCGCCCTGTCGTACCTAGCCAACAGGGCCTGTGTATTGGCTATTCTCCAAGTGTTAGCGGCCTGCGCCGCCACCCGCTTCCCCGATGCCTCAAAAATTTTGGACTCTTTGTCCGGAGGGGGAGCGTCTCCCGTTGATTGAGAGTTAGCCCTTTTGCGCGCGTTAGCCACCATAAGGGAGTCCAAGGGGAGCTGTCCTTTGATGTAGGTGGGGTCCACTGGAGCAGGCCTGTATTTCTTGTTGATCCGTGGATTGATAACCCTGGCTTTCGTGGGCTCTTTGAAAATGGCTGTTGCATGTTTGAGGACCCCCTTAAGCATGGGCAGTGTTTTGGTGGAGCGTTCAGAAGTGGAGAAGGTGTCGAATAAGAAGTCCTCATCCACTGGCTCAGCATGCATTTCGACGTCATGATTGAGTGCAGCGCGCTCTATCAATGCATTGAACGCTGCGGTGTCCTCAGTCGGAGATTGTTTGACATTATAGGACTGAGAGTCCGGGGTGACCTGGGGGTCATCAGGTATTTACAACAAGGGGTGGTGAGGGACAGAGTCTCTGAATTAAGCAGAAAGCTCTCACCCAGTCAAGAGATCCGGGCTAGATCCAACACCGTTTTTTAGCTCACTGCACCATCCCAGTTTCAGAACCTGGCTGTATGCAAATTAGTCTGTTCCTGTCCCAGTGCATGATGGGAACAGGGCAAACCAAACTACAAAAGCCAATTCTTACACTGGGAAGGAAACAAGCTCCCGGGGACCGGTTTCTGGCATTACAGCCGTCTTCGGCCGGTTTGCTTGAATCCTGATGGTGCAATGAGCAAGGGTCTCACATCTGAGAATACCCTTCCACGCTTAGGGTGGACAAAAATATTTACAACAAGGGGTGGTGATGGACAGAGTCTCTGAATTAAGCAGAAAGCTCTCACCCAGTCAAGAGATCCGGGCTAGATCCAACACCGTTTTTTAGCTCACTGCACCATCCCAGTTTCAGAACCTGGCTGTATGCAAATTAGTCTGTTCCTGTCCCAGTGCATGATGGGAACAGGGCAAACCAAACTACCAAAGCCAATTCTTACACTGGAAAGGAAACAAGCTCCCGGGGACCGGTTTCTGGCATTACAGCCGTCTTCGGCCCGGTTTGCTTGAATCCTGATGGTCCCCGGTAGCTTGTCTCCTTTCTGGTGAAGAATTGGCTTGGTAGTTTAGTCTGCCCTGTTTCCATGATGCACTGGGCCAGGGACAGACTGATTTGCATATAGCCAGGTTCTGAGCTGGGATGGGGCAGTGAGATAAATAACGGTGATGGATCAAGCCCTGATCTTTGGACTGGGTAAGAGTGGTCTGCTTAACTCAGACACTCTGTTCATCACCACCCCCTTTTCTAAATCGATTTTGGCCACTATAGGTGTGGCAGGGTATACTCAGACATGAGTCCCTTTCTCACTGCTCCATCAGGATTCAAGCAAGCCGGGCCGAAGAAGGCTGAAATGCCAGAAACCGGTCCCCGGTAGCTTGTCTCCTTTCTGGTGAAGAATTGGCTTGGTAGTTTAGTCTGCCCTGTTCCCATGATGCACTGGGCCAGGGACAGACTGATTTGCATATAGCCAGGTTCTGAGCTGGGATGGGGCAGTGAGATAAATAACGGTGATGGATCAAGCCCTGATCTTTGGACTGGGTAAGAGTGGTCTGCTTAACTCAGACACTCTGTTCATCACCACCCCCTTTTCTAAATCGATTTTGGCCACTATAGGTGTGGCAGGGTATACTCAGACATGAGTCCCTTTCTCACTGCTCCATCAGGATTCAACCGGTCCCCGGTAGCTTGTCTCCTTTCTGGTGAAGAATTGGCTTGGTAGTTTAGTCTGCCCTGTTCCCATGATGCACTGGGCCAGGGACAGACTGATTTGCATATAGCCAGGTTCTGAGCTGGGATGGGGCAGTGAGATAAATAACGGTGATGGATCAAGCCCTGATCTTTGGACTGGGTAAGAGTGGTCTGCTTAACTCAGACACTCTGTTCATCACCACCCCCTTTTCTAAATCGATTTTGGCCACTATAGGTGTGGCAGGGTATACTCAGACATGAGTCCCTTTCTCACTGCTCCATCAAGATTCAAGCAAGCCGGGCCGAAGAAGGCTGAAATGCCAGAAACCGGTCCCTGGTAGCTTGTCTCCTTTCTGGTGAAGAATTGGCTTGGTAGTTTAGTCTGCCCTGTTCCCATCATGCACTGGGCCAGGACAGACTGATTTGCATATAGCCAGGTTCTGAGCTGGGATGGGGCAGTGAGATAAATAACGGTGATGGATCAAGCCCTGATCTTTGGACTGGGTAAGAGTGGTCTGCTTAACTCAGACACTCTGTTCATCACCACCCCCTTTTCTAAATCGATTTTGGCCACTATAGGTGTGGCAGGGTATACTCAGACATGAGTCCCTTTCTCACTGCTCCATCAGGATTCAAGCAAGCCGGGCCGAAGAAGGCTGAAATGCCAGAAACCGGTCCCCGGTAGCTTGTCTCCTTTCTGGTGAAGAATTGGCTTGGTAGTTTAGTCTGCCCTGTTCCCATGATGCACTGGGCCAGGGACAGACTGATTTGCATATAGCCAGGTTCTGAGCTGGGATGGGGCAGTGAGATAAATAACGGTGATGGATCAAGCCCTGATCTTTGGACTGGGTAAGAGTGGTCTGCTTAACTCAGACACTCTGTTCATCACCACCCCCTTTTCTAAATCGATTTTGGCCACTATAGGTGTGGCAGGGTATACTCAGACATGAGTCCCTTTCTCACTGCTCCATCAGGATTCAAGCAAGCCGGGCCGAAGAAGGCTGAAATGCCAGAAACCGGTCCCCGGTAGCTTGTCTCCTTTCTGGTGAAGAATTGGCTTGGTAGTTTAGTCTGCCCTGTTCCCATGATGCACTGGGCCAGGGACAGACTGATTTGCATATAGCCAGGTTCTGAGCTGGGATGGGGCAGTGAGATAAATAACGGTGATGGATCAAGCCCTGATCTTTGGACTGGGTAAGAGTGGTCTGCTTAACTCAGACACTCTGTTCATCACCACCCCCTTTTCTAAATCGATTTTGGCCACTATAGGTGTGGCAGGGTATACTCAGACATGAGTCCCTTTCTCACTGCTCCATCAGGATTCAAGCAAGCCGGGCCGAAGAAGGCTGAAATGCCAGAAACCGGTCCCCGGTAGCTTGTCTCCTTTCTGGTGAAGAATTGGCTTGGTAGTTTAGTCTGCCCTGTTCCCATGATGCACTGGGCCAGGGACAGACTGATTTGCATATAGCCAGGTTCTGAGCTGGGATGGGGAAGGGAGATAAATAACGGTGATGGATCAAGCCCTGATCTTTGGACTGGGTAAGAGTGGTCTGCTTAACTCAGACACTCTGTTCATCACCACCCCCTTTTCTAAATCGATTTTGGCCACTATAGGTGTGGCAGGGTATACTCAGACATGAGTCCCTTTCTCACTGCTCCGTCAGGATTCAAGCAAGCCGGGCCGAAGAAGGCTGAAATGCCAGAAACCGGTCCCCGGTAGCTTGTCTCCTTTCTGGTGAAGAATTGGCTTGGTAGTTTAGTCTGCCCTGTTCCCATGATGCACTGGGCCAGGGACAGACTGATTTGCATATAGCCAGGTTCTGAGCTGGGATGGGGCAGTGAGATAAATAACGGTGATGGATCAAGCCCTGATCTTTGGACTGGGTAAGAGTGGTCTGCTTAACTCAGACACTCTGTTCATCACCACCCCCTTTTCTAAATCGATTTTGGCCACTATAGGTGTGGCAGGGTATACTCAGACATGAGTCCCTTTCTCACTGCTCCATCAGGATTCAAGCAAGCCGGGCCGAAGAAGGCTGAAATGCCAGAAACCGGTCCCCGGTAGCTTGTCTCCTTTCTGGTGAAGAATTGGCTTGGTAGTTTAGTCTGCCCTGTTCCCATGATGCACTGGGCCAGGGACAGACTGATTTGCATATAGCCAGGTTCTGAGCTGGGATGGGGCAGTGAGATAAATAACGGTGATGGATCAAGCCCTGATCTTTGGACTGGGTAAGAGTGGTCTGCTTAACTCAGACACTCTGTTCATCACCACCCCCTTTTCTAAATCGATTTTGGCCACTATAGGTGTGGCAGGGTATACTCAGACATGAGTCCCTTTCTCACTGCTCCATCAGGATTCAAGCAAGCCGGGCCGAAGAAGGCTGAAATGCCAGAAACCGGTCCCCGGTAGCTTGTCTCCTTTCTGGTGAAGAATTGGCTTGGTAGTTTAGTCTGCCCTGTTCCCATGATGCACTGGGCCAGGGACAGACTGATTTGCATATAGCCAGGTTCTGAGCTGGGATGGGGCAGTGAGATAAATAACGGTGATGGATCAAGCCCTGATCTTTGGACTGGGTAAGAGTGGTCTGCTTAACTCAGACACTCTGTTCATCACCACCCCCTTTTCTAAACTGGGGGTCATCAGGGTCATCGCCTTGATCCGCTGCCCCTGACCACTGATTGGAGACATCTTGATCAGTGTCTGTATTGTAAGTGAAGCCCATTTGGCTGTAGTCTGCAGTTAAGTCCTCCTCACTTTGTGTAGGAGAATGAACAGTATGGTGTGAGTAGTCCTGAAGATGTTCAACAAGAACCGGAGAGGTGGGGGAGACCATCTTCTTTTTTAGTGGAATTTTGTAACCCTCCAAAGGGTGTTCAGGCGCGATCTTCCGCTTGTGGACGGTAAGCCTGCCCGACTCAGAGTCAATGAACAGTTTTGTTTGGTTGTTGTAAGAAGGCTCATGATAGACGACCTGTGCATGTGAGGACACCTTCGCCGCCTTGGAAGCCTCTCGAGACTTTGGACGTGCAGTGGGTGGAAGGCCAAACTTTAGTGACGCCGATCCAGCCTGCTTGGAAGCGGAAGTGCCGGCTTCGTGTTTCTTCGACGCCTGAGTAGGCCGCTCGCTTGAGCGTGTCGAATCGACCTCAGTGCGTGGTGCGCCTCCGACTTTCAGCGTCGACGATAATTTCGGGGCGACCTTTGCCGCGGCTTCGACCCTCTTCGCCAGCCCATGCTTCAGTTCCGAGAGGGGTGGCTGCAGACCTTTCCCGACAGGAAGTCCCTTGCCCTTTTCGCCATGTTTGGTAGTGGACGCAGGCACCGGCGCCGAGGCCTTCGAGGCGACGGTCTTGGTGTCAGGGCCCTGCTTCGGAATCCCAGTGTCGGCGCCGACGGGTATCTTCGGCGTCGAAGGATCGACGACGGCCTTCGAGGCGGGTGTCGATGCCGAACCGACCACCATCTTGAGCAGTTTCTGTTTCGATTTCTCCTTCGACTGTTTCGGTTTCGATTTCACGGAATCGACCGATGGCTCCTCTCAAAGGGTCTTAGCCTGGCTATGACGCGGGGCTGTAGACCGAAAGGACAGATCTTGGCTAAGGCCTTTCGGCGATGCCTCGACCGGAGCCGCAGCGGGCTGAATGTCAATGATAGGCCCCGGAGCAGTGGGCGGACTCGGTTCACCACCGGAGTCGTCATCAACGGCCGCAAGGGCCTGTTCGTCGTCCCCTACCTCGACGACATCCTGGTCGTGGCCGAACTCCTCGTCTGGCTCGTCCATTTCGAAAGTTGAGTCATGTTCTGACGCCGGTTCCGACGTTTCTTCGGGAACGTCATCTTCCGCCTCTTCCTCATCTTGGAAGAGTTCCTCGTCCCCGGCATCGAAGATGTTTGCAGGTGCTGGAGCCGACTGCTGGGCCGACTGCCTCGCCGCGCGCCGAAGTTTGATAGTCTTTTTAGAACGGAACTTTGAGCAGGCGAAACATTTCGACTCGTCGTGGTCGGGGGACAAGCAGGCGTTGCACACTGGGTGCACATCTAAGTTCGAATATTTGGAATTACACACAGGACACCGCTTAAACGGGGTCCGTTCCATCGTCAATGTAGTCTGGGCCTGAGTCGTCGAGAGTCTTTATTCGACGCCGATCGAAGAACCGAAAGGGCCAGGCACCGAACGAAATAATACCGACGCTAAGAAAGGCCTTTTGGCCGTAGGAACAGAAGAGTACAAGTTAAGTAACTGGAGTAAGAGATTAGACATCCGAACCCAATGGCAGAAAAAAACAATCTGGGGATGGAGAGGATGCCCATGCGCACTGTAGTCAAGGGGAGGAGCCACCTATCTCGTGATACTTCGAAGACTCTTCCAGGACAACAATGTGCAATCATCCGGACCCAACACTAGGCGGCGATCTATGCACAGATATGAATTCAGCAGCCCTCATGCCTCGAACCTAATTTTAAATGTTACACTTCCCTACACATTACTAGGAGGTTCCCGAGTTCCACAGAAAGGCAGAATCAAACAGATCTCCGGAAAAGAGCCCCCGCTGTGGGGACCCATTGGCCATCACAGCTCTATGCCCAATGAGGAGCTAAGAAGCACAAAACAATGTTCATAAGGAACTCATGTATCTTGAACAGAACAGGATATGCAACTAGGGCAGTTGCTCCGATTCAATCTTAGTCAAAAATATATTCATTCATGACCCTCCATTGAGTCACAGTACAGATGTCACTCGTGTAATAGCATTCCTTAAAAATGCCAAACAAACCTTTTCATGAGGAACTAAGGTTGATGATGAAGCATACCACCCTAGGGTGGGTGTGGACTGTTGCTCCATAAAGTGAATACTTATCATGACCAGGTATGTCATGGATACCTAGTTGGGATTCCCGACATAATGAAGTACTGGTACACTTTATTATATGATTATGAGATAAGGGGAGTGTGTGCTGGACCTTAAAGTACTCTCCGTCCCACCACTGATTACTGATTATAGAAATCTGCCAATTACATCATTAAGACAACCATAAATACATCATTTATTGGGCAGCAAACAAACGATATGCTGGACTAGTTCACTGCATACATTTGGCATAAATATTCCAGACACCACCAGTGGCCATATTGGGATCATCGACCACAGTCTGATTTCCTTATTTCATCTATGGAGGACTCCATAAAAGTAGATGAAGTAGTCAGTGGAAGGAAGCCCACTCTTTCTATGACACTGCGGTGCAAGGTCCAAGTTGTCAGGGCTCAGGTCAGAGAGATGGATGAGGAAACACAACAGTATAAACTGATCAGGTTAAAACAAAGATACTATGTTGTGAGCAATAAAGAGGGGTGATTACTAGCTAGAAAGTTGAGTGCCAAAGTATTCTGCAGTACAGTGGAGTGAGTGACCATGTAGAAAGGCCCACTCTTGATTATACAGAAAAAACAGAATTAAATGGTTTATTTTATAGTGGCATTTATAGAGCGAGACTACAGATGAGAAGCAAGAAGCCTGCAATTGTTAGGCCCCTGAACCACAATGCCTTTCGGAGGCCGAAGTGTCACTACTTGAGGAGCCCATTAGGTGTGAGGAAGTGATAGGAGAAATCACTACGCTGAAGACTGGAAA
This sequence comes from Lissotriton vulgaris, assembly GCF_964263255.1. Lineage (NCBI taxonomy): Eukaryota > Metazoa > Chordata > Amphibia > Caudata > Salamandridae > Lissotriton > Lissotriton vulgaris. The sequence goes on along the minus strand of NC_141687.1, from coordinate 538,166,345 downwards.
GGCGTGAGGCTCCAACAGGTACACAGCCTTCTTCTGCAAGTAATTTTTTCTACAGAGAGTTGACCTTTTATCCTGACTAGGCTCTGAAACAATTTGGTCTGGTCCCGACTTGGACTGCTTGATACCGAGCCATCCACATATCACCAATGGCTAGGATCAGGACAACCTCTTGGTCCATTACCCTCCATACATTTCCTACTAGTAATGGAACCCCTTTACTTTCCTCTTTGAGAATGAAGATTAAGTTATTTACTTTCAGTAACACTCTTTCTGGTGGATACACTAACTGCAGATTAGTTGGCTTTAAAATAGCCCCAGGTGTCGGAGTGGATCTGAAAGATTTAAACGCAATGCTTCTGTGCACCAGTAGGTGGTGCAATGTAACTTCACAATGTATTTGTTCAGCCACGGAGTGCTTATGGAGCCACATATAAGTGCCACCCCACATATAAGCGCACCACAATAATCAAAGGCACCAGCGTGAAGAGCTCTAGTTTAGACCTTTTCAGATGGGGAAAAAGGCAATTTCAGAGAATGGGAAGGTGGAAGGGCGGTGAGGAATCTGCAATATCCACCAGAAAGAGTGTTACAAAAAGTAAGTAAGCAGTACCTATCAGGATAGTAGGTCTGTGCAATGGACTCCGATGCAGGACTCATATCAGAGTCCTGCAAGACCGAAAGCCAGAAATGGCCTTTCTGTCAGACCTGGTTGTCAAGGCAGTCGGGCTAAGTGAAAACGCGCACTGATGTCCACATCGCGGCCTGACAGATCAAGAACAGCCCTCAGCATGCCAACACAGTGGTAGCAGCTTTCGCTCTAGTTGAATGGGCCATCGGTCCTTCTGGAGGTTGCTTCCTAGCAAATACACAGCAGATCTTACTGCAAAGGACTATCTACCTTGATAGAGTCATTTTCTACATTGCTCTTCCAGTCTGTGTCCCAGAGAACCCCACTAAACGGTCTTTGTTGCAATTGCTGTAAAAGCTAAAAGGCTTTTTTGCGGCCCACCTGATGCAGTCTGTCCTCCTCTTTTGAGGGAGGAGGCAAAGCAAAGAACGTTGGGGAGTGATGAATTGCCCAATGTGAAAAGAAGCCACAACCTTTGGCAAAAAGGTTGTCTTGGTCCTCAATGCTACTTTATTATGGAAAGAGGTGGCGTTCACCTGCATCGAGAGAGGCTGGAGTTCAATCAAAAGACGCGCTGAAGTTATCATGACCAAAGCATGACACCAGTGCCAACTGTCAGTATCAACAGGAGAGGAAGGGCATGAGTAGGCACTCCTGTACCTCGATCCAATATATATTAACAAAGGAGTGACTGTGAAAAAGTGCTATCGAAATAAACTAGTGAGAATTAAATGTTATTACCGCTGCGTACTGCACGCGTGATCAATACTCACACACGTGCATGCACACAGCGAAAACTCTCAATCTCCCTATGTATGCCCATTGGGTCTTCTTCCGAAGAAGGGAACCAGTGGGATTACTGGTCACCCAGTGTTAGAAGGAGGGAAAAGAACCTTACTTGTTTGAAGGACCCTCACTCACCACTAGTTGGTGACATGCTTCATCATTAGGTCCCCGCTGGGGTGACCGAATGTCTCCCCAGCGTGCTACGACGCCTGCTTACAGCGGAGCAGGATGTGGTGAGTGCAACAGTGCCCAAATTAGGAGGTGACTAAACGTGAATGTGTAAGTGTATTAATATTAAAAAATGCAGAGGTTGTGCCTTTACAAAAATCTTTAATAATGGCCAACCTGCATTGGATCAAAACAAAGTGAACGGACTCCTCAGGTTCTTAGTTAAGGAACCGGAATCCTAATCAAAAACAAGTGTTGGTCAACATGTTTCTGCTGTCAATTTGCATTTAGCTCAGCATTCTTCAGGACCTACAAAAAAGTCCTCCGGTGGTGTACGCGCGCTAAGGCGTTCCCTCCCGGGAGGCTCTAAATGTGAAAAATATATACAGTGTAAAGTATCCGGATAATTTCCGTGAGTTACCCACTACAAATTTAGTAGGGATATATAAAAAACTTCCTTGGAGGCATAGTCACGCCCCTTCAGGGAAGACAGAGTGGGACTCCTTCACGCGGCGTGTATTTCGACATCCGCGGCCCCCCTTAATGCACCTAATCTCTCGGCGGCTGTCTCCCAAGAAGTCAGTAGTATCCAGGCCATGCCCGATTTTGAATTTTGCATCATCCTAACTATCCAGGATGGTTTGAGCCAGATTGGGACGGAATTCCTTGGGGACTGCTGGCAAAATATCACCTATCATGTCTCATAGGGCATAAGTAGTTTTCCCCAGCAAACAGCTGGTGTTGAGTGACTGTTGAGGTAGAATGGCTGAGGAGAACATCTGTGTTCCGACTACCTCACTTTGTTCAAGCATCTGGTGGAAACCTGAACCACCAAACTTTCTGATGAAGGGTGCTGTTTAAAAAAATTAGGGTTGCCTGGAGACACACAAAAACCCCATCAGACCTTCCTACTAAAAACCGTGAACACAACACATATTAACACAGAATTTTAAAAAGTTGAAAAAAACATGAAGAAGGAAGACGGAATGCTTTAGGGATCATGTAATTGAAAAATGGTGCCCTTCGCAATATTTCAAAATAATGGTCTGCTATATTACTAGATCCTGGCTTTGTACTGCCCTACAAGGCTTCCCGTCTGTCGAAGTTTTGGTCCCACTTTGATTGTTTCTAGGGATCAGCGTTAGGACTTGATGAGGTTCCAAAAGTTTTGTAGGGCACTTCAATTATCTGATATAATGTTTTCCAAAACATTCTAAACAGTCCAAAAGGCGTCATGCAGAAATACGTTGGAGTAGCTGACAGCAAAGTGAGCCCAGGACTTATTGATCATGGGACATTTCTTGAGTCTGCTAATTTACTGGTCACCCCAGCATCATGGAAATTATTAAGCAGGGTACACCCTATTTCGTTTTTTACATGTTATTACCGTGGCAAAGGAGGCCCTCTCTTCCGTTGGGGCATACAGGGGAGAACACAACCCGTGTCCAGGAAAGGGTTCAACCCACTGGCCTCCTGCAGGTCCATGTAGAAATTATCATCATAATGTTGGGGAAAATAATCCCCTCATCTCCACTGTCATCCCCAAAAACGGCTCCAATCATAGTCTAAACCAAAAGGTTCTTGGAGTATTGGGGAGTATTGGGGTGCAGCTCCACGTCAAAGTTATGGTTCTGTCTAAGTCTAATTGAACTGGTGGCAGGTGTCTCAGTACTACTTCAGGATGCAACCCCGCTCAGGGTTATGATAAATTTAGCTCTGAGTGGGATAGCATTACAAGTGTCAGTGCCCGCATCAATGTAAAAGGAATGGCATTGATTTTGTTGAAGCTTTAGAAGTCGGTTCTAGTGTCAGAGTAAAACCCAAGGCAAGGTAAGGAGGTACAGATGGCACAGAGAGCTCAAGGGCACTCTAGATGGACCCGGAAGAGGGCCAAACTTCACAACATGGCCTCAAGAAAAGCCATACAGCTTTGCTTTGCATTCCCAGAACACCTTCGGGTTCATAAAGGCACACTCTTTGCTGGACTTGAATACCAAACACAGACACAAGAGGTACACCTCTTGGGGATATGTTACAGTCATTTGTTTGCAACACTCCAAACAAGGTAAAAACCTTGTAGTTATAAGAGCGGACACAGTTCCCTTGCACACTAGAAAACAGAATTTTGCAAGAAAAAACTCATCGGGGATGAGGAAAAAGTTAGAAGCAAGCTCCGGATCTGTGTAAATGGTGTGAAAAGAAAGCAATTGGTGTCGACGCACAGGGGTGGCGCTTATATGCAGCTTGTTACTTCCGGGGCAGATTGAAGTCAACGCAGAGCTGCAAGACACCACCTAGTGGTTCGCTGGAGTACTGCTGTAAAAATCTTCTGAATCTATCCAGTCTGGTGCTATTCTAAAGGTGAGGAATCTGAGGTTAGAAGTATCCATCCCAAAAAAAGTTACTGAGCTGAAAACCTTCCTTTAAGGTATCAGATAATTGCCTTGATCATTCAAGTAAAAAATTAAGATTGGTAATATCTGAAACCTAATTTCGAAGTGGGTGTGCACCAAACTAGGACAAGAAGCAATTAGATCAAGGAAATTTGGCGCACATCGTCTCAACTGCTGACTTTCTCACAAAAGTTCCCACCAGAATCAAAAGTTGACAAAACACATGTGAAATGTAACAGCTCAGAAAATTCCCATAAATTTATTTGAAGTAATAAAATTGCACACACCCAAGATGTTTGTCTACATGGTGAACCCAGTGGCGTTTTTTGTAGGAGGGGGTGATATGCAAATAGTGTCTGTCGACTACCGCAATCCCCCGAGAACAAGTCGTCCATCGGCTGCAAATCACCCCTCCCCCGAACAAGACGGCTGCGACTCACCCCAACCCTCGCTCTTACTTGCACCAGGTGGCAGACTTCAGGTCCGCCCAGGGTGGCAGTAGGTCTAGCTACGCCACTGGGTGTACCTACCTACTTTCCTCGTGACTTAAAACTCCCCCTGACAAGCATCATTTAAACAACACTCTACTTAATACCTCGAACTGATGGACACACTGTCTTGCCACTGAAACAGTGAGACCATGTACTATAGAAAACAAGAGGCTTCCTTATGGCCACCTCAGACTCCATATATCGCCCTGTTAAGTCCAATCTGTAGTCCACAACTTTTTGCCAATTTTGAATCATGATACTTCAATTGTACCTATTTAGTTCTAATAGAATAGCAATATATAAGCGTTAAAACTGACCTGCTCTTTGACCTCTGTGTTGTGCTCTCCTTCTAGAATGAGTGTTACAGCTTGCATGATCTGTTTTCCATGACTGTTCATAATTTGATCAATGTGCTGACAAAATAGACAGAAAAAGGGAATCAGATTGTCATTTATTTTTACAGAATAAGTTGCAGAAACTCACAAAACTATTACAGCTCCAAACATGAAACATTCACACAATGCAATATCTGATAAATATACATATATTGATAAAGACTAAGATAATGTCAACGGACATCTTTTATACCTACAGAACAGATCAAATGCATACACTATCCTATTAGCAAAGCATCAAGATAAGAAAATCAGTATCTGAGGTCAGAAATAGGACATCTGGAGAATACTAGGAAGGACCAATTTCAGGGTCTGAAATTAAAGCAAATAACGTTCAGTTTAATTCTAGGAGAGCTAGGAGCATGGCGTATGAAAAAAAAATGAAAAAAAGTAGGGGCTATGGCGACCAGGCAACGAACCAGCATATTCAACTAGGTAAACTGAAAATACTGGTGGTCACATGATGGAATAAAACGTAAGGGTATGTTGTAAATGCACAGCAGAATTGAGTGTGGTCAAGAAAATGCTGGTCAGAAAGGAAATCCAAAGGCCTACCCGAAATTGACCTGCTTTGCCTCCTTAACTATGTGAAAACAAACCAAACAAAAGCATTTCACATAAACACATGCTGTCAGACCAAGTTTCAGAGATATGCCAGGCATTATAAAGAATAAAGTACCTCGGTTTTACAAAGGTACAGCAGAGTTCCTGGCATCATATGAGATTTGCCTGCAAGCGCCTACTATGTGCTATAAAGGAACAAAAAGCTACTTACTTGTAATTCCATTTCTCCAAGATGTACATCTTCATTAAATCATTCATCAAAGAATCAATCAATCAATCAATCAATCAACAGAATTTGTATAGCGCGCTACTCACCCGTTAGGGTCTCAAGGCGCTGAGGGGGTGGGGGGGGGTCGCTACTGCTCAAACAGCGAGGTCTTGAGTTGTTTCCTGAAGGAGAGATGGTCCAGGGTCAGCCGTAGGTGAGTGGGGAGGGAGTTCCATGTCTTGGCTGCCAGGTAGGAGAAGGATCTTCCTCCGACGGTGGATTTGAGGATTTGCGGATTCGTGGGACGGAGGCGAGGGCGAGGCTGGCGGAACGCAGCTGGCGGGGGGGTGTGTAGAATGTGAGTCGTCTGTTGAGGTAATTCGGGCCTCTTGTCGTGGAGAGCCTTGTGTGCGGTGGTGTGGAGTCTGAACGTGATCCTCTTGTTGACGGGGAGCCAGTGCAGGTCTTTCAGGTGGGCAGAGATGTGGCTGTGGCGAGGGATGTCCAGGATGAGTAGTGCTGAGGCGTTCTGAATGCGCTGGAGTCTTTTCTGGAGTTTGGCTGTGGTTCCAGCGTAGAGGGTGTTCCCGTAGTCCAGATGGCTGGTGACGAGGGCCTGGGTGACCGTCTTCCTGGTTTCGGTGGGGATCCATCGGAAGATCTTTCGGAGCATGCGCAGGGTTTTGAAGCAGGAGGACGAGAAGAGGTTGACTTGCTTGGTCATCGCGAGGGAGGAGTCCAGAATGAAGCCCAGGTTGCGTGCATGGTCCGTTGGCTTGGGTGCGGTGCCCAGGGAAGGGGGCCACCAGGAGTCGTCCCAGGCGGAGGGAGATGGTCCGAGGATGAGGACTTCCGTCTTGTCTGAGTTCAGTTTCAGACGGGTGATCTTCATCCATTCCGCGACTTCTTTCATTCCTTCCTGGAGGTTGGCTTTGGCGGTGGCGGGGTCGTTGGTGAGGGAGCGGATCAGCTGGGTGTCATCAGCGTAGGAGATGATGTTGAGGTTGTTTTGGTGTGCGATGGCTGCGAGAGGGCTCATGTAGACGTTGAAGAGGGTGGGGCTGAGAGAGGATCCTTGCGGAACGCCACAGATGACTTCGGTGGCCGAGGATCGGAACGGGGGGAGGCGGACTCCCTGGGTTCTTCCGTCGAGGAACGGACAAAGGATACTAGTACCTAAGAATACTTGAAAGGATGTGTTATCGCTGAGTGAACTGTCCCCATAGGATATTGTCATTCAGTCCTGATATATGTGTTGAAAGCCTGAAGACCCATAGCCATTCCTTCTTGAGCAGGTTTCTTTCACTGTGAACAAGGTTTAGTAGGTTTTCTAATACCACCCAGTTGAATTCAGTCAATTTGTGACCCTTTCAAATGTAATGTGTTGACAATTTGGTCGTGCTGCGGCCACATCTTAAGTTACTTCTGTGTTCACATATTCTGGTTTTGATTTTGCGACTTGGCAGTTTACAAGGACAGCTTATCATGAAAAACTTGGGAGGTGCTACAATAGGTGAACTGTCAAAGTTTCCATTGGCGGTTGGTCCCCAAAACCACACTTTTGGTAAATTATGTTTGGACAGACGCTACAATTCCTGGACGAGTGGTGGGGATGTTCTGTGGTTTCCTGCGTAGGGGCCTAGTATGGCCTTAAATCTTCATCCTATTATGTGGGAGAACATCAGTTTCTTGAGATTCAGGAAGCCGTTGTTCAAGATTCACAAATTCTTATTTATAATTTTGGTGACCATATTAAGTGCAATGTTATACATTGTTACACAGATTAGAAGTTCCTGTTAGTTTTTGACAGTTTGGATGATTAATCTGTGCACACTTTTGGGGTAAATTCCTGCTGTGAAAGTTCCAAACATTTTCTTTGTTGTTCAGCCTTCGTGGTAGTACATAGTGCAGGAATTTTCATGGATTCTTTACCAGAGGAGGTGGGCACAGCCTTTATAAGATTTTTGTTCCAGCAAGTAAAGAGACAAACTTCTTTCTCTGTCCTTAAGCGTCTTTGAAAGTGCCATGCAGATGCCACTGTATGATGCCTTACAAGTGGGATAAAGGCAATAAATGTACTGATCATTAAGATCATCAGTATGGAATTTCTTTTGTCCGCAGACTGAGCAAGACTTGAAGAGAGATCTTCCACAGTCATAGTGGCAAAATGCCCTTCTCAACAGACCTGTTATTATTATTATTATTATATTTCTTATATAGCGTCAGAATCGACCCCCGAAGGGTTATCTCCGCGCTTGCCTTGGGAACCCGTCCTGGTTTTTCCCTGTGAGATAGCCCCTACAGGGCATCCCCAAGGTGAAAGCCAGGCATCCCGCCGCGGGGGGCCGTTGTGGAGATTAAGCAAGCTTAATGCCCAGAGTTGCAGAGTGTGAATCCATGATTAGGTCAGGCACCGAAGCGAGAATTATCAAGTCCGTGGACATTTGAGCTCAACACCCTGCCGCGTCGGGAATCGAACCCTGGTCCCGGGTCTGACCTCTGCTTCAGGGTCTGCCTGCTCTAACCAGTGAGCCACACTTCTCCACACTGTTAAGACCTTAGTGCTTTGTGAAAGTGTGCACTGATGCCTACGCAGATGCCCGACATATCCAGGACTGGCACTCCGCGTAACAATGTAGTGGTGGCTGCCTTGGCCCTGGTGGAGTAAGCCCTTAGACATTCTGAAGGCTGTTTCTTAGCCAATGTATATCAGATCAATTAATGAAGAGCAATATGCATCGAGAGATGGTCCATTTCTGTAATGCCCGGTTTTCTTTCTCCCCAGAGAACTCCACAAATCACTAATCATCCACACAATGTTCTTTGGTAAAAATCAATAAAAATTAATGAGTGCTCTTTTGGGATCAAAATGATGAATTGTCTCTTCTTTTGGGGGATGAGGCGAAGCGAAGGAGGTCGGGAGGAATAGGGTGGCTGGACCAAAAGAGCCTGAAGTTCACTCGTCTGGCGTGCAGAGGTGATCGCAACAAGGAAGACTATTTGTTTAAGTGATTTAGCACAATGGGCAACTGGTTAGTGACTCAAAGGGGGTTTACATTAGAAATGTGAGAACCAGATTTAAATCCCACTGTGTCTCTTACCTTTTAAGAAACGCATCATACCCAGTTATTTAAACAAGGATGATTGGTCAAGCAAATATAAAAATCCAAAGGGGCAGAAAGGTAACCTTTAACCGTTCCCAGATCTGAGCAAAAACAAAGCAAACGGGGCGTGGCTTGCAGCCGAGCATGGCGGCAGCTTAGAGGATTAGCTCTGTGGTGAGAGCGGCCTCTCCAACGATCCGAATACTCATCCGTGGGACTACAGGTTTCTGTTGGGGTGTACCCGACGCCCAGGACCGGGCGGTGTCAGTGGCAGTGATTCCGGCGGTAATTGATGGCCGGGAGGTAGAGTTCTCACCGGGAGCTCCTGAGGTCTGCACGACTACTGTGGGCCGGGGACTAGCGTACCTGAGGAGCCGGACAGGAAGTGCCGGTGGCCGGGGCAAGACAGACCGGAAGTGCCAGACTACCGGGAAGCGGAGCTGCGGCGCTCCGAGACCCAGCCGACAGAGAGTGCAGGAGGGGCACAAAGGAGCAGACGCAAGAACGGAGCCGCAGAGGAGGTGAGGGCTCCGCAGAGTGTGACCAGGCTACGGGCACAGAGACTCCAGAGGTGCGCCGCAGTAAAGAACAACCCGCCATTTTGCTGGGAAGGCGAACGGCACTTGGGGAGTGCAGGACCTTCCTACTTCATTACAGGGTAGGGTGGTCTAATTAACCCCTTCAGCGCGGCGTGAATTTTCGCGCTGTGCTGAAGGTTCTAATGAGCCTATCGGCTCATGACGGAACGGTTCCGTCATGAGCACAGCTCAACCGACGCTCATGACTGATCCGTTCCGTCATGAGCATGGAAGGGGTTAAGTGTAAGGCGCAGCGGCCGAAAGACAATAGGCCTCACTGATTTGGAGGAGGACTCCCGAAAATGGCACTAGCAATGGGCGATAACTCGTGATCTCCCCGGCACCGCAGCACATGAGAGCAGCATCGGGAGGGTGCTGCCGGACCAGACATACTGACCCCGAGCCGTGCTACCCCATCCGGACGTCATACATGTAGGGCGACATCGGCGCCCTGGGGAGAATCGAGGCGGCACGTAAGAGGCGGTAAAGAGAGCCCCAGGTGACCCGACACACGGCAACCTCCGCAGGGGTTGCAGCGCATCAACCAGCCCCAAGTAGAATTCGGTGCTATTACGAGGGCCTGGGGGACGTACATACTACGGCATTCGGGTCGAGATTAACGGAGCCTCCGTGAACGACCCTGGGACCTTATCATCAGAGATATCCCACACTGGCCCTTGTGTGTGCTGACAAGAACTGAATAAAGTGGCCTGCTTGCTTGAATTATATCTCCTGAACGACAGAACCAGAGAGGAGTGGTCACTGGTGATTCAACGACTGGAGGGGGTCGTTGACACACGCCGACCTCAGATAAGACATTGTAGAGAACCCTAAATACGACACGCCACAGCAGACGCCAAAATGGCGGGAAAGGGCGCCAAAGGTGGCACGACACAAGCGCGCCTCGAGAAATATGCCTATGAAAAGGGTGCGTCCTCCCCACCAGAGGGGAGGCAATCCGGCGGAAAATCAGCGGACGGGGTAGGAGGGAAAAAGGCGACGCTGGATGATGTTATGCGAACGTTGACACAGGTTCAGACCACAGTGGGCTCGATTTCTACTGAGATCACCCTACTAAGAGCAGATCTCCATAAAATATCGGAGAAGGTGGGCTCGCTAGAGGTGGTCACAAAATCGTTGGTGGAAGATGTGTCAGAGCAATGGAACGTGTAACAGCCGAGAACAAAGGGCTGAAAGAAAAGCTTGATGACCAAGAAGGGCGGTCCCGGAGAAACAACATCAGAATCCTGGTAGTTCCGGAATCGAAGGCACAGAAGCGACAGACTTATTCGTAGAAGACTTGATTAAAACAAAACTACAGCCTAGAGGCCTGTCCACCTTCTTCTCGGTTGAGAGGGCGCATAGAGTACCGAGAGGCCGACCAAAACAGGGAGCAGCTCTGAGACCCATCCTAGCAAGATTGTTCAACTTTCGTGACAGGGATGCCATCCTACAGGCAGCGAGGAAGTCTCCTCCTGTTAAGCTGCAAAACGCGACACTGGCCTTCTTTCCAGATTATACGGCGGAGGTCGCCCGGCGTGGACGAACGTTCCTGGAAGTAAAAAGAGAGTTGAGGTCACGATAAATCCAGTACTCAATGATTTTCCCGGCCAGGCTGAGAATAGTAGCAGATAACAAGACTTGGTTCTTCGATACTCCTGAAATGGCTCAAGACTGGCTGGAAGGGTGGAGACCAGCCACTCACCCCCGCCGATCGAACAGGACACAGGATGACCGACACACAAAGGATCGAGCAGGCTCTCGGACTCCGGGGCATGATGAAAGGGAAGACTCACCAGGGAGAGAAAGGGTAGAGGAGGACCCTGAGACGGAACAATGACCAACCGGCGGGTAAAGAACAATTTCTGAACTTGAGAGCTGCCTAAGAGACTGCCATTGGACACTGGGCGAGGGACCTCCGAAGAAAGTACGAGAGGCCGCCGACTGTGGGGTATTCCTCACCTCAACAAGCAAGTATTCTATTTGAGGGATGGGTTAAGCACTGTGCTAAGTTGGGGGGGCGGGCAGTTACAAGTCTGTGTGGAATGAGGGCAGGGAGGGGGTAGTTATGGACGTTCACACCTCAGAACGGGAGGTGTTGTTTGTTAACGAATTGACTCAAGGTAGGAACATACGATGCATGGAAACTGATAACACAAAGACTGTCTTACACAAGCGGCCACGCGAAGGCTTACATGCGGCGCACATGGGTGCTGCATTCCTAGTGAAACATGGCACACAACATACAGGTTGACTCCCTGCAGGGAGGCCTCCAGATGTCACAAGTGACGCCACTACAGCTCATGTCCTGGAACGTATGGGGCCTGGGGGATAAAATCAAGCGGGGACTAGTGGTACAGGGCATTAGGAGAGCGAATCCAACCCTGGTTCTTCTCCAGGAGACACATTTAGTAGGCACGGCAAGCCAGGCGTTAAATAGGAAAGGTTATCATATGATAGTACATTCTGAGTTTACCTCGGGATCAAGGGGGACGGGAATCCTGCTGCGAAAATCATCCCCGTTCATACTTCAGTTTACCAAAACAGATGACCAGGGCCGTTTCGCGGCTGTGCATGGACAATGGGAGGGCAAACCATTGACGGTAGTATCGGTCTACATACCCCCGGCGTTGCATACAATTGCGTTTCCGGATCTGGGGAGGTTCCTCCTAGAACTCCCAGAGGGTGATTTAGTAATAGGGGGAGACTTCAACGCGGTCGTCCATAACACACAAGATAGATTCCCGGTTAGAACACCAACTCCTGGTCCCTCCCGATTTAGCGATTTCCTAGAGGCGCAGGGGCCCAATGGTGCAGAAATATGGACGCGATTATGGTGACTGAGAGGGCTGTGTACGAAAGGAGAGCTCATATGTGACCCTCTGGAAGAGGACGACATAGAAAGCTCAGATGAGGAGGAGGAGAAGAGATGAGAAACGATATTTGAAATCAGGCCGGAGTAAAGTTGAATGGTTGGAGGACACTACGCAATAGGGCAGATACAGGGGGAGATACCTAGAGCAGGGAGGAGCAATGTGGGCGCTTAGACTGGCCGCAAGAGACACATTACACAATTGGGTGCGGTGATAAACCATGTTTGTAATACTACTGAGTCAAAAGTTGAGTTTTGTTAGAAAATGCAAAAGTAAGAGAAAATATGGTATGTAGTGCCATCCTAGTTAAATTGCTGCCGGACCGGAGGTTGTCGGCTAAACAGCTGTGTAATAGATACCAGAAAAGTAATTTTTATAAAAAGCAGCCGGCCTCAGGGTTGTAGGCATGCAGCAGAATATTGTTTGAAACTGTCAATAAAGCTCTTACGAACCAAAAAAAAACAAACAAAAAAAAAAGGAAACACCACCTCATCTGAAAGTTGTGCTTGCAGCGGGTCCATTTAGAAAGAACCTAACCAAGCCTCTAATTTGTCCCAGCACCCATCATATACAGATTTTATTAAAGAATCTCTGGCTGCCAAAATTATATCCACAACCTCAAGAAGAGGATCAACAATCACAGCCTAATCTCCATGCATGTAAGAACAGGAAGGATGAATTGGCTTGGGTGCAGGACCGTGCCTTGCTGCTGCAACAGCACGTCCTCCTGAAGTTGCAGAATGATGGAAGGCAGATGCTTAAGTTCAAATGTTTCGGGTACCACACTCTCCTGACCCAAACCAAAGCTACTAGAATGACGTGGGCCCTGTCGTTCCTGGTCTTATTCAGAACTTGGGGTAGGACAGATAGCAGAGGGAAGGCATATAAAAGGCATGTGCTCCACTCTAGACGGAATGCATCTCAGAGAGAGAGCCTTCTTGGGAACTCCAGCTCACGAGGTGCTGATAGAAAAGGTACTTACTTTTGGTAACTATGTTTCTGGGGTATATTCTATCTACCTACAGACTCCTCACCTTCTAATCTCCCAGCCGTCACACAGAATCCAGCACCTTTTCAATAAGCCTACGAGTTAGTAGGCGAGCCATGGTTCCACTTCAGCGCAAGAAGAGGCAGCTTTGTAACATCATTGAAGCCATATAACACCTCCATTGACATACTTACATCGGTTTCCCATTCATTTGTACGCAACTTCAAGGCAAACTGAAGAGAACAACATCAGCTGACTCAGGTGTAGTATCATGTACAGAATTTGAATCTCATTTAGAAAATTTACTTAGCAATCAGTCATAAAAAGTGGAGGAGGGTGGGTTGGTGAGGAATCTGCCGCCGGATAGAGTATCCACTAGAAAGACCATTACAGAAGGTAATTAACTTTTTCTTCTGATGGATACTTCTACCTGCAGATTCCTCACCTTTTGAATAGAGTACCCAAGCAGTACATGACCAGGAGGTGGGTACATGACTAGTTACACTAGGAAACCCTGTAGGACTGAAATGCAAAGAGAGCTTCACTTAGCACTTGGAAATCTAGGCAGTTTGCTTTGCAAAGGTACAGAGGGAAGCCAGAGTTGCCTACTTGCAGACTCCCGCAACTGGGCTTCTCGTGCCAGAGCAGAGGTAGAAACCTCCACGCTAACAGAATGAGCACTGATGCCTTCCAGTGGCTCTTTGTGGGTTAAGGCGTAGCACATTTGTAGGCACAAAATGACTGAACATGATCATTTCCTCTTGTGTATTGCCTTGCTCTTGAGCTTGCCTACATACCTGATGAACAGCTGGTCTTCAATTTTGAACTCCTTAGTACTGTAAACATAGAAGCTGACCGTTCTCTTGAGCCTCTCCCTCCTTCCTGGGATGTGAAGGGGGAAAGAAGTCCAATAAGGTTATGGATTGGCTTAGATGAAGAGTGTAAACATCTTGAGCAGTAAAGTAGCAATGGTTCTGGGAACCAGCTTGTTGTGGAAAAAACAGAAGTGGAGAGTTTTTTTATACTTAGCACCTGAAATTCACTAAGATGCCTTGCCGACGTAATGGCAATGAGAAACACTGTCTTAAAAGTAAGCAGTCGCAAATGGCAACTGTGCAAAGCCTCAAACAAAGCACACAAAAAAAGTTAGATCGAGATTCAGGTCCCATTGTGGAATTATGAATGGCGATAGAGGAAATTTAGCCAAGAGACATCTCAAAAACCTTATGATTATGGGGTATCTGAAGAGGAATGGTAGATCCGGAGACGGAGAAAGGCTGATAAATTGCTCTTGACCATGCATAATGCACATTCTTGTTGAGCAAGTAAAAGGGCTAACCGTAAATTAACCTATAATCAGGCCTGAAGAGGGTCTAATGCAGGGGTCTCCAAACCGGTCTTGGAGGGCCGGATTCATGCCAGATTTTTTAAATCACTACATTCATCTCAATGGGGATATCCCAAAAATCTGGCATGGATCAGGCACTCCAGGACCGGTTTGGGGACCCCTGGTCTAATGAATTGTCTGTACACCATTTCATGAACCTACTCCATCTCCCAGAATATACTTTTTTGGTGGAATTCCACAACAACCAACTCTACCAGATCCTAAGCCAATTCCTCCAGAGCCGCAACCGATGAGACAGCACACACTGCCTGTAATGGAATTTCCTCCACGACAACAATCAAGAAGGGAGGCGCAGTACCTCATAGAGGAAGGAAGATTCTTTTTAGGTGACTCTGACCCCAGTGAAAATCCCTGTCCAGAAACGGAGAAGGGCAGTCTTCAACCAAGAATCCAGAATTTCAAGGACTAAAGGACGCTAGTGGTCTAGACATTTCACCTGAATGGGACTACCTCAACCAGAGGTAACTTCTTATCAGACCATTATTAAAAAGGTGGTGGATACATTTTATCTTCAGCTTCCCTCCATGGAAACCAAAGCAAACACCTTGATTGAAGTACTTCATGGCACTTCCCATGCTGCAGAACGTGGTTTACCCTTTAATGAAGCTCTTACTAAGCCCATTTTAGCTATTTGGGAGAAACCAATGCCTTCCATTGCTCTGCACCGTGTAATTGCACCAACATGCAGGCGACCCAGCGTTTCTGTCATCACACCCATCACTATATGGCCTTGTAGCCCAGGCATTCCGCTCCTCGAAGCTCTTTCCAGGCAATTTCCCTACAAATCCATCAAATAGAATCCAAGAAGATAGAGCAATTTGCCAGAAAATGTTTTCTGCAGGCAGTGTCTACCACTTCAGGGGGTAAAGAAAAGGAATTCAGGTTACCCCACTTAATATACAGGCATGAAGGTGCAGGCTCTGGAGGCTGGAGTGCAGAACCTCCCTCTGCAAATGCAAGAGTAGGTCTAACGGGAGGAATATGGAGCGGAGGGCAGAGGGAGAGGTGCATCAGGTTTCACACCACACCCTTCAAGGTCAGCCAGAGACTATTAGAATGGGTAGGGCAAAATTGAGGTGGATCTGCCTCAAAACCAGAGTTATCAAGGGTATAGGAGGAAATGCATATTGAATCTGAAAGCTCCACTTCAAGCCAAACTCATCCCCCAATGCTCCTGGCAATGGTACTGGAGGGCACAGAAATTCAGGCAGTGTTGTCATGAGTGGCAAAGAGACTCACCAGAGAACTACAATATTGGCTGAAGATGTGCTGGATGAAGTCAGTCTCCACTCGTGATCAGCAAGAGGATGCAGATTGCCACTGTACTCTTGCACATTTATTAAACCCGTCAGATGGTTGTCTATGACCCAAATCAGATGGTGCTGCACCCCAGACCTAAGGCACAGAGCTTCTCGGAAGAGACGATGCAATACTACTCCCGACTCCTGGAGCCGGCATCTTGTCCATAGGAACCACAGGCACCAGATTCTCCATGGGTATCTCCACAAGTTCTTGTTCTGAAGAGGACTGTTGTGTAGGAGAGGAGCACTCTTTAGACTTATCTTTTGAGGAGGGTCATTGTTTGGAGTCATGTAGTCCCTTTTTCTTAAGTATGCGCTTCCATGACTTCAAGGAGGGTGGCGATTCTGGGGTCTTTGAGCTCGGTCTGGACTTATACTTTACTTGATGTTCAGCCTTGGCTTAGGCCATACACATCTTGGCTTCCTGTTCCTTGATGGCTTTTGGATGCATATTCTGAGAGGGACTGCAGGCCTCTACATTGCGGTCCGACCCCTAAGTGCAATAGGCAGATGTCATGTGGGACCTTGATGGAACTTTGCCCATCACGGCACAGTTTAAACCCTGATCATTTAGAAGGTGACATACTGTACCACACCTCAAATTTTTCATAGAATTTTGGAAATATTGACATATGTTGACAATTTTTCTCAGGACGTCATGAGAAGTTTGTTTCTGAAGGTGGACCCTGCACCCCCTATCAGCGCAGAGAGTTACTGAAAAGTTGCCAGAATCAGTCTGACATCTAGGATATTCAAAAGGTGAGGAATCTGAAGGTAGAAATATCCATCAGGAATTGCTCTTTCTATGCGTTGGCAAAGCGTTCGAGCCAAGGCTCGCCCCACTGTCAGAAGATACCCTGTGCCACCTTCATGTGTAACTGCCAATTGTGATCTCCAGGCTTAATTTGTTTGCCCTGGTGTTGGGGGCGCTAGGTGGCGCAACTGCGGAATGGTCGCCGGCTAACGAGGCTCCCGCAGTCCGGTAGCCTGTATTACATTTATCCTTAAAGTATGTTCCTGTAAATACCCACATTTGGTGGGAAAAGGTGGCGGAACTGGTGTGTGCACGACTGCGGAACGTCCGACGGGCGGTGTCACGGATGCGAGTCTGATTCGCGCCATAGACTGCTGCAGCGGTGGCGATCAGGGACCCGACTGGAGCCGAGACCGGGTGACAGCAACCACTCGAGAGCCGTGGTGCCCACGAGGCGCATAGGCCGCACAGCATTTGCAGACCCCAACAACGCTCACCATACGGCGGTAGGTGTCGGGACCTCGCGGCTTGGACGGATGAAGTGGGCTGAGATCTGACCGGCGTCTGGTCATTGGGAAAGCAGCAAGATAAGCGGCAGCTGCAACAACGGTGTTGAGGAGGGAACCATGGCGGCGGCCATGTTGCTGATGTGCAAGTAAGATGCTACTGGAGATAGCTCCATAACGACCCTAAATCTGCCAGTGGCGATAGACACGGGTGAACTGTGCAGAGTGGACATAGCGGCGGGGGCTGGGACTCTCCATCACCACATCACTGGAGTTTATAGCCCATATGCTGGGAGTGCATGCTAAAGAAGGCATTTTGAGGGGGCTAAGTAACATGGCGGCGAGCAGCCTGGAGGCCATACGAGTGCAGCGATCAGCATAGAGAACTACTACAGAAAGCGGAGAGTACACTGTGACCCACTGGAGGTGTAGCTGAAGCGCATAATATAGCAGTAGGAGACACCGCGCACAGGGTAGCTAGGCCTGAACACTGGAATGTGGGCGCAAAGGGAGACAGGCCATTGCTGAAGGAGACGCGGAAGGCTGTTGGATCCCACACGTAGTACGTGATATGTAGGTTGGTGTTGAATTGGAGACTTTTCCCCGGGGGTCATCATTGCCCTGCTCTCTGCCCAGAGAACAACAAAAGGCGAAAGGTCGCGGCGACACTACTGACAGGGTACAAGCACATTACGGACTGGCTAAGGGGATTTGCGTACTTGGGATACCTCCTGTTGGGGAAAGGAGAACTACGACATACGACGATACTGTGCCTGGATGACTCGCCGTGTCGCTCTTGAACGCGTCCCCTGTTGACATTCTACATACTGTGGTTGGAGAGAGCCCCCTCTCAGTCTCCACATACCCTATAGAGGGTGCTACAATTGTGTACCTTGTGTTGCATAAGTACTGTATAGGCGTGTACCTGGTCTACTGAGGATCGACGATACGGTGACAGTATGGGCCGTCCTGATCCCCACCAACCGCGGCTCACGTTTGAGAACAAACGAGCTCCCAAACAAGCTCTAACTGAAGAAGTACCAACTGAGGAGGAGATGCTGCCTGGGAAAAGCACGGATAAGGGTGGAGAGCTACAAACAATACTAGCAGAAATGCAACAAGGGTTTGCAACTATAGCGACGAAGATGGACACATTAACGACCCGTATCGATGGTATATCCCAAAAACTTGCTGGCCACGAAAGTAGGCTCAAAGAAGCGGAACAACGCATATCCGACCCTGAAGAGGTCACAGAACAGCTCAAAACGGCTATGACCCAAATGGACAAACTCATGCATATAATTGACGTGAAGAATTAGGACATCGAAGCCAGAAGCCGCCGCAATAACGTGCGCATTTTGGGAATACCCGAAAGTACAAACACGGGACGTCTTGAACAGTATGTGGAGAAGATGCTCATGGCAATCACAGAGGAGGGTGCCCTATCGGCTCAATTTATAGTGGAAAGGGTGCACAGAACGTTGGGACCTCGGCCACTTCCCGGAGCCTCACCTCGCCCCATAATAGCTCGCCTGTTGAATTATCGAGATCATGATGTGGTTCTGAAGGTGGCGAGGGACAAACGGCAGCTTAACTATTTGGGAGTTCAATTTACCATTTCTCCGGATTTTACTGCTCGCGTACAGGAAGAGCGCCGGAAGTTTAATGGGGTGAAGCAGAAGCTTTGACAGGAACAGGAAGATTACGCTCTCCTATACCCGGCGCGACTTCGTATTACACACCAGGGAAAGCAAAGTATCCACACCACAACGCAATCAGTTGAAAAGTTACCTAAAGAGCTGAAAAGACGAAAGGCCGCCGCATCAGCAGAAACTGAATCTACTCAACTGCAACTGTCAGATGTGGAATAATCGACTGCCATCTTGCAGAGCTCTTCGGGCAGAGACGTACCCGCTAGCAATCACATATGTAATGGACATGGGTGGAAGGGGGGGCAGGGGAGGGGGCTGGTGGCTCGATTGGGGGGCCTCGGTGGGTGGGGGTGGAGAAGGAAATGAATCCGGCTCCTATGTTGATTATGGAAGCACAAGAGGAAATATTGGACAGTATTGGACTATGGGAGGAAGCAGAACTGTTGTGGACATTGTGGTTGTATGTCAGAAATATCATGCTTACTCCTGATGGGTGAATCATCAACAAACAATTGTACAGTACTATCCTGGAATATACGAGGCCTTAAGGATGCTCGCAAATGCAGACAAGTTTTAGCCTACTTAGATAGACATAAGGTAAATGTGGTACTGTTACAGGAGACGCATATACCCCCTCAAACCAATCCCTCCTTTGCTAGCAGGTGGGCAGGTGTCAGGGTGTTTTCTAATTACTTGTCCGATGCTAGAGGCACAGCTATCTTGATACATCGAACAATTCCCTTCACACTCTTGGGACAACTAATTTTTTTTTGTATTTTTTTTTTTTTATGTAGTTTATAGAGCGCACAGCGCTAGATCCTGAGTCTCTAGGGGGGAATAAGGAATAAAGAACATGGGGAGCAGCAGGGAGAAATCAGAGTCCAGAGAAGAGCCAAGTTTTGAGCCAAGTTTTGAGTTTGGCTCGGAAGATGGATTCGGAAGGACAGAATCTCAGATCGATTGGCAGAGCGTTCCACCATTTTGCCGCAATGACACTGAACCCTCTGCCACCCATTCTAGATAGTCTAAAACGGGGAGAGATCAGGAGGCGGAGGTCATTGGATCTCAAGGATCTGATGGAACGAGATATAGAGACACGTTTTTTCAAGTAGTTGGGTCCGAGGTCGTTGATGGCTCGGTAGGTAAGGGTAAGGATCTTGAACTGGATACGGCTGGCCACTGGAAGCCAGTGAAGCTCCTTACGATACGCGGAAACTGATTGACGGTAGGGAATGTTACCAATCAATCTAGCCGCCGCGTTCTGGACAATCTGAAGCCGATCTAACAGATACTGGGGGGCACCAGCATAGAGGCTGTTAGCATAATCCAGGTGGGACGTGATGAGGGCATGGGTGACTGTGCGGCGGGAATCCAGAGGCAGATAGGGAAGTATTTTTTTGATCATGCGCAACTTCAGGAAGCAGGCAGAGGTCACTTTATTGACCTGAGTTTTGCATGAGAGGGAGTCGTCAAACTGGAAACCCAGGTTACGTGCAGAGTGAACAGGAGAGGGAGCAGGATTAAGTGCCGTGGGCCACCACCAAGAAGAGGGGATGGGATCTTTCTGATTGAAGAACAGCACCTCCGTCTTGTCTGCATTTAGTCGGAGGTGGTTATCAGTCATCCAGACACTGATGTTGTTGAGGCATTGGCGGAAGTTGGTGAATGCGGAGTCCGAGTGGTCTCTGAAGGAGAACACCAGCTGAGTATCGTCAGCATAGGAGACCACCCTGACTCCGTAGGACTCCACAACGTCGGCCAGAGGGGCAAGGTAGACGTTAAAGAACAGGGGGCTGAGGGCGGAGCCCTGGGGCACGCCGCAAGACAGGGGTTTTTCATCCGATTTGAAGGGCCGCAGCAGTACCCTCTGACTTCTTCCCGAAAGGAAGGACTCGATCCAGCTAAAGGCAGTGCCGCCAATGCCAATCTGTTTGAGTCGGTCGAGGAGGATGGGGTGGGAGACCGTATCGAAAGCTGCTGACAGGTCGAGGAGGACCAGCATGGCCTCCTCGCCCCTGTCCACGCATTCCCGAATGGTTTCTGATACTTCCAGTAATGCCGTCTCAGTGCTGAATCCCGCTCTGAATCCGGATTGCGAATCGTGCAGTAGGGAGTGGTTTTCCAGATATTCCGTGAGTTGCAACTGAACGGCTTTTTCCAGGACTTTTGCGGGTTTGGGGAGAAGAGAGATGGGGCGATAGTTGGCGAAAACCGTGGGGTCGGCATCCGCCTTTTTTAGAATAGGAATCACCAAGGCCTCCTTCCAAGTGGTAGGGAAGAAGCCATGGTGTAGGGAGGCGTTCCAGATGGAGAGGAAGGCGCAGGCTAGCGACGGCGCCAGTTCTCCCATGAGTTTCGCCAGGACAGGGTCAGTGGGGGCGCCGGATTTGCACTGGGTGAGTAACCTAATCGCCTCGTCCCGGTTGAGTTTATTGAAGGAGAGGAGAAACGGAGAAGCAGGGGGGCTAGAGGGGAGAGGCAGGGGGACTAGCCCTTTAGGGAAGGAGACACAGAGTTTATTTATTTTATCGAGGAAGTAATCTGAGAGTCCCTCGCATAGAGCCTGACTCGCAGTGTTCTGAGTGGCTCTAGCCGGTGGATTGATAAAATCTTTGACGATGGTGAAGAGGGTTTTAGATGAATTTTTGGCGTTGGTGATTTGAGAAGAAAAATGGGTTTTCATAGCGATTTTTTTTTGTTTGAGGAATTCTTTCAGTGTGGATCTGTAGGTAAGTTTAGCTTCAGGGTCGTAATTTAGTCTCCACTTGCGTTCAAGTGCTTTGCATCTGCTTTTCTCCTCACGGAGGGAGGTAGAGAACCATGGGGCGGAGGGTCGAGATCTTGTGGAGGTTATTACTTTCTGGGGAGCAATGGAGTCAATAGCATTGACAAGGGCAGCATTCAGCCTAGAGACAGTTCCATCAATATCCGAAGAGAGGTGCTCCGTCTGGAAGTGGAATACCGGGTCCAAGGTGGTACAAGTGACCTTGTGCCACTTTCTTCCCAACTCCTTCCTGGGGACCAGGGGGACAGTTTTCCGACCTAGGATCAGGGAGAAGGGGATAAGATAGTGGTCGGACCAAGTGAGGGGGAGGGGTGAGAGGACTGTAATAGTCGAAAAGTTGGAGAAGATGAGGTCCAGGGTATGACCAGCCACATGAGTGGGACCGTTGACTAATTGTTTGAGGTTCAGGCTTTCCATAGTTTCCAACAGATTGTTAGCCTTCACGCAGAGAGGGTTGTCTACGTGGAGGTTGAAGTCACCTAGGACTAGGAAATATTGGTGTTTGAGGGATAGATCAGCCAGTTGGTGGGTGAGGGCAGTGAGAGAAGGGGAGGTGGCGGTAGGGGGATTGTAGACTAATGTGCCAGCCAGTATGACTGCCGCGGAGTCAGATAAGGAGAAGTACATGGCTTCAATTATACCAATGTTAGTGAGTTTGGTGAAAGTCAGCTGAAGATGGGATTTGAGGATGACGGCTAGTCCGCCTCCAGCTTTACCACCAGCCCGGTTCATGCACTTTATATCGTATCCTGGGGGGATGGCCAGATAGATATCCGGAGAGGAGGAATCAGAGATCCAGGACTCAGTGAGGAATAGAATATCCCACTCGTCTGAGGAGATAGACATCCAGATGTCGTTGGCATGGCGGGGGAGAGACCGGCAATTGATCAAGTCAGCTTTCAGAGTCCGGTGGTTAGACGAGGGGGGCTGCGGTGCGAGACGAGGAGGCAGGCAAGATTGGTAGGGCGGGAGAGTGAAGTTGCAATGAGCGCAGTGGTAGGGAACTGATTCTAAGTGGTCTGGGTTGCAACGGGTGATAGCCGAGCACGAGGTGGAGTTTAGTAGGTGTAGTTGAGTGTTGGTCCAACACGTGCGGGTAGAATCAGTGGAAGAGGCAGGGGGTCTGGCCCTGGGCCCGGTCCAGGCCCGGACGGGCCCAGACGGGCTTGCCTTTGGCGCGCCTTCGGCGCGCTGACGGCGCGCCCGCTGCGCCCGTCCGCTGCGCTTCCTTGCGAGGCACATAATTTATGTCTGAGGGGAAGGGCGTCGTGGGGGTGTGGCCAGCTGAGGTGGGCGTGTCAAACGTGGCGCCTCGCCCTCAGTGATGGCGAAGTGCAGGACTCGTTGCAGCGCTAGATCCGCTGTTCGTTATCAGGGGTAAGTGAGTTAAAATGGCAAGTTATCACACAGCATAAGTATTAAAATCAGAGGTTCACTCCCGGCTTCCGCCTCAGGAGACTCGAGAATCACAGTGTCGCGCTCACCAGCTGCGCGCACTTATAAGGTAGCAAGGGGGCGTGGCCACCTGAGGTGGGCGTGTCAAACGTGGCGCCTCGCCCTCAGTGATGGCGAAGTGCAGGACTCGTTGCAGCGCTAGATCCGCTGTTCGTTATCAGGGGTAAGTGAGTTAAAATGGCAAGTTATCACACAGCATAAGTATTAAAATCAGAGGTTCACTCCCGGCTTCCGCCTCAGGAGACTCGAGAATCACAGTGTCGCGCTCACCAGCTGCGCGCACTTATAAGGTAGCAAGGGGGCGTGGCCAGCTGAGGTGGGCGTGTCAAACGTGGCGCCTCGCCCTCAGTGATGGCGAAGTGCAGGACTCGTTGCAGCGCTAGATCCGCTGTTCGTTATCAGGGCTAAGTGAGTTAAAATGGCAAGTTATCACACAGCATAAGTATTAAAATCAGAGGTTCACTCCCGGCTTCCGCCTCAGGAGACTAGAGAATCACAGTGTCGCGCTCACCAGCTGCGCGCACTTATAAGGTAGCAAGGGGGCGTGGCCAGCTGAGGTGGGCGTGTCAAACGTGGCGCCTCGCCCTCAGTGATGGCGAAGTGCAGGACTCGTTGCAGCGCTAGATCCGCTGTTCGTTATCAGGGCTAAGTGAGTTAAAATGGCAAGTTATCACACAGCATAAGTATTAAAATCAGAGGTTCACTCCCGGCTTCCGCCTCAGGAGACTCGAGAATCACAGTGTCGCGCTCACCAGCTGCGCGCACTTATAAGGTAGCAAGGGGGCGTGGCCAGCTGAGGTGGGCGTGTCAAACGTGGCGCCTCGCCCTCAGTGATGGCGAAGTGCAGGACTCGTTGCAGCGCTAGATCCGCTGTTCGTTATCAGGGGTAAGTGAGTTAAAATGGCAAGTTATCACACAGCATAAGTATTAAAATCAGAGGTTCACTCCCGGCTTCCGCCTCAGGAGACTCGAGAATCACAGTGTCGCGCTCACCAGCTGCGCGCACTTATAAGGTAGCAAGGGGGCGTGGCCAGCTGAGGTGGGCGTGTCAAACGTGGCGCCTCGCCCTCAGTGATGGCGAAGTGCAGGACTCGTTGCAGCGCTAGATCCGCTGTTCGTTATCAGGGGTAAGTGAGTTAAAATGGCAAGTTATCACACAGCATAAGTATTAAAATCAGAGGTTCACTCCCGGCTTCCGCCTCAGGAGACTCGAGAATCACAGTGTCGCGCTCACCAGCTGCGCGCACTTATAAGGTAGCAAGGGGGCGTGGCCAGCTGAGGTGGGCGTGTCAAACGTGGCGCCTCGCCCTCAGTGATGGCGAAGTGCAGGACTCGTTGCAGCGCTAGATCCGCTGTTCGTTATCAGGGGTAAGTGAGTTAAAATGGCAAGTTATCACACAGCATAAGTATTAAAATCAGAGGTTCACTCCCGGCTTCCGCCTCAGGAGACTCGAGAATCACTGTGTCGCGCTCACCAGCTGCGCGCACTTATAAGGTAGCAAGGGGGCGTGGCCAGCTGAGGTGGGCGTGTCAAACGTGGCGCCTCGCTCTCAGTGATGGCGAAGTGCAGGACTCGTTGCAGCGCTAGATCCGCTGTTCGTTATCAGGGGTAAGTGAGTTAAAATGGCAAGTTATCACACAGCATAAGTATTAAAATCAGAGGTTCACTCCCGGCTTCCGCCTCAGGAGACTCGAGAATCACCTAATAGATAAAGCTGGAAGATATGTGATATTGTGGGGGAGATTGAACTGGCTCCTGGTGTGACTGACGCCAGACATCTGGCCAGGACTCAGTCTGATCATTGTCCGGTCCTGATTACGCTGGCTTTGCCGGGCTATGATTGTCCCCGGCGTCCCTGGCGGCTACAACCAACTGACCTCTTAGATACAGTCTTTCGCGAAGAACTACGGGAAGCATAGAGGATTTTTTTCCTCGAAATAAAGACACGGTGGACAGTGTTGAGACGGTGTGGGAGGCCTCCAAGGTCACAGTTCGGGGGGTGGTGTACTGCCAAAAGTTTTGGGGTATTACGAGATACCCAGCGCACGATACGTAAGTTAGAGGCAGAACTGAAAGGACTGGAGAGACAGATATTGAGGGAAGGTACAGGACATGCGCACCAACAGTTTCGAACCAAACTCTCGGGAGTATGAGGAGGAGGCGCTGCGGGAAGTGAATTTTAGAAACAAATATTGGATAGCTCGCAAATATGGTGAGGGAGAGAGACCAGGGAGAGAACTGTCTATGGCGGTGCGGACTGCTCGGGGTAGTAACACCATCTTAGAACTCAATGATGCAGGAGGGGAGGCTTGTCAGGATAATGAACGAATTTTAGCTGCTCTTCAAACACATTACAAGCACTTATGTACTACTCAGTCCACCGGGGAAATTGATTTAGAATGTTTTTTGGGCGAGGTGGCCTTATGCTGGCTGAGTGATGTACATAGAACATTCCTAAGGGCGCCAATTAAATTGGATGAGATTCGATACGCCATAATGTTTCTTAGTAACGGGAAGGCACCGGGCTTAGACGGGATCCCAGCTGAATTCTATAAATGCTATATAGATATAATGGCCCCAGTGTTAAAAGAAGTGTTTGAAGACTCTCTGGAGGTGGGGATACCGCCCCGGTCTATGCGAGAGATGGTGAGCACATCTCTCCTGAAACCGGGTAAAATTCCTACGCAATGTGATTCCTACCGGCCATTATCTTTAATAAACTGTGATGCTAAGATTCTGGCCAAAGTCTTGGCTGCGCGACTGTCACTCCTAATGACCTGAATAATACTCCCCGGGCTTTGTCCCGGCGAGAGCAACGTCCCATTGCGTACTATCTTCTCACTCATACAAACCGTGGCCCCGGAAGTCCCGCTCGCTGTTGTTTTCTTAGACGCTTCTAAGGCGTTTGATTCCGTGGAATCGCAATATCTTTTCACTGTTTTACGGAAAATAGGCTTCCTGCCACTTTTTGTGGAGTGGGTACAGTTATTATATACCGAGCCCACGGCAAAAGTACTTGCAAATGGTCACCTCTCGGAGTCCTTAAAGATAACTAGGGATGTCCACTGTCTCCCCTTTTGTTCGCCATCGCGATAGAACCACTGGCGGGTCGTATACGATAGCTACATCAGGACAGGGCTTTTCGCTGCTTTCAACGACAACTATCCATCTCATTGTATGCTGATGATGTCACACTCTACGTCACGGACCCACAAAATAAATTAAATGCCCTACTGAGGGAGTTTGTTGACTTTGGTAGAGAATAGTGCATAGACTGCAGGGGTCTTTACTCTATGCGGCCCGAATGCCCCTTACATATCATCCCCGGGTAGCACTACTACAAGAAGTGGGCTTTCAGAAACTGAGCGGACGACTCAATATAGCCACATGGGGGGACCTGTTTATAGGAGGTGAATTTCGCTCTTGGGAACAGTTCTTTGGTGAATATACCACTAACCCTCTGGAGGTTTTTTATTATATAAGATTGAGGGAAAGTATGAAGGCCTAGCTCCCAGAATACCCAAAGGAGCCGCTATGCACTACTCCTCTGAATGTTGTATTATATAACACTGATGGCGCACATTTGGTCTCTGGCATCTACAGTAGTCTTCGTAGCCATACTCAGGAAGTGACAGGCACGGCTAAGACACATTGGAATACATATCTAGAAAGGGAGGTGAATGATGAGCAATGGCAATATTGCTGTGGAGGTACAGGAAACATAACGTCCAGCTGTCGTTTCAAAATCATTCATTATAAATTCCTACACAGACTTTACTATACCCCTGCCCGTAGGTACAGGTTTCATCTAGCTGACACGGATTGCTGGGAACGTTGTTGATAACCCGGAGCTGGCTTCTTGCACCTGGCGTGGGAATGCCCTCAAGTAGGGCAGTACTGGGGACAGGTCCATGAAGCGCTGGAACTAATGCTCGCTATTAATATTGATATAGACCCCCTGATATTTTTGTTAGGCTACACGGCACAGATACCGAGGGGCAGCAGGAAATTCTTGGACGTGTCATTACTCTTGGCCAAAAGGAGACTCGCATGCAGATGGGGGAGAGGGCGTACCCCTAAATTCAAGGAATGGGTTCAGGATATGATACATTGCCAAGAACAACATAGGATACATGCAGAAACTCAGCCTGAGACTTCTAGGCCGACAGATATATGGGGTCTGTTGCAAACATACCTGCTACAACTGGGTACACCGACAGACTAAGCCCATATCCCTGAAACGGAAGTGCAAGAGGGAATTGACTAGGTCACACTTTCCAACTGAGAGATACAGATTGAATATTGCTAAATTACTGAAGGGATATGTTAGCCTCATTCGCCTGGGGTAAGATCCAACATACATAGGATGCTGTGGTCCAAATGTGTTGGCTGTACTATTAGTGAGAATTGGTATTACTTGTGCCTAAACTGTCTCGAACTATGTACCTCTATGAACATGATGTATCATGTCACCCTTCTGTTTATGTTACATATGCCACAATGATCCATTCTTTATGTATTCCATATCGCGCTGAAAGAATGATATGTCTGTATGGTATTTTGCAAAATTCAAAAATAAAGGTTTAAAAATAAATGTGTTTGCCCTGGTGTTTAAAGAGACACAGAGCCTGTTGGCACAAGACACAGGACCCAACCCCACACTTCTCCTTGCTGTACAACTGGACGATGATGCGGTCAGTGAGAACATGCACCAGTTATACCTTGATGGAGGGCAGTAAGGCCTTCATTGCCAAGTGAATCGCCCGCAACTTCAGCAAATTGATGTAAGTTGGGTCTCTGCTGGAGATACTGGCTATGCAAATCTTCACTATGACAACATCCTAGCATACCAAATTGACACACTCTAGGAAGTTCTGAATGAACAAGGCACACAGATGCAAAAAAGATTTTCACTGAGGCTGACAGGTAATTGCGCAAGATCCCTTTCTTGGTTAGGATGCCTGAAGCATTCTCCCCCTATGCTTCTACAAGGTACGCTCTTGATACTCAAGTAACTTTCCCAACAGTTTGCCACTTGTGCATCAATTAAGAAGGCAGAAACAAATAATGCTTCTCAGTCTAGGTATCATGGTTCTCGGACAAACTCTGACACTTCTTAAGTCCCTACCTTCACGTCATACCTTCAGAAAAGAACTGAAATCGAATTCCCTCTCCTGAGGTAACTATGCAAGTCCTCGGTATTTCCATCGAATTTTGAAGTGCAATCTAAGCTACTGGTCAACTCTCCCCTTACATGATTCCAGTACCTACTGAGCTCAATACAAATGTAAACTATCAACACATTTAAGGTTAAGTAACTTTGCAATTAATATTAAGAGTTAAAGCCTTAGTTTTAAAAACAGCTCTTTGCATTCTCAATTCAACCACTGTCAAAGAACACATTTACAAATTTCCTATCAGTAGTGTTTAAAAGTTTACTTACTGGTCGAGTTGACAGCAGGTTCCTGAGGAGACCCAACGTCTTCATTAGTACATTTACATCACAGTCTGAGAGCAATCTAAATAACTGCTCAGTACTCAGGCCTCTTAAGATATCAGTCTTTATTTTTTGTTCTGCTTGAAACGCCATGTTCTGATCAAAAGAGAGAAGTATACATCAACAATGACTCCCTGGCAACATTTACGTTATCACAGATTTTCAAGATGTTGTGAGTAGTGCAAGGCATAGCCTTTGCAGAAACATACATAAACATTTCAACTTTAAAATTTTAACAAGTCACGATGATTACAAGTGTTCCGGTTAAGGGGGCTAGGTGCATTTGAGAGTTGGTAATTCAGCACCTATGGAGTTAACATACAGGAGATCTTGTTAAAGCCGAGCTCTGAAATCAATGCACTATTACGGTTTGAAGTCTGGGTAATGGGGAATTACCAGGGAAATTGAGAATTCCAGGTCCGATTGCCACGTGTATTCATCATTCTCCCCACAGCAGTTTCCCTTCGAGAAACAGGACAGTTTAGGGTTACTGGAATTAGGAGGTCAGTGAAGTTACCAGCAAAATCGGGAATTACAAGCATTAAAGAATAATGGATTTCTCGAACATTTAAATGCATTTCCCATTAAGTGAGGGGGCGGGAACTAGATTCCTGATGTTAATGTTATCAAGGAGAGGTTTAATCTAATGGGCCCATTCGAAAAATATTAATTACAAAATAATCACAACTGAGTTGTGACAATGGTAGGTAAAGTAAAAAAAGCGATATTTCACTTGCCTTCCACTGTAACCAGCAGCATACATTTCAGAAACAGGAGTAGAGGGTGGCGTAATTATAACTCCTCAGCCAGTCAGTCTCACCTTCCTAATAAGACCCACCAATCTTACTACTCACAAGTTTGGCAACTGTTTGCTGCTGCAACATGCCCATAAAATCCTTCCCGATTACAATGGCTAGATTTTTAAGGCCCCAGCTAGGATAAAAAAAATAAACATAAAATTTATATAAAGCCTTTAAAATAAGTAGAAGTACCTGACACAATCTTCGGAGACTATACGGGGTGTTGTACATGACTAGTGGAACTGAGACCTAACAGACGGCATTGATGGCGCTGGACGCATCAATGGCCTTTGATAGCATCGAGTGGAACTATCTGTTCATGGTCATCCAAAGGCTGGGTTTCGGTCCAAACTTCTGTGATTGGGTTGGACTCTTGTATGAGATGCCCATGCCCACGCCAAGGCACTATCCAGATCCTTTTGATTGCGTAGAGGCACTAGACAGGGGTACCCCTTGTCCCCACTCCTGTTTGGTCTTGCACTGGAGCCGTTGGCACACTGGATCAGGAGGAATCCCACGATATGGGGTATAGCGACACCAAGGGGTTGGGAGGAGCGTATTTCCCTTTACACCAATGATATTGTTTTCTATCTTGCACAACCTTACTACTCAATAGCGTGAGTACTACATATCTTCGAGCTATTCGGTAGCTATTACGGCTACAATATTAATTGGTCAAAGTCAGTGATTGTTTCACTGTCGGGTCCCCCGCAGGGTTCCTACATGATGTTCGGCCCCAGTGGTGTCGGAGGGCTTTAAATACTTGAGCGTCTATGTTACGTGAGACCAGAAGGTGTCATCAGTGATGTCATGAGTAATGTCACTGACCATGTCATGAGTGATGTAATATGTGACGTCATCAGCAGTGCATTGCAGGCGCGTAAGTTATAGTGAATCCAACTAACTATAACGTGGGAATTTCAATGGTTTTATGTCAGTAAAATTTCCAGCTAACTATAACTGGTGTGAAACCTATGGTTTTTTCAGTGAATTTAATAGGTTTTTTAAATGCTAATTCCTAACTATAACTGGTGTGAAACCTATGTTTTTTTCAGTGAATTTCAAAGGTTTTTTAAATGCTAATTCCTAACTATAACTGGTCTGAAACCCATGGTTTTTTCAGTGAATTTCATAGGTTTTTTAAATGCAAATTCCTAACTATATATAAGGCCCCAAACCTATGTTTTTTTCAGTGAATTTCAAAGTTTTTTAAATAGCGAATGTCTATAGCTATGAAATGTAATATTTTAGAAAATGAATCCTATATTATATTTCTATTTAAAACAATTTTTTAAATGTATATTGTTTTTTTTTTTTTTGCCCTGGAGCGCTCCCGGTGCGCGCCCCGGTGAGCGCCCCGGAAAGCGCAGTGTTTTGAAGCGCCCCGGTGCGCGAACCGGGAAGCGTCCCGTTAGCGCCAATGTCGCGAACGAAAACATGAGTGTGACGTATCGCGTAGCCGCGTGATACGCACGCCGTAAGCGCACCCGGATGCACTCGAGCAAATACGATCGCGCAACGTAAGCATCTGACGCGCTTACGCGCGCCCCGGGGCGCGTAGCGTAAGCGCGTCGGGTCATGTGACCTGAAAATAACACTTTTTATTGGTTCATAACAGTTTTGGTTTCATAATGATGAAACCCCTGGTCTTGTGACCTGAAAATAACACTTTTCATTGGTTCAGAACAGTTTTCTTTTCCAAATGATGAAAGACCCCACCTTTTTTCCTCATTCTAACTTTCTGCTTTGAGAGAGGTAGACCTGCAGTTATTTCAGTAGAAAATGGCTACATTAGCTACAGCTGCTGGATCTTCTGGACCACCACCTCCACCACCACCACCACAAGGACCACCACAACTTCACAGTGGTGGAGATCAAGAAGAGGAGGAGGATGAAGAAGAGGAGGAGAGGAGATTCGTCCGAGAGGACAATATTACCTACAAACCTAAAGAGCACATCATCTGGCAATTTTTTTCAATCCCCAACGACAAAAAAAAAGTAAATGCGCCTAAGGCAACCTGCTTAATATGTCATCAGGAGCTGTCAAGGGGGAATCCCAACAAAAAATACTCCTTCGGCAACCACACGATGATCAGACATTTGCTACGAAAGCATCCAAATAACTATGCTAGGGCAGAGGTCAGGGAACTGGCCAGATACCCTGTCAAATCTTCTGCCAGCACCTCCCAAACTAATGTTTCCACTCCATCGGGACCGGAAGTTAGGGAGATGTGCTCCACTATACAAACAAACTTTTCCAATTTTAAAATGGTTTGTATTTTTTGTGGACAAACAATATGCTATGGAGAGCAATGCATCACACTTATTAACCGTGCTTGGGATAACCACAAGTGCCCAAGGAAACATTAATTTTTTCCGCTTTTTTTTTGCTCCTGTTGAGCCCTTTAGAACTCCCTGTTTTTTGTTTCTCCCCTTAAAAAATACAAAAAAAATAAAAAATGTTCAGAAAAGTCAAAAAAGTAAAAAAAATTCAAAAAACAATAAAAAAATATCAAACAACAAAAAGAAAAATAAACAGTTCTTTTTAGAACTACCTCCAATTTATAAAAAAATGCTCTATCATTCTTTTTTTCCCATGGTACGCTCCCCGGTCCGCTCCCCGGTGCGCGTACCGGGTGCTTCCCCCGCGCAAATCGAAAAAAAAAATATTTTTTTTTTTGCCCCGCGGGGCCCTTTTATGACCCCCACATCAAACCTAGAGGGTCAGGGGGTATCTACTCTGCCCCCTTATGGTCATTTCCCCCTTTGTTTTTCCAACCTCTTGTGTCCCAATTCTACCGAGACACAAGATGGCGGCCGCTCCGGACTGTTTCGAATGTTTACAGAGACCCGAGAGCCAATCAGCTTTCCGTGCGCACCTCACGTGGCGCGGCCAGAGCGCTCCCCGGTGCGCGTACCGGGGCGCTGCCATAGATATATATATTTTTTTGAACCTAAATTACTCAAAAAACACTGGAGCACATATCTTGAGACATAGCAAAGGCACATCGGGCTACCAGTCCCTACAATTTTGCCAAGTTTGGTGGAAATCCATTCAGCCGTTCGGGCTAAAAGTGAGTTCGACCGCCCTATGGAAATTAACATGGGGAAAACACGTTTTGGGACCCCCCTTTTATCTCGCCCCCGCTTGACGAATCCCCCCGAAACCTTCAGGGAAGGACCGGAGGTCCGCAAGGCAAATTTGAGGAAATTTTCAGGCAGATTCGTCAACCGGCGCCAAAGTTATTCACAATAGAATTTTGAGAATTTGCATTGAAAAAAATCCTAACTATAACTACCTACTGGCGACCGCCAGTAGGATATATATATATATATATATATATATATATATATATATATATATATATATATATATATATATATATCAAAGCTCCAATTTCTAAAAGAAGAAACGCTGCACTCAGGGCCCCATCAGAGATGATTTTATTGACAAGGAACGCGTTTTGGGCATGCTGCCTTCATCAGCTTGTCATTTACTGCACATTCTGTCCTGCTGACGTTTTAAACAGGTAAGTTCATTCTGATTGGACATGGCAATTCGACAACGAAAGAGGACTTAAAATTCCCTTGAGCAGATGAAATCTGTAGCACCTTGGTGATATGACTGTCGGTGATTGAAGAAGACAGTGATCATCCACAACATGTTAGATCTGAGCAGGTGGTTTCTTACCTGTAACTCCAGTTCTGTAGTAGGGGTATCTCTGTTATAGTCATAATCTAGTGAATAGTCCCTCTCATGTGCGGGGACCTCGGAGCAATAAAAAATAATCTCTTAAGCTGTCTTCTTTGTAGTATTGCATAGACACTTAAGAGAGAATTAAAGACAAATAATACAGCCTATACATGCAAGGCTACACTGTCCAGTACTTCAACTAGAAATGCAAGGATATTCCAAAAATATCCCACTTTAGACCGGTATGCCAGGTTTTAAACATGGAAAACACTCCCCCCCCCCCCTTCACCAAATCCTTGGAATGATAGAGAGAAAAGACAGGACAGACAAGTCCCCATAGGCTGCCATTATGTGACTTAAAAAGTGATACCGTGCCTTTAGGGAAACTTTCCAGAATTCTCCTGGTATCCCAGAATGCACAGCAATTCCCTCTACTTTTCGTTCTTTTTGAGGTGTATCAGCAAGACCTGTAGCATTCATCATTTCATCACTTTCTCCACCGAAGTTTCTTCACAGAACTGGAGTTACAGGTAAGAAACTACTCCTTCTGTAGTAGGGGATCTCTGTATATAGTCATAATCTAGTGAATAGAATGGCAAGCCCATCCAAAAACAACCCGGCGGTGGAGAAAAAGACCACACCACTATTATGCGAACAGATTTTGCACGAAGCCTGTCCGACCTGAGCATCTGCCCTGGAATCAAAGTCCAGACAGTAATATTTAGCAAAGGTATGGACCGACTTCCAAGTGGCAGCCTTGCAGATTTCTGCAATGGGAACATTACGAAGCAAAGCAGTTGTGGCCGCTTTGACTCTGGTGGAATGAGCCTTAGGCTTACCCCCTAAGGTCTTATTCGCTTTCTGATAACAAAGCTGGATACACAACACAATCCACCTTCGAAGTAGCCTGACCAGTCCTAACCGACCCATAGTTGACCCATAGTTGACAAACAATTGGTCGGACCTGCGAATGTCTTTAGTCTTATCCAGATAGAATTTGAACACCCTTATAACATCCAGGGAATGAAGAGACCTTTCCGCTGGAGTAGAAGGATTCTGGAAAAAAGTTGGTAAAGTTATAGTCTGATTAACATGAAAATCAGAAATCACCTTGGGAAGGAACTTAGGGTGAGTACGCATAACAACCTTAGCAGCATGAAACACAGTATAAGGTTCTTGGCAACACAATGCCTGAATCTCACTCACCCTGCGGGCCGATGTAATGGCCACGAGGAACGCCGCCTTCCAAGACAGGTGCTGCAGTGAAGCCTTGTGAATAGGTTCAAAAGGATCCTACATCAATCTGGACAGCACCACATTCAGTTCCCATGCCGGTGAAGAAGTCGAACAGGAGGGAACACCTTCTTCAATCCTTCCATAAAATCCTTCATCACAGGGATCTGGAAGAAAGATGTCTGTGAAGGACATTTTCTGTAAGCAGTCAATGCAGCCAGATGAACCTTAATGGAATGGAAATTAAGTCCAGACTGAGCCAGATGCAGAAGGCATGGAAGGATGACATCCTCCTTGCAGGTCGTAGGATCATAGTTCTTAGACATGCACCAGATGCAGAATCTCTTCCATTTATAAGCATAGGAGGTCCTAGTAGACAGCCTCTTAGCCTCCTTCAATATGTCCATGCAATCCTCAGGAAGATTTAAGTGGCCATATTGCACAGCCAAACTCAACGACAAGAGGTTGGGGTGCGCCATCTGCCCCCCAAACTTCGTGAGAAGGTACGCCCGACAAGGCAGCCGCTGATGAGGCAGGATCGAGCGATGAAGCAGGTCCATGAACCACCACTGCCTGGGCCATTCCGGAGCAATGAGGATCATCCGCGCCTGAGACTGGGCCAGCTTGATGAGCACCGCCGGAATCAGGGGGCTGGGTGGAAAAGCATACAGAAAGCTGTTCGATCAGTTGAACCAGAACGCGTTCCCCAGCGTCCCCGGATGGTAATACCATCGAAGTAGCAGCATTTGCTGTTTTCGGCGGTGGCGAACAGATCCACGTCTGGAGTGCCCCACGCGGCGAAGAGGTCTTCGAGCACATCATCGTTTATGACCCACTCGTGGTTTTCTTGCAGCAACCTGTTGAGGGCGTCCGCCTGAACATTCTGTACACCGGGGAGATGAGTCGCCATTATCGTCAATCTTCTGTCTAGCAGCCAGTGCCAGATCGCCTGCGCCACCTGCATCAGTGTGCGCGATCTCGAGCCCCCCTGCTTGTTGAGGTAATACATTGTGGTAGTATTGTCCGACTGTACAAGCAAGGAGCTGGTCTGGAAGGACGGAAGAAAGGCTTTCAGTGCCAAGTGAACAGCTCTGAGTTCCAAGAAATTGATGTGATACGTGGACTCCGCCGGAGACCACCGTCCTTGGATCTGTAGATGGTCTGAATGCACTCCCCAGCCAGGAGAGATGCATCCGCCACGATAGTCCGAGTCGGGATATCCTTGTGGAAAGGAACCCCTCTGAGTAGATTCTCTGCCGAGGACCACCATCTCAGGGACTGTTGGGAGTGAAGAGACAGCTGAATCCGGTCGTTCCAACACCCTTTCCTCTGGTCCCACTGATCCTCCAAGCATTCCTGTAGCGGCCTCATATGTAGGCGCGCGTGTGGTGTGAGGAAGATACACGAGGCAGTCATTCCCAGTAGGGAAGACACCATCCTCACTGTTGTAGATGGAGCAGCTATGAGAGCCTGAGCCTTCCAAAGGATGGATAAGAGTCTCTCCTCCAAAGGAGACACGCTTGCCGACAACGTATTGATGGAGGCTCCCAAATACTGTAGGCACTGAACAGGAATCGGGACAGACTTGGACAGATTTATGTGCAACCCCAGACTGTTCAGCAGGACGGCCGTCCTGTTGAAGTGCAACTGTGCTTCCTGGAAGGTGGAGGCTTTGATCAACCAATCGTCCAGATACGGGTAGATAAACACCTTGTTCTTTCTCAGGTGCGCTGCTCCCACAGCCATGCATTTTGAAAAAGTCCTGGGTGCAGACTTCAGTCCAAACGGTAGTACGGTGTACTGATAATGATTGGCGCCGACTAGGAAGCTCAGGAACTTCCGATGTTTCCGTGCAATGGGCACATGGAAGTACGCATCTCGCAGATCTATCGCGCACAGCCAGTCTCCCCTCTGCAGCTGAGGATAGATCTGGTGCAAGGACAGCATGCAAAACTTCTCCCTGTGAATCCACTTGTTTGCATGTTGCAAATCCAGAATGG
The DNA here is from genome assembly GCF_964263255.1 of Lissotriton vulgaris. Classification (NCBI taxonomy): domain Eukaryota; kingdom Metazoa; phylum Chordata; class Amphibia; order Caudata; family Salamandridae; genus Lissotriton; species Lissotriton vulgaris. Next base: position 538,130,083 of record NC_141687.1, on the reverse strand, counting down.
GCCTGAACTCGTTCTTGTCCTTCTTCTGTACTAGAAAGAAGTGTGAGTAAAGACCCTTTCCCCTTTGAGACAAAGGAACGTCTTCTATTGCCCTTTTTCTTAACATGGTATCAACCTCCGCCTGGAGCTCCCGCAGTGGGAACTGTGAGCTGACCGGTGGAATAGCTGGAGGCGGGCTGGTGAAACGAAGACTGTATCCATTGCAAACAATATTCAGCACCCACTTGTCCTGAGTAATGTTTCTCCACTCTGCCAGGTAATGTTGAATGCTTCCCCCCACCGGAGCGGGTAACGGATGAAGGGGAAGTAGCAACTCAGGGCCTAGACCCGGCCGGGCCTTTGGTCACGGATGAAGCCTGCTGACCACCCCGGCCCCTCTGGCGCTTTTGGAACGGGCGCCGCTGGAACTGCTGCTGTTGCTGCTGTTGTTGTTGTCCAGCCTGGCGACCCTGCCTCTACCTTGTGCCCCATAGCGTCTCTGGAACGAGCGGAAGGTCTTCTTCTGTTCCTTCGGCTTCTCCAGTCGGACAGCCGTCAAGGTCTCCGCCGCCGCCTTCATACGGGCCATCTCCTCGTCTGCGTGTTTACCAAACAGGGTCTCACCAGAGAAGGGTAGATTGGCCACCCTCTGCTGCGCCTCGGGCTTCAAGGACGTCAGACGCAGCCAGGCGTGGCGCCTCAGGTTGACCCCACGGCAGTATCCGTGTGCTGCCAGGAGGGAGGAATCAGCAGCGGAACTTATCACCTGGTTGGAGACCATCAGTCCTTCTTTAAGGATTTCTTGGAAATCTTCCCTATCCTCCCTTGGAAGACGTTCCACGAACCGTGTTAGGGACTCCCAGAGGGACCGATCATAACGCCCCAGCTAGGCCGCGTTACTCGCTGCCTTCATAGACGTGACTGCCGTCCCGCAGACCTTCCTGCCTGCCGAATCCATCCAGCGGCTCTCCTTATCAGGAGGCACTGTCACAACCGCCGAATCCGGCGCAGGGTCCAAGGGAAGGAACGCAGGATCCATGTCATGGGCCCCATACTTCTTTTAGAGCCTGGAAGGCGCTGCTTTAGTAAACGCAGGGGTGAGGAAGAGCTCAATGGCGGGTTCCACTAGCCCTGGTACCAACGGTAACAACGGTCGAGACAATTGTTTCTTGTGAAGGGTCTCGAAAATGACGGAAGTCAAGGGTGTGGTCGTAGTGAGCGTGATGCCCAACTTAACCGCTCCTCGCAGCAACACTTCCTGGAAGGAGACAATATCGTCTATTGGGGACACCCTTGTCCGAGGGGAGTCCGACAGGGTTGGCGAGTAATCCCTGGCACTGGACGAGTCCGTGTGGCGGGATCTAGATCTGTCCCTCCTATGGCGTCGTCTGGATCTTGTAGAGGAGCGATGGCGACTCCTGGACCTATCTCTCTGCCGTGAGCGAGACCTCGATCTCCGCGGTTTTGGGCGATCTGCAGGCCGGAAAGGAAGGCGCTGTGGAGGCCGAGCCGGGTGCCTTGGCTGTGGTAGCCCCGCAGGCGGCGGCAAATGAGGCAGCGAGGTAGACCTCGGCGGAGCCAGTGGAGGAGGACGATGAGGAGGAACCTGAGGTAGTGGAGGCGAAGGAGGTTGTGGGGGAGGAGTTGAGGTCCGTGGAGGAGGACCCACGTGTAAAGGAGGCGGCGTAGGCGACCTTGGTTTGGTGGGCGAGTAGACTTGAGAGTACTCCGAGTCCGGAGGCCGTCCCACTCTTCTTTTCTTCTTCTTCTGACCAGAGGGGGGCGATCTAGAGGCCCTCTCCCTCATGGGCGAGCGACGGCGCCGACACGACCGCGTGCTCGCTGAAGCTGGGGACAGTCCTAGTCCTAGAACGTCTAGTCTTCCTCCTCGACGTTGAGCGTCCCTTCGACGTCGATGAATGTCTCCTTGACGCCGACGAACGTCTCCTTGACATCGACGAACGTCGTCTTGACGTCGACAGCCGTCTCCTCGACCACGACGAGCGGTGTTTCGACGTCGATCGTCTCCTCGACGACGGTGATCTACTCGTCGTCGAAGACCTCTGTCTCGATGCTGATCTTCGTCTCGACGTCGCAGACTTACGTGTCGACGTCGACTGTGACCGGCAGTGTCGCCTCGACGGCGAGCGCAGGCGTCTTGACCCCTCTCGACGTCGATGATAGCTCGACGACGAACCAGTTCTCGACGTTGACCTCGATTGAGATCTCTACGTCAGTCCCCTCGACGTCAAGCGTCGACGTCGCTTAGACCTGGAGCCCCAGGGAGACAGAGAACAGACTGTGGTCATTCCCTTTGACGCCGACGTCGATGCTATCTACGTCAACGGAGACTGGTGGCGTTTTCTGGCCTTTTCTTTACTGGGGAGCCCCCCAGAGGCCGACACACGGGCAGAGGTAGGAGCCCCTTCATGCCCAGACCCACCTTATCCTTGCTGCCGTCTCAGCTCCAAGCCTTGGAGCCTGGTCTTCTACCTGTCCTTGAGGGTTCTTTTAGGAAACTGCAGACAGATGTCACACTTGAGAAGAAGGCAGGCACAGGATACAAACCCTGTGAGGATAAGATTTTGCCTTTTTCCTGGAGCACTCAGGACATTTATCAAATAAAGCAGGCATATTTGATAAAAAGGAATAGCCAAAACAGCAGAGAAACTCCAGTCAGATGTAGACAAGGCAAAAACACGTCGAGTGAACACACGCTAGCACTTTAAAAGTGCACAATTTTGAAATAAACCCAAAAAAGGGAGAGCTCAATTCTCCATGGTCCTGCTAGCAGGAGACGGAAAAAAGAACTGAAAGTGGAGGTAGTTGCTGTGCATTCTGGGATACCAGGAGAGTTCTGGAAAGTTTCCTTAAAGGCACGGTATCCCTTTTTTAGCCACATAATGGCAGCCAATGGGGGCTTGTCTGTCCTGTCCTTCCCTCTCTATCATTCTAAGGATTTGGTGAAGGGGGGAAGTGTTTTCCATGTTTAAAACCTGGCAGACAGGTCTAAAGTGTAATATTTTTGGAATATCCTTGCATTTCTAGTTGAAGCACTGGACAGTGTAGCCTTGCATGTATAGGCTGCATTATTTGTCTTATATTCTCTCTTACGTGTCTATGCAATACTACAAAGAAGACAGCTTAAGAGATTATTTTTGATTTCTCCGGGGTCCCCGCACATGAGCGGGACTATTCACTAGATTATGATTATACACAGAGATCCCCTACTACAGAAATACCCATGTGGAGGATATTAGATCATAACGCAATTGAGCCAGGATGGTAGGAGGGGCTCTGTGAAATATCCACCATTAGCTTCACTGAACTCGGAATCCCAGAATGCAATATTGGGATTTCCGTAGGAATTGTAAGTCCTCTTTCGTTGTCGAATTGCCATGTCCAATCAGAATGAACTTACCTGTTTAAAACGTCAGCAGGACAGAATGTGCAGTAAATGACAAGCTGATGAAGGCAGCATGCCGAAAACGCGTTCCTTGTCAATAAAATCATCTCTGATGGGGCCCAGAGTGCAGCGTTTCTTCTTTTAGAAACTGGAGCTGGACCACCGCCGCACTAACTGCACCCGTCCACAATAGTGCGAGGATTGCCTTTTTGGTGGACTTTGAGCGTGATATATATATATATATATATATATATATATATATATATATATATATATATATATATATATATATATATATATAACAGGAAAAGGGAAACATAAAAGAAGTTAGCTAGGAAAAGAATGAGAAAAACAATTTCAGTGATTTGTGGAATAGTAATAAATCAGGAAAAAAGGAAGGATTATGGTAGAAGTGGGGAACATTTACAGAGAGGACCTTATTAGAGAATTTGGTTTTACAGACTTTTACAATATACAATCACAATACTTGGATACTCTTACTTCAACCAAACCCACACAAATGTGAAGTTCATCAGAAAAGCTATGGGAACTGTTCTTAACCCAAAGCCTTATAAGGCAATTCAGGACATCTTCAACAAAATTCGATAAGAGAGCGAAAGGCAGTGCAACAAAAAAACATAGCTTATGTGATCAACATTCTGAGACCTATCGAATTGTACGGCAAAGTTAAGAATAGAATAAATATGCAACTGGCAGAGACTGGAAACAGGAAGAATGCAACTGAGTTTAGCAAACCTTTTCTTCCAAATGTACATATAAATACATTTTAGAGTTCTGGATTTAATTTCTTCTATTTGAAGACCAGGAAGGATGATACATAAATAACTGCGTATTAGTTACGGTCTCACAACACAGAACTAATTTGTTTTTGGTACATTAACTTGATTAATCCATTTGCAAATATCTGTGTTTAAGAAACGTTTATAAATTTAGGACTGTATTATAGAAATCTCATTTAAGGTATTTTCAAAGCTAAGTTAGCGCCATCCATACCCAAGCCTTCATCAATGCATCACCACCAAGAAGCAGGATGCATTCTCATCTTTTAGAAATGAATCCGCAATTTTTTTAAGGAGGTTTCTATACCATTCAAGAATGAATTAATAAGAACATGGAAATAAATTCATCTTGTTTTACTGCTCTTACATAAAAATGAACATTGGTGATATTGCCATTATGAAGAAACTGTAAGGTCAAAGTATGAGACAAAAAGTTAGTCAATGCACTGGATCATTCTGTCTTGTCTAAAGTATAAAAAGCTAATTTCCATCTATAAATGCTATGAATACTTTCATAATTTGAGGTGACATAGTTGCTCTGAAAAAATAATTGTTTTGTTCCTACTTCTGTTCTAACATGCTTATAGGGGGAAATAATATTCTGGCAAACAATTCATTCATGCATCTTACACCATAAAACTGTACTGCAGATTTTACACCAGGTATGTAACAGGGTAAGTTGATAGCTGAATAGGACAGCAAAGAATAATGTGAATAGTTTTTTTCATATAGTGTAAGCTGGAGAAAGCCCTTCACAAGATATTGCATTTGCAACCCTCAAAAGAATTCTACCTGAGAAAACTGATTCTATGTTAGGACCGAAGGCAAGGATTATGCATTTTATTTTCTTTTTTATTCTCTAGCAGCCATTGTAAAAACCAACAGACAAAAGTACATTTACCATGAACCCAGCGAAATTAAGAACAAACAGTCCCTCCAATCCACTGCCAGTTATCCCTTGAACACGTGTGAGTGCTTCAGGTCTCTCCTCTTTCTTCGCTGCATCAGCAGTAGATAAGTACCTCTCCTCAACTTCCTCAGACTGTGGTAGATTTCAGGTTTTCACTGTTTTTCATGGTGATTTGTCCTGTTTTACAGTTTATATGCTCTTTCCTGGGATCGGTTGTCCATGTTCCTGGGCTGCCGTTGTGTAGCGTGGCGGCCGCATATGCTCGCATGGTCCTCCAACCGCTAGAGAGCACACATCTAATCAAGGTCCCCGATTTTCTGATCGTTCCACTACACGGAACGAATATCTGCATCTCTGTGACCAATCTTGCCAGAGTGGGCTATTTCCTGCACAAATGGGCTTACCCAGGGTGCACCTCTCATGCCTGGCCAGGGTAAATTAGGATTCCAGAGAAACCAAATATGAACCAGGTATCGCTTCCCATTTGGAAATTACACTTATAAAATGTAATACTACAACTCCAATGTTAACCTATGGGAGAGATAGGCCATGCAGTAGTGAAAAACTAATTTACAAGTTTTTCACTACCAGAACATGTGAAACTTAAAAGTACATATCCTACCTTTTAAATATACTGCACCCTGCCCACTGGGCTTTCCAGGGCCTACCCTACTGACATATGTATAAAAAGTGAAGGTTTGTGCCTGGGAAAAGATTTATTTGACCAGGTCGACATGACAGTTTAAAGCTACACACAAAGGATCTGCAATGGCAGCTCTGACACATGTTTAAAGGGCTACTTAGGTGGCTGGCACAATTAGTACTGCATGCCTCACTAGTAGCATTACATTTACAGGCCCTGGGTACATGTAGTACCACTTTACTAGGGACTTAGAAGCAATCAACCAATACTACCATGTTGCACTTTAGCACTGGTTAGCACTTTAGCACTGGTTAGCAGTGGTGAAGTTCACAGAGTCCTACTGCCAGCAAAAACAGGATTAGACAAATGGAGGAGGAAAACAAAATGTTGGGGGGGAAGATCACCCTAAGGGTGACAGGTCTAACAGCAAAGTTTCCTTACACCAGAGACCGATGCAAAAATGGGCACATTAGTTGGAAAGTATATTAGGGATCCCAAAACAGGCATTGGCTGTTCCTGGCACTCCAGTCAGTATAAGTTATTAGACATGGCAGGCCTGCTAACAAAACGTCTGGATAAAGCTTAAGAAGCCAAACAATCTGGTTCCCTGTTCCGGCCTGAGATACTTTCTGAGTGGGTTCAATGGGCAATACTCTTCCTCAGAAAAGCTAACTGCGCCATTTCTATGGAAAGGCAGTGCACCATTTTTATATAAAGGCAGAGATCTATCTTAATCAAAGTGAATTCCAAATTGGAGGAGGATCTTGTCTATACTGATGTGGGTGCTGTCATCCAGGGAAGTCTCTTTAGGGACCTTTTTATAAAAGAGCTTGGGAAATTTGTTACTACTTTTACATCCTTACACAAGGCCCAAGCCTCCATTAAAAAGGTGTTCACAGGAAAAATGGTTTTCCCTGTGGCTGGAAGAGGAATTGGGCTCTCAGCCTGCCATCCCTTCAACAATGCCCCTCAATGAGTTCATTACTCCAGAAGAGGGTACTGGAAAGACCAGTCAAAGTTTGCAGGGTTCTTCCCCTTGCAAGGCTCTGGAAGAATTTGTAATAATAGAGGCCTAGCAAGAGGCATGTCGAAAGCCACTTTATAAGCCGGGAAAAGCAACCTCCTTAGTACCGTTTCTAGTGGGGGTAGACTAGCAAAGTTTCTATCAAAATGGAGATGCATAACCTCAGATGCATGGGTTCTTCAGATGGTCACAGGGTTCTAGTGATCTCACCTACAAGTAATCCCACCTCGTCCACTAATGTTCTCAGAGGACACCCCAAGCTCATCGACCCAGAGGTAGCAGACTTGGAGGCAAAAATGCAATTGTAAGATCATTCTTACATCTGAGAGTGAGTGACTGCAATATCTTCCTGATGGAGAAGGAGGACAAAGGCTTCAGGCTGGTCATAAACCTGCAAAACATCAACTAGCAGCTTGTATTACAAAGCTTCAGGATGGAAGGCCTGCATCTTCTGCGGGATATCCTTCACTAGTGGACTGGATGGTTCATATAGATTTGAAGGACTTCTATCTCTCAATCCTTACATACAGTCCTCACTGCTGATTTCGCCAATTTATTTGAAAACTACAGGTATTCAAGTTTCCAACTTTTCCTTTTGTAAGCACTGTGCTGCTTTACGGAGATTTTCATTCAATAAAATGGAATTCCTAACACAGGGTATCCAATGCGGCTGATCATCTACCTGGACAACATCCTCCTGATGATCCAGTCTCAGGACCAGCTGAAAATTCACTTGGCAACTGTGAATGCTCTTCTCAAGAGCCTGAGCTTTGGCCTCAATAATGAAAAATCACTGATGATTACATCACAGACAATCAAGTTCTTGGACTTCGTGATGGACTCAGTATGAGCCATCTTGAGCCTTATGCACAAGATGCCCAAGATTCACCAGGAGTTAAGGAGGACACAAGGCAAGCCAGAAACATCCCTGAGTCAGCAGGGGAGGATGGTGGGGTTACGATCCTCCCCAATACAAGCAATTTTCCCAGGCCCGCTGCACTACAGAACACAATGACACAGAGTCACATTTACGGAAGGGTCTTCTGTACTCCAAACAGGTCATACTCTCTGAGGATTCAAAGCACAAAATCATGTGATGGCTCATCCACATGGAGATCTGGAACAGCAGGGCCATTTTTGGATCAAACCCAGACATCATTATTGAGTCGGATGCGAGTCGTTCTGAATGGGGCACCAGACGTGGAAAATCAACTACAGGAGGAAGCTGGCTAGACCAATAGCAGCAGACCCACATCAACTGGCCAGAGCTCCTGACTGGGTCCTTCACAATCAAATAAAGGACCTGGGACAAAGCCTGATGTTTTGTCCTTCTGAAGATATACACTCTTTCAGCAGTAAAGTAAATAAACCATTTAGAGGGCACTCGATCCAAGTTTCTCACAGGCATTGCAAAAGACTTTTGGCTATTTTCCCTAACCAATCAAGTCTCAGTGATGGTGGAATACCTTCCAGGGAAGGCAACAATGTTGCAGACTAGAACTTAAGGTACTCAAGCATGTGGAAACTAGACCCAGAAGTGTTCAACACGATCAACAGTGATAGGTCCTTTTCATGGTGCATCTATTTGCGTCTCGGCTAGATCATCAGCTTCCCAGACACTTCAGCTGGAGACCAGATCCAGAGTCAGCAGCAACGAATGTCTTCCTTTAAGATTGGCAGCTGGAGAAGGGATACGCCTTCCCTCCTGTTCGCCATGATCATGAGGACTTCAGCACAGATCAGACGCCAAAAAGTGGATGTAGTGCTAATCACACCAATTTGGAGGAATCAAGTATGGTTTCCAGTTCTTCTGCAACGTTCCCAATCTGATTACCCCACTATCATCACACTCTGAGGAATCCAGAGGGATCGCCACAAAATCTTGTACTGGAGAGCAACCTGCATCTGATGGTGTGACAGATTGCAGGAGAAGACAGAAAATCCCTGGGCTTTCAGAACAGGCTCAAGAATGTATCCATAAAGCATGGTCTGACCGTACCACCAAGAGATAAAGGTCGACCTGAAGAGGATGGCTAGGTAGGTGTATGCATAGATACCTGGATCCAGTGAGGATGAGTATTGTTTTTATCCTTAATTTTTGCGCCAAATTAGCCCTTCAGGGCATGGCTTACAGGTCCGTAAATACCTTTTGATCTGCCATCTTGGCAGGCCATCTTTCTATCAAGGGGGTCAAGTTGCGAGAACATCCGTTATTATGGAAACCTATTAGGGGCATTAGACTCTAACTTCTCCCAGAACCAAGTTACTCAAGTTGGGGAAGTGAATAATTTACTGAATCTTATCCTCTCCTGCGCACAGAACAAATGCTCGTCCAGAAACTAATTGTCTAATTATTATTTTTGTTGTGTCTTGTCTGATGCAGGAGCATGTCCGATGTAAGACAGCTTGACATTATGTGCAGAATGTATATCGCAGAAAGTGTCACCTTTCAATATTTGCACAAGTACCAAAACACACACTAGGTTAATCTTGTATCTTGCCTTTCAAGGCTACCCCAAATTGTGTGTGGTGCAATCCCTGTAAACATATATGATATGATGACCTGAAGAGATGAGCCTGAAGGGGGTATGGCAACTTCTCATGTCAATGAGGAAACCCTTTAAAGGGGTTTCTTCACCTACCATTGCCAGTTGGCTCAGATGGATAATTCAAGAAGAGTGCACTTACATCAATATCTTTGGTGCAAATTCACAACTAAGGCATTTGCATTGTCCGTAGGCGCAAGCCTTGAGGACATCATAAACGCTGCAGAGTGCTCCACCGATTCCACATATAAGGGGTTTCTTTTAAACCCATTGTGGACATATTCTCTGTGGTGGTAAATATGCTTTGAACATGCATACTCTTCGCCTCCAGTGCAGACATAGAATAAAACATTTCCAGGCCAGCGTGAAGTAAAGTTAAAATTCTATTGAGGACACAGAGATGAGGATTATCCTTCCTCACAGATCTAGATTTTGTCACCCTCCCATTTGCTGTACACATAACACACAACCAGCTTCATCCAAACAATTCTTGTTGTGGTGCAAGTAATTTTTTTATGATGTCTGTAAGCTGATGTCTATCTAAGTGGGATTGTTTCAGTCTTTTGGCACAGATGAACAATTTGGGTTCCTTTATGACAAAATTAATTTATTTAACAGGAAATGAGCAGAAGACCGAATAATGGATCGTCAACCAAATCCATGGTGGATATTGTGCAAAGAAAGAGCATTCAGAAAACGGTCACCCTTCTTCAAGGGATAACTGACAATGGATTGGAAGGACTGTTTGTTCTTAAATTACCTGGTTTCGTGGAAAATGTGATTGTGCCTGTTGTATTTTATAATAGCTGCTGAAGAATAACATAGTAAGTAAAATGTATAACTCTTGCCTCAGTGTGTTTAATCGAATTGACGTTTTCCTTCACGCGCGCAGGGAAATTTTGATTCCATTAATATAAGGAAAGCTAATCAAGCTCTGTGTTTGTCATAGTCAATTCAGAAGTGAGACATTTTCATTGTTATATAAAAGCATTTCTCTATTTTAGGGTAAACATATGATGGGTTACTAGCACTACCTTGCTCTTGAAAATGAGTCCACAATAAGTCGAGGGTATCCCACTTCAAGTTCTATGGACCAAATGGGATAAAGTTTAGTCTAGAAAAGATCAGATAGCAGATTTTAAGATTTAAAACCCATACAAAAAAGATGCCCAAACTCATCATTGAAGACAACGCAGACCTCACCGGGGTTAGCATTTCCTTTTTAATTTTAATATGCATTTATTTCAGTGATCTTGTATTTCACTTTTTCATGAGTTGCTATATCGGACTCCTCTGTATGAAAAGGGAATTAAGGTTCAAAGTGAGTCAGAAAGGCTACTGCACAAAAGGTCATGGAAATCTCAAGGTAAGTCACTACCGCCACACACAGCACAAGAACGTTTATTTGCTTTCCATAGATGTGTTCTGTCTAATGTTTGAGGCGAACATTACTTTTATTACACTCTGAGCTTGATCGATAATAGGATGCCGAGGCATTTCTTACTTGCCCCAAAAGACCTTCACCCACATTTTTCAAAGGTGAAAGAGACCTAGGAAAAATTGAAACTGCCCTAGCACCAGTGGGCCTTAATCATGTCATACTAGCACACCATCTTGACTCACTGTAGAGAAGATGGTCAACTCTCAGATGAAGAGGTATATTTTCTTCTAAAATACTATCAGGGCGCACATAAAACCTACCTTGACACAACATCCAACATACAACTCGTCAAGAAATCAAACTACAAAAACCGGAGCGACTACCCACTACAAATTAATCACAACAACCTGACCCGACTGCAATGAACACAATGACTGCCACAGTAACTAGCAAAACAGTGACCAACCTGAAATGCATGCTGCACAACGGCAGATCAGCTGTAAAACAAGCAATCGATATAGCAGATGTGATCTTAGCATTCTCTTCCAAACTGAAACCTGGCTCAACCCAACGGTTCTCGAATACTGGACCTTCTCGTTCCCTCAGATTTTGCCATCATACGATTAGACTGAACATTGAAGCAGGTGAGAGGCCTAACTATAATTTACAGAAACTCTCTTACCTCAAACTCTCTCTCACTAGAAGACACATTATCGTTTGAACTCATGGGAGTGGACATCAAGCTTAAAAAGCAAATGCTTGCCAAAAGACTCCTGTTATACCACCCTCATGGCAACAGCACAGTCTTCCTGGGACAATGACAAAGACCCCACAGTGGCTACACAACTGCTTCAGGACCTCAACATGACCCAAGCATGCAAGAAACCAGCTCATATTAAAGGTGCCACACAACCTCATCATCTGCAAAACTAGGAGCACTAAACATACTTGACATCACCACTATAGACTGGTCAGACCATCATCAAATTCTTTTGAAAATATCTACACAAGAAACTAAAATCAAGATTCAAACGAGAAGGGGAAAAAACTTGGGTGAGGGAGAACAGCTATGTAAACAGAATAGAACTAGTGTATCTGTGCCAAACCTCCTTGGCACCCCAGACTTCGATTCAAGAACAGCAATATGACCGACAGTTCAGAAAGCTGCTCCACTACATAAAAAAAGGCAAAAAATATAAACCTTCAGTACCATGGTTTAACAAACAATGAAAGAAGACAACTAAGCCATCTGAAATGACTAAAGAGGAAGGACCCAAGCATTATCCACCTTGAACAGCTGAAAATGCACGGAATTGCTTCCAAAAAGGCTATCTTGAAAGCCAAAACCACCGCGATCAGATCATAGTGAGCAAGAGCAAAGAACAGGCCCAGGAAACATTTTGTCATGATAAAACAACTATCAGGCAAACTGGCTGAAACTACAATTGTAAACCACTCAACGGACATCTGGAATGCATTCTCAACCAGAGAAAATCGCAACCATATGCAACGCTATTCCCTCCCAACTTAGAGGAAGATTACGATTGGGGAAGGACCGTCACCGCCAGCCATGCAGTGGCGGTCCTTCCATAATCGTACCGCGCTTTTCCCCTCGCCACTTTATGATGGCGGTAGGAATCGCGCTAGGACCATGGCAGACTTAAAGACCGCCAGCATAAAGCAATCTCACGGATTGCCTGCCGGACAGTCCTCAAGGCCAGATATGGTGGCTGTGCCTTGCAGGCACCGTCCACCAAATCAAGATGCAGACTACAGCCGGGCTTTCCATGACGGTGATGCCGCCATGGAAAGACAGCTGGGGATTGGTGACCAGGGCCCGTTGCGGGCCCCCCATGTGTAGGGGGGGAAGTGAGGGTGCACTTGGGGGTACCCATGGTACCCCACCCCTACATTTCACAGCACCACATGGCAGGCACTGTGTTGTGCCTGCCACGTAGTGCTGTGAAATGCAACACCCCGCATTTTCACATTGTGGCAGGTGCTGCACCCGCTGAATGTTAAAATGAAAGATCCGTCCACCATGGCAGACTCATCCTTTTCCAGTGTGCAGGATCATCGCATGCATGGCGGACGGTCACGGTTTACTACAGGATGGTGGACGGATTATAGTCCGTCCACCATCCTACTGAGCCCCTTAGTGCCAAGAGTTGGGAATCCAGCAACGCCTCCCCACACACACACAACAACCCCCATCTGCCAGTGGCCCCCCCCTTCTGCGGACCACCTTTCCTTCCCTGCTGTCGCTGTTGGGTCCACCCTCCCGGGAGGCAAGCTGGTTGGACTCCTGGGGCTGCAATATGTTTGCCTCTACCAGTTCGGCTCTTCGGGCCCTTACCACCTTATGTGTAATGGCTAGGGCCACGTCTTGTTTGTGGGACTCTGCGGAGTCCCTTGGGTCTGCAGCTTCGCAGGAGGGTGCTGGTGTGGACTTGCGACACCATGTGCTAGATGGCCGGGAGCAGGCGGCGTTTCTTCTGTGCTCCGCTCTGGGTATATCAGAGGTCCTGGGTCATGGGTAGTTGCCCTTCACCGTCATGCTTGGCTTCAGGACAGTGTGTTCCCGGAGTATGTGCGGGAGCGGCTGGTGCATCTCCCTTTTGATGGCACCCTCTTTTTCCACGCCCTGGCGGACTTGGTCGTCTGGACGTTCTTTGCGTGGCTTCGGCCTCCTCCTCCTCCTCCTTCTCATCCTCCTCCTTCACCTCCACCTCCTCCACCTCCACCTCCTCCACCTCCTCCTCCTCCTCCTCCTCCTCCTTCTCCTTCTCCTTCTTCTTCTCCACCTCAGTGACCTGTGGGTTGGTTTGGATCTTGTGCGCTGTTCTTTGGTTCGGGCGAGTCGCCCTGTTGTGTGATCTGCGTGCTTCATATGCCTGAGAGTCCTCCTGGTTGGGACTGTGGCTTTGTTGGCTGCTGGCTGGCCCTTCTCCTGTGCGTGGTTTGTTGAAAGTTGTTCACACCAGGTTGGCACTGAGACTAGGCCTCCTGTTCTTCTCTTGGCTGCTTGATAAGCCTTTGGCGGGGTTTATTTTCCCCGTTGCTCTTTCAGTTGTCCTCTGCTGCGGGAGTTTCTTCCTATGAGGGTTCCCATGTTGGGACTAACATACACTATGTGGGGTACTGGTAGCGGTTATATATCTTCCTATGTGCTGGGAAGTGGTGATCGCCTTCGGGCCTCTGCCCTCCTTGGTGCTTCTGTACTTGCAGTTGCAATTTCCTTGTGCTGAATGTGATTGCCTGGGTGGCACCCGAGGTATCCTTCTCTAGGGTTGCGGCCTGGCGTTGTCTCTCTTGCCTGGGTCATGTGTGCGTACCCCCCATTATGGTGTGTCCGGGCCTTATTAACCCACATGTTCGCTGGCTTGGGGGTTTAAAAGGTTCTTGTGTTCCTCCTCTTTTTGGGACACAGCCTACCGAGCCTTGGAGCCTCTGGGTTGCTATTCTTCCTCTTCCTTGCCTTGGCCTTGCATGGCGGTTCTGTAGCCCTGTAAGTACGTAGGGTGCTTCAGCTCCCCTTGCCTTGTCTTGTTTCCTCTGTTGAGTGGCATGGGCAAATGGGATCGGTGGAATTCTGCTATGGGGGTTCCCCTTGCCTGTGGGGACGAGGCCCCTCACCTTGACGTTGGCATGGTCCCCTGTGGGGCCCTCTGTTATGCCCAGGATGGTGGGGCCCTTCCGCAGACGCTCCTTCCCCGTGGGTATGGCTAGGGTATCTATTCTACGTTAAGGAATCTGCGGCTAGTAGTCTCTATCAGATGTACGAGTTACTTACCTTCGGTAACGATGTCTCTGGTAGAGACTATACTAGCCGCACATCCCTTCATGGCCCGCCCTTCCTCCCCGTTCTGTGAGGGCCTTTGGCTTGGTCTTCTGCACTCGCCTCCCGGTGGGTGGCTGTATCTTCTGTGAGTGCATTCTTTCTCTCTTTTGACAGGAGGATTTGTTTTGTTCTTGTTCTATCCTCCTGTTGACTCTTTGGAGGATGGGGTTATATGTTCTCCTGTGCACCTCTAATCTGGTATAGATTAGGAGCTTGCCTTCATTTTCTTTCCTCCCCTCCCTCCTACCTTGGTTACTTAGGGTTCTGGTCCCTTGATGATATAAAATCATCACTGGACCAAAACGAATCCTGTCTCCTGATACTTCTAGATTTGCCACCAATGCCTCAGAGAGACCTTTGAATCCAGAATGGACCTTTCAGGAACCTTTCTTAACTGTTTCATATCAGAGCCGGACGGGAAACAGAACCCCCCAAACCTCCCTACCCCCGGGTGAGGGGGAGAGCAGCTGAGATTTTGTTACAGGGGGCTGATATTGCCGCCCCCCGGTAACAAAAACGGCCCAGGGGCCCAAAACCTGCCCCCACCCTAGCAGCCTACCGGGGAAACACCCGGTGCCCGCTATAGCCAGTCCGGCCCAGTATCATATCGTTCTTGCAGAACGACACCAAAGAGTCAAAATCGGGAACATCCGATCTGATGTAGCAGACATCGACAGGGGTGTTCTGCAAGGATCTACAATTTCACCAATTCTCTTCAATCATTATATGGAACCACTCACAGAAATCTTTAAACAGTCAAAAATGTCATACTCCATGTAAGCTGATGACACGCAACTCTACCTCAAACTCTCCTCTCATAAGGATATTCAGAGACTGGATGACACTCTAAGAAAAACACAGGACTGGCTGGCACTCAACCCTCTAAAACGAAATCAGTGGAAAACCGAATTCATTCTTTTCGCCCCACCCCTTCGATCCCAAAAGCCTCAACCAAGGTCAGTTTTAACTCAAATCACTAAACTGCACCCAAACCATCTGCAACTCCATAAAATCACTAGGCATCACACTAGATTCAAATCTAAACATACAATCTCACATACAAGCTGCAACCAGAAGCACTAACCTACATCTGCACCTCCTAAGAAAACTAACACCCTTCTTACCTCCAGAAGAATGCAAAACGGTGGTTCAGTCTCCAGTACTCTCCGGACTGGACTATGGGAATGCCACACTAATAGGTCTACCTAAAGGCAGCCTAACGCCAATGAAAGTGACAATAAATGCAGTGGCAAGACTTAACAGGCACATGTCATTATTATCACATTTTCAGATTACTCTGAGCCCTCAACTGGCCCCCCAGTTGAAGCTATGATTCAACTGAAGGTTGCATGCTTCACACACAACACTTTTCACAGTTCTGGCCATAAATACATGGCGAATAGGCTCAAGCTAGGAGGAGAAGGAAGGGATTCTAGAAGTGCTAAATCCATCATACTTGAACCAGCAAGATTCGAAAAACAGAAAACACACGACCATACTTTTGCAGAATCGACTCCAAAAATATGCAACTCCTTACCACCATCAACAAGAGCAATTACATCAGGCAGGCTTTTCAAGAAGTAAGTTAAAGTCCTACTATGCCTCATAAATTAATTTTTTTTCTCAAACTGTCACTCATCCTATTGCACAAGTTACTACTTGTAACAATATATCTGTAAGAGACATTAGTTAGTGATAGATTCCCTACCTTAGAATATCCCCAGGCGTCAGACTGGATCCGGAAAGTTTTGCTTAGAAGTACCCTTGTGCATCAGTAGGTGTTATCCTGCGGCTCCGCGCCCGTCGCTGGCGTCGTATGCGCTGAGATGTTGTCACAGAGACTACTTAGGCGCCACCCATGCGCACTGACGTCAGTTCTGTACACGATTTTCCACGCCAGGAACGCAGAGCCATGCAAGAAACTGACCACTGGCGCCATGAAACTAGGGCCCTGAAAGGGATGTCCTTAACCCTAGTAATCAGTTCGCCGAACGGGAAGGATGGGTGGAGTGGTAAGGAATCTATCACTAACTAATGTCTCTTACAGATATATCGTTACACAAGTAGTAACTTGTGCATCTGAAAGAGACACGTTAGTGATAGATTCCCTACCTTAGAATAGATACCCCTGCAATACCAAGCCTGGTGGTGGGTCTGCGAATAAGATTACACCAGAAAGTCACGGAGAACAGAACGGCCAAATAAGCCGTCCCTCCGGACTTGACTGTCAAGGCAGGAGTGCTTAATAAACGTGTGCAGCGAGGCTCACGTAGCTGCCTGACAAATGTCCTGCATGGGGAACACCGCGTCCCAAGGCAGTAGTTGCTGCAGTTGCCCTGGTGGAATGGGCACACAGCACCACAGGAGGCTCCTTCTTAGCCAACGAGTAACAGGCCTTGATGCAGAGAACGACCCAACGAGAGATGGTCCGTTTGTGCACGGCCTGACCTTTTTTGGTGCCCACGTAGCCAACAAAGAGCTGGTCATCCACCCGAAACTGTTGTGTGCGGCTCAGGTAGAAGGAGAGCGCACGTTTTGGGTCCAGACGGTGGAGCCACTCTTCCTCAGTGGAAGGATGCGTAGGCGAAAAGAAGGTGGGCAAGGTAATGGTCTGCCGATGTGGAAGGGCATGACAACTTTCGGCAAGAAAGAAGGACGGGTCCTTAGAACCAACGTGTCCTGATAAACAGAAAGGAAAGGAGGTTTAGAAGAAAGAGCCTGGAGCTCACTCACTTTTCTGGTCGAGGTGATAGCAACCAGGAAAGCAGTCTTCAAGATAAGAAGACGCAGAGGACAGTTATGAAGGGGCTCAAAGGGAGAGTACATCAGATACGTCAAGACAAGGTTTAAGTCCCATTGAGGCACGATGAACGGCACAGGAGGAAAAGTGTGCATAATGCCTTTCAGAAAACGGTTAATAACCGGAGACTTAAAAAGTAAAGGCTGATCTGGAAGTCGTAGAAAGGCGGAGATAGCAGAAAGATAACCTTTGATAGTGCCCAGAAAAGAGCCCTGCCGGGCCAAGGAAAGAAGGAACAGAAGAACTTCAGAAAGAGGGGCAGAAAGGGGATACACAGACTTGGCTGCGCACTATGCCACAAACTTGTTCCACCTGCAGGTGTAAACCGTTTTTGTGGAGGGACGCATGGCTGCCAGATTGACATCACAGACTTCAGGAGGAAGATCAAAAGCTGTCAACTGTCGCCGCTCAATCTCCACGCAAGGAGGTGGAGGCTGGAGAGGTTTAGGTGGAGGACCGTCCCCTGCTGCTGCGACAGAAGATCCTCCAGAAGAGGCAGTCAGATCGGGAGATCGATCGCCATGTTGAGTAGCTCGGGATACCAGTATCTTCGTGCCAAATCCGGAGCCACAAGGATGACTTGGGCTCGGTCGCGCCGAATCTTCTGTAACACTCTGGGCAGAAGTGGGATAGGTGGAAAGGCGTACAACAGACCGCAGCTCCACTCGCGACGAAAAGCGTCACCGAGCAAGTGCCGCCTCGGAAATTCCAACGCGCAGAACTGATGACATTGCGCGTTCTCTTCGGTGGCGAACAGATCTAACCAAGGCTCTCCCCACTGCTGAAAGAGACCTTGCGCCACGTCCGAGTTTAGACGGCATTCATCATCCATCAAGCACTGACGGCTACGTTTGTCCGTCCTGGCGTTCAGAGAACCTGCCAGGTGTTGAACCACCAAGGTAATGCCTTGATGTTCTAGCCATGTCCAGAGGCACAGAGCCTCCTGACATAGGGTCCATGTCCCCACCCCGCCCTGTTTGTTGCAATACCACATGGCGGTGGTGTTGTCCGTGAACACCTGCACCACACTTCCCCGGACAGAGGGAAGGAATCTGTTGGAGAAGCACCAAGTGATCCCCCGACATGCGGTGGTACTGAGGTGGCATGGCTGGAGAGACGGACTGGAAGGGAATATCCCCACGGATGATCTGCAACACCCACCTGTCCGATGTAATATCAGTGGGGGGGGGGGGGGGGGGGGGGGGGTGATGGCGGATCCTGCCTCCCACGGGCATGGGGGGCTCCACAAAGCTCGGATTAGGAAGGTTTGAAGGTGGAAGCAGCGGTTGCGGAAGTGGACGGACCCCCATGCTGATTCCTAGACCCGCCCCTCCGGAAGCCGCGTCCATGGCCGCGCTGAGGTTGGTTGCGCGCAGGCTTGCTGAAGGAACATGCCTGAGCACCCCTGCCATGTCCACAAAAGGAACGAAAACCAGGAGTGGCCGGGCTCTTCGTAGACAGACCCAAGGACTTGGCCGTGGCCCGCAAGTCCTTAAAACGCTCCAGTGCACTATTGGCCTTATCGCCGAACAGGCGAGTGCCATCAGAGGGCATGTCCATGAGCGAACCATGGACATCGGGCGAGAACCCAGTAGAACGCAACCAGGCGTGGCGACACAGCGCCACAGTTGTAGAAATCGCCCGCCCAACAAGTCAGTGGTGTCCAAACCACACCGAATGGCGAACTTAGCTGCATCCTTACCATCAGCAACCGCTTGTTAAAGAAAAGCCTGAACTTCCTCAGGAGTAGCGGCCTAATAAGCAGGCGGTGTTCTCTGACCGCTGCCCCAAGCTGGCCGAGGACAACAACCGCTTACCGAACTGTTGCAGCTTCTTAGAGTCCTTATCCGGTGGAGCCGTGGGAAAAGCACTCTGCGACATCGAGGCTTGGATAACCAGAATCTCAGGCGTCGGACCGGTGGTGAGGAAGGCAGGGTCACCAGGCGCCGGGCGGTGACGCCTGGCAACATTCTTGTCCTCAGGGGCCACTGTGGCTGGCCGCGACCAAGTACCCAACAGGACGTCAGTGAGGGCGTCATTGAAGGGAAGCAGCGGCTCCGACGAGGTAGATGCCGTCTGGAGCACATTGGTGAGGAGGTTGGTCTTGTGGGCCACTGTAGGAAGGTCTAGGTTGAGGACCTCAGCAGTCGACTGGAGCCAACGGCATAGGATCCTGTGGCGCCAAAGCTGGATCCGCGCAGACGGGGACCAGGATCTGGACACGGGACCGCTGGGCCCGAAGGCGCACCGGCGTGAGTCCGAGGCCTAAAAAGGCGGTCCATGGTGGCAAGAAACTCTTGCACCTGTTCGGGAGTCGCGGACGGACCCGGGAAAAGTGGGTAGATCGCGGGACTCCCAGGCTCAAGGCAGCAGGGGCAGAACCCCTGTCCCCCTCGTCCGCATCAATGGACCGACCCCTGACTCGGAGCGGCGTCGGGACGAGTGCCAGACCTCCAGTAGCTTCCTGCGCTGCTCCCTCAAGGCCTTCGGGGTCTTAGCCCGACAGTCTCGGGAGTTGTGGTCAGACTTCAGGCAGTAGAGGCAAACATCATGATGGTCCGCCACCGACATATTGCGACGGCAGGCCCCACAGGACTTAAAGCCAGGCAACCCTACGTGCACCAGGAAAAAAAAAGGGGAGACAAAAGTCTCAATAGAGTAGTCAAAAAGTGACTAAGGTACGTGCTCCATTGGATCTGGCGCGGAAAAAGAAAGAACTGACAACAGCGCGCATGGGTGGCGCCCAAGTAGCCTCTGTGACGTCATCTCGGCGCATACGACGCAAGCGACGGACGCGGGGCCACATGACGCCACCTACTGACGCGCAAGGGTACTGCTAAGCAAAACATTCCAGATCCAGTCTAACGCCTGGGGATATTCTAAGGTAGGGAATCTATCACTAAGGTATCTTTCAGATTTATTATGCATCCTACTATTTATTAACATTGCTCCTTGACTTCTATCTACAACTTATCATAAGAGTCCGAAGCTTTACTGTACTCCAACCTTCATTCAGTTCTCTTTTTCTACAGCGTTCTGATACCATGATGGTTATGTTCGCGTTTTATAAAACAGTGCAAATAAATAAATAAATCCTGAAGGTTAATGTTAGGGATAAATTGATTGTGTTTTCTGACTAAACATACCACCTGCTAGAGTTTTTTGACACTGTGCTGAATATGCCGAATAAATAAAAGGCTGTCTCATATTGAGAAATGTTTGTGTGCAGTTGAATATATCTGCATTCTTTCAAAAACACATGCTGGGGGGGCTTAAAAACTACTAAGCACAAATGCAATGGGAACTGAATACAACTTACTAGGGCTCATCATTCACAGAACACAAGCTATCAGACTGAGAACTACAGGGCAGACAAGTGTTCTATGCTTAACATCTCCAGATCTACATTCAGGAAAGCCTCCAGATTGGCAAGTGAAATACTCCAAGGTCTTTGGGAGAACAGAATACGAGGAAGTGGTCTAATGTTATGAAGGTTAAAGTGTTCATGGTACGGCATCTTATGACTATGGTGACACATTAAAACAAACAAATTACTTACCTTGGGTAATGCTCTTTCTGGTGGAAACTCTAAATAACCGCAAATTCCTCACATTTAGAATATCCCCAGAAGCCAGACTGGATCCGGAGGTTTTCAAGCATAGCCCCTGCAAGTCAGTCCGTGGGGAGTGCAGCTCAGCGACAACTCCCTTGACCCCCCCAGAAGTGATGACTAGAGATGCATATAGGTGCAACTGACATCAGTTTCTTTCAGGAAATCGTCCACACTCTCAGACATAAAGCCCTATCATTAATTCTGCGTGCCAGTGTGCACTTCTCTAATTTGGGACCTTTTAAGATGAAAAACAGTCCATTCTCAGGGGTGTAGAATTTAATAAAATAGCTACTTGTCCATGGGGCAGGTTGTTTCATGAATCTACTTGTCTTGTATCAAAACCCACTAGTCCCTTTGGTGCGATGTAGTGTGGTGACAAGTTATGGCAGCAATCTCATTATATGAGAGCTCTGATATAGCATCTCTGATTATGCAAGGGCTCATACCATAGTGGTATTTGAATACTTGCAATCCCCTTATGTTTCCACATTTCGGCAGATCAACATACTGGGGCTGAAGGTAATGGTAAGCAAAAGTTCCAGGGTTTTAATGCCCTTTTGAGTCTGTGCAAACCTACTAACTTGCATGTTTTAATGGTTTTCAAACACTCTTCTCTAATCTTTTTCCATACTGAGAAATGTTGGAAATTTACTCCTAACAATGGCAGACGTAAAGCTTATTCCAGAGTTGGGAAAAAGTGGTTGGAGGGAAAGTGAACTTGCAAACACACAGATTTTTGTATGAGCAAATCTACAGATGCATATTTCCTCATGCTAAAATGGAGTTCACAAATATTTTCGATGAGTACTATTTCTTGTCCTACTTCTGTAAATTATTGGGAATTAATGAAAGCTGCATAGCTGCCCTGAATGCAAGGACATATACCATGGGTGCACTTTTGAGATTTTCTTTAATAACTGGGCCTCTAATTAGGCCTGGCGTGGACATGACCTTCTGTTTTTATTAAAATTCTGTCTCTCTCTCTGTATCGGCTGGCTTCACTGCGAGTGACAACATTCTGCTCTTTCACAGGAAGCATATTGGCATTCAAAGTAGTTTTGTTCAGTGCCAGTAACTAATGTGGCAGTGTGTGCTTTTTGAGACCAAAAACTATTTTTGCTTTTGCCAATGTTTGTTATAGTGGTGAGTGCCCGGCAGCTCCCACACCAATAAGGTTTTTCAAAAACCATGCCAAAACAGGTCACACATTGACAAAACTAAAAAGCTGACCACAGATGTCAGACATACTGGCTTTCCCAGTGCTTGTTTATTTTTGTTTCCCATAATCCTATTAAAACTGGTTACACTGATTTTCCATTATGAATATTTTTGGGAAATTCTGGCATGCATCAACACATGTTACTAAATGATGCTGCAAAGAAATGGTACCTGAAAGTTTACAGTAGTTTAGCAAAGTGTTTTTTGCCTGCTTTCATTTTTTTATGAATATTTTATTTTGAAAGCAAAGAATCGTCAATCTTGCTTTCAAGCTTATGTAAATATGTGCATCAAATCAGGGAGCATTCTGGGAGCACTTTACATAGCCTCATATTCCTAAACGTTGAAAATGTGTGTACACATTATAATACTGGAACTACTGTCAGTAGTGCAGTCAGAGCCTACAACATTTACTTAGAGCGCTCACCCTATTAATAAAGGCTTTCAATTAATAAACCCTAAATACAAGTTTGAACAGCATTAACATATGGACAAAAATATTGCCTTAGCTGCAGACAGTGCCCTTCCCTGAACCATAATGTGGTACTGCAAACTGGTAGCTTATGGGGTTGTGCTGCAGGGGGTTGGGCCTATTTGTCCAAAGAACAAAATACACATGAAAACTTGTTGCCCTTGACCCCAAACAATATGTCCTGGGTGTCGGCTATAGGAATTCCACATCCCTGATTCCACAGAACAAGGAAGTGGGAGGGCATGGAGTAATTGTGGTTAATGGAGCATCGATCAGACGGAGATCTACTGAAGTTATGTAACTTGCATTCTGATGTATACTTCTAATTTCAGATTTCTCACCTTTACAACTGAAGCAGTACACCCCAGTAGTGGGTCTGTGGAATGACTAAGACCAGAAAGTCCTGCAGGACCAAACAGCCAAAATGCCCAGACTGTTAAAATGCTGACTGTCAAATCAGTAATGCTTTGTGAACTTGATGACCACATTCTTGCCAATACAGTGGCAGCAGCCTTTGGCCCTTCAGGAATTGGCTCACAACCCTTCTGGAGGATGCTTCCTTGCCATCATTCAGCAGATCTGAATGCAAATGACTATCCTTCTAGACAACTTCTGTTTCTGTGCCTTTCTTTGACTCAAGAACCACACAAAGAGCTAATCATCCGCCAAATGATCTTTGGTACAAATTAAATAAAATCAGAGCACTCTTTTGGGGTCCAAACAATGGTGTTTCTGCTCCTCTTTCAAGGAGTGAGGTGTTGCAAAAAACGAAGGATTGCCCAATGTGAGAGGAAGTTCTAACGTTCAGAAGAAAGGCTGCTCTAGTACTCATCACAAGTTTGTCTGGAAACAAGGTAGTGTAGGGTGGCAGGACTTCAGAGCTTGAAGCTCACACGACAAGCTTCTGTTTGCTAAATCCATCAAATGTTATTGATATAGCCTGTGTCAGAGATCCACAATATAAAAATGCCATATATACATAAAATATAGTATGTCATAGTTACACATACCTAAAACAATGGTAAAAAAGTTTTAAAAAATATAAATACTTTTTAGCATATAAATTCATCGGGGGAAGCTCTTATTAACTGAGAGAGTTATAGGGTTCTAGAGATATTTTACTTAGACCAGATAGGTTTTATAAAACAGAAGCGTGCTTCAACCAAACAAATAATACATGTGCAAATCTTGGATTCCTCTACAGCAAAGATCACAGAGAACGGATTTATAAAATGGGCCACCCCAGTTTTCAGTTAGGTCTTGAAGTGGTAGTGTCTTCAGTCTTAGCATGAGAATGCAGCGCCTGACCTTGTGATCTAACGAAATACTCAAATATCTGGGACTGACTTCATATTCGACTGCCGATAAAAAAGGTTTACAATGAGATTGCTGAAAGCAATGATGCTTATCTACATCAAAGCTCAATCTTGGGCTGGATTTTTCAGGAAGAACTTCAAAAGTGCTGGAGACCAGGATTGAAGGAGATTTATAGAACATTGGAAAAATTCCAGAGCAGTCACTAAGTTCTACTTAAAGGTATTTTTCCCTGAGTCAGCCATAAATGTTTCCTGGCGTAAAAGCGCTCTCAATGAGCTTGCAGATGCATGTAATAGGATATGGGCCCAATTTCCGGGAGGGCAAGAAAATGTCGCCTCCCAGAGGATTGACAAAACATTTTTATTGCACTGAACTGGGTTACCACTTTTATTTCAGTCTGTTGGAAATGCGAAGCAATTTTAAGAGACTGAGAGAATACCTTCCCTAAATATGTGTAAGAAAACACTACTTAAAGTGCTATTCCTCCTAATTTCCAGGAGAAGGATTTCACATTTTTTCTTACCCTAAACGTTACTATTTTTGTTTTTGAAGCGTTCATTGTTAGGAAATTAATTTCTGTGTAATTAAGAAGTGCCTCAATATTACGCTGAAGGCCTACTGGGGTGAGTGAGGTTGAAAATGACCACATCGTCAGTGTGCATTAAAAGATGGATTGTTTGTGTTGTAATTTGTGATGGAAAATTATTACCTCCGGTAGGTCATTTAGGACTAGTGAGAATAGTAAAGAAGCGAGTAAGGAAGCGAGGATACATCCCTGCTTAAGACCTTCCATTCTGTGTAGAAATCTCCAGAGTGAGTGCTTTATCCCCTCCCATTTGAACTTTACACCATGTAGATGTTTGGAGGCTATTATTAGCCTTAATAAGGTTGCCAGATTACTCAATTTCATTAATTTCCTCCATAAGCAGGGCCTAACCACCTTATCAAAAGCGTTGTAAAAACTCAACAAATAGGCTATAAACTACCTGAGAGTTATTGGTTACGTATTTATCAATTATGGTTTGTAGAGTTGCAATATTGTACGTCACTAAATGGTTTTGGCAAAATCCTGCTTGGACCACAGGAATTACCCCCCTAGACGTGGCATAGTCATTTAGATGGTCTAATACACTGGCCGCAAAGATCTTCCCTGTGGCATCCAGGAGGGCGTTTTGATGATAATGGTTTCGCATAAGGTGGGAACCTTTTTTCAAGAGAGGAACCACAATGCCTCCCCACCAAGAACTTGGAATATGGCCAGTTTGGTAGGAGTGCGTAAAGAGTTGGGCCAAACATTTACCCAATCCATCAATATTTTCTTTTAAAACCTTTATGGGGATCCTATCTGGTCCCACTGCTGTGGTAGCTCTCGCTTTTCTCATCTATAAGGCAATTTGCTTTTCTGTAGGCGGTATTATCTGCTGGTCAAACTCACTGCAGGGACTGACCATATAGAGTTGTGTTTTGCCAGAGATCATCAAGTTAGTTCCATATAATTTAGAGACATAGTCTACCCATTCTGTTTATGGAACTGGTTTTGCTGTTGGTGGGATTTTATTCCCACTATCTTTTGAAATCATACCCCAAAAGGACTTGATGCTTCTCTGCCGCACTGCTTCTTGAAGATCCACCCAGTTCCTATTAATTGTTGCTCTTTTATCTTTAATACAGAGCCTTTTCCTTGTCGGTGAAGGATTAATAAATTGAAGTCTGATTAATTTGTTTAACTCACTAGAGGGAAAGGTAATTATACAGTCTGTCTTCGTAGAAGGTCTCTTTTTAGTGTTAGAAGACTTCATCTGCAGTGAATCAAATACCACTATAAGAGAACTTTCGAAGTGGAGAACTGGGTTAGTTTGGTCGCACAGTTGGTCCTCTATTATTCTGTTCATTTCTTTATTGATTAACCTCAGATTTTCACTGTTCCAGTATAGTCGACCTTGCTTTTGTTGTATTGATACCTCTCCCATTCCATACGTGAGACCATGGAAATACTGGTTGTAAAATGAGATCTATTTCGAGGCAAAGAATTGCATGCTTACTGCTTTGGATGAATTGTGAAGAGAAACTGCGGAATTTGTCGTATAGGTCTTAACTGCTAATAACATAGTCCAGTAAGGAAAACCCAGTTGGACCTTTCTGCTTATAAGGCCCTGGTATATCTCTGGAACAAACTGCTTGTATCGTGATGAGAAAGTCTTCAGGGTCAAGAGATGTTGGAAACGGCTCAAAAGGATACACATAAGGAAAGTAGGGAACACACAAAGGGCCTACTATGGTACTATGAAGGGTATAGGAGGAACAAAGAGGACAAAACCTTTGAGAAAATGCATTAAAACAGGGGATTTGAACAAAAAAAGGGTGGTCTGGTAAACCCAATGGGCTGACAGTTATGTTACAAGGGCAACACCAAGTCACAAACTTGTTCCAACATCCAGTGTAATCAGGTTTTGTAGAAAGACCTGGCCACCATGATGCCATCCACTACTTCGGGTAGTAGATCGAATGCAGTCAACTGTGCCGCTCAATCTCCCTGCATGGAGATGTAGAATGCACAGGCCTGTGTGCAGTTCTGCTCTGTTGTAATCCAATTGCAGAGCCTGCATACACAACCTGGAATGGTCAGTGGGCAGGACACAGGATGCTAGAAGGCCAAGAAGCCCCAGAATCATCCTCATTAACACCCAGGACTGGGCCTGAAACATCAGGGTCATAGCCCGAAAGTTCAGCACTCGTCTTTCAGGAGGGAAGGCCCGAAAGTACACTGTATTCAGGATGGCTCATATGAAAGTGAGCATCTGCAAAGGAGTCAGATGTGATTTTGGCAAATTGATAATGAACCCCAACGATGTGAGATGGTTTGTCATCATCTGGAAGTGGTCTGTGCCCAACTGTGGCATGTCTGTCTCCTACAGTCGTCGAGTAGGGGAAGAGTGGTATCCCTTGATCTCCGAAGGTATGCTGTGACCAACGCCATCACCCAAGCAGACCCTCCAGCATTTCGCGATTTGCCACGAAATCGGCATTTTTGTAAAATGCCACGATTTTTACAAACGTGCCCACGAAATCGGCACTTTTGTAAAAATGCCGCAATTTTTACAAAAGCGCCCACAGTGTTAATGCAGTGGCTTAGCCTGATGAAAACTAAATACTTTTGGGCTGGGTGGACTGAAGGAAAATAAAAGTGCATAAAACCCGACCAAAATTGGTTATTGAAAGGGGGGGTTGCTAAACACCGTACTATGAAGGGAAAGTCTCAGATTTGTAAATAAGGATCTCGCTAAATGTGGTCGCTCAATAATACGTTGGGCCAAGAGGTAAATGCAACAGAGGAGTTGTATAAAAAAGTAAGGGAGAATGGCAGCTATGTGTAGATGTGGCACCGAATTCCAACCCGCTGAGGCAGCAGCAGTCCGACAATCCAGTGGGAGGCCGCTCAGCTGGACTCCATCACGCTGCCCCAGCATATGCTCGATCTACCCCTGCCGCTGCGTTGCTTGAACGAGAGGAAGAGGACAACAGTTGGACCTAAATACCCAGACCCTCCAGGATTTCGCGATTTGCTGCAAAATCCGCACTTTTGTAAAAATGCAGCGATTTTTACAAAAGTGCCAGCGAAATCGGCACTTTTATAAAAATGCCGCAATTTTACAGAGGCGCCCGTGAAATCACTTCTGTGAGGTGGAGGCAGCATCTGATCTACTTCCCGGTTCATTATAGCGAACCAGAATATATGAAGTGTGTGAATGCAGCTCGGTTTTTTGCTACGTTTGCAGTGACAGATTCTCATAGTGCAGAGAGGAGGACATGATTTTAGGGGGCTTCCTAATTGGATCAAACAGTTTTGGCTGGGGCATTTCGAAGACTTGTGTAGCACAAGGTATCCGTCTCACTTCACTTAAGGATTTTGCACGTTAGTGAAGCGTTGCACTTACAATGATTGGATTTCTGCTGCCTATTGTATATGGACAGTGAAACCTGCTAAGACTGACGGGGGCTGGCACTGCAGTGCATAGTGCGGCAATATACACTGGCATGAGACTTGCAAGAGTCTCATGAGTGCCTGCTGCTGTTAGGAAGGTGAGTCTGCCTAATAACGAAAATAAAGTAGTTTTTGGAAGAGTATTGCAGCGCCACTGCATGCAAAACAAGGGGCGGTGTTTAGGGCTTAAAGTGAACAGTCACGAATAACGAAAACAAAGTAGTAATTTCAGAATAGTGTAATGTTGGCAGGTGATTTTGGTGGGACAGAATAGGTCGGAGTGTGTGTGCATGGGGTGGGGAAGGAGGAGGTGTGGAATGGTGCCAAAATGGGTGTACAAGATGTTAATGATACACCTCTGGTTTCCGTGGAGCAAGGTAAGCTACTCACCTTTGCCATGCCCCGGTTGTATGGCTAGTTCTGTATCACAAGAGGTACCTCGCCATAGACGTTTAGGTGCTGTGCCTATAGGAGTGCTTTGTCCTGTTACATGTGTGTGCACTGATTTATGTAGACACTGGGAATAGAGATCTCCATGAAGGGCAGAGAGGGTTCAGCGGACCCTTGACCGAAACATTGCCCTTGCACCCCTTGGCCCCTTGGTTGCTGTAGTCTGCTCACGTTTCATGAATGGGGTTTGTAGTGAGCTGCGGGTCAGGCATGACCCCAGATTTGCAAGTTCTATACCCTATATTAGCCAAAAATGAGCTGCATGAGGAGTAACTGTTCCATACCTTGCATCCCAAGCAAAAACTAGGAGTGACACTTGTAGGGGACATTTTATTCCCTGGAAAAAGCATGGTTTACAATGCATCTTGGGATCCTCAGTCAAACAGCACCAAGGCAGAGCCAGGGGCTTGATGCAGGTAAAGGAGCGAACTTTGCCTGCAATAACTGTAAGAAACGGAGGAAGTGCGCTCTCCTTTGTCCACGCGTTACAAGCCCAGCTCAATCCCCGGTCTGGTTGATGCCTCAAAATCGCTGACAGCGTCAATTGTCAACTGTAAAGCATGACTACTTACCCGTTATAGTCTCAAGTTGCTGATTGGGTGGAGTGGATCTGTGGTTCAGTCGAAGAGCAAGGGCTTGAGATCCTTCCTGAATTGAGGCAGAGACGGTGATTGGCTGGGATGTAGTGTCAGGGAGTTCCAAGCCCTCGCAGCAAGGTAGCAGAAGGATCTTCCTCCAGCTGTGGTCTTGTGGACCCATGGGAAGGGGGTCAGGGTCAGTTGGGGAGAGCGGAAGTGCTTGGTGGGTGTGTGGAAGGGGAGGCGGTGGTTAAGGAGCCTTCACCTGTGGACTGCTTCCTCTGTTCCATATCCCAGGTTGCCTATTCAAAGTGGAATACTCTGCTAAAACAGTTTCCATTGATTTAAGGCTGAATTATGAGTAAAATAAAGGGCAACAAAAATGCCGCTAAATTTCCATATTTGTGCTGTTAAATTTCCATATTTGTGCCGCTAAATTTGCTAATCCATGACGCTATATCCTGGGGGATCTCAAGGGGCACTAATGAGGCCAGACAGACGATGGAAACGGAAAATACTCATGGCCCACCATGAACTGCACGAAAGGCACATGGGCCTCTAGGGTGAGAAATAGGCGAGCTGATAGTCCAACACCACCACCCAACCTAGTTTCCTCGACCCAGCGCAGGAACAACCCGGCCCAATTAGAGCATCTTGATATTTTCCTTTGGCAGAAATAAGTTGAGATGTCGAGGATAAAATAAGTCAAAGGCGTCTGCCTTTTTTTTAGCCCATAAGAAATAACAGAAGTAACACTCAGTTCCACTCTGTGTGGCTGGCACCCTCTCTTTGGCTCCCTTCTCCAAAAGAGGCTGAACTTCCTGCCACAAAATGGACAAATGATCCTTCAAAGGCCACATGAAGTAGGTGGAATAGGAGGCAACGGAGAAGCCACCTATGGAAAGAATGAGTTGATAACGCACTACGATATTATGACCTGGCGGCGGACTACCTGAAATGGGTGAAATTATTTATACAGACAGCAGGGTGAAAGTGGGGCTCAGAGTATAGGCTAGATGGCCGGTGGAGAGAGGAACACAACAGGGGGGCCCCATTTCCCGACTGATATTTGCCTTTGCTATTGGGCCTGTGGCCCAGATTATTTGAACTCAATATCAAGATAATGGTATACTGGTAGAGGGCAGCTGGGAGGTCGTCCCATTGTATGCCAATGACATCCTACTGACCCTACGGAATATGGAAGTTACATGGGATGCAGTTCAAAATACGACAGATGAAGTGGGGGCCCACCCGGTGTTCCAGCTGAATGCAAAAACATCTGTGCTTTATCTCATGCGGGTGAGGGTGTGGGTGGGGTGTGCCTCCCTAATTTTGAGATCAAGACGAAGCCAGTTAATTATTTGGTGGTGCATTGGAAATCAGAGTTGCCTGAAACTTATGATTCTAATGTGGGTACCCTGATGGCTGGCGTGGAGCAAAGTGTGCATAAATGGCTGCACTTCCCTTTGTCCCTGATGGGGCGCATTGCTATACGTAAGATGATTATGCTATCTAGAGTCCTATATAAAACAAGCTATTTAGCAGTACACTGTGGTTCTCCCGTATTAATATATTTTATAGAGTCACATGCTTGAATCTTCCCAGTCGCCATGGTGGGAGCTAACAGTATTCAAAGCAGTGCTAAATGCTTAGCATTAGTGTCCATTCTAAAAGTAATACACATTATTAGCCTCTTCACGTTGTTTTAAAGCATTTAAACTTCAACCGATCAGAGCTCAGACCCTGAAGCACTCAAACCCAGCAGAGCTACCATCCCTCAGATTTCGAGCACAAGTGTAATATAAACTTTGAGATCTGAAATGGTGAGCCCTAACGGGGAGGAGTGAGGATTGCATGTGACTCTATAAAAGATATTAATACTGGAGAACTACAGTATACATATAAGTAGCTTGGGTTTTCTCCAGTATTTTATCTTTTATAGATTCACATACTTGAACCAGACTAGTTAGCAGTATCCCATTACATATGGAGGTGGGTAAGGTGAAACCATCTAATCATGAGAATTACTCTAAAAGGAAGAGTAAAAACAACTATTTGGAAAAGCAAATGAAATCATTGATAAAGAGACATATCAACAAGAAATAATCGTTATAACAAACTCTTAAGAAAATAATCACACACATATATATATTTAGACACTAGCTGCATACCTTATGTAAACAGGCGTCGCAGAGTAGCTTGTTAGACTGCCATGTCAGCTTTACTCCATGAATCTAGGCAGTAGTGCCCTGTGAAGGTATAGGCATTTACCCATGTCGCTGACATGCAGAAGTGAGACTCCTGCAAACAGGGCCGACGATGCTGCTATGTTTGGAGTTGAGTGAGCCTTCTCTTCCCACGTAAGTGGATGTCCTGCCTTTTCGTGAGAGAAGGCCATAGTCGCCGAGACCCAGCGAGCAATACTAGCTCTCAATAAGACTTGACCTTTCCTAGGAGATGAGAAGGAAATGAGTAGCTGATTGGACTTTCTGAAATCCCTTGACATTTGCAGATAGAATTCCAAACAGTGTTTAACGTTCAGAAAAAGTAAAGCTCTTTACACCGGTGAGGCTGGATTCAGAAAGAAGGAATGTAAAATGAGAGGCTCATTGAGATGAAAAGCAGTCAGCGCTTTTGGAATTAAAGATGGATCAGGGCATAGGATGACTGTCCTCCTGAAATGGCAGGTAGGGCTCCGTGGTTGTGAATGCCTGGATTCCACTATTCATCTGGATAACATGATGGTAATAGAAAGGCCATCTTTCAAGAAAGAAACTTCAACTCAGCCTTGTGAATGGGCTCAAAAGGAGATCTTATAAGCTGCAACAAGACTGTTTAGTTACCAAAGAACTGGTGTGGGCTTCACAGGAGGATAGCCTGGAACAGACCTTTCATGTGTGTGTTAATCAGTTTATTATACCAGAGAGATTACTTTCCAGGACACAGTCTGAATCAAGAGATTGCCCCTAGATGCACTTTAATGCAAGCATGCATGAGACCTGACTTGGCTACATGTAGCAGATACTGCTGCCCCAGGAAGCCATCTGCCGGAAAACTGTTGACACGTCCATGGCCACATTAATGATCTCAGACAAGGCCATTTCCTCTTCAGCAAGTATGGCTCAGGCCTCGTTTTTCTTGTCCTTAAGGAGATATTCTAGCAGAGATGAAATGTAAGACCACATCTAACGATCATAGGATGGCAAGGGCATTGGAGGCACTGAAGGATGTAGCCAATGTTATCAAAAAAACGGCTTTCCTTGTCCGAAGGAGATGTGCATGGCAAAGAGGGGTTCTTTGCTCTTCTCTGAACCGCCTGCATAATGACCAAATCATGCCTGGGTTGGTGAATGGGGCATGTAGGGGAATTCTCTGGGTCCTTGTACTTCTTATCCAGCTTCAGTATCACAGCCAGAACTGACACTGTGGTCTTCAAGCCTTTTTGCCAGATGAAGTTCATGATGGAAATAGACAGTTTTGAGTGTAGCGCTCCTGCCTTAAAATCATATAGAAAGCACTCTGTCCGTTTTCCTGCTAGTGGAACGTAAAAGCGCTTAGAAGCCCTTTCAAGCAGGTCATGAAGCCCACCAACGCTGCTTGGGGAGAATCCGCTATAAGAGGAGTTGGAGATGCTGGCATAGGTGCTACATAATCATGCCAATCAGGGAGGTCACTCTGATTCGCCTGGATCTCACCCTCTTAAGGCTGCTGATCGCCATCACGATTATGAAAGGTGTCCGAAATATTGATGGGAGGCAGAACTGATCTTAAGTTTTGAGGTCTCAGTCTTTCCTGTGGCACTGGAGTGTTCTCAGAGGTTTCCTGTCTGGAAGCAGGTTGTTGAGGAGCATTTGTATCAGGGATTCTTCTATAATAGTCTTTAATCATCATGTGTAAGTCCGTTACTAGTGAGAATGGAATCGCTATGGCTGACTCTTGCACCAGTTGTGGCTCCTCCTCTTGCTCTTCATAGGGATAGTGCTCCTGGAATGTACCATATCCCTGGCCAGTCGTTTGACCTCTATCTGAGAAGGAAAAATCACCACCTATATATTCTGACTGCTCCAGATCCACTTCATCATCCTCCGTGTCCTGACAATTTTGGTTTAATTGGGAGGAACCATATGTAGGACAGAAGGAGCTTTCATCCCCCGTTTCTTGGAACTCCAGAGTGAGTGTAGGAGGAAGGAGTGAAATGTTTTAGATTTCTTGAGGCAGATTAGAAACTGTGCTCTTGTAAGAGATGAATAATATGTATTTTTCCACCGTCGACATGGAACCGGAAATCCACATCGCCAACGGAGGAGTACATGCTAAGGTCATCGTCGATGATGGAATATTCACCATCATATAGACGACGGTCTTATCAATGACAACATGTCATAGTCGCTGTTGAAACGGTCGTCATTAAGGGCACCTTCTGCGAGCTAGCAACCGTAGACGATAGGATCTTCATTGACGGTCCTGTCGACGATCAAAACTTCTTGGAAGACGACTCTTTGAAAGGAGTATCTGAGGCAGAAAAGGGTGGTGAGAGAGACTTTCTTTCTGAGAGCAAGAAGGACCAGCCGACTTCTTGCTTAGAACTTTTTCCACGTTAGCCTCTGCTGCAAGATCTTGACCTTTAAATTTGCTATCAGAGGATGACGAATCCCATCCTTCCTCTTCCTCAGAATTCGAGTCAGACTGAATTTTTTTCTGCTGTGGCCACAGAAACAATCTACCCTCTCAATCTTTGAGAGTTTTGGCAGAAAACGTACAGCAGTACTTACAATCTTTGCGTTTATTAAGTGGACACAGGCAATACATGCACTCCTTATGAAGACCTCAGAACATAGCCTGGATTTTCCACATGTCTTACAAGGCATGAACAGCCATTTTTTAGACTCAGACATTCTGGTAAAACTTAGTCAGTAGACTCCCTATCACACAACATGAGGTTAGAAATCTGAGGGATGGTGGCTTTGCTGGAGTTGAGTGCTTCTGGGTCTGAGCTCTGATTAGTTAAAGTTTGGATGCTTTAAAACAATGTGAATAGGCTAACAATGTGTATTGGTTTTACAATGGAGACTAATGCAAAGCATTTAGCAATGCTTTTAATACTGGTACTGTGTGACTCCCACCATGAGGACGGGACGATAAAAGCTTGGGAATCTATAAAAGATCTAATACTGGAGAAGTGTTGCAACACATGCCGGTGCACAAACCAGAATCCTGCTTTCATCAACAAACTACTTAGGTTGCTTTACCGGGGGCACAGATCAGCTTTGAAGTCCTGAAATTACAGTGGGATGGGGGCGGGTTACCGGTGCCTACCTTCAGAGCCTACTACTGGACAGCCCATATGCAACACACAGTACCATGGTTCCAGGTGTCTGGGGGGGAATCTGACCCTGTAGCTAGGATCTTGGTGCTTTTGATCTGTCCATGGGCAAGGCTAACGCTACCTCTGGTTCCTAAGAAGAGACTGGTAGCTTTACCGCTTCAGGTCAGGACACTGCTGGATATATAGTGCTCCTGGAATGTACCATATCCCTGGCCAGTCGTTTGACCTCTATCTAAGAAGGAAAAATCACCCTCTATATATTCTGACTGCTCCAGATCTGCTTCAACATCCTCTAAAAGAGATGGGAATGAGTACATAAACTTGCAGCAACTGGTACCCTGGAACACAGGGCTCAGCTCCACGTTACCTACCTTCTTCAGGCAGAGGGATGAGGGAGATGTTCCGCAGAGCATAGGCGAGCTTTATGAAGATAATCGGCTGGTGGGATGTACAGACTTGTGTCCCAGATTGGGGGGGGGTCGCTGGAAGATGTTTCCTAGCATATGGTAGCCTGGCAGCGGCTATGCGCAAGGAGGGGGTTGGCGGGAGTTAGACAGGAGCCGGACACGCGCATCCTTAACCAGTCACTGTCGGATATGGGTAGAGAGGGTAAACTCATTTCATGAATATATCCATTGTTGATACAGATGCCCACATGGCAACGTGGAAGCTACAGGGGGAAGGTGATCTAGGTGTGGAACTGAAGGAACACAAATAGGTGCCTATACTGGGCAATTGCAGAACAGTTATGCGCAACGTGTGCTTGAAACTGATCCACTCTAAGTGTAAACATAAGATTTATGTCACGCTGAGGTGCTAACACAGGTTAGACCCTTCCAAGCCAGAGCATTGTCCCAAATGTAGGCACACAGTGGGGACTTAGATTCACATGCAGTGGACATGCCCTGGGGTGGGAGACTTTTGGAGTGCTGTGGTTCAGGTACTGCAGGAACAAACTGAGATGCAGCTAAAGCCAATGATCTAACTATGTTTGTTAGGCCTCATGACCTGTACCAAACACACTAAATATGTAGAGAAGGTGCTACAACTAGCCGTAGCCAAGAAGCGCATAGCTCTGGAAAGGGGCGACCATTCGGTCCCCCCGAACGTATGATGGAGTACCACGATCCCCCCGGGAAGCCATCTTGGGCGGGAGGCGAGCCCCGGCTGGTATGCCCAAAGCGGCGTAGCCGGGGCGCGCCTTTTTCCCGCCCTGGAGTGGGCTGGCCTAGACACGGACGCGGCTGGCCACGCCCTTTGGGGCAGGCAGGGGCGGGTATACGCCCGCCCTGAAGACGGATAAAAGGAGCAACAGGCCAAGAAAGCATCCTCTTGTTCCTGTGCTCTGAAGCTGCACCTCCTCGCTGCACGTGAGCTCGAGACGGAACGAAGAGCCAATTTTGAGCGTTGTAATCTTTCTTGTTTGTTTTCCAGATACTCGATCGGAGAATGCCTAAAAAGGCGGGAAAGAGAATGACTACCGACCAGATGCTGCGGATTCTCATGAAGGAGGTGACCGACCTAAAGAAACGAATGGCGGATAAAGAGGAAGAAGGGGGGCCGAAACGTCCTCTGGAAGGAACAGCTCCAGGTGGAAAAGGCAAGAGGCCCAGAAGGGGAGCAGCAGGGGGAGACAACCCAGTTCCCTGTAACCCAAGTGAGGCACCCATTCCGGTGCCGGAGGAAGGGAATCCGATTCCCGTGGTGGTCACCCCCGTGTCCGGAGAGGATATGCCGCCCGAGCTGGCAGCACAATTAGCAGCGTGGTTGGGTAAAGGTAGCAAGGGCGCCACGGCTGACGACGCGCAGGTGTTGATGAAGCAGCTGCGGGAAACAAGGGAAGCGACGAAGGCGCCATTGCCGGCTGCGGCAGTCGCAGATACAGCTTCCAGTTCAGGTAAGCGGCCTTTGCCGGTTGCGAGGGATGAGTCGGCACCCTCTCGAAGGGAAAAGTTGGGTCAACATGTCCCTCTAGCTATCAAAGAGAAGATATGGGCAGGGGAGTATATAAACATCTTCTCGTTGCTTACCGATCATTATGAGATGGAGCATGTTAAGAGCCAGAAGGAGCTCATGCATCCGAGTGTTTGGCGCGCAAAGATGGCCGCCTTCAAGGTAAATGAAAACATTGGCAATTGGGGCAAAGCATGGGGGGTTTTTACATCCATTTTGGGTGAACGGAGGCCCGAATTGCTGCCCGAATTGCCGATTTATCAGTCACGAATCATGGGGTATTCTGTATCACACGAGGGCAATCATTGGTTCTGTTACGATAATGTTTTCAGAAAAGCGAAAGAGCATGATAGAAACTTAACTTGGGATTGTTATGATTCTGTGTCCTGGTCCAAAATGGAGGACTCTGGTATGTTGAAAGTCCCTTTAGTAGGGAGTAATGTGGGTGAATCCTCCCGCCAATATGCGGGGACGCCCTTTCGATCAGGTACGAGTAACGACAATCACTCAAGGCCAATCGGCAACACAGGTAAAAGGGGGGTATGTTGGAACTTTAACAGGGGAAAATGTACTAGGCCCCAGGGGTCATGCAAATTTAGGCACGAGTGTAGTGGGTGTGGGCAATCATCCCATCCTGAGTCCATGTGTAGAGCCAAAACTGGTGATAACGGGGGTAGAGGAGGCGCCAAACAGGTCTGACATAGTCCGAGGGGCGCCTTTACCTACTCCAATTGATACCATGGCAATGATTCCTTGGCTCAGCGAATACCCGGATCACGCTTCCGCTCGGGTGTTGCGGAACGGGTTTTCATATGGTTTCCGCATCCCAGTGGGGGATTTTCAGGGTATAGCAAAATGTAAAAACCAGATATCGGTCTTGCAGCATACGAACGTGGTACAAGAAAAGATTGGGAAAGAGCTGGCTCGAGGTCGAGTCGCTGGTCCATTTAATGTACCACCAGTGGCTAACTTTGTTTGTTCCCCTTTAGGGGTGGTCCCCAAGAAGGACCCGGGTGAGTTTCGGCTGATACATAATTTATCAGCCCCACGTGGTCTTTCCGTAAACGATGCGATAGACCCGGAAGTGTGTTCGGTGCGGTACGCATCCTTCGATGAGGCCGTAGCCATATTGAATCGCCTAGGGCCCGGGGCGCTGATGGCAAAATCTGATATCGAGTCAGCGTTCCGGTTGCTCCCGGTACATCCAGACGATCAGCGTCTTCTTGGTTTCATGTTTCAGGGTCACTATTACATGGATAAGTGTATGCCGATGGGGTGCTCTATATCTTGTGCCTATTTCGAAAAGTTCAGTTGCTTTCTGCAATGGGTCTTCACAAGGAAGGCGGGATTTCACCATGTTATGCATTATCTCGATGACTTTTTGTTTCTGGGGGCAGCCGGGGATCCGGAATGTGGGCAGGCTTTGACTGCATTTTGTGTCTTGATGAATCAGTTTGGCGTGCCACTGGCACCAGGTAAGACTGTGGGTCCCTCGACTTGCCTCGAGTTTCTGGGGATCGAGCTCGATTCCGAAGAAGGTTGTTTTCGTTTACCAGGTGACAAAGTGTTAAGATTCAGGGCATCCCTGCAAATGTGTATAAGTGAGTCTAAGGTTAAGCTACATCAATTACAGCAATTGGTGGGACAATTGAATTTTGCCCTAAGAGTGATACCGATGGCCCGCCCCTTTTCTCGCTCGATCGCTCAAGCTATGCTCGGCCTGAAGGAGGGTCATCATCACACAAGGCTCTCGGCAGAGGTTCGCCAGGACATGCGCATTTGGTTGGCATTTCTGGCGGATTTCAATGGTCAAATTGTCTGGAACAAACCGTCCGTGTCCTCGGAGGAGCTGGGGCTGTGGACAGATTCGGCAGGGTGCATTGGTTTTGGTGCCATATTCGGCACTCAGTGGTCGGCACAAAAATGGCCGTCATGGTGGCATGAGAGTGGACTGACAAGTAACATTGCTTTCCTAGAACTTTTTCCCATTCTGGTGGCCCTGAGAACTTGGCCTGAGGGATTCAGAGATCACTCTGTGGTATTTTGGTCTGATAACATGACCGTTGTTGAGTGTATCAATAGCCAGGCAGCCCGATGCAAATGGATTCTGAGATTGCTCAAGGAAATCGTATTACTATGTATGCAATTGAATGTACTATTTAGGGCAAGACATGTCCCGGGGGTGATGAACAAAGCAGCTGATGCGCTTTCTCGTTTTCATATGCAGGCCTTCTGGGGTTTTCTGCCCACAGCGGACCCGGTGGCGGCACCCTTTCCCGAAGCTCTCTGGTCTCTCGGTGCCCCGAACTTCGTAACCTCGTGGGAGAGAGTTTAGCACCCAGGACAAAAAAGGCATATGAAGGGGCGTTCCGATCCTATTGGGCCTTTTTGGGGGCTGCTAGGGGGGAGCTTTGGGGTCAGGAAGAGTCTGTAGTAAACTTTCTGCTGTCTTTACATCAGGCAGGCAAATCAGTGGCTACGGCCCAGAGGCATCGAGCCGCCATTTCCTTTGTGGCTAGGGCTCATGGGATTCAGGACCCGACAGCGTCTTTTGTTGTGCAAAAAGCGCTACGTGGGTGGCAACGCCTTGAGGGTCGCAAAGTAGATGAAAGGCGCCCGATAGGTTTGGATAGGTTGGCCCTGTTATTATCCAGACTCCCTGCAACATGTTCATCCCAATTTGAAACAGTGTTATTCCGAGCCGCTTTTACGCTGGCATTCCATGGGGCTATGCGGGTGAGCGAATTAGTGGCGAGGAACAAGCAGGATGTGATGGGGGGACTGTGCCGAGAGCACGTTCAGATCAGAGGGGAGACAATGACTGTCTCGTTTGTCAGGTCCAAGACCGATCAGGGTGCGATGGGTGATTGCATAATCATTCAAAGGATTCCCGGGTCCTCCATGTGCCCGGTGAGTTGTGTAGAGAAATATTTAGCACAAAGGGTGGCATCATGGGGGGGGACCTTGTTGAGACACGCTGACGCCACCCCACTGACGAGGTTTCAGTTTCAGCGGGTGCTTGCGATGTCGATTACTGCTGCGGGCTTGAACCCGGGCGAGTTTGGGACCCATTCCTTTCGGATAGGGGCTGCTACAGAGGCTACAGCCAGGGGTCTGAATGTTGAACAGGTTAAACGTGTGGGGCGTTGGTCCTCCAATTGTTATAAAAGGTATGTGCGGTTGCACATGTTGTGAAGCTGTAATGATGTACTCACGCTTCTTGTTTTTGTTTGGTTTCAGTTGCGCGAGCCTACGAGGCGGGGCGAACTATGCAGTCGACCCAACACCGGGCCAGCGGTCAGACTTCACCGGCTGTGAAAAAGGAGGTGTGGGTCGTGGGCCACTCATACGTGAGGCGTGCCGCGGACGTATTCAAAGCAGGTGACATGATTCACGTGGCTGGGGAATACGGGTACAGGGTGTCCTTCTACGGAAGGGGCGGACTCTGTATTGACCAGTTTCAATCATTTTTTGAGGGATTGCTAGGGCGGATGAGGTCACCGCCGTCTATAGTCATAGTACATCTTGGGGGCAATGATTTGGTCACCACTGGTAGACGACTTCTTCTTGAGGCAATGCTTTCCACTGTAAGTTGGTTGGCAAGGAGAGTTCCAGGGTGCACGATTGCATGGTCCCATTTGATCCCACGAAAAGTATGGCGGGGGGCTATTTCTGTTTCTGCTCTGAATCATTCAGTAAGGAAAATTAATAACAAAGTGAGTAGATTGTTCCGTTCCAATACACTGCATTCTATTTCGCATGGTTGTATTACTGGTGACAGTATGTATCTGGGGGATGGTGTTCATTTGTCCCGGGTGGGGAACGAGTTACTCATAGGGGACTGTATAGCTTGGCTACGGACTTTAAGACATGACCTTTAGGTAGGAGTTTTGTGAGGGGTCCGGATAGCCGGTCAACTATCCGGCCTGTGGCGGTAAGGTCATGATCGGTGAGCACTAATTGGTAGATCCCTATGAGTGGGCGTCACCCATTACGGATGGGAGCGCTCGAGGGAGGTGGCCATTGGCCCCTCAACGGGGAGGCGGTTCCTTCTAAGGATGGGCCGCCGAAAGGAAAGGAAAGGCGGTCAAGGCCCCTTCCTGGGTAGGAGGGGTTACAGCCCCCTCCGGGAGAATTTCCCGGGGCCAGGTCATCTGCGACGGCAGATGTGGTAAGTTGTGTGGGGTTTGGGAGGGGGGTCTACGCTACCTTCTAGATACCTCACACGAGTCCTCGAACGACATTTAGGTGGCGTCGAGTTTAATGGGGCCCCCGTCAAGTCAAGGGAAATTGGTAGTTGCACTTGAGGTACGCCTCTGTGCGGTCGCCCCTCACAAGTGAGGGGGTCATTTCTGGTTTAGGGATCTTGACACCGGTTACGACCTTGCCGTTGGCCCTTAAACGTTAGGATGTACAATTTCAAATTGCAAGTTAATAGTTTGTAGGATGTTAGTTCGGCTAGGAGAACCTTTGTATTAGAGGATATGTTAAGGTTAGCCAAACATCGCAAATGTGGTCATGAAATTGTACATAATATGAAACTGTTATTTTAATGTTTTAATTTTGTTTCATATTTTTAATAAATACGGCCGGGAGGGTCACTCCCTCCCGTCTTCCAAAAGTTCAGAACTGTTTCCGGTTTCCCATCCTTGGGGATTGTGTTGAGAGGGGGTGGCGGGTATCTCAGCCATATGGAAAGGGGCGACCATTCGGTCCCCCCGAACGTATGGTGGAGTACCACGATCCCCCCGGGAAGCCATCTTGGGCGGGAGGCGAGCCCCGGCTGGTATGTCCAAAGCGGCGTAGCCGGGGCGCGCCTTTTTCCCGCCCTGGAGTGGGCTGGCCTAGACACTGACGCGGCTGGCCACGCCCTTTG
The DNA here is from genome assembly GCF_964263255.1 of Lissotriton vulgaris. Lineage (NCBI taxonomy): Eukaryota > Metazoa > Chordata > Amphibia > Caudata > Salamandridae > Lissotriton > Lissotriton vulgaris. The sequence goes on along the minus strand of NC_141687.1, from coordinate 538,088,968 downwards.
GGGCAGGCAGGGGCGGGTATACGCCCGCCCTGAAGACGGATAAAAGGAGCAACAGGCCAAGAAAGCATCCTCTTGTTCCTGTGCTCTGAAGCTGCACCTCCTCGCTGCACGTGAGCTCGAGACGGAACGAAGAGCCAATTTTGACCCACCCACCAGCCCCTGAAGACAGCTACTTGTTGTGAATAAAGTCTTTATGTGGTAACTCTATTTTCTTTCAGGTTGTGACGACTGTCGTGATATTTTGAATCTGCAATAAAGATGGTCATGTGTTGGATGTTTTCAAATAAAGTATTTTCACTAGTTTTGTTCAATAATCATGCTTATAATATATAATTCTTTAGTAATTTAGTAATTTAGATAGTTTGTCGTATTTATTGTCGGGCGGTAAGGTCATGATCGGTGAGCACTAATTGGTAGATCCCTATGAGTGGGCGTCACCCATTACGGATGGGAGCGCTCGAGGGAGGTGGCCATTGGCCCCTCAACGGGGAGGCGGTTCCTTCTAAGGATGGGCCGCCGAAAGGAAAGGAAAGGCGGTCAAGGCCCCTTCCTGGGTAGGAGGGGTTACAGCCCCCTCCGGGAGAATTTCCCGGGGCCAGGTCATCTGCGACGGCAGATGTGGTAAGTTGTGTGGGGTTTGGGAGGGGGGTCTACGCTACCTTCTAGATACCTCACACGAGTCCTCGAACGACATTTAGGTGGCGTCGAGTTTAATGGGGCCCCCGTCAAGTCAAGGGAAATTGGTAGTTGCACTTGAGGTACGCCTCTGTGCGGTCGCCCCTCACAAGTGAGGGGGTCATTTCTGGTTTAGGGATCTTGACACCGGTTACGACCTTGCCGTTGGCCCTTAAACGTTAGGATGTACAATTTCAAATTGCAAGTTAATAGTTTGTAGGATGTTAGTTCGGCTAGGAGAACCTTTGTATTAGAGGATATGTTAAGGTTAGCCAAACATCGCAAATGTGGTCATGAAATTGTACATAATATGAAACTGTTATTTTAATGTTTTAATTTTGTTTCATATTTTTAATAAATACGGCCGGGAGGGTCACTCCCTCCCGTCTTCCAAAAGTTCAGAACTGTTTCCGGTTTCCCATCCTTGGGGATTGTGTTGAGAGGGGGTGGCGGGTATCTCAGCCATATGAGGTAGATGGCAAATTGGCTGCCAACCCAGAAACAATGGCTGTGGGAAGTTGTGAGATGGCTGCAGGATAAATATGGGTTCGGCACAGATTGGTGTACAGTGGGACAGGCAAAGGGGGCAGAATGGAATAGGACTTGGTGGAGGTCAGTTTACAGCAAGAAATGGAGGACCCAGCAATGCAGCAAGACACAGACGTTGTAGATGATTGATTGCATGGTGCGGGAATGGAAATTAGGGGTTTGGGGTACAACTAAGTTGAATGTTACTGTTCTTTCAGCAGTCTGGATGCCCTTTACAAACAGATGGCGAATGTAATTGCTGCAGCATGCTTTTCTTTTCGTTGAGGGGGTTTAGGGGAAGGGTAGGGAGCAGCTGTGAAGTTGTAATGTTAAATCACTGCTGAAACTAATAAAATAAATATTTTTAAAAAACACAACTTTGTTTTAAATACTACAGACAGTGAGGTTGTATCAGAAAAGAACTGACAGTTGAGAATTTTAAAAAGCTGACAAAGATCTATGGAACATATCATACAAAATAATAGTAAGATTGAGAGAACAATTATATATGAGAGCACAAAAGTGCTATGAGCATGACTGTGTGAACATGAGAGCTTGCACTTGTCAAAACAGCATTAAGAAAGGGTATACTTACCTTTTGTATCTCTATGTCTTAAATTTTGTATTATCATTCACCCTGATCGTGGACATCACGTTATTCATTAGAAAACAAACACCTCAGCAGCATATGTGATGAAGTGGTTCCTGTAGCACAAAAGCATTTGTACTCAGCACCCATCATTCACGCCAAAACTGGACATCACTTTTATTCATTAGGTAAGAAACACCATAGCAGCATTGTGTACTAAATGAAGTGATAACTGTAGTACTGACGCATTTGTATTGAGAACTTACAAAAAGTAGGAGCTGTGATGAGTAAAAATGTGTTGCTGCTGTAAAGGAGCTACTGTTTGGACTACAGCTCTCTCTTGTGTGTTTCAATGTCCCCCATAAGGAAAGAGGTGTAAGGCAGATCAGCCTACTGATGATTTCTCAAGTGTATACAGACTAGGATGGCCTCCATGGGGCAGTAGTTTGGAGCATTATCAATTTGCATTATGAAAATGGAGCAGAAAGTTAGCAATCTGGACTGTAGATTGGCTAATCTGGACTGCTGTCAGAGAAGTAAGGAACAATTGGTAGCAAAAATGTGTGCACTGCGCTTTGGCTACTAATTCACACTTGGATCGCAAGCGAAGCATCACGAAAAAGAGGCATAAACTGTTCAAGTCAGTTTTGTGGCTGCAGGCACAGGCAGCAGGTAAAGAATTTAAAGCACAGAAGCACTGCTTTTTGAAGCAGTGGCGCTGTAGCCCGAATCTGTGCACAAAGCAGTACATTTACCAAAGAGTGTCCCTTGAGGGGCAGGTAATGCAGATACAATTCTGGAGGACCTGAGTAACTCACAACTGACAGAATGCGTGCCAAGTGCGACATCTGAAAAAAGAAACCTGATGATGGGAGAATCCAAATATTCCCAGACCCAAGACTCACTAATTTAGTATAAAAGGATAAGAGTTACGTTTGGTGAATAATTTGTTTTTGTCCCATGCAAGGTGCCCTTTCAATGGTTTCTATCATGGGTTTGTGCTAAAGACTGGGTGGAGGGTGCATTCACGTTTACCTGCCAAAACACTGCCATAGATTATCTGAACATTGAAAAATCCTTATGGCATAGTGGTTTGACAGGAGCGACTATGATGATAGGATGCTAGAATGTAATTACTGTCTGACCCTTCTTTATTTTTGCTGTGCCTGCTGATCAAATAATGCGCCGTTTCGGCGGCTCAGGGGGATCTTGCTGCTGAGTAGGTAATTAGTTTAGTTGTTATAGAGTATTGACCTTTATGGAGATATGCAGAAGATATAGTTAATTTATACATAGTGATCGTCAATATGCTAAAGTATAATAATGTTTGATTCATGAGAAACATTGCATTCTAGAAATTAGTTGCTAATATTACGGAGGAACTGAAAGCGTTTCTGTTTTCTGGAGACTGTCAATTTAATAACTTGCAGTTACCCTCCTAAATCAATATTACTATCCATCATTTGCATTTCTCTCCTTTCTAGCTTTTTATGGTAGACACGAAGTCTTAAATATTATGGCTACTGCTTCACCATTGGGAAGGTCAAGAATCTAGCTTATTCATGTTTCTTACCCGGAACTGCACCCTCAGGGCAGCAGTGGGCTTAGTAGACACTGGGTGGTCAAAATTACTATTCTAACTTCAGTCCTAGAATATTTGGGGGAAAGCAACTTTCCCCCAAATATTTCAGTAGACGTATTTAGTATTGCAACTCCAGCCTTGGAATATTTTGGTTAAAGTTATAAATTCCCTAAGTATTTCCAGGATTGGGTGAAAAGTACTTAATTTTCAATGTCAGAATGTGCTCCTCTGAGGTTGCAGCTCAGGGCAAAACACTAGGAATACCAAAAATCGTGGCTAAGATGTCTTGAATCCTATTATTAGCAGCTTATGACATTCACTAGATTCTCCAAGTTTGCATGCAAAGCACTGAACTCCTCTGCGTTACACTAGTGAGCCACAAATACCTTTTAGTGAATACACTTTCTCTTCAAGCACCTTTATCACCCGCACAACCAGTGTTATTCTGTTGGGATTATTTTCAAACCATAATTCTACCCCAGCGATCCTCAAATGTACCACCCCCATTTTACTGTGTAGGGCCTTCTGAACTCTTGTTTAGACCTGCAAAGAACTGGGTTACAGAAAACTCCTCTGGAAATCTCTCTGCTGAAATCCAGAAGAGATTGGTCAACCTTGGCCTGAAGACATCATCAACACAGCCCTGCCCTTTCATTTAGCCATCGCTGACCATGCTCCACATGAGAGTTACTGGGTCACCAAAAGATGTAGCTCTTCTCTAGGATCAGCGTTAGTTTGCGCAGAAAGAAAAGAACTGACGTCAGCGTTCCGAGGGGGTGCCTATATACGTGACAAAGACTACACTTCCAGCACTGAGGATGCCACGAGGAGCCGACCGACGCCACCTACTGGCGCATAGGGATACTGCTCACGAAAAATCTTACAGATCCAGTCTGACTCTTGGGGAACTCCAAAGGTAAGGAATCTGTGGGTAGACGTTGCTATCAAATATTAAATTACGGCTCTGAATGAGTTAAAATAGTTCCTTACCGTACACAAAGCCAAAACATTTGTATTATAAGCTCACAAACACATGTAGCATCTTTTGCATGCCAGAGATCTAGCCTCACCACACCAAGTAATTTCCCTTGGCCCCAAGTAAAGCACATATAAACCACCTTATCATTCAGAGCAGGGAAAACAGACCGGTGTTGTCCCATGAATCTTTATTGCAGTTACCTAGAGATTGTCAGCATTTGATCTTTGCTCAATAGAGCACACAAGAAATATGATGCATTTTTTTTATAAGAGGCTTTGGGAGTTAATCTCATACACAGCATATACAAAACTATTATACCAGATATTAAATTGAATGTAGCAGTTATAAAGGAGCGAAGAGTACATATTATGATATCAGATAACACAACATATTGAATGAGTGCCCTATGTATTCAATTATAGCTAATACTGATTAGGACTGAAAATATTTTCTATCTTGAGAGGCACACAGTCGAATCCCTGAATGCAGATGGGAAACAGTCAGGAGTTGCATGATTAATGATTTTCAAAACCATTGTGAGAAAAATATCACCACTACTCGTGATGTTAACATGAGAAAACACCTAGGAAAATTACTTCTCCATTTTACACATCAGGTCTTTCTATATTGATATTAAAATAGCAGCCAATATATGAGTAAATAAATATGAAAATAGAAAGCAAAGAATCAAAAATCACAACGAATATAACACTTTTTTAGCTTATATTAATAATCATAATATATAAAAATAACTAAAGGTTATAAACCTAGGAGGCCTCCAAAGGAATGATGGATGTGTGCACAAAATGAATCCAGTGCAACAATACAAAATACATGACACCCAGACCCCTTACAGTGAAGGTGGCTTTCCCACGCTAACTCTCCAAACAGCTTTTTCCACAGAGCTTTGATGCCTTGGCTATGAAATCCTTGTTTTTTGGGTCTCACCCTTGTGCATCACTAGATTAGGTTTTTTGATTCAAGGTCTTACCTATTTTCCCCATCACCCTGCTCTTAGAAAGAAATTGTAGCAAATGATCAGGATTATGATCAACCTTAGTAATGATAAACATTTTCAAGTCTTAGGACGCTTCATCTTCTATAGAGTTTAGCTGAACAAAAACATTTAAAGCTATTAATTGCCTTCACAACATGGGACCAGGTGACAGCTATGATTGTTACATTAATATTCTAGTCAAGGTATGTTCCTAAAATGTAAACTTTGCCTAGCCGTCGTAGGGTGGATGTCATTGCCTGAACTGAGGTAACATTATTCCGATTACTTCTTAGTATATTTCAATAACTGAATAGCACTAGAGGGTGGAGTTGTCATTCTTTATTACTACCAAAGATTACAGGTGAATATACATAATGAAGCCGCAAATTCCAAACCAGATAAATCTCTGCTATACTTTACAAAAAGTAATACACTGCAACATCGTCAATCACTTACCATTAAAGCCCAAATACCATTCACTCGAAGTGCAGGGTTCTCGCTCTGGGTTAAACTACACAGTAGTTCTATAGCTCCAGATTCCAAAATAGGCTGCAAAAGAATGCAATACTCTTAACGAGATTTTAGCATTAATACAAATAACGACAGCCCACATCTGATGTTCATTTGATGCCACATAAATGATTTCTATTTGTCGTCATCATTCAATCTGAAAGAAGCCCGTGTCGTACAAACTCACATTCTCATGGGAGGTAGTGCATGGAACTAATTTCTCATAGAGATCTTTTCCTTAAGCTGGAGGGAAGCTGGTTAATGCAACATATTCTTTAATAAGAAGAAGGGTTGTGCTTTGGCTATCTGAAGGTCCTGGTTATAGATCTACCACTCGGGCAGAACACAGTCTGCTTTGGCAACCATCAAAGGGAAATCACACAATTCACAGTCAAGTGGACCTCTGCCAGAAACCTAATGTTCCCTATACAAAGACTATTATAGTCAAAATATGGACCTCATTAAGCACTAGGAAGGTAGCTAACTTCCGGGACCCAACTTCTTCAAGAATATTGGAAGATAAAGTATACAGTCCTTCAAGTGGATGAGTCATTAGATGCTCCTTTCATGATACATTTTTCTTATTGTGGGCTGTATTGATTCTGCTTCTTTGAAGATACAGCTAAACCTCAGAGATGCTTTAGTAATCAAAACAGCTTTAAACTTAAACGGGTGAACAGAAATGATCTTCAATTAATGCAATGATGAATGTGGCACATATATAAGGCATGGAGAACTGCAATTAAACAATATTTTTAGAGATTGGGAATTCTTCAAAAATGAAGTGGTCTCTAAATAAGTTTCATTAACGAAACAATAAAGATACATTTTAACATTTTTGATATAGGACTGTCAGGGCTTCATAGAACTAAATTCTTGTTTCGATGTGCTACACAAGGAGACAACATTAGCACAAACCTCTTTGCTTGGAGAAAATTCAAGGAGTAGGTTGCACAGAGTAGAGGAGGCCACAACTAAGATCTCGTCTGGGGCATTCTGCAAAACCTGCAGCAAGAAAAGTAAGAAAGCTTGGTTAAGTAAGGCTGGAAGACTTGGGTTACCACGGCATGTTCTGAACAAAGTAAAACGCAAATGAAACCACAGCTGTACTGTGCATTTGCTCTCATGATATTTTTTCAGCAGACATTTCTATAGATGATTTCATTTGCTCAAATTTCCCAGCAAGGATGCTAGGATAAAAATCTGACAAAGTGATCTTAATTCAGTAATGTAGATGTTTGACTTGTCCTCATAAAAAAAGAGAGCTTCCTTGCTGAAAGTCTGCTGGAGGATGATGAGTAGACATATGCCAGAATGCTATTCTGAGGGCAACAGTTAGATTACCTACAATTTTGTCAATAAATAAACCAAGCATACGTCTTTTATTCTCTCGTCGTTTTTTTTTTAATTTGCATATACTTTCAGCAATATATAACAAAGAAAAACATGCTATATGGGGAATAAGAATAATTTATTCAACTTTTCCCTCACACGCAGGTGAAGAAATAGCTTTCAATAGTAAAGGCCTGTCACAAAAAAGGTTATTTACCCACTGTAACCATAAAGCCCTTGTGCACATCTGTATAGACGACACTGGTGATTTACCATTCTAGTCCATACACAACTAATCACATTCTGGATGGTTAATTACCTTATAAGTAGAGCTCCCCGTTAGACATGATTTTCTAGTTCAGAATCGTGGTTACGGTCCCCACAATTTCTATTACTCATGGAATGCTATCACCTATTAAAACTCCGTACAGCAATCCATTAACCCCTTCCATGCTTGTGACGGAACCATTCCGTCATGAGTCACGGTTGGGCTGTGCTGATGACGGAATGGTTCCGTTGCAACCACGCCCGTGATTGGAATGTCCAGCACAGGGCTGGAATGCCTGCCGCACGCAAACAGTTAAATTGTAAAGGACATATCATTATATTTGACAAAGTTTTACTAACAAAACAAAACGTGCAAATCATGAACAGCGAGACCATATTGCGCATACATAATCTCTAGAAATAGTTCCATATGCATAGTCCACTTATGGATAGCCTTGCAGAGCTTGTTATCATCCTGGGCATCTGGTCACAGTGTCCTGAAACTGAATGCACACCAGCTGTGCTCGAAAATCTGAGATGTAGTGGGCCAACGAATATAAAAGGATAACATGTTTTTAACTTTGCAAGAGATTACTGACTTTTGAGATGATGTGAACACTACCGAATTAACTGTATGGTCTTTAGAAAAGCAAATATCACTGAAACCAAACTCCGACTCACCCTGGCAGATTACAGCATGTAATAAATGTGCTACATGCACCGACATGTCCAGGCCTGATCAAACCCTGACTATAGCAAATAATGGGCATGCTAATGGCACCACATCACAACATAACTACTAAAAAAAAGTAATTCGATTTTGCAAAAAGAGAAAGCGTAGTAGTTCTTCAGTGCACTTGCTAAACCAAAATTACAGAGGCATAATGCTGAACTGAAAGTGCCATTCTTATGCACACAAAAATAAAACTATATATAAGCCATCGCCACACACTAAAGCAAAATGGTACGAAAGGCAATGAAGTCTTATTATACAAAAGCTATTATGGGCATCCAAATTCCATACATTCTTTAATCATTAATACTACAACCCCAAGAGAAGTCAACAAAGTATTTTGTAATCATTTAGCTACACATTCCCAGGATAACATTATAGGTACAAAGACATTGCTGTAATAGGGATTCCCGTTTAAAAGACTTGGCACACCAATACTACCTCTCTATTAATTAGGATAGACAGATTTCCAATGAGTTCCATTCAGTCCAAGTTCCAGCCTGGACTGAATGTGGACCAACAAAGTACTACTCTAAGAATGAGAAGAAAAGTGTTATTTTGCCACATACTGCATTAATAGACACATTTATTAAAATTGGCCCTACCCCAGATCAAAGAAAAAAAAAACGTAAGTTGACTTTTCAAGAAATAAACCCAAACATGCTGTTTCCAAGCAACTCTACTGGAAAGAGGGTAATAAACCAACTCCAACCTTAGTTTGATGTTACAATTTACTGAACTGCCTGAAAGGAGGATGTAGACCAGAAAAATTGATGAAGACTGTTATAATCTCTTCCTTGCATTATGTCAAACTAGACTTTGACTGAGACCATACAAAGCTTTGAAGTTTTTAATGCAGTGAACCTTAGCATCCTGGTTAACAGCCTTGCAGAATAACCCATTCCTCAACAGAAATTAATTTGTCATACTGCCCCATGACGCTTTAAAGAACATTGACCATTACACATAGTATCCCTTATAATTGGCTGAACTGTGTCTTCTTTTTCCAATACATATATGAGACAATACAAATCTAGTGGTCAATGTTATAGCAACATGAGGAGAGTGCATGACAGCGGTTACCCACTGAGTGGGCTTAAAGAAACTGAACTCCAATATCTAAAACTGAAGGTTTGGCTGTAGGACCCAATCCATAGTTATAATATGTAACATAATGGCCGGAAGAGCTGTCCCACTACCCACCTTCTCAGCCATCCAAAAAGAAACACCGGATCAAAGTTCATCACTGGAACTGCGAAACTTCCCAGATTCTTTCCCTTCTAAAGATTCATTATAGCTGAAATATGTGCATCATAAACTGATTCTTCACTAAAGAAACATGTTTCAATAACAGCAAATACCAGCTTTTCTGCGCTGTCCACCTGAGGTTAAGCACAAAAAGTATGGAATTGCTGCAGTCCTCGAGCATGATACTAGTCAATGCAATACAATACAATGCCAATCTGGGTAATGCATATATTCTTCCGCCCAAAGAGTGCGCAAAGAGACTCTTTTTATGCTTTGGATCTTAATCATACTGTAAAACAACTGACAGCTTTTCTCTTATTCAGCCGTCCAGAGTCAGACCTTGAAAACATTATGTCTTTGCAGAACTGGAGGTTTAAAAAGTCTCTAGGAGAAAGGACCCAAAGAAGCAATAAGTAGTAATAAATGTTCTTATCCAACTTTCAATTAGCATGCGTTTCTGTTGCAGCAGCAGATATCATCCAAATGTTGAATTTTAAAGTAGATTGACTTTGTTATAGAGGAGACTCCTTGTAGATGCCCTTTCACTTTGTATACTTCCATTGGTTAGATCAGACCTGCGAAGACCTCATGGATGAGTAGAGCCGAGTGACGTCACAATTAACTATCTAGCAGACAAGATAATGAGGGAGGATATGCTGCACAAATGCTGTGCTAAATGTGTGCATTCTGACACTGCTGATGGAAGCTTTTTATCACTGAAGCCATCCCAAGCATCCTTTACACAAATAAATAATAAATACATGCAGGGCCCCAAAGTTTTTCTTAGGAGCCCGCTACTGTAACGGATGAATACAGGGTTGCTGAATACCAAGACTGTCTAAAGTTGCCATCATCACCCTAATCTTCAGTTTCTTTTCCTCATTCTTACAGGTTATTTTTCAATGTTGAATTTCTCTCTTTGTCGCTATTTTACTCTCTCTTACCCCTTTTCCCTTTTTTGTCTCTCGCTTCCTCTGCGACAAAGCCTGTTGATAAAAAATAATCACCTATCCCCAAACATGAGAGTCGGTACCTACCACCGGATACTACTGGCACAAAGTATAAATGTCACCCAAATAATAGAACGTAAATCAAGCCATCACAGGTGATCTCAATCTCCAACCCCACTCCCTCCTTTCGTTCATCAAAAATGAATCTTCCTTCTCTTCAGCTTCCCAGAACATGGTTTGCTTGTCTTTTCAAACACTGCTCAGTAAACTAAAAGACTTGTGTCTTCCCTATTTTCATCACTCTGTTCCGCCCATCCATAATAGGCATCCTATATATTTGAGCCATCTTAATTAATTGAAAAGCATTCATTCTTGTGTGCAGACTACATAAAAAAATATATGTATTGTTTCAGGGTAACCCCCTGGGCTTTAAAACTGCAAAAAGTTTTAATATCATAGCATGGTATAATTTCACAGAGCAAGGATCTTCGGTTTCACGAATCGCACCTTCATTAAAGGCTTCCACACTGCATGGTCCTGGAAACTGGTCCGGAGCTGCTGCACAGACCGTGATAAACTGTGTAAACATCTATAAAGAAAAAATGTATTAGATCACAAAATAAAAAATTCCAGTGCCTAGTCTGTGTTCGGAGGGTGGTAATTTACTCCCATGCTACTCTGAGGAAAAAGTATTCTTTTAGACAAATACTCTGAGTAAACATGATCAGTTGAGCTTCTTTGGGTCAGAATCATAATTTTGAGCACATTTGCTTAAATTTTGGGTAGAAAGCATTTGTTGAGTAAAAAGGAAATTTGCTGATATTACAATGAACCAGGAGGGAATGGCATCATATAAAAGGATTCGGTAAAGAAGGGGAACTGAGTTAGACAGTGAAAATAATTTGTATTGATATTATAAACTCATACCTGACTGCAGCTAACCGCACCTTGATACTAGACTCAGACAAGCCATTCACAATTCGGTCCATCATATTTTCAGTCTCAATGATCTGGAGGAAAAAGGGTTAATGTTGCATAAATAACAACAAGGGAGGCAACAAGCTCTACTCATCAATGCTTGTATATGCCAGTTTTCTTTACGTCTGGTCTTTTATGAAAGCCATAAATACTGCATTTAACAAGTCAATTTGTTATCTCACCCCTGCTTGTCTAGATCAACTGTCAGAAAATCAATAACATTTATTGAGACCTTGCAAAAAAAAAAAAAATATATATATATATATATATATATATATATATACATTTACTAAGGTTAATCATGTGAGAGAGCTGGACAAATCGCAAGTTATAATGGAAATGTTACTCACCAGTGGTAACTAAAGTATTCTTGCCCATTGGCTCCCTTCTGTTACCAAGTGTTGGGAATTCTCTGCCACGGTGTGGCTAGAGCAGAAACTGTGCCTCAACAGTTTGTGTTGTGACACACACAAGTTACATTTGTTAAGCATATCACCCATCTGAATATAAGGAGACCACCTTGAATTCTTACCTTGGCATCAGCTAGACTTTGTATGATGGATAGGCACTGGAATAGAAGGGAGTCCTCAGAATAAGTGTACTCAAGTTAATACTGGTAAGTAATGATTCCTCATCATTACAATAGGTTCCCATTGAGCCCATCTGGCAGTAACATTATTGCCTAGAACATTATGCCTAGAACATCTTCTGATCTCTGCTAGATATTCTTTCTCTACTAACCGGAAATTAAAAAGGTGAAGAGCAAAAGCTTACTGAGAATCTGTTTGCATCGTGGTACGTGACAGATTGAACATTTGTACCTTGAGATTCCAACTAGGATCAGCAATTGCACAATTATGTTGGATGGCACACGTGGATGCCCCCTCTATAGAAAAATAGTAGTCATATAAGTGCCACAGATTAAGTCACATTACTGATGTGATGGACTGAGTCCAAGAGGGACGGAACGTTCCCCATATGTGACATCAATGGGTGCTACAGAAAACATTCACTTAAGATATAGGATGCCTTAATATTTAATGTGTTCCCAACCAAATGTATTAAAACACAGTTGAAAAGTGGAACTGATCAGACCATGGTTACTTTGTCACAAGTTAACTTGGTTTTTAGGAGAGAATACTGAAAAAATCTTCAACAGGAGGACCTTAGGTGTTCCAAAAAGCTCACATTATCATATTTAAATACAAAATGCGCTAGTAGATAGGGGATGAATGGGGAAAGATATCCAACCTCAACAGGGAAACACTAGTGCTCTTGTAATACTCTCTTCTAAGTAAGAAACGTACATTCGCAGGAGACAAAATATAACAAGCATGATGGTCACAATGGATTTAAAATGTGGATCACTAAATAGAGGAAACAAAATTAGGAATGTGATTGTTAACAAGACTAATTATATTGCTGTGCAACTAGACCAAAAAAATATAATAGGTGTCAGACAGTTTTAATAGACATGCACTTAAATATCCTTAAGATACACGTCCAAGATAAATCACAGAGTATGCTAAGCAAATAAGATTTACTTTACTCTCAAGAGCCTGCATTAAAGCGCTCCAGCACACATGTAAGATGTTAGATTGTAAAGATTCTCCTGATCGCTTTTGGAGACATTTTCAGGTCTGTTGAATGTTGTTTGTTGAACAATTCAGAAAATGAAGGGAAGGGCGGAGCAGACACTTTTTATTGTGAACATGATATTGGGTCAGATCTATTCTGGAAATGCTGTCTTTACCAGCATTTGTGTGCTGTCCCTGCTGCAAATTCACTTGTGAATGCCTGAGCTGGAATGGGGGAAATGCATATTTCCTGTTTGCTAATTCTCATAATGTGCAAGAAGACAATATAGGAGTGGGGGACCACCTACTGAACATGTAGAATAGGGTTTTGGCGGGATAATGTTTTCAAGACCCACCTGCCTTTGAAGTATTCATACAAATATACCCAGTGCTACAAATGGAGATTTAGCTCTAACATTTATCACATGTTTTTGTTTTTTGTTCTAAACAACAAATGTGGGTCTTAAGGGAGCCCCAACAGAGGTACTGAGACAGACCCACTATATGACTATAATGATGCATATTCAAAGTCTTGGGAGATTAAATTGGAACCCATTGGAATTGTTCAGATCATCAAAATAAAATTGGGATAAGTGCTGTAAAGACCTTTAGTATGCTGGATTTGGAGGACACAAGACTGTTTGTCTGGTCATTGCCCTACAGTGAAAGAGTAGGCTGCTTAATAAAGAATCCAAGATAAGTCACCAAGCATGTCCAAAGCTTTCAACTGCAAAGAGTAAGTGCTTAAAATGAATCCGCCCACTGAAAAAACAACGAAAGAGGCCTCAGCACACCATTTAGCCCTTACCAAATGCCAGAACAAACTGAGAACCTGCACATGTGGTGTAAAGTGCAGTGAGAAGGGGCAGGGCAGGGTCATGGTGTGGCCCTCTTGATTACAATTGATTTTTATCCTGGTATGACTTACTCCAGGCCCAGTCCTTTCACAAAGTAGATGAGTAGTAACTCAAGTTTGAAAATGTAGGAGAGTTGGATGTAGATGTAAATATAACACTGTGTGTGAAACAGTTTAAAATATATAATTAACTTGTGCTCTCCAGCAACACTGCTGGAAAATGTAGTGATAAACCAACTCAAACAAAACTTTGTTTACTAAACAGCCGGAATGAAAGGAGGGAGTAGAGAAAAGAGATGAAGCCTGTTGTATTAATTTAGAAAAGACACGGACTGCGCCCATACTAAGTGTTGTTTTTTTAATGGCAGTATTTGATGCAGTTAACTTAACCCTCCAGGTCAACAGTAGATCTTGATGCCCTCATCATTATTTTTTAATACATAATATCCCCTAAAACTGCCATATCTGTGCCTTTTAGTTTTTCTGTGCACACTTCTGTGGCAATGCAAAGCTTCTGGTCAATCTTACAGCAACATCTAGTGACCACAGCCTTTTTAATCTTATTTTCATAGGATGTGGTCTCTGAATGTTAGGAATCTGAAAGTTGGATCCATAATTTACATGATTTTAGAAGTTGAAGCCACATAAAAACAATATTTTTAAGGTAACATTTGAGGGGTGATTATCAAAGCCTAAACCTACTCAAATTTTGCTTTTCTTTTCCAATGGTGTTTTGTAGAGATTTTTTTCAGGGTGTGTAGAGCAAAGTGCTACATTATTAACATTCAAATGCTGTACAATTCCGAAGCTTTCATAAGTTCGGTGGACCTGGGTAAACATTACAGAAATGATCAAGGAAGCTTGGTAACAATGTAGGCAGCACCATCACTTTAGGAACCGGGTATGAAGTACAAATATACATTTAATAAAAACAGTGACACAACTTAACAGTAAAGAAAACAAAAACAACATTATTGCAGTTACAAATACTTAATATAAATATAGGCTAAATTACCTGCGGAAAGGTAAAGAATTAACAATTACACATTGGGAACTGAAAAAGTATATTGAAAACAATGTTTTTCCTAAACTGAGTTACAATAAATTAGAGCCTAAATTGAAGCTAGGTACCAGTAGGGCGTGGGTATTCCAAAGAAGAATCACAAATGAAAATCTATGGGAAATGATGGTGGATCCTAACAATACCTATGATCCATGCAGACAGAGGGCAGCACAACTGAATTCTGGTACAGACAAAGCGAATAGCTAGACTTCACTTGAGACACTGTTGGCATTACTAGAGCAACATTACAGTATCCGGGTCTTGGCTTCAAATTTATTGTAACTTCAGAGTGTGTCCAAACAAACAAAAATGCAGTAGCAGCAATTACACAAGTGATTTGAGAGAGACTGAAAAGTATTCTTAGATGAGAAAGAAATCTACATTGAATTAGGCAAGGACCCTACAACAGCTACAATTCCAATACAATTGATTCATTTTATTTTTGGTGTAGAGAATATTAAAGTGAACTTTCAAAGTGCTACAAGCACACCACAGCCTTGCTTCTTGCAAATAGTAAAGAGTGCCATTAAAGATTGATCAGCCTGTCTCACTTGTCCTGGACGGCAGATGTATGTTAATATCCAGAAGAAGAGAAATCCCCAGATCATTTTAAATTAACACGATTCCACTGTAGAAGTATTTCCGTATCCCTACCACAATCTGAACTATCCAGACTAAAATGGGACAGATGACATTTACATTAAAAAAGTGTTTTTAATTGGTACAGAATTTCACCAAAACACCTCATTTGAAATAAAACACTAGCATTACAGAAATGTAAATCGGTTTCTTTTTACATAACTCTTTATAAATCTAGACATTGACAAACAGACAAAAACACTAGATCATGCTCTTTTATTTAAATTCTGCAAAATGTTTCATTCAGGTGTAAATATACTTCAACTTTTAGTAATGAAATAATTCTACTATCTTGGTAAACACATTCAAGTCATGAGAGGACATTTTTGCCATCTCATTAGACGCAAGAGAAGGCAGACAATATTCAAACAAAGCACGATCATTTGAAATACTATCATAATATTTTAAATAGAAAATGTAGGAGGAATGTTGGGTATACAAATGAACTGTTACATAATGAAAGGATAAAGATGGAGAAATAAAAAATGGCTCTGAGAGCTACAGGCAGTCAGCGAAAGGAACCATGAATGCCAGCTATTCTGTTGAATATGTACATGTTCAACTGCTCTTTCAGGGATTTACATGGACATGTTTTATTTCTTTCATCAATTTTCCTTTCTGATACCTTTTTCACATTACCCGACTATGAAGAGTCAGGCGCAAAAGCAAATTTAAGAATAACTGAGTAAGCCGAGAGCAGAGAAATACAGAAAGGAAGATGAGTGACCAATTGCTTGCAATGTAAAGTTAAAGTCTTTCACAAAAAATACTGTGAGGTGCAGAACAAGAAGTCTCTACCAACCTATGACAAAATATTGAAAATGAGACAAAAATGTTGCTCTTAGAAATGGAAACATGGGCTCTGATCCAGCCGTACATATTTGATACAATTATTGTGTGATTTTGGGAAACACACTGTCATCTGTGTCATCCAAATAATTCTGTGGAGTGGTTGTTTAGTCCTAAAACAATCACAGTAACTTAAAAATAAAGCATAAAAATACACTCAGATTTCTCATTCTGTCATTTCGCCAATGCATCTCAAACAGCTCAGAACTACTTCCTTAAAACCTACCATTTTTATATTTTTAAAGAATATGCATAAAAGGCAAGGTACTTAGATTTTACAACACATAAAATGCAAAGGCACATCGAGTTGTTTTTAAGTGTACAACAATCCAAGCATTGTGCAAGAAACAGAACAGAAAATGGGGTACACAGGAATTTGATTATATTATATTAGCATGTGCGACTTTCTTTCTTATCCTTTGGTAGATGGCTTATTGTTTACCAGACATTACACGAGGAATACATATTGCACTTAAACTCAATAAATCCTGCTATTTAGAGAATGTTTACTAAAATGCTCACTGTAAAATTAGCCCGAAGAAAGGAATGAATCCCAGCTTCTCCTGATGAAACACAGACAATTTAATAACATATTTGGGAATGTGGCATGACACTATAATACAGTCCTTAGAACGCTCCACAGGTCCACAAACCAGAAAATGTGTGAGCATTGTTTGACGTACTCAGGCAAGTGGTTGATTGCTAGCTACCAGTAGCAGACA
This sequence comes from Lissotriton vulgaris, assembly GCF_964263255.1. Classification (NCBI taxonomy): domain Eukaryota; kingdom Metazoa; phylum Chordata; class Amphibia; order Caudata; family Salamandridae; genus Lissotriton; species Lissotriton vulgaris. The sequence goes on along the minus strand of NC_141687.1, from coordinate 538,071,894 downwards.
TATCTTTTTTTAACTAAGAGAACAAAGGCAAACATTTGGTAATAGGCTAATGTACAATAAACATAAAGCAGTTCACATTGTGATGTTTTTGGTCAACCATTTGTTAAAAAAAGTGCATTGTCTTTTTCTAGGTGCACCTTGATCCAGGGTTACTAAATGAAATGTTAATTCTGTAAAATTAGTTCAATGTATTGGTTACGAGTCATGATACTTCATTTCATACTAAAACCAAAAGGAAATGATTAGCTACAACTGATAAGCCAAAGAGTAGACTAATGGTCCTGAACACAATTTCTCCACTTCCTTTCAGTGCTGTTCTTATTTAACTCCTAAATGCATCATAGCTACAAGGCATTTCCTTACAGAATAGAAGAAGCAAATGAACTCACAGTGGTTGAAGAATGATTAAAATCTGGAGAATGACGAAAACAGAGGCAAAATTGTGATGCATCAATGATAAGCTATGAAATCAGAAGACTACATTTTATTCAAAATTTTCCAAATTAACACAGGGCACACTCCTGGTCAAATTAATGACTTTCTGAATTTCTGCTTCCCAATCAGCAATAACAGGCAATGTTTTTAAACAAGTTAAATCTATACAAAGCCCTCTGTGAAAAACAGACATGCAAATTTTTGGAAATCCAACATAAGATAACAAGAAAGCCCCAAAACAGGTTTATGCGTTTTAGAAATTTAAAGAAACAAACAAAGGGTGATAGAACCTTGAAATTGGGAATTCATTTGTTCATTCTAGAATGAAACTGAAATTGCATAAATAATATAACATGTTTAGAGTACATAATCTACATTAAAACACAAAGAAATATTTATCGTTTCCCGAGAACATTTTTCTTAAAAATACTAGAACCTGACCCGATGATACAGGGACTTAAATGGACTGCAAGGTGGGAGGTCCGCATTTCCTTATATGCGGACGATATCCTGTTGTATTTAACCTCCCCTAAACGTTCCAAACTAGCTATCCTAAACATTTGTGAAATCCTTGGAAGGGCATCTGGTTACACTATAAACTGGTCAAAATCGCTCCTTTATGTCCTAAAGGACAGCTCCCACCACAGCTCACCTTGGACTGTCCACTTCAAATCCCTGAAAATGTATTTAAGTACTTAGGGGTCCAAATAACAGCCTACCCTGACGAATTCTTCAAGCGGAATCTCCAACCCCCATTAGACCGCCTTAAAAGGAATGCAGCACACTGGGGGACCTTGCCGTTAAAATTGTTGAGTAAGGCAGCAATCTTCAAAATGATGGCCCTCCCCAGATTCCTATACATGCTTGAAAACACACCATTCCCAGTCCCACCGAGCTATTTTAAGGCGGTAGAAGCCCAGGTTTCCAGTTTACTACGGGGGAATAAACCGGTGAGTATAGCGCAGTTCAAGTTAGTCAGGGGGTGGTATGATGGTGGGATAGCGCTCCCTAACGTACAGCTATATTATTGGGCGGCGCAATTGAAAGTTATTCATCAGTGGATCCATGCCCCGCATGATGACCCAGCATTTAAAGCGGATAGATCTGCCTTGGGAACCAATGGCATGATGTCTGCCCTCTACGACCGGAGGCTGCTCAAAACATTGGTGGGACCCGCAAAGCACACGGTCACCATATGGCATACGGCTCAGGCAAAACTCGGATGGCACGGGGTTATAACTCAACTGACACATCTCTGGGATACAAAGCGACTGGGTAAGCTCAGGAATACTAAGGGCTTTGATAAGTGGGACGACATAGGAATATCTACAGTTGGGGATATGTGGAGCAAGGGGGATGTGGTCACGTTTGCGCATCTTCAACAGCAATATGATCTGGCCTCCTCCAAGTTTTTAGGTACATGCAAATAACGCACGCACTGATAACAGCATTACCGTCTGGCACTGATGTCCCGGAGGCATCCTCTCTGTAGGTTGCTGACAGACTGCAACTTTAAGAAGGCAACATCATTTACATACCGGAAGTTGGTCAATAACCTGCCAGACCCCACTGGACCCATCAAGGACAAATGGACCCAAGAGGTGGGAGATCTTGACCAAACTGAATAGCAGGAGGCACTGGCTTCCCCACGGGTGGTGGGTATAACATCGCGACTCAGACTGGTGCAGCTGAAAATCCTACACAGCTCTTACTACACCAGACACACCTTACACAGGATAGGTAAAACACCACACACGTATTGCTTACGTCATTGTGGAGACACAGGCACCTTTTCCAAACCATGTGGCAATGTCCCAAAATTATGGATTTCTGGGTAAAAGTGATGAGAACGATTTCCCAAACGGAAGACGTCTCACTAGTACTGGAGCCTAGACTCTGTTTGTTGAATGTTTGGGAGCCAAACTACCTCACTCGTTAGGCACAGGACTGGGCCATATGAGAGATTATGATAGCTAAGCGTAATATCACCCAGAAATGGGGCTCTGCGGAACTACAGACATTTGCCGCATGGTGCAAGGACATGGACGCGGCCATGGTTGCTGAAAAATCGGTATTCACCAAAAGAGGGGGGCCCCGGAAGTGGAGTAAAGTCTGAGGGGTGTGGAACAAATTCAGAGGAGATATATGTGAACCACCAAGTGATCGACGTGAGGAAAGTGTGGAGGAAGAATAGCGGGGAACTACGAGGGGAAAGGGCTACGAAGAGAAAACTTACTTTGTTGATGAGTTATGTGTAACAATGAGGTCTGAATGTAAAATGAAGTTGGATACTGTACGTCTGAGAATTTCTAAATTACTGTACTGTGGTTTCCTTGTTGATAATTCAATAAACATAAATTTTAAAAAAATACCAGAACCGGCATAAGGATCAAAAGTAATAAATATTGCACCTTGTATGACATGTTACATATGTAGCTGCTGAAACAGTGCACATATTTTAACACATTGTTCAGCCAGAAGAGTGTGTCTAAAACTATAAATATTCTATACAATTCATTCATGTAACTTACAGTAACCAGAGCACTTATTAAAACATTCCACTATTCTACCTTGCCCCTTTGCTTAGATCATATCTTGTTCATGCAGATACTTAATTTTCATAGCCATTTGGATTCTATGTCAGGACCGGAGGCGAGGATTATGCTATTCTTGTCTGACTTTATTGAACAGCAGCCATTCAAAGAACACATTAAAAAAAAACTACTATTCCCATGAAACATAGGGAATAAACAAGTTTCAACAATAGTGTCCAGGTACAGGGTGTCCATGCGAGTCCACCAATCACAGGGCTCCAGGTATATCTTAGTCCTCTGTCAACCTCCAATCCTCCTATTTCGTCACTCGCAGTCAGCCAGGTCAAATGTTTCAAGGATCCTCTTTCTTCGCTGCTTGCAGCCAGATGAGTTTACTGAGTTTACCCAGTAGCTTGTTTTTCCTGTATGTATTTGTTTGGCATTCTGTCCTTTCTTTTATCGGTGTTATGTTATTGTGTTGCAGCCTTCCTTTTCCAATAAAGCGCCGGGACACTCTTTTTGAGTAGCCGTGCGCTATACAAAAGAATAAATAACATAACATAACATAACATAACATGAGTGCCTTTTTCTATATTCCTTTACTAGTTGCCTTTAATGCTTACAGTATTGGGACTATTGTGTGTTTCAGCTTTGGTGCTGTTATCCTGTCACAATTGTGTGCTTAGTTCATGCGCTTTCATTGGGTGTCTGCCTTTGGGTTTTTTTTGGGATTGTTTGCCCCTCAGGTGATACCCTTGTTCATTTGTTTGTGTGCTCTTATTGTTCTCGCCTAAAGGGGTTTTCTGCTACATTTCCCCCCCAGGCTCCTTAGCGCGATCGCGCGCTCTGCTCTGGCCGTTGGAGGCTGTGTACTTATTGACGGTTGTGCTGTGGCAGTTCTGTGTCGCCTCAGCACGTCTTTCCGCTGCGGCGATTTTAAGTGCCACGCGCTCAAAGTGTTTAGACTGACGGCGTGCCGATGTCGGACTTCGCCTTTTCCTGAAATCTTCTTGCCTCATTCTCGGCTTTCTTTGGGTTTTGCGGGTCAGCCGCTACTCGGCTCGCCCGCTTTCAGTCGTGGGAGTGTTCCTCCTAACGGCTGCAACTGTGGCGAGGCTTGGGGCGCGGCTTGCGGCGCTCTCCTCCTGCCGTCTGAGGGCGCGTTTCTGCGTCCTGTTCATGACGTGCATTTCTGCACATTTCAATCTCGGGATTGCAACGCCTGTGAGACGACCCTTCGCCTGCATCCTACACCGGATTACCGGTCTGTTGACTGCTTTTAAGCAGTTTCTCTGCTACCGAACATCCTCTAACACCTCTGCTGAGGTCTGTATCTGCCATTAGGAAGTTTGACAGGGATTAGTATTCCGCATAGGGGTCTGTATATTTAGGACTTCGTAACGCTCAGCCACAAGTCTGTATTGGCAGGTTAGACCAGCGGGACCCTTTTAGACAGGTTGCCCTTGAATGTAATTTGCACCAGGGCTATTAAGTCCCACGGCTTCGCCCAATTGGAACACGCTTCGCACAAAGTGTAGGCTGACACCTAGCCCCCTTCATTAGAGGCTACCCCTCGCCTCAAAGTTTAGTCTGCCTCCCAGCCCATCTTCAAATAAAAGCTATCCCTCTCCTTTGCCTATATCTTCCCCTGAGTAGTGTCTTTCTCTGGCCCTTATGGATTCCTACCAGGAAGACGCATACCAGGACGACCAATAAGAGGAGGACCCGCTGACAGCTTTACAGTGGGATGAAGAGGTTTACGACGCCGTGGACGACTCGATCGATAAGGTGGTGGAACAGGCTATGGGCCCTCTAGAGGACCACCTATACCGCAAGATCGATCAGGCCTGCAGCAGATTGGCCAAAGCAGCCCAGGCCATCCCGGCGCCTCTGTCTTCCAACGGAGCCCCTGATGAAGCTCAGCCCCCTGATGAAGCTCAACCCCCTTCTGCCAATCGCCCCAGGGACACGGGGGTTGACACGGACGCCTTTGAGCACCTTAAACAGGCTTTCTTGGCAAGCTCTGCCCCACCGACGGCTCCCGCCGCCCCGGGGACCCTGATCAAGGGGGTGACGACAAAGCTGGCCCTTCTCGCCCCTGGCGCCCAACGCCTACTTTAGAGGCTCAGAATATATGCGCAGATATGTTCTATCTCAATGACATTCTGCATCCCCGCTCTTCAGATTGGGAACGCCCCGAGAAGGTAGCACAGTATGTCGCCAGCTGCATCTGCCGGCCGTTAGAGGCCACGGTATGAAAGTGTATCAGGGAGGAATGTCCTCGCCCCTCCTTAGAGGGAAAGGTGGCGAACATCCCAGATATTGATTCGCAGATTGCGACATTCCTTCAAAAATTGGTCAAGGACCCGAAAAAGGGTATTGACAGGTCCTGGCGGGCTTGCCAGGACAAGCTCCTGGACGGCCGTGGCCTAATAACGAAAATACTAGACAAGGCTGAGGAAGCCATGTCGTCAGGCTCTATAATTTCCCCCGATCATCTCTCTTCCTGGGCCCAACGCGTGGTGGTGTTTCTAGGTAACACAAACTGTGCCATTTCGACAGAGCGCCGCCGATCTTTACTCATCAAAATTGATCCCAAGCTTGGGGACTTGGCAGACTCTGAAGCAGGCCCAGTTGCTCAGGGCGGCCTCTTCGGTGAGCCCTTTATAAAGGAGCTGGAACACTTTGTGAATACATTCTTTAGACCGAACATAGTCTTCCATTAAGAAGGTGTTTCGCCCTCTGGATTTCTGAGGGGCTGGAAGAAGTAGGGGCCGCTCGTCAAACTCACGCAGAGGGCTAGGTTCCAACCAAGGAAGTTACCAAGACTCAGCCAGATTTGGCAACTTCTATCCTACAAGAGGACGACGGGGCAAGAACTGAAGCGGTCAAGGCGGGGGCGCCTCCAGCTCTTCTGGTGAGTGTTCTCCCTTCTTCCCTTCTAAGAGTGGGGGGCCGTCTGGCGCATTTTTTCCAGGCTTGGCCCACTGTCACAGAGGACGTCTGGGTCCTACAGACTGTCAGGGGGTTCTATATAGAGTTTCACGGAGAACCTTCTCACCGGTTCGACCACTCCCTCTCGTTTTCTCCTCGACGGATTTTGCTCTGGTTAAGCAGGAGGTTCGTTCTCGCCTTTACAAAGGCGCAATCGCAGTGACTCTGCTCCACCCGTGAGGATTCATCAGCAACCTCTTTGTGGTGGACAAGTCCGATGGGGGTCAGAGACCTGTCATCAATTGCCGCGAGTTCAATGGGTGACTGGTTTATCGCCACTTCAAGATGGAGGGAATCTATCTGCTCCGCGATCTCCTCCGACCGAACGATTGGATGGCGCGCCTCGACCTCAAGGACGCCTATCTGACTGTACCCATTTTTCCTCCTCACTGGAGGTTCCTGCAGTTCCTATGGCGCAACAAGGTGTTCGAGTTCACCACTCTTCCCTTCGGCCTCTCCTCCGCCCCTTGGTGCTTTACCAAGGTGCTCCGTGCAGTGATTGAGCGTTTACAGGCATCCGGTATGCGCCTCATCGTTTATCTGGACGACATTTTACTGAAGGCCCGATGTCCCAACACCTTGACCCGTCAGCTTCAGACTGCAGTCAACTTGCTTCAGGGCCTGAGCTTCGTGATCAACGAACGGAAATCGATGCTGGTTCCCTCCCAACAGGTCATTTTTCTTGGATTTTCCATCGATTCGGTGGCAGCGACTCTCAATCTTCCCTCCAGGAAGGTGACTAAGATCCGTAACAAACTCAGGAGAGCGTTCACGCTTCAACAGATCTTCTCAAGGCAGCTAGCCCGGATCGTAGGCCTTCTCTCTGCCTCAATCCAGGCTATCTGCCCGGGGCCACTTCACTACAGGGCCCTCAGCGCCTCAAAGCCCAACACATTTGCAAGGGGCTTTCATGTTCACAGAAAGTGGCTCTCTCAGCATATGCCAGAGAGGAACTGCATTGATGGCTCACCAATATGGAAGGGTGGAATGGTTGCGCGATCTTCGGCTCCACGCCAGACATCGTCATTGAGTCAGACACCAGCAGGTCCGGCTAGGGCGTGCGGTGTGGGGACTAAACGACCTGCGGTGTGTGGTATCCACATGAGCAGCAGTTGCATATCAACTGTCTGGAGCTTTTAGCGGGGACTATTGCGATCCAATGCTAGACCAAGGACTCAGTCCGATCATGCGTACTACTCAAGATGGACGCAGTCCGATACATCAATCATCTTGGGGGTACGCGGTCGAGATCACTCTCCGACCTGTCAGTGAACCTTTGGCAATACTGCCTGGATCACCATGTGTCGGTCACGGCGGAATACCTGCCGGTTCAGGACAATCAGGTCACGGATTTCCACTCGCGTCATTTTCACGATACAAGTATGTGGAAATTGCGTCCGGGGGTCTTTGCGGATCTTCAGATCATCTGGGGTCCGTTTTCAGTCAACCTGTTTGCTTCCGGCTTGGATCATCAGCTTCCCCGGTTCTTCAGTTGGAGGCCGGATCCCCTGGGCTCACGAACAGACGCCTTCCTCCAGGACTGGCGGGATGAGAAAGGTTATGCCTTTCCCCCATTCGTCATGCTCACCAGGGTCTAAGCCCAGGTTCTTCACCAAGCGGTGGACGTAGTTCTCATATCCCCGATTTGGAGATCTCAAGCTTGGTTTCTAGTTCTTCTGGAACTTTCTTGGGATTTTCCAATCCCACTCGCCCACTTTTCGACTCTTCTCCTCAGTCCGGACAAAGTTCTGCATCCGCTGACCGATCAGGGATCTCTCACCCTGATGGCGTGGCGGATTACAGGGGACGCTGGGTGGTCCCAGGCCTTTCGGGAGCGGCTGCGGGGTTCATGTCCAAAGACTGGGCAGATAGTACTGTCAAACGATACCGATCTACCTGGAGAAGGTGGTATCGTTGGTGTCTGCGACGGGGTCTCGATCCAGTGGCAGCAGATGTGGCCTTTATCTTGAATTTGTTTGCCTCCCTAGCGGAGGACGGCCTGACGTATTGCAATATCAACACTTTCTGTTCTGCCATATCTGCAGGTCATGCAATTGTGGATGGCTCTACAGGTGGGTGAGCATCCTTTGGTCTGCAGCCTCCTTCGGGGAATCCGCCTGTCCTTGTCTCCAGAACCTCGATACTCAGTTATGGGATGTCAATCAGGTTTTAAATCTATTTTTATCTTGGCAGCAGAACAGATTCCTTTCAAGGAAGGAGCTGTCGAACAAGTTGGCGATGCTTCTGTGCCTTATCTCTTGTCGAAGGGTCTCGGATGTGAGAGCCCTGGATGTTTCCAGCAGGATTTTCTCCCCCACAGGGGTCACCTTCACGATTCGTAGATGAACGAAGTGTGGCACAAAGACCATTTCCTATCCGGCATTCCCGGATACTCCGAAATTGTGCGTGGTTTCTTACCTCAAGGCTTACGAGGAGATGTCAGAGGAGTTCGTCCTCCAGGGGAGCGTCAATTGCTTATTGCGCTCAAAAAGCCCCATAAAGGTGTCTCCACCCACCATTGCCCGTTGGGACAGGTGGGTAATGCAGGAAGCTGGAATTGATCTTCGGATCTTTGGTGCCCATTCGGCTAGAGGAGCGATGGCCTCAAAAGCGTTTGCCCTGGGAGCTCGTCTTGAAGACATTCTGAATGCAGCAAACTGGTCTTCAGACACAACCTTTAAACTGTTTTATTTTAAGATGGTTATTGAAAGGGCTCACTAGGTGGAGAGCAAGCTTTAAACGAGCATAATCCTCGCCTCCGGTCCTGACACAGAATCAAAAATGTCCTAGCTAGAATAACGGAAAGTTTCAATTCTATTAAGGACTCAGAGGCCAGGATTATCTCACCCAGGGTACATCTTGATGTATTTTTCTCCACCCTCGTAGTGGAGTAAGTAAACTGTTTCCTTCTCAGAATGCTTATTTGTATATTGTCATTTGCAATGCATGTGTTTCCCCTACAGGGCTAATCCTTGCCAATGCGGTCACCTAATTATATTCTTTGCTTCTTGACAGGAGATTCCAACAAACAGGATTCTTGAAACATTCGACCTGGCGGACTACGAGCAACTAAAGAGGGGGGAGGTTGACAGAGGACTAAGATATACCTGGAGCCCTGTAATTGGTGGACTCGCATGGACGCCCTGTACCTGGACACTCTATTGTTGAAACTTGTTTATTCCCTATTTTTCATGGGAATAGTAGTTTTTTTACTGTGTTCTTTGAATGGCTGCTGTTCAATAGAGTGAGGAAAGAATAGCATAATCCTGGCCTCCAAGTCCTTAATAGAATTGAAACTTTCCGTTACGCTAGGTAGGAAATGTTTCATTCCAAGATGATCATCAGGATTTTTTTTAGATATATTAAAGGAGGGGTTGCACTACTGTCTGCATGTCGGAAAATGCATTAACTAGAAAGGCCAGCAACACTGGCAAGAATTGTAGGGGCTTTCTACACATACAACCTCTGGATTAACTGTTCTGATTAACAATTCTAAGAAAGTGTACTCTGGTGTTAAGTACTGTATTGTCAGAATGTACTTGCTTATAATGCCCAACTATGTTGTATTGTATACATCCATCTGCCATGGATTTTTTCTTTCTTTTTATTATATTTATATTTTCATTTTAGACAAAAAACATGCAAAAAGTTCGATATGATTTAAATGTTTACCAATATGTAGCAGAGCACACATATATATCCAAGTAAATCTGCAAAGTGATCACATTTAAAGTACTTTGATACACTTTTGGTGAACAGTAAAGCATTTCATGCCATTTGTGACCATATAATCATCCCAATACCCTTTCTAAAAGCCATATACTTTATTACGATCCACCCATAAAAGCAAGCACAAATGAGATATATGGTCGGCTCTACTAAATGCTTTGTTTTAAGAAAGGAATTAACATAAAGTTAAACTGCCTAAATTACAGAATGCTTCAAAACATTGTCCCAAAGAAGCAAGAGAACCACAAATACAGTATAAGAAAATAGTTTACAGCATTTTGATGCCAATTCAGGTACACCGACTGGGCAGGTGTAATGGGTGCTGAGCACTCCTAAAATTCTGCAAAGTTTGAAACAATTCAAATAAGCAGCTATAAGAGATGATGCAGTTAAAACTCCTTGAACATTATGGAGCCCCGCGCCGCTTACTAAACAGAATGCAGCATTTCTTATTTGGAAATTATCAATAACACTTCTCAAATGAGGAAAAATGAAAACCATAGAAAACTTGGCTCTTAACCAAAGTAAGCATAATTGTAATTACCCTACAAGAGGAAATGTGAGTACCTGATGATGACAGCACTAACAATTATGCAGCACAATCATGATTTTGATATAGCTAAACACTTTACAAGAAGTACACCCACTGGGCAGGTGTAATGGATGCTGAGCACTCCTAAAATTCTGCATAGTTTGAAACAATTCAAACAAGCAGCTGTAAGAGATGGTGCAGTTAAAAACTCCTTGAACAATAGGAAGACCCGCTCCGCTTACTAAACAGAATGCAGCATTTCTTATTTGGAAATTATCAATAACACTTATCAAATGAGGAAAAATTAAAACCATATAAAACTTGGCACTTAACCAAAGTAAGCATCATTTTAATTACCCTACAATAGGAACTGTGAATACCTGATGATGACAGCACTAATAATTATGCAGCACAATCATGATTTTGATATAGCAACACACTTTACAAGAATTTATTTTAGGCATAAATGTTTGCTGTCACTGTCCAGGAAACGCCATCCCTGAGCATTCCTTGAACTTTATTTCTGCCACTGTTTTATTTTTCTCCCTTTTCAAAGGACACATTTTCGACAAATTATTCACAGAATATTTATGTAGCAAAATACCTGAACTATTGTGGTCCTATGAATAATTTCAGAAATGAAACTAGCACGATTTTGTAACAACTGATATGGAAGACACAAATGTGAGTGGAAATCAGAAGACAGACTGCAATAATTTTTTAATTGCAGGATGAAAGGAAAATATATATTTTTTTAAAGATGGATAGTGAGCACAGTTTAATTTCAAATAAGACATGATCATTTTTGCTTTTGGTGATCATCACGGTATGAGATGAACAGCCTTTAAAAGATGGCACATACGAGAGCTACTCCTGTTTTACCAGAAAGTGCTGAAATAAGTGAAGGATATATAGTTGTCCCTAATGAGAACAGGATCTCAACAATTACGTCAGTACACGATTTCGGCTGTACTGCTCATATTTCTGAATTTGTAGACCAAATCTGATAAAAAAAAGTATTACAATCCAATAATCTAAAAGGCTGTTGCTGTTCTTGAAAACAAAATGTGAACAGGCCTAGAAAAAAAAGTGGCAGCTCCTATAAAATGCAGAAACTGATGAAACATTCAAGTCGCTTTTAATGTCTACCTAATCATGCCTATAAATATTGTTAATAAGATGAATCTTCATTTTTCATACACTTCAGATACACCTAATGAATGCAGTGTAATCTGTAAATCTGGAAAGGGTCACCAGTGTAAAAGGTTTTTATGAAGCCCGCTAATAATGTAGTTGTTGTTGAAGAAGTGTGGATCTAGCGGAGCAAGTAAGAACTGGTAATGCCTCTGACTTAACCATGCTAATTGCACTTTTTTTTCTTGACAGCATCACCATACCTTAATTTTTCAGTACTCGGAGCAAAACCTAAATGGGTAAAGCACTTGAAGACAACTAATTACCTTCAATTCATTTTCAACACTTTAATCACAGATAAAGGTTCTTTTGTTTTGAAATGGTTTAGGTAATGAATTATGCTGAAGTTCAACATCAAGTACAGTGTGGGTTCTTTTATTCACTGTGCGAAGGTCAGCCACACAGAAACATTTCCCCACATCTTTGGATTATTTATAATTTCCACCTTTCCATTGACTGTGATCTGGGTCAGCTGTCAGAAGGCTACCAAGCAGGTAGTAGTAGTTCTTATGAGACACCATTTTCTGCCTGAAGCAATCTTATAAGATCATATTATTTCTGGTTCCGGTAGAGAAGACCCATGCCTTGGAATCAAAAGCACAATTTAGATTTCAGCTCATCCAAATTTCTGGGAGTGACACATTGGCTTTAATAGCTAAATGAACGATGAAGGAATTTAGAAATTCAGATAACCACTTACCATCAAAACTTAATTTACAGAAAGCTTTATTCACACAAACTTGCAAAACATTCAAAGGAAGAAGATAAAATCATAACTGGGCCACAAAAGGAATACAGTAGGAATGATATGGAAGTCTGAATGGCAGTTGAATAATCACATTTCCATAAGTTACATATTGAGCACTGCTGTTACTGTTTTCATTGATAAATATGACTGAAGCATTACAAAACTAATATATTAGCTTTCATTGGATTTCATGCAAAAATCAAAAGTGCAAAAAAAAAAAAAAAAGAGTCCATAGTCAGTGTAACACAAGAGCACACTAGTTATTGTTCATTCCAACACGGTCATGCCACACTACATGTTCAAAAAAATAAATAAAGGTGCTCCATTCATTCTCTGAACATGATTTTTAGTCCCATTGTGTTTCTACTCTTTTTGTGTTATAATTATTCAAACAGTCACTGTTACGGCTCTTCACCAGGACGTTCAGGTCGACGTCACGCCCTGCCTGCTGGCTGTCAGGACTGGGGGACGCGCCTCTGCCAGACTCACCTTCTTCCGGATGTCCTCATCGTTGGCACCAAGGGAAGCATATAGCTTAAATGCTGCTTGCCGCAGTTCATGTGCATGTTTTAGGTCATGGTCAAGCTGCACAAAACAGGAAAACAAAATAGATAAGTTAATCAATAGCAGGCCAACAGCATATTGTTTAGTTACAAACAAAGAAAAATAACAATGATAAAAATAAACATGAGTTACACAGCCTCATTATGTCAGTTTGATCTTCTATTAAGCCTTCAATTGGTGGAAGCAGAGTGTTCTAGAGGGGCAATAATTCAAGCACTCCAGAAATTAATTTGTTCTTCTCTTTTAGCTGTTATGTTAAGATTGTGCACAAGTGTTACAAATGGCACAAAATTACTTTAGTAGCAGGGATAGTGTAACAAGGAAGGTGAAAAAAGAAGCTACAGGAAGTGCTTTTAAGAGCTGAGTAACTAACCTTGCCTATGTAGGGTAATAGTCCTGAACTCAAAGGCAATTTCCCTGCATGCCTAATAAGCTTTGATGCCAGAAAGCTTAGGGTGAACATTACTTTATGAAAAATAAAGACCTTCAACTCCTTAAACTATTTAAGATTGTTGTGGTTTTGCAAGTTAGATGTTTATCGATTTTAATTAGCCGCCTTCAAATGTTTTAGCCTGTTATTTATCATTGGAGTTGTTTAGTTTTTACTTTTTATATTACCATAAGAACAATTTTCTGTCATATTATTAGGGTCTTGATCATAAAACGCTCACTGCTGCGGCGGGCTACTGTTCATTTGTTTGTTTCATGCGCAATCAAAATGGATAGTTGGTCATTCAACTCCTTTCCGGTAAGAGTAAGACCAAACATGGATAGATTTTCAAGGAGAAAAAGGAATACATATATTTTTCAAAGGCTTTTAAGCAGGCAGAAAAAAACTTATGAAGTGTAAAATGCTAGAGGGTGGCTACATAGCTGCTGATGTGATGTGTAACCATACAAGGAGGTCGGCAACTAGAAAAAGAGTTACCGAAGGTAAGAAACTATTTCTGATAGACTTCTAAACACAGATTCTTCACCTTAGAATCGATATCCAGGCATTACATTAACGGGGGTGGGTCTGAAAACCGACTCGAAATAGAAAGTCCTGGAGGACTGAACAGGAAAAATGCCCTGACTGTCCATGCAGTAGAGCTTCGTGAAAAGTGCAGCAAAGCCATTGTGGCAGCTTGGCAGATGTCAAGGACAGGTATGCCATGCACTAAAGCAGAAGTGGTGACCTTGTTTCTGGAGGATTGGGCCCGCAAGCTCTCAGGGGGCTGCTTCATCGCTAATGAGTAACAGATCTTAATGCAGAGAACAATCCATTGAGAGAAGGCCCACTTCTGCACAGCCTTGCCCTTTTTCACTCCAGTGAACCCGATGAAGAACTGATCATCCACCCAATGGTCTTTGGTGCGATCAATATGGAACGAATGTGTGATCTTCGGGTCTAGGCAATGAAATCTCTCTCTCCTCTTCTTGAGATGAGGCTGCGCGAAAAAAAGTAGGCAGAGTGATACTCTGGCCAATAGGAAAGGGAGTGATACATTTTAGCAGGGAAAAGACACGCAATTGAAAGAACCAGTTTGTCAGGGAAAAAGTTGTGTAGGGAGGCTGGGCAGACAGAACTTGAAGCTCGATGACTCTCCTGGCTGATGTAATGGCGATCCAGAAGATAGTTTTCAGTGTCAAGAGCCACAGTATCATCATCAAATGAATCTTTATTCGGCCATCAAAGACAATAAAAGCAAATGAAAAAAACACAATAAATACATAAATCAGAATCAATACATGACGGTTAAAAACAGACCAGCAATTCATATACAATTTCTAATTAAGAATGTATAAAACCATCTAAAACTCTCAGTAGGTATGGTATTGATAATGTACAAAGAATGCAGAATCTAAACTATAAAGGAGCATATAAAGTGCAGATGATATTGTGCGGAGACATGAAAAAAAGTGAAATGTCTACAAAAACGACCCATAATTAAGACATGCGTAATTCATCTCAGACAAAAGGAGCTCTTAATTCCTTAAACAGCTTCTTCCTCAGTCTTATTGCTCCTGTAAGAAAGCTTGCGAGTCCAAACAGATATGGGGCGAAGGCAGCATTTGTGAGTATATCAGTGCAGGCCTCACTTGTGCAAAATTGCAATTCCTTAACAGCAGAAAGATGTACGTTTTTTACATAATTTACAGTAAAAGTCACCCAAAAAAGTGTAAGGTATCTTGTTCTGAAGAGTAATCACAGGGGTAGAGCTCTAGGGCACCAGGCTTTGGGAAACCCCTTGGAACAGCTAATCACCAATGATAAAAATAAATCTAAACCTAATGAGGAGAAATAAGAAAAGGGGATTGTTAATATAGGACCAGTAGGGTTGCCCTAAGAGCTTTGCACTCAATATTATGTATTGCCTTATTGTGGGGTTGGTGTGTTCCTTACCTTCCCTTACCCCCACCCTCCTGGCCAAGAACATGTGTTTAATCTCTCTCAGCTCCTGGGGCACAGCAGCCTTTGGACCGTGAACAGCTCAGGGAGTCCTAAACTCTTTAGCTACTCCAGGACATAACTCATACATGGAATATTCAAAGCCACCTCAAGCCCAATACAGTCCTGTAGAACAAGCTAAGTTAAGGTAGGACTGGAGCTTGACCAAATTTTAAGCCATTGCATTAAAGGAGCCATTGCAATGAGTTCGGAAATATAGCCCTGTCCGAGCTCCTCATGTACCAAAAGAGTACCAAGTTGGGGCAGCGAGAAGTCTGCAGAAAGATATATTCTCAGCCACCTGCTTACTTCTTTATAACCTAACACATCAAAACTATAGGTGGCCATAGGTATACCTTTTTTGTTATAAATCTTTAGTACGGCAGGAATAGATTTGGCCCCCAGTCTTTTACCAAAGTCCATAGTGGCTCCTGCCGCTCTAGCCAAGTTATTCTTCTTAAGTGATCTTTGTGCCACCCATGACCGCCTTTCATCAACCAAAGCTCTCAAATAGGGGAAAGCAGAAACTTTAGTTAGTTCTGCACACTACAAAAATACTTCTGTTTAGAAAGCTATGCACTGTCTGTTGTCATAATTTGAGATTTAGAGAAGTTAATAGAAAGGTCAAGAGAGACCATAACATCTAGGAAAGTATTTAAAAAGCTTTGCAGTCCCACAACTGTCCGGACAAGTAACACTTCTTCATCTGCATAGAGCAGAGCAGGGATAAGTTTAGTATCAGCCCTGGGAATGTCTTTACAAGCAGCTGCCAAAACGTCCCCTAGCTTGTTAATGTAAAGGATAAACAGTGCCAGGATACATCCCTGTCTGACCCCTCTCTCAACTTCCCAGGTGGCTGAGAGTGAGTTGTTTTCATTGCACTAAATTGAGGTTGTCAGGTTGAAAGGTGACCTATATAGGAAGGCCAACAAGTCAGCATCCACGCCCCTGTCTAGTAGGGAGGGCCAATGCTTGGATCTATTGACCAGGTCAAACGTGGAAGTTAAATCCATAAAGGCCATATGCAAGCGGCCCCCTTTTAGCTATAGTATATTATCCAATGACCATGTGCAGATTAATGAATTGGTCCAAGGTCTCTCTGCCTTGCCTGAAGCCATATTTTAAATCTGAGATAATGCTAAAATTATCCCACCAAAGGGTTAAGCGATCCATACCACCTTTCCCATGATTTTAGAGGCCGAGTCTAGTACAGAAATTGGCGGTAGCACACCTGATCATCCCTCTCTCCCTTTTTAAAAATAAGCGAGATGATGGCTGTGGACCATGAGGAGGGCAGGCCACACGAGGAGGCCGCATTAATAACCTGTGTCAAAATGTTAGTACAGGTCACAGGGTCGTCTTTATAAAAGGTCCGACGGCACCCTATCCAGGCCAGGTGCTTTCCTCCTGTCTGTGGCCACGGTGGCTGTATAGACCTCATCCACATTAAAAGGCAATGGCAAAGTATCAGTTCCAGGCTCCCATACAGTGTCATGCACCCCAGAGTCAACTCCCTATAGAGCCACAGTAGACAGCTGTGTAGCGGCTCAAAGGAAGAACACATCACAAACGGGAGAACCAGAGTTCCCATTCATGGAACAGACCAGAGGCCACCTCCCGGTGTAGGCTCCATTTAAAATCCTAGAGGCACAGATGGCTGAATGTGTCCGCCCTGGAATTCAAGGAGCCTGCCAAGTGCTGTACCAACAGGAAAATTTGCTGGCGCTCCAGCCAACTGCAGAGAAGCAGAGCCTCTGTACTTGGCTGGAGCCTATTTAGCCCTATTTGTTGCAATACCACTTGGCGGTGGTGTTGTCCGTGAGCACCTGAGCCCGCCTACCTTTGATGGAAGGAAGGCTTTCAATGCCAAGAGGATCACTCTTAACACCAGAAGATTGATATGAAGCCGAGATTCTTCCGGAGGCTAGAGTTCTCTGATCTCCACTTCTCCCAGATGGCTGGCCCAACCCAGAAGTGATGCAGAGTCACCACTGCCAGCTCCGGGTAGGGAAGAGAGAGAGAGATGTCTGCTGCTGACCCAATTGTGGCTTGTCATCCACTACTGAAGATCTTTTACAGTCTCCTTTGAAATCTGGACCAGATTGGAGAGATTTCCATGGGGCTGCGCCGACTGGGACTTCAGACCTTACTGCAAAGCCCACATATGCCACCTGTGTGCTTTACAAGCAGGATGCCATCACACCCAGCAGCCTCAGAGTTAATCTCACCAAATACATGATTGAGGCTGAAAACATCGGGAACATAGCTGGAATATCCTGTACTCTCCATTCCGGAGGGCAGGCATGGAACTGCACTTTATCCAAAATGGCTCCATCTCAGATTGAGCCAGCTGTGACTTGGGCATGATGACAGTGAAACCCAGCAAGTGCAAAAGGTTTGCCGTAGTCACGAGGTGGGAGAGAACTGCCTGGGGTGAACCTGCCTTCAGCAGCCAGTTGTTGAGGTAGAGGAAGACTGGAAAGTCCGACCTTCAAAGATGAGCTGCAACCACCGCTATTACTTTACGGAACACCAGAGTACTGCTGGTGAGGAACAAGTGGAGCACAGTAAACTAAAAATGCTTGTGGCCCACCGTGAGCCACAGGTAATGACAGTAAGCTCACAGTAAGGGTGTGTGAAAATAAGCATCCTACAAATCCAAAACTACATTTTAGTCTCCAGGTGCAGAGCATACAAGACCTGATCCAGGCTTATAATTTTGAATTTCTCTTTCCGCAGAAAGGCATTTTGAGGGTGCAGATCCATGATAGGAGGAAATACTCAACAATATTTTGGCACCAGAAGGTAGCGGGAATAGCTACTTCTAGCACAGGCACCTTCTTGATAACTCCTGATGTTACCACCAATGAAATGGCTGTGGGGTGGATGGTGTTGTAAAGTGCCCTTTTTGGATGGTCACCCTCCCCCCTCCACTCACTTTTTACTGCTAGATGCTGTGGTAATTGATCTGAAAGTGTTCTAGACCCTGCCAACCAGGGCTTTTCCCCTTAAACTGCAAATGTGAATTGGAACCACCAATTGGCAAGTACTTTTACACCCCAATAAGGCCCTTGTATATGGCACCAGTGGTGCCCAGGGCAGGGATGTAAAAGAGGCACCATGAGTAACCAGAGTGAAACCAAAGGCTGCAGGTCTGGCATGTCAGCCCTTCAGGAGCAGCATGTCTGCTCGAGTTCGACCCTGCCCACACCATTTGTGACACAGTCACTTCACTGCATTTAATAAATGTCAGTCATCCCTAAGGAAGGCCTCTTATAGCTCAGGAGGCAGAGTACATTATATGTTTCGGGATATATGTGCAAGCATATATTGCCCTGTGGTAGCATCCTAAACATAATTGTACCGCAAATGACCGCCTCCCCATAGGATAACATGAGCTGGACACTGGACATCCTCAGATGTCCAGCGCCATTATGAAACAGTTGATTTCCTTTGCGTTTCGTGTCAAACACAGTGCTTTCTAACCCCTGACACGATGGTGGTGTCAAGGTTTAACCAGCATGTACCTAGGTGGAATTTTAGAAAGTGTCCACCAAGTTAAGCCAGTGTTCTCATGCCTTGGCGAGCTTTTTCAAGGGTTTCCTGCCAAGACAGAGATTTGATCTCATGCTGGGTAGTGTGTGCTGCTCTCAGAGGTCAAACAAAGACCAGTGAGTACAGAAACTGACACCTCAGCCCACACAGGATGGCTAGTGAATGGAACCAGCACGGTGGTGAGTCTCAAAGGCTTCACAGGCACTGCTAGACAAAGGAACTTTTCCCCCACTTGAGGAAAAAGCCTCCCCCTACATGTCAGGCACTGATTTTTGCAGGTAGGAAGTTTAGCTATTCAGGAGGGTACACGTCCACAAGGCTGACCACATCTCGAGGGTGCTGCAACTAAAGTGTACAGTCGAGGATGGTTTTGGCCATCTTGAATTTAGTTAAAAAAAGTATGTTCTGACTGGTTTAGTGACGTACACTCACTGGAAGTGGTCAGTACTGGGGTAGATTAGCCACAGGACCAGATGCCCAATGGCTCCTAGATCTCACAACCACTAAATACAGGATTTAAGGAGCATGCTGGACACCAGAGCCTTATATTCTAAGAAATAGCAATAAGAGACGTTTCTACGACAAGGCAGGATTCCACGAAGAGAGGCGCTAAGCTCTTCTCCTGTGGCAGCTACCCTGCACCCGCTGGATTTTGACTTAACCAAGGTAAGAGACTGGTTCTACCAGGAAGGTGAACTCCTCTGCAAACTCCACACTTTACAAGAACCCCCTTGGGCTAGAGGAACTTTTCCTTGCAGTCAGCAGGTCCAAACCACTAAATCCACGACCTTGAAGTACTGTCCACGAGCTGCCCGGCGTGGCCGCTCGAAAGTCACTAGGCAGGTGGATTTTGGGTACTTTAGTCCCGACCCTCAGCGAGGCTCAGCTTTCTACAATGTTCCCCTGGTCCTCTTGAAGAAGATTTTCTTAAACACAGTGCTTGCAGGTACCAAGGTTTGCTGGTGGTCAGTACGACTACTACCTGCTTTATTCAATGCCTCAAGAGTAGGGATCCACCTGCACGAGCGCCCATCGACTCCTGTGGCTCCACCGTAAAGATCCTGCCTTCGTTTTCACCCTCACTTAGCACGCCTGCAAGAACCAGTTGTCGTGGACCCTGTTTAGTACCACAGATAGCCAGGAGCACCTTTGCACCAGAGTCCACAGAGCCAGGTAGATTCAATCTGCTTGGAGACTCCTGGTCCAAAGGGTTTTACTCGACTCGGCCCACAAGTACCTTTTTGCCAAAGTAGCCATTTAAAGACTGTGATTTATTTATTGCTTGAAAATTGACAACTCCAGTTATCCTGTATGTATCAACTACGCTCTGGTGTCTAAAAATATTTAAATGTCTAAAATATTTAAAAGTCCGCTCTATTTTTTTTAATTGGTGTCAAATTTCTATCAAGTGCACAGGAGCCCCTGTACAAGATTTGACCCAGGCCCCACAGGAGAATGTCAGGGACGGCATCAGTATAAGGGAGCAAGGGCTAAGCTGAGCTCACTCCTGGAGAAAGCTCCCCAGTCAAGACATTGGTCTGGCCTTTGACTGCCGGCAGCTACTGTAGCTTCATTGCCCACTCAAGGACTATCTGACTTGCACTCGGAGCAGGTCTTGGAGTCGTGAATCGACCCCAGGCATCAAAGATAGACCAAGTGGGGATAAGACAAAGACATCTGTCTGTGATACTCCCCACAAGGCTTAAATTCAGTGGGTTTAGTAGGGGACATGACCTGGGCACACTGGGAAGCAACTGCATCAAAAAAGGGTTGGCAGAGTGTGGAGAAAGCTGGTCAAAAAATTACAGAGGGAGCTCTCCAGATCCATGCTGTTGGTACTGAAAGAAAGGAACTGATGTTAGCGCACAGGGGTGGTGCTTTTTTGAGTACTATAACTTCACTTCAAACAGGGACTGCGCTGACACAGAGCCGATCAAGGCCACCTACCAGCAGGCAGAGGTACTGCTTAAGATTTTCCAGATCTAGTCTGATGCATGGGGAATATTCTAAGCTGAGGAATCTGCAGTTGGAAGTCTCTATCAGAACACACATTCATAATGAATATAACATTACATTGAACAATATAATTTATTCAAATCAGTTAACAAAGGCATCATAAACAAATAGACTACAGTGCATAAATCATCATGCCTGTGGCAGATAAAATCTGTATATGCCCAATCAAATAAAATGTATATACACTTATGGTTTGTCATGTTAAAAATAATTCGCAGCACTTTTTTGGCCAACTGTAAACAAGTAGATGTTGTTCTGAAAACCTCTGTAACATAGCGAATCAAGTAACTAGATTTTCCTTCGAAGCAAAGCAACTGAGCTTCGAGAATAGATCTGCAACCTTTTTGCATGAAAAATTGTCAATAAGAATTTTGTTCTAAGATTAATCACATCAGGACAAAGACAAATGATATGTTGTTGTGTTTTGTAACGTATACATAAAAGCCATGTTGTCAGAGACTTTTACAGTTTATGTCAAGCCTTTGAAACTGTAGTGTCGGAATGCAAAATGATCGTAATATGAAGACATTAGATTTACCTTTCGCCTGTAGATTACTATCAAGATATTTTTGTCTCTTGTTGGTATTTGTTGTCTTTTGTGGGTATATGTGTATGTAGGTACATGTCGGCTTATTAAAAGTTACTTTGATTTTGTTTCTAATAGCTGTAGATGTTGGATGGTTTTCATGTTAGAAGCATGTGCAAGTTAGGAAACCTGTAAACAGGAGTGATATAAAAATGCTTTGTCATAAGTGACTGGGTATTGTTAGTAAAAATGTCTAATGAATTATATAAAGAGTTTTTCCTTGGCATTAAACATATAGTTTAAATTCTGAATAGAAACAAAACAAGCTAAAGATACAAGAAAAGTTCCAGATGTATTCTGCAGTGGGGAGTGGAGGGTCTAAGATTAAAAATACAACATCAACATTTGATGAAAACTTGGTCTAGCACTCCAATAACCTTGTCTAAGAAACCAAGGTACCCATACAATAAGAGTTGGACTTAGTTGCATTTTAGCGACAATCAAAATCTGACCAATGGCATAACTTACAGAGTGAGGGAATAATTGTCGGCTGTTGTATATTCTCGAGAGTGGCTGTTATAAACTGAATACACAGATGATCACAGAGCAACTCTTTTTCTTCAATAAAGATTATAAATTGCAATGGAACAAAGAATCTTTGTTCTATTATGTTTTGAATAAATATGGATTCTTACTCAGTGCTGTGGTGTTTTCTGAAGTTTATGTACACATTGTATCTTTGAACCTTTGTGATTTGGCACCTCTGGTAGTAGGGTGTCGTCAGCACTTCAGCACCAACCTCAAATATCTATTGAGTGTTATAATATACTTAACCTATGTTATCTAATTTTTAGAGGTGTGATTATATACCCACAACTACTAATCTGTGAGATTTATGTAAATGTAAATGTAGTGTATTTTGTAAAGCGCACAGCTGCCCCAACAGGGCGTCCCGGTGCTGTATAACGCTCCCTGGGAGATGCCCCTCCCGGGCACCCCCAAGGTGAAGCCAGGCATCCCAGTGTTGTAGGGGCCGTTGTGGAGATTAAGCAAGCTATTACCCAGAGTTGCAGCGTGGGACCCATGATTAGAGTAGGCACCGAGGCGAGAATTATCGAGTCCGCGGACATTGAGCCCAAGACCCTGCCGCGTCAGGACTTGAACCTTGGTCCCGGGCCTGATCTCTGCTTCAGAGTCTGCCGCTCTAACCAGTGAGCCACTCTTCTCTTATAATACGCACACCCTCACCTCTTTCCTCATAACGGAGTCATTTAATGCACACTTCTTGTCCATACATTTGGCTCCCAAATTATTTTGTTTATATGTGATTAGGATTTTAATAACCTTGGTGGAAAAGAGGAAACTTGTCCCAATGGTCTCGGACAAACCTGTTTCCAGTTCCTTTTTTGCAGGTCATACCATGATGACAAGAGGAAAAGAGATAGCGCTTTGGTCATTAATGGGAAAAAATGTGATTCACTTAGTTGTAGTAAAAAGTGGTATTACAAATTATAGTCAGATGAAGAAGAGCAATGTGAGTGAAAGTATGACTCGTTTTTTTTTCCGGCATTCCCCCTTCTCCCCTCACCCTGACACCATATATCAACATCCGTCTTACATCTAACAGAGCACATAGCAAGAACAAAAAATATTATACATCATAAAATAAAAAAGAACAGCCTAGTTTAACAATAGGCCATAATTGGAAAGGAATTAATAGAATGAGAAGTAAAAAGAAAAAGTATGAACTGAGAGAAAGAGAGGAAAGTAAGAGCAAGGAGCAAACAAGAAAAAAGAATCTTTAGCACAGACCTCAATCTCTGTCTGCTAGGCCAGCAATTTTATCAAACAGCGGTTTAAACTTGTACCCCTTCTATCCAATTACATAACCGCTCCCAGACAAACACTCCTGTTTTTTGGCCTGTTTGCCTTTTTCCCCATAAATAGCTATCTCTAACTTGCAGGTAGCTAGTAGCCTAGCTTGCCAGTGTGCAAATGATGGGGGAATCTGATTTTTCCAATTGGCCGCAATGCAGATCCTATATAGTCATAGCTATAAAAATCAAGGGCACCCGATCTGATTAGTGTCATCCAGCCCTAATGTGATGATTGTCGGTGTCAATTGAATACCCTGTCCCAAGACCACTCCGATAAAGTGTCGTATTTGTTCTAGAAGTGGTCTAAGTTTCAGACAGGTGGCGAACATGTGGACCTGGCCAGCTGAGAATTCAAGACATCTGGGGCATAGGGTTCCCCTTCCTGTTCCCCACTTTGCTATTTTGTTAGGTGTTATATACAAAAAAACCCTGTTTTATAAAATTGAGCCTGCAATTTAGTAGATAATAAATATTCATGGGATAACTTCAGGGCTTTGCAGAAGAGGTTCTGGCTAGTATTCAGTTTAGTTTTGCAGTGATTTTTTCCAGGTCATACGTCATTCTAGCATTCAGGTTGGTATATATCACTCCAATTCGGGGTGTCTTCCCTTCCTGTGTTCTGTCAATAGTATCTACTTTTACAAAGCCAGCAATGTCACCAGTCTTACGGGTTAAAAAGTCCTTGATAGCATGATAGAGGAAGATCTGATTCCCCTCAATCGAGAACTGCGCCCTGAGTTCAGCAAATGGCCGTACCCCCAATCTCGTGACTCCTGCACTGTACCCTCTCTGGAAGTATGAGTTGACAAATATTAAAGGGAGAATTGGGTTATTTTTTATTGGGGTGTAATAGTTCAATCTGCCCAATCCAAACAATTTTCGGAAGTTGGTAAAGACCCGGTATGCGTTTCTCAGTGTCTTGAACCGAACACGTTTGTAGTACCCAAACTCGAGTTGTCTCCATAAACATCCCTTGCTGTCTTCCCCAGTAATGTTGTGTACGGGGAGGGTAGTCGTGGAGGAACCTGCCCCGTGTTCTCGTGTAGCAAAAAGGAGCTATACTGTAAGGCAGTTGCCCAGTAGTATAGTTTAAGATTTGGCAGCGCCCAGCCTCCGCTCTCTTTGGGCAAAGAGAGTAGTTTATAGGATCTCCTTGTGTTTGAGTAGGCCCATATGAATTGACAAAATATTTGTTCAAATACCTGCAGGATTGAGTTATTAAATTCCAGGGGGATTGTTCTAAAGTAATATAAAAGTTTCGGGAAGTAGGTCATTTTTATTACATTGCAACGGCCTATTATAGTTAAATGTAGGATGTCAATTTTTTAAAGTGCTTTCTTCATGTCTAATGATAGTGGGATCAGATTTTCCTCTACGATCAGTTCTATATTGGTCA
This sequence comes from Lissotriton vulgaris, assembly GCF_964263255.1. Classification (NCBI taxonomy): domain Eukaryota; kingdom Metazoa; phylum Chordata; class Amphibia; order Caudata; family Salamandridae; genus Lissotriton; species Lissotriton vulgaris. The sequence continues at coordinate 538,047,363 of NC_141687.1, read as the reverse complement.
TAATGTTCACACCTAGATACTTAGCTTTGGGGACAACCAATCTATCTAACCAGATTATGTTTTCATTGATTATTATCTGTGTCTTTGTTTTATTTAGGGCATATCCCGATATTTTCCCAAATGTCTGAGCTTCAATTTCCAAAGCTTTGATGGCCTTCTTGGGATCAGGGGTCACAATAGCTAAATCATCAGCATAAGCCATGACTTTAGTGCTAATTCCATGTCTGACGTCTGCTGGTATCTCCGCTTTTGCCTCTATTTTACTGATAAGCGGGTTAATAAAAAGGGCAAATAGCATTGGGGAACAAGGGCATCCCTGTCTAGTCCTGCGTGAAATTTCTATTGGTTCCGTAAGTTTACCATTTACCATGATCCTGGCCCTAGGAGTTCTATACACTGCCTGGATTGCCTGCAGCATATTGGGGCCAAAACCCACCCTCTTCAGAACCTCCTAAAGAAAGTGCCAGGAGACCCGATCGAATACCTTTTCGGCATCTAGCAATATTAAGACAATCGGGTCTCCAGCTATCTTGGCGGCGTCAAACAACATAATTGTTCTTCGCACATGTTCTGTGGTGCTTTTTTTAGGGATAAAATCATGTTGCCAGTCGGAGACAAAGCCCTGTATGTTTTGAGAGATTCTGCTGGCCAATATTTTAGAAAATATTTTTTAATTCGTATTGATCAGTGTTATAGGCCTGTAGGATGACATTTCAAGCGGGGATTTGTCTTTCTTCGCAAAGATTACTATCTTTGCGAGGGACCATGAAGGGGGAGGGTGGGCGCCACCAAATATTGAAAGGACTACTGCTGTAAAAGTTTCTTTAATTTGTGTTTCAAAGGTTTTGTAGAACTCAGCAGGGATACAATACATACCTGTTGCCTTGCCGTCCGGCAGGCTCTTAATTGCGGTGTCTATTTCTTCCCAGGTAGGGGGGTGATCCATTTGTTCTTGTATTTCTGGGCTGAGTCTGTTCATAGGTGTAGGATGTAAGTAGTCCGCTATGTCAATATTCCTGGCCTCCAAGGGCCTGTCATCTATCTCAGTATAGTGGTTCGTATAAAACCTTTCAAAGGATCTATGTATTTTCCCCGGATCTTTTGTAACCCCCTCCGTGTCTGTATTTATTGCTGTTATTGTGTTTAAGGTTGACTGCTGCCTAATTGCTAAAGCTAGATGGTGTCCTATTTTCTCCCCACATTCATACATCTTCCCACGTGTTGCATCCCACTTTGCCGCTATTCTCTCTGATAAGACTGAGCCTATCTCTGCCTTCAGTGCTGCTATCGCCTGTTGGACTGTCTTGACTCCCTCTCCTGCTTTTATTGACTGTGCTAATTTAGTTTCTTTTGCCATTAATTTTTCCTGGAGTTTCTGCACCTGTTCTCCTTCAATTTTATTCCTCCTCTTTGAAAAGCTGAGCGTCTCACCCCTAACTCCAGCCTTGAATGTGTCCCAAACTATCATAAGAGGGGCAGATCTCAAATTTACCTAAAAAAATTCCAGAATCCAACCCTGCATAAGTGCTTTGTATTTGTCATCATATAATAGTGCTTTTTCATAAGTCCAGGTTATATTTGGGTTTTCTGGCCTTAGGTCTTTTAAGGTTAACACCAGCGGGTTGTGGTCTGACATAAATCGGGGTGAGATTTCAATGTGAAAAGAGTTCATCAAAGCAGAAGAGGTGAAAAAATAGTCCAGTCTTGCAAGTGAGCCGTGCGGCGCTGAAAAGAAAGTATAACCGTCTTGCTTTGGTCTCAGTTCTGCCCAAACATCTACGAGTCTGTGTGTCTCAATCAAGTTTAGCATAGCTTGATATACCCTTGGCTTTCTACCAGTATATTTCCAGTTCCTTTCTGACTGCCAGCAACTTGGTAAGTTTATGTTCAGGTCCCCACATAATAGAATAGGTGTTTGCCAATGCGCCAGTTCCTCTGTTATCCAATTAATTACCCCGGGATCATCTTGGTTGCTCCCGTAGATGGAGCATAATGTGAAAGTGTGTTGTGGTGATAGAGAGCAGCTAGCAATTACCCATCGTCCAAAACTATCTGACTTGACCTTATCTGTATTTAAAGGAAGTCTGTTATTTACTAAGATTCCAACCCCTTTCACTCTTGCCCCCTGTGTTGTGGCCCCAATTAGTTTATATCCGAGTACAATAAAAAGTTGTTTTTGAGCCCCTTTAACGTGCGTCTCTTGTAAGCATATTATGTCCGGACCTAATGTCCGCAATCCTAGAGCGACTTTCTGTCCTTTCCTCAAGTCATTTAGCCCGCAAATGTTCACAGACACTGTTTTCAGATTGTTTGTTCCACTCATCCTATACTAGTGGGTCTCATCTTTCCAACTTTTATGTTTACTTCCTTTCCTAGTCTGATACATTTAAGAAAAAACATCTTGTGTACTGTAGCCTTTTTGTCAAACTGACCCTTTGTGCCCTTTGTGCTCTCCTCCTTACCACCTTTAGGTGCCACCTCCCCACCCCCGACCCTCCACCCGTATTGAGCAGTCAAGATGACCTTGTATGATGTAAATCAAGTGTGAGTTCCAGCCACCCTGCCACCCTATAATAGTAGAAACAAAAAATACAACAAAAGAGCTGGGTATCTTGGTATGTCAATCATAGGACATAAGTCTTAAACATGATTCAGTTCAGACGCCTCCGTTCCGTGATTTCCTTTAGGAATTCTCCAGCTTTGATTTCTGAGAGGAAGACTTGTGTTTTACCCTTGTGCAATACTTTTAGTCTGGCTGGGTTCATGAGGTAAACTTGAGCCCCTTGCTGTTGGAGTGGGGAAATTAATTGACGCAGCCTCCATCGCCGCTCCACTGTCGCGTGGCATAAATCAGGTTTTGCGAAAAACTTAACCCCATTAGCCTCTTTCTGTGCATTCGGTCTTGCCTTATCGTAGATTGAAGAAGGGCGGCCGGAGTTATCCGAGGCAGCCTCCTTTGAGAGGTTAGTTTTTGCCACAGTTTTTCTAATTGCCCCCAAGTCCCTTTTACCTTTCATCGGCTGATCCAGCTTTTTCCCTTAGGTCTGCATAGCGATCAGTTTCGTTTTTTGTTGCCTCGTTGTCATCCTCTTCTTCTTTGATCCGCCGCTCCCGTCTGATTGCCAAAGCTGCCGCTTGACCGCCGCCGGCAGTATTCGTATGCCTAGGACCGTGGAAATTGCCGCAGATAGACTGCTCCGGTGCCAGGGTGTGATACCGATGACCAAGCAAAGTACTGCACAGACCTCAGATCTCTCATGAGATATACCACTAGGCTTTGATGTGCGCATGTGCCGATTTCTGGAACGCTGCTTCCTCGCTGTCTCCTCGCTACCACGGCTGCTCTAGATCGGTCAGGCTGTCAAGCTGTCAGCCCGCACGGCGATTGCCGAGCTTCAGGATTCTCCCAGCATCCAACAGTGGCGAGGTAGCTGGATGGTGGCTCCTCTCACACAGGTTCCATCACTGCTCTCAACTCCCTAAAGTTTGGCTCCGTATGACTCATTGTGAGATAGTATTTGGGCGCTGGAGCTACAAAGGCAAAAAATGTTGCTCACTAGAATACTGCATTTAATCGACAATATTAGATCTACTGTTTGCTAATTCCAACCTGGCTACAATCACAGATGTTCTACCACTGTGCTGGTCTGGTAAATTTTAGGCTTACTCTGTCTAATGTGTGTTGTAAAATTTATCATCAGAGGCAATATTGGCTGGGCAGAGAATGGGCCACATTGAGTAAGCTTAAAAATCCCTTGCATTGGAATGACTTAGACAGCCTGGACCCCAGTAGGTAGGTGGACTGGAATTACCAATTCTACTGTGTGCAGATCCCAGACTGGCTTGATAAGCATATTCCTGCAAATAAGCTAAAAAAGAGAGAGAAGCCCTCAGCCCCCTGGTTTAACGAGGAATTAGGAGCACTCAGAATGGTTTGTAAAGTGGCAGAAAAAGCCTGGGGAAAGGGATATAGCGATTCAGATAAAAATGCTTTTAAGAATCAACTTAATCTGTACGAAAACACTATAGCATAAACTAAAGCCGCGTATTTTGCTAATACCATTCTTCTAGCAGCTAATAGCACCAAAGCTATATTCAGCTTAGTAAAGAGACTGTCTAAACCGGACTGTGCTAATAACAAAATTCCAGTTACTCAAGCTTTATGCCATGAGTTAGCTTCATATCTGGAGGATAAAATTGACAAGTTAGTTAGGGATTTTGATCCACCAACAGTGGTGGAAAAATCTGATTCTCAGTTGTCCAATGCTGAGCAGTGTTTTCTGCTATAACCAGACTCTAAGCCCAGCAACCCTACCATTTTAAAACACGGCCAGCATACTCTGGATTGCTTTCGCATTTTGGGCGAGGAAACATTTGATACCTTAGCCAGGGGTATCACCTCTGGGTCCCCCCTGGACCCCTTCCCCACAAAATCTGGAAGGAAAATGGGGCCAAGCGCTTTCCCTATTTACAACAGATCTGTGGTCTATCTTTGAGTACAGGGGAGGTCCCTAAAAACTGGAAGGAAGCAGTTGTGACCCCTGTTCTATAAAAAAAAAAACACGCTTGACCCCGGGTGTGTGGCCAACTATCGGCCAATTTCTTTATTGCCATATCATGTTAAAATTTTGGAACGCATCGTCAGTAAGTCTCTATCCCAGTATCTTGAGGAGTATTCGCTCCTTGAGGAGATGCAATTTGGCTTTCGGCCCAAGCACGGTACTGAAACAGCACTTGTTACTGTGCTTGATGATATGAGGATGTGGGCGGACAGTGGCCGGTCAGTGATCTTGGTGCTGTTGGACATGTCAGCGGCTTTTGACATTGAAACCACGGTATACTGTTGGAGAGACTTAAAGACCAGAGTGTGACTGGTCGCGCCCTTGACTGGCTTTGCGCTTATCTAACAGATAGGACACACACGTTGTGCCTTCAGACGTTCTCAGCGAACAAGTCTTCCTTACGACAGGGGGTCCCGCAGGGCTCAGGGATTAGTCCTGTGCTCTTTAACATCTATTTGCAGCCTCTCATTCCACTTATCAGATCCTTTGGAGTGGAGGTGGTGAAATATGCGGATGACACCCAGCCCGTGTTTTCCTTGGAAGGGAATGATTCCATTTTCCTGGAAAGATTTCACGAGTGTATGACTAGCACCACAAAGTGAGTTAAAAAGGACTGGTTACAATTTAACAGCTCTAAAACGGAAGTGGTCCTGTGTTCTTCCAGAAGATCTGTTCAGCCTGTTTTACCCGTCTTTCAGTTGTTCCCTACTGGCGTACCTATTACCCCTTCTAGCACAGTACGCAATCTGGGGGTGATGGTGGATCAGGACCTCCAACTGAATTCTCAGGTTAACAAAACGGTTGGCACTTGCTTCTCGCTAATCCGAGTGCTGAGAAAGATCCTCCCTTTTTTGCCTAATTCTGCTAGAACGTAGGTTGTGAGATCCGTAATTCTCAGCAGACTTGATTACTGCAACTCTCTATATCTGGGTGTGCCTAACACCCTTATCGGGAAGCTCTACAGAATACAAGCCATTGCAGCGAAACTCGCTTTAAATAGGCAGCGAGGGAACCTCAACCACATTAGCATTGCGAGATCTGCATTGGCTGCTTATTCACCAGGGAATTCAATTCAAAGCTCTATGCACTGTCTTTAGGGCAGCTCATGGAATGGGCCCTAAGAACCTGAAAAGAAAATTCAGCTAGTATTCTCCAACTAGAAACCTTTGTTCTGCTTCTGCATTTCTGATGAATGTACTCAAGTTCAGGCGGTCCAGAACAGGTGGTAGATCCTTCTCTGCTGTTGCTTCTCGGCTATGGAACACTCTCCCTTTGGATCTACGTCAGGTCCAAAGTCTTATGGATTTCAGGAAAAGGTTGAAAACGTTTTTATTCCCTAGGCTGGAGTAATTTTTCCTTCTGATATTCTCTCTTTTTCTCCCTTTCTGTATCACCCCTTGGCTGCCCCTATTAACTTCTGGTGGGGACTCTCTCTTTTTGTTAAGCGCCAGGATACCCGTCCGGTGATAGAGCGCTATATAAGTACCTTATTATATTACATTACATATGGTGCCTCTTCTGTAAATATAGTAATTCAGATGTAGAATCTTGTCCAACACACCAACGACATCCCGCTGTCGTAAGCCCTGTGTGACTCCCTCGCCACCTTCTTCCACCGCAACATAGCATCCACGACAGCTTCAACACCCAGACAGCCCCAACAGACAGCAACACAACCGACCCTCCTCACACCATCGACCACGACCCCCTGCTAGCCTGGGCCAGCGTAAGCATTGATGACACCATCAAGACCATGCGCACAATCCACTCCGGCTCTCCATCAGACCCATTCCTGCACCACGTCTTCAACAGAGCAAGCAGCACCATCGCACCCCACCTGTGCAACGTCATCAATCTCACCCTCGAGACCGCGACCTTCCCAGAGATCTGGAAACATACAGAGATCAACGCCCTACTCAAAAAACTCAAGGCAGACCCAAGAGACCTAAAGAGCATCCGGCCCATCTCTCTGCTCCCCAGCAGATAACAGGCAGATAACCCGATACCTCGAAGAAAACAGAATCCAGGAGCCTTCCCAGTCAGGGTTCCGCAGCAACCACAGCACCGAGACTACCCTCATCGCCACCACCGATGACATAAGGACCCTGCTGGACAACGGTGAGACCACAGCACTCATCCTCCTGGACCTCTCTGCCGCCTTCGACACCGTCTGCCACCGCACACTACGCGCACTCCTCCACGCAGCAGGGATACGAGACAAGGGTCTGGATTGGACCACCTCCTTCCTCTCGGGCAGAACCCAAAGCGTCCGCCTCCCCCCATTCCGTTCCAAAGCCTCCGAGATCATCTGTGGCGTACCCCAGGGATCCTCCCTCAGCCTGACACTGTTCAACATTTACATGGCCCAGCTCGCACACGTAGCCCGATAGCACGACCTCGACATAATCTTCTACGCCGACGACACTCAGCTGATCCTCTCCCTCAACAATGACCCCATCACTGCCAAAGCCAACCTCCACGAAGGAATGAAGGCCGTCGCCGACTAGATAAAGACTAGCCATCTGAAGCTGAACTCGGAAAAGACGGTGGTCCTCATCCTCGGGTCCAACCCCTCAGCCTGGGACGACTCCTGGTGGCCGACGGCACTGGGGGCAGCTCCGACACCCACCGACCACACACGCAACCTGGGAATCATCCTCGACTCAACACTCTCAATGACCAAGCAAGTCAATGCCGTCTCCTCCTCCTGCTTCAACACCCTCCGCAAGATCTACAGATGGATCCCGACAGATACAAAAAAGACAGACACCCAGGCCCTCGTCAGCAGCAGACTCGACTACGGAAACGCCCTCTACGCGGGAGCCCCGACCAAGCTCATCAAACGACTACAACGCATCCAAAACGCATCGGCACAACTGATCCTCGACGTACCTCGCCACGGCCACATCAACCCCCACCTGAGAAACCTGCACTGACTCCCCGTCAACAAGAGGATATCCTTCAAGCTCCTCGCCCACGCACACAAGGCACTCCGCAAGACCGGCCCAGCCTACCTCAACAGACGGCTCTCCTTGTACATCCCCAACCGCCTGCTACGCTCCGCCGACCTCACTCGCCACTGTCCGCCGCGCATCCGAAAAATCAATCAATCAATCAATCACGACATTTGTAGAGCGTGCTACTCACCCGGAAGGGTCTCAAGGCGCTGGGGGAGAAGGGTGCGTTACTGCTCGAACAGCCAGGTCTTGAGCTGCTTCCTGAAGGAGAGATGGTCTTGGGTCAGCCGAAGGTGGATGGGGAGGGAGTTCCAAGTCTTGGCTGCCAGGTAGGAGAAGGATCTTCCTCCGGCGGTGGCTCTGCGGATGCGTGGTACGGTGGCGAGAGCGTGGCTGGTTGATCGTAGCTGGCGGGTGGGGGTGTAGAAAGTCAGGCGGTCGTTGAGGTACTTGGGGCCCAGGTCGTAGAGAGCCTTGTGTGCGTGGGTGAGGAGTCTGAACAACCACTGGTGGGAGATCCTTCTCCAACCTCGCCGCCAAGACATGGAACTTCCTCCCACTGAGCATACGACAGACCCAAGAGCTGCTGACCTTCAGGAGGATACTCAAGACCTGGCTGTTCGATCTGTAGCGCGCCCCCCTCACCCCCCCCCCCAGAGCCTTGAGACCCTTGCGGGTATGTAGTGCACTTTACAAATGATTGATTGATTGAGAAGTGGGGTCACTTCATAATGTCAACTTACAAAGTAATGCCCATTAAGAGAAAAGAACAGACTTAGGGGATGAAGAGGTGCTTGGTGTGCTATGAACAATATCAGCCGAAGATTTGCTGTGGAAGATGTGCAGATTAGAGGACGAGCATTCAATAGACTTGATTTTCCTGATCAGTGACTGTCAAGTTAGACTAAGATAGAGGGAGACACCGGGCATATTCATAACTGATGTGTGTACTACTTGTCATAAATGTGGAAGGTAGATAAAATACAGACCCTGGTAGGGAGAGAGTTTCAGAGGAGAATCTGAACATCTTATTCTACAGAGGATGATCACGGATGAACAACGGACTAAGGTAGGTTCTGTGTGGTAGAGTAATGATTAGCAGTTGAACTCCAGTAAATTATGGGAGAAGGAGATTTATTTCTACAGACCATTTGTACCCTCAAATGAGTATGTCAATATAAAGAAATGAGCATAAGTTAATTATTTCTTTCAGCAAAGAGCTTAATAATAATTGTTGAGAATGGAATATCTACAGAAGGAATTTGACAGCAATTTACTGCAATACAAATTAGGTCAGAAACCGGTTAATCCCCTCACATAAATAAAACAACTCAACTCTCTAGGAGAGCGTGGCTTGAGGCATCAAGATGCTCCGGACCCCTCCGTCATCCGCCTCGAATCCCGACACATCCGAATCACCTACCTGCTCGTAGGGCTCCTCCGGACTGAGTATTATCCGCTGGTCTTTCCGGACTGCAGTTCGGGGCACTGCTGGGATCAGACTCCTTTGGGGCCGTAACATGGCGGAGGTCGCTGTGAACCGAGAGTGAACGTGACACACTCCATCGGGGGTACCGGTCGACGCTGCATTTCCCGGTCTCTTGATGCCCCTATGAACCATCGTCGGGCCACCAGACACTGCCCTGGTCCCCTGACGGCCTGCTGAGACATTGGTTCCTCCGCGCAGCCCATGCGGAAGATGGCGGCCGCCGGCGCACACGGCCGGTGTACTACTGGGACGGGCATCCGCGTTGGGGCTGAGGGGACCCGGCCCACGGAGCGGTGGCTGCGGTGTGATTGCGGGTCTGCTGCTGAGCAGCTTATCCTGTGCGGTTTTCACGACACCACGCCTACTGCAAGGCCGCTGGAGAAAGATTACCCGGTGAGTGGGGTCTGGTACGGGGATCGGCTGCCGCATAGGGCAGCGGCGCGGCAGGTCGCGCTGAGGCCACCCGCCCGCCCCCTCCCCTCTTTGTAACTTGCGGTGCTGGCGGGTCCCCTGGTGCCTGGGGGCCAGCCATTCCCGCTGTGTAGAGGCCAGGGGGGCTGTAGGTGCTGATCGGCCGCACAGCTCGGGCAGCAAGGCGCCCCCCCTCGGGACATCTGTGGAGTTGCTGGCGGTGGCTTCATGACCTGCGTCCCACGTTCTGGCCTGCGTGTCGGCTGGCGCCTGTGAACCGGTGGAGTGAGGGGGCACCTGTGGATCTTTCTACCGGGCCTGCCCGGAGCTGCAAGAGTTGGCTGAGAAATCCCCAGAGGAGAGGGAGGGAGATCGGCTGTTGGCTCGGACAGCGGCACATACTAATGCGAGTGCCCTCCTCTGGCACTGTGTGGCACTCTTTGCCCCTTCCCTGGGGTGCGGCTCAGCTCTGGGGAGCTGTACTGATCCGGCTTGAGGACTGGGATGCAGAGTCCGGTCCTTGTGGGTCTGGGCCTACTACATTTATAGCGCTGATAGCCTACTATACACGGCTGACCTGCCTGCTTGGCCCGCGGAATGTGCCATTCCTGGTGGGCGAGGTGGGGACCAGCCGTCAGCTCGGACAGCGGCGGGTGTAATGGGCGGGCCAGCCACTGTGGCACTGGCATTGTGGGGTGTCTCCCGGCACCCCATTGCCATCGGCAGGGGCCCTGGGGCTTGTGTCCCTTGTCATACGGGAGGGACCAGTCCCTGCGCCCTCTGGTATGGGGAGGAAGGCAAGCCCGACAACGCGGCCTTCCGGGTGGACCATTGTTGGACTTGTTAATTTGCTGCATCCGTGGTCCACCCATCAGACTGAGCTTTTTCATCGCTGGGTGAATTCCCCTGAGGTCCTTCAGCACCGACCTGTGCTCTTAGGCAGCTACGGGGGATAGAAGGGGTTTGACCCTCTGGTGACATCTGGCTGCTGTTCTCTCCATGAGCGGCTTACCGTTGCCACCAAGCCCTGATACGATCAGCCGCCAGCCATGGGTAGGTACAGGTTTACTAAATCCACACCTGCCCCCAAGCAGACGAAAATGGACCGCTTCACTATTTCCGAGCAGGAGCTACCTGGGAAGGCGGCTGGGTGTCCTCTTTCCCCACAGGGCGGCGATCTCGACACCATCCTTCAGGCCATTAGCGCTTCGCAGAAATTAAAGTGGATGTATCCCTCCTTCAACAAGACCTTTGTAACGCCACCATGAGGCTGACGGAAGTGGAGTGCCGCATATCCACGGCAGAAGACGACATCGCACAACTGAAAGACCAGGTAGCCTACCTCCGCACTCATAAGCGCAAGCTCCACAGGCGGGCTGAGGATGCTGAAATTTGCTGTCGCCGTAACAACCTCCACCTGGTGGGGTTTCCGAAAGGAGTTGAGACGGCTTAGGCAGCCACATTTATCAAGACCTGGTTTCAATCATGGATGACTGAAAACACCTTGTCATCGTGGTTTGTGGTGGAAAGAGCGCACAGGTCACTTAAACCCCAGCCGCCCTCGGGCCCTCTTGCTCACCCCATCATCCTCAAGATCCTTAACTTGAAGGACCGGACGCCATCCTGTGAGTGGCACGTGCTAATGGCCCTCTCAAATTTTAAAACCATACCAATATTGTTTTCCCGGATAATACTAGGGAGGTGCAAGAACTTCGGCGCTCCTACACGGATGTTAAGAAGAAACTGCGGGCCCTCGGACTACAGCATCAGCTCCAGTTCCCTGCATGCCTGCGAGTTATTTTTCAGAACAAAACACAATTCTTTGATTCACCCCAGGCAGCATAGACATGGCTGACAGAATAACAGCCACTCCGCCAGAGGCGTGACACCTCCAGGGATTTGTGAGTTCTCAGCCGGAGAGGCCCTGGTCGCCGGGGCGCCAGCATCGGCGCCGCATGCATTCCCATTGGGGGCGGCAGGCACAGGCAGCAAAGTTTTGGTCCCTGAGTGCGACGGCTCATGGGCAAAGATACTCCTCCAGCCATTTGGGCTCCTCGCCTAACAGCAGACACTGTTCTACTGAGAGACCTCCCGGACAGTCAACAATGCCAACCCGCATGAGATCCTGGTCCTGATTCCAACCTTTCCCGCACTCCCACCCTCTGAGGGCATGCCGGGCTCGGTATGTTCCCCCTTTTCAACAATGGAAAGGCTCACTCCATCGGTGGGAGTCCATGACACTGATTGACTAATAAGTTTATTCATCTTGTTCTGATGCCACACTGTTTCAGATCCGTTCTTCTGGAGGGGTCCTCCACGCTCTCAACACAAACGTTTTAGTTTGGTATTGTTCACATGGGGGGTCGACAGATGCTTCAGTTCCCAAAGTGTAGGGTGGGGTCAGGGGGGGGATTGGGAATGTTTTGTTCCCATTATTGTTATTTTTGTTGTTGTCTTTTGTTTCAGCTATCACGGAATGATGCATGTTAATTTTACAGGGGATGGATATGCCCTTATGACATGCGACTACTCACGTCCTTGCGGTCTTCTAGGTGCACTCGCGCACCCCTGTCTGAGAACACGTCCTAAACCAGGTATCACCTACCATACCCGCTAATACCATGCCTAGGGCATCTCTCCATGTGTTGTCGTGTAACGTCAACGGCCTCCTGGAGCGGCACAAACGCACAGCGGTTCTACATTATGCACAACGCCTCCACATAGACATTCTTATGCTTCAGGAAACACACCTCCTGGGCATCTGTTGTCCCTTTCTGGCCCATTATGGTATGATAGAGTATGGCATTCTGGCTTCTCTAGGGACTCCCGAGCGGTGGCCATTCTCTTACGGCGAAACCTGCCCGTCGTATTGTCTTGGGCGATCATGATCCTCAGGGGTCGTCTGTGACAATATGTGGGTCACTGGCTGGCTCGCCCCCTCAATCTTATGTCTGTGTATGCCCCCCCGCCCCCCAATGCTTACGTACACACTTACGCACACCGCTGCCCTGCTGCCCGATATGCCTATAGGTAACACGATTGTTGCGGGTGATTTTAATGCAGTCTCATCCCCGGCCCTTGATGCAACGGGTCCTCCCTCCACTTCCCGATAGGCACACGCGAAACAGCTGAAGAACTGGTCTGAGTCCCTAGGACTCTGCGATGCATGGTGCACATGGCACCCCCACACCACCAAATTTACACGCGTCTGCAGCCCACCACACACAGGCACGGATAGACGCCATCTTTGTACCAGCACTCGGCTGCTCTGGGATCCTAGACATCCACATTCTGCCTAAAGGCATGTACGACCACTCTCCAGTACTCCTTAGTTCTGGGGTCCTCCTCCCTCGGCCCATCAAACATGGAGGATGAACGCATGGTTTTTCCAAGATAAACAAGCTTTGGAAATGCAATAGGTCTAGCATTAGAAAAGTTGGAGCTATTGGTCTTGTAAATGACAATTATTTTATTTATGTGTTGGTTTTTAAAATAGCTAAATTGATAGCTTGTCATTTACAATGCCAATTGTTATAACTTTCGCGAATGTGACACCTATAGCATTTGTTATGCAACATGTTTTGTATTTACGTGACTTAGATGTATTGATATTACAAATAACAAAGGCTTTTAATTTTTTCAAATATTTAATACTTAAATAAAAGTGATTGTAATTTATAATGGCAATAGCTTAAACTTTTGAAAATAACTTTTGTGTATTTTATTGTGATGAAAATTCAAGAACAGAAGTGAAATATAAACTTTTTTGTGACATTTGTAATAAAGCTTGAAACATTGAGAGAACATATTTGAATGAGTGATGCTGTGGTGGTGCTGAATGATGCTGTATGCTATGCTATGTTTTGTTATGCTATGTTTTGCTACCCTATGCTTTGATTTGTTATGCTGTACCAATAGCATACAAATCACACTTCTACACACAAGCTGAAATGAGGTTCACTTCTACTGAGAAAATTCTGACAGCGGTTCAAACTGCAGTAGCAAAAGAGAGATCTCGTGCAGGGTAGAAGCATAATGATCGTTACACCTTATCTGCCTTAGAGGCAGTGACAAAAGCAAGCATCCCAAATGCTAAAGCTGTACATCCGAGATGGATACAATGGGTTAACTCTCTTGCTGCAACAGATGTTGAATATGTTTTTGACCCCAGCTTGAAAACACAAGAATTTCTCCAATACGAACACGAATGTCCTCTACCGAACAAAATTCTGCCTCTTCAACATTACGGATGTATAATATATACAGACGGATCAGCACAGCCTGCAATTGGGGGTACACAAGCCTATAGTGCTGCGTGCGCGATTGTTAAAGGTTGCTGGCGCAAAGGCAGATTTAGACCTACGGTCACAAAAACTCGATCACTCGGAGACTGTACAGCTCAGCGAGCCGAACTACAGGCTTTCAAAATGGCGCTTGAAAATACAGATCGCGAATTCCCCACACTAATAGTGTGCGATTTGTATTATTGCGTACAATCTTAAAATTAAAATTTGCAAAACTCGGTTAAAAACGGGTTAAAAAACGCAAAAGGTGGCATGAATAAGCATAAAACGCTTTGGGAACAAATAGTTCTTTTACAAAAAGAACTACAAAAGACTCACGTGATACATACACTGAGTCTTCAGAATGATGGCGTTCACGTTGCAGGAAATTCATTGGCTGATGAAGCCGCGAAGGCAGCGGTGCGAACGGCTTCCGTAGCTACAATCGCAAGCTCAAAAAGAGTAATAGATGGTGAAACGCTATTAGCAGTAAAAGCCTCAATGGATGGCAATCATGCAGCGTTACCTCTAAACTATCCACTCACTTATACATACATAATTGATGCAAACTCTGTTCCTTTTGTTCGAATCCCTGGAGTGGTGGACAGAGTAATTCCAAACAGGAAGCGGAGAGCTTATTTGGTTCAAGAAGCGCATATGGGAGAGGGTCTGACACATCAAGGGATCTTGAAATCTCTTATAGAATTAGAAGAGATGTACTGGTGGCCAGGAATGAGCATTAAAGTTTACGAATTTGGAAAAAAAAGTGATACCTGTTACAGATATCATAGCTTTGACTACCACCAAATACCGGACTACAGTGTAGCCAGCCCAGTACAGATACCTTTGTTAGACAGCATTAGACTATCTACACTCAGGCGTCCCTACAGACAAATGCAGTCCCACAACTACTAGGACAAGATTTATTTGGTTATGGCCCCAGCGCTCGGCTGACGCCAGAACTGTTATAAAGGATTTGCAAGTCTTTATCGGCACATCTACATTCTGACCAGGGTCCTGCGTTTAGCTCTCGAGCTTACAAGGGGGCTATCGTTAGCTTGGGTGTTGCATTGCGGTATTCTAATCCCTTCCATCCTGAGGGTAATGTGGTAGTGGAAAGAAAAAACCGTGACATAAAGCAATCCATAACAGCTAAGGTATTCGGTTCGGGTGATGGGTGGGTCAAACATTTAATAAGTGTCCAAAGTAGTCTTAACAATCTGCCAAGAAATTCTCTGGGGGGAATCACTCCTTATGAATTACTGTTTGGTACTAGAATGATAATCGAAGACCTCAATTGTCAAACTTCAGTGGTAGAACAAAAACCCTTTGATGTCAAAGATCGTTTGGCTGTTTTACAGGACTTAAATGAAAAAAGAAGTCTGAGTAACACAACACAAAAGCCAACAGCCACTGAAGAAAAACCACCTGTCCCAGCAAGACCTGTCTGGATTAGAAAGATTGGGGATCTAGTCAGGGAAAAGATAGCGGTGAAGAAGGAATTTGGGCCAATCTTACAGAAAAGCAGTACCTGTCTTAGCAATCCAAGGAACAAGATCAGTAGTACTATCGCCCCTTGCTGGTAAAAAGGAGAACCGAGTTGTGTCTATCAACCTGGTCAAACCACAACATGTGGCCAGAATATATTCTTTGGACAGCATTGAAACATGGCCGGTCTCAATTACGTTCTATAATGCAGTTAGGCTGGACGTTGCAAAACCTTTGTTCAGGCTACGTGCCATGGCGTCTAATCAACACAACGTCATTGTTTGCTGTATTTAACCTTACAGATAAACAAATCTCTTTGGCACAAAGAGGAGCAGACTATACGGTGCTGAGCATTGAAAAACTGGAAAGATTACCATTGACAGTTTCTGAGAAGCCTGTCATTGAATGGATAATTCATGGCACCATCATTAAACCAGTGAGGATTTTCCAATTTCAGTATTGTCTACAGCATATGCTAGCGGGCCTGTATGAAAGGTTGGGTAAAGAATGCATTAAGTCAACATGGACTTTACCTTACACACACAAATGTTGGAACAAGGGAAAAGAGGTATTCCTTAGTGGTAAAAATTGTAAGAACTCACTAAGTGGTACACATTTGTGCAAAGGTATTAATTTACACGGAGCTTGCGACGGTTCTACAAATAACCTCTCTTGCCACCTGCATGGTACTCCCTCCACCATGATAGAGCCCATTTTAAGGCAGCTATCCAATGGCAGTTACGTTATGTTGAATGATCACATCTGCTGTGGCATGATGCCAGGAAAACTTTATCTCGTTAGTGTGTCGTCCATGGTCACTTGTTGTATGCAAGTATTATATCCAACGCACAAGACAGACAGTGAGACTGCATTATGTGGAGAAGTGTGGCTCAGGGGTTATGGGCGGCAGACCTGGAGCTTGAGTTTCGGCCCTGGACCAGGGTTCAATTCCCCGCCTCGGTGGGTCTTGGGCTCAATAATCCCACGGACTCGATCATTCTCGCTCCGGTGCCTTCTCAACTCACGGGTTCACACTCTGCGACTCTGGGCAATAGCTTGCTTAATCTCCACATCGGCCCTTCGCGGCGGGATGCCTGGCTTTCACCTTGTGGATACCCTTCCAAGGTTATCTCACAGGGGAATACCAGGACGGGTTCCCTAAGCAAGCGCGGAGATGCCCCAGGGTAAGTCCTGCGCTATATAAGTTTCATACATTTACACATTTACATTATGGCCTTCACTGAATATCTATTCTATACGAATTGATACTTTTAGCAGAATAAAAGCCATTCTTTTGCAAAAATCTGCGCCACTGACCTCGTCTAAAGAAACATACGATCTGCAAGTTGCGAGGACATCTGCAGAGATACATGCATTATTATTATCAACAAACTTCCCAGTACATTTCGCAGAAATGTTAAATCAAATCTTAAACATGTCTGATACCAGTGGCATCGCACATGTATTTAAGACGATTTCTACGGGACTGTTAACACAATTTGAAGCAGTCCTCTGCATGTTTCCAAACTTCGTGCACTCTGTGTTCGGCGGCCTGCCTCTCATCTTGGGACTTGTAGCAGGAATACTATTTTTATTCCTTCTGCTCCGATATGGCAAGTCCGGCAACCAACGATACCCAGACCAACATGGAAGGGGCCCTCCTTGCCATGAGGTATCGTGAGAGGATTTCACAGATTCTTGGCTTGGCTCGTTTAAGAGATCTGAACACAACCTGGTTTCTATCGTTCAGACCAATCTGGCAAGATTGCATCTTACCTGTTCTAAGATGCCTGCTTTGCGGAGAGGAATGAGTGTTGGACATCTGTCTTACACTTCCATCAGTCCTGCCATCGGATGTCGACGCCTTGCTAGGTCCTGTAACGACTCATGCATCGTGTTGTCCTCAACGGCTACCAATCCTGATGACGGCATTCATTGAGGTCTCACCAGTAAGTCTAACTGAGGGCGAGATACGAGAATCAACAGGCACACAGGTACTATCCGATTTGAACACTGCTAATGCGGCACCTGGCGCTGACGGCAATGCTTCTCATCTGTGCACATTTGATCTGCTTGGTGGTTCCTCTTTCACCTACTGGGGTAGACAATTTATTTGCCAGCCTTGATGATCTGATGTTTTCTCCTGACACTGAGAATAACTTTTGATTCATGCACACAGCGTTCCCTGAACTCTGAAATTTGGCCTTCAATTTTTCAAAAACAAAGAATTCTAACTTTGGAATTTTTCTCTCCAAAACATTGAACTTTTTTTGGCACAGACTAATCTGCTTAAAGCAGAACTATTCTTAGAGATCAAGAAATTCTTTTCATTTTTGAACACTGCCTAGAGAAAATATTTGGCCTTGTCCTAATTACTATAACTATTGCCATAATATGTTATGTTATGAAATGGTCTCGACTTTTTGCTTTCTGTATTTAAGAACCATTTTCATAAATGTAATTTCATGATTCATTTAGTTTGCATATTTAGATACCATACTATATGCTTAGAATGTCATCACTTCCTTAAAATGCGTACTGTAGAAATGTTCAATATTTTTCTCATGTACACCCATTTCAAATGCATTTTTATTTTGTATTTTAGGGTGGGATTGTAAACACTAGCTTTACATATGTTCAGTGCTTATTAGGATAGCTTACTTGAACTTAAGATCGTGGAGTGGGTGTTGTAAAATAATCTAGGCCCCTAGCGTAATTTTCCCGATTCATGCCCTTATATAGGTATACTTTATCATATCCTTATACAGGCATAGAAACCACTACCCTATTTGGCCTAAGCCATACAGCCCAAATACGGCATGGCTACTTCCACTAGGTTCCGATAATTAACAACGATTTCTTGGAAAAACCCGCCTTCAGCAGCTAGGAACTTCCCCCTGCTTTAATATTAAGTTCTGCAAGAACTCCTGGCATTTTCCAAGAATTTAGCCTTTGAGTAACGATATTAAGTCCAAACATGCATCAAACTAGGCACCATCAAAGTATAAATATGCCCAGGTTTGCCCAGTCAAACACACAGTGGTTTGGAGCAGATCGACAATCTACTTGCCCGACGCCCTGCAGCAGCAAGTGCCGAAGGAAGCTGACCCTCCAGCTGACGCACTGAGAGAGACGCTGTCTTTTCTCTTGCCGAGAAATCCAGCTCCAGTGTTTCCGGCTTACCCTATTGTTTCCACGACTCTAGAGATTTGATTTCTTATTCTTGGGAAACAAAGTTGTCATGTTTATGCGGTTGTCAGAAACTAATCCCTTCTTGTGAATTCGAGAATGTTTCTAGTGACCTCTGAGCTAGCTGGCACTCACAATTAAGTCTAATATATTCGGTAGAGACCTAGTAGTCCTACGTCTAAACTACAGTATATATTATTCCAATGCGCAGAGCCTATTGGGAGTATAGGAACTACACTACATCACTAGCTTTTCCATTCTCTCCTGTGATGGAAAAGCTTTTCTCAGTTCTGTGTCGAGTGTAGCACCTAGGAAATGTATACGTTGAGAAGTTAGAAGGACTGACTTTTCCCGATTGAGTGTGAGTCCTAAACAATTGAATAGTTGCAAACAAGCGTTGGAAGACCTGGACGCGTCTTCTAGGGATGGAGCTTTGATCAGCCAGTCGTCCAGATATGGAAAAACTTGATGGGGCTGTTGTCTGAGATATGCAGCCACTGGAGGCATTTTGTAAAAATGTGAGGTGCAGACATAAGTCCGAAAGGAAGGACACGAAACTGGAAGTGTCTGCCCGCTACTGCAGACTGAAGATCCAGGGATACCATGTAATCTTCCATATGTAAGAGTTGTAAGACCTCCTGGATCGTTACCATATGAAGCAGCTGCTTTTTTAGGAATTTGTTGAGGGCTCTGAGGTCTAAAATCGGCCTCCACTTCTTTTCCTTCTTCTGAATTAGGAAGAAGCGGGAATAAAATCCTTTCCTTCGTTGGGACAGAGGGACTTTTTCCATTGCCCATTTCTGGAGCATAAGAGAGACCTCTCAGAGAAGCAGACACAGATTTGTGTGATGCATAGGTCGGGGAGGAGTTCGGGGAGGTATGTGAAGGAACTTCAATGAATGGTCGAATTGAACTAATTGTAGAACCCACCGGTCCGTGGTAATTTTTTTTCCAATTTTCTAGGTAATGGGAAATTTTTCCTCCAATCTTTGAGGGCACAGATGAATTGGAGACTGGCCGAAGGAAAAGGTCCTTGTCTATGAGCGTTGCCTTTTCGTTGGCCTTTACCCCGAAAGGACGTTTTGCCACACGAAGATTGTTCGAAAGGGATCCCATGGTGTAATATTATCCCACAACCAAAAATTATATGGTTGTTATTCTTTTAGCCCGTATATTAGAAGTGAGAATAACTAATAGATCCGTAAATTCTAAAAAGCCTATTTTATTTTCAACTTTAGAAAAAGATTTGTGTGTATATTACAGTTTAAAAACAGTACACAATACATCTGTATACACTTCAATAAAAAGAATTTTACAGTAAAATACACAAGTTTTGTTAAAAAGGTTCCTAAACCACTTCTAATCATAGGCGAGAGAAAGGCAGAGGAGAGAACAAATAACAGACAGTCCTATTTGTCATTTTAGTACATATCCGGGAATTATAATATAAGAGGCTAATCCAGGAAACACTCTTGTAATGTCTATGGAGAGAGCTCTATCCCTTGATTATGTAATCCCAGGCGTCGACGAGTTTCGATGGTTTATCTACAATTTACTGATAATCCCCTTTGTAAGAGGACTGTCCTCTTCCTCTTGAGCCGCGAAAGGACGGACTTTTGTATTGGAGACTTCCCAACGCTCTGGCCGTGTCCGTGTCCTTTTTTATACTCTGCAACGCCTCATCGATCTGAGGTCCAAAGAGAAATTGGCCATCATAAGGCATATCCAAGCTTTTCGTCTGAATCTCGGGACGAAAGGAAGTTGCTTTCAGCCAACCTTGACGTCTCAAAACAGCTGCCCTGGCAAGTCGGCAAAATCCAGTTGTTGCGATATCCATCGCGCATTCTTTTATTTCTGAAGCTGAGCGTTCCCCTTCGAGTAATACTTTCTTCACTTTTTCTTTTGATTCCTCAGGCAAGGACGATAGATAAGGGGCTATGTCTGCCCATAACTGTCTGTTGTAACGTCCCAAAAGCGCTAAGGCATTGGACGCCTTTACTGTCAGCGCAGACATTGTTAAGAAACGTTTCCCAATATTGTCCAGCTTTCGGCCTTCTTCATCTGGCGGAGCTGACAACGTGGCAGAATGATTTTTGGACTTCTTTTGAGCTGCCTGTGTAATCACCGAGCCCGGCTTCGGATGTCCTATTGAACAAGCTGGCTCAGTATCAGGCGCTCTATACTTCTTGTCTAAGCGAGGAACTACCGGAGGTACTGAGGAAGGGTTCTGCATCATTTTAACACCTTGTCCCCACAGGTATTCTATAATAGGTATCGATTTCACAGATTTTTTGAAGGGCTCCTTAAAATCATATAAGAAGCATTCCTGCTGGAGAGAGACCATAAGAATTTGGAAACGTTGAGCTGCCCTCTCAATGACATTATGGAACCCTCCAATGTCTCCGGGTGGCGAGTCCGCTTGTGCCTGTACTGGAGAAGCAGGGCACGGAATGACATAGTCATCCCATTCATCGTGGTTAGATTGAAGCTCTCCCTTTTGATGCTGGTGTTCTTCCTCATCTTCATCAGTAGACGGCAGATGTGACAAGTTGACTGGATCCGGCGGTAAATTTAAAGGTGAAGGCCGTGGTCTTGGTGAGAGAGATACTGCTGAGGGTTGAGGTGCAGGTGACTGTGGAAATCTCTGTTTGTAATCTGTTATGAGGTATTGTAAGTCCGATACTAAAGAGGCTGGAAGGCAAACCATTAGTGGAGGAGGTGGATGATACTCTTCCTCCTGCTCCTCATCTTCATCCGAACTTTCCTGATATTTCAAATTAAGCTCAGAAGGGCTTGTCGCAGTTTGGAACATGTCCCCTTCATCTGAATCCTCCTCCTCAAGGAGACATGCTGGACTCTACTTGGTGACGTTAAATCCGGCGTTAGCGTCTTTTTTGTGATCCGAAGGTGCACATATGTGCTCTTCAAACTTGGATCCATCATCGTCGACTAGCCCGTCGACGGAGTGGTAGTCGGCGACGAGGCGGCGACGAGTGTTGTAGTCGTTGGTGTTATCGTTGATGGTGCAGTCGTCGATACTGGTGTCGCTGGAGATCTCGTCGACGGTGCTCGCATAAACGGTGTCTTTGTCGAAAGAGTCTTCGTCGTCGATGTTGTCGACGTCGACGAGGATGTCTTCGTCGTCGAGCTCATCGACGAGTCAGTTGTCGGCGAGCGCAGCATCGACGACTGCTTCGTCGTCGACGGTGTCTTCTTGATGCTTATCATCGACGATACAGTCTTACCTGCTGTCGACGATTGGGGTCGTAGTCGCCGACAAGGTCAGTGACTATGTTGCCATCGACGTTGAGACAGTAGTCGTCGACATAGTGACAAACTGTACTGAAGAAACAGCTTTCTTCGTCATTGAAGCCGTCGTCGACGATGTTGTCGTCAACGGAGTCGAAGTCGGCTTCTTGAAGGTGGGAAATTCCTGAGAGGACACCTTCGATGAAACCACCATAGAGTGGACTTCTGAAGACTTTTTCAGCGTCTTATTTTGAGGAGGCTATGTGGAAGGGCCAGGAGAAGTCACTCTTGGTCTCTTCTGAGAAGATTTGGAAGAAACTGAAGAGCCTTCACTTTCTTCATAAGATTCCATCTGGTCTCTATCTTTCAATCTCTGGAGCCAGATTAGGAGACGTCCCTCACTATCTTTGAGGGTTTTAGAGGAAAAGGTACAACTTACCTTGCAATCCTAGGAAGAATGACCTGGATACAGGCAATATAGACAGTCTTTATGTTGGTTATCTATATGCAGCTTTTCTTCCCACAGGAACCACAAGGCCTAAAAAGACCCTTTTTTGGTGTCTCAGCCATGAAGATATTTGTAACTCTAGTCCAATAAACAGAAATAGTACCAGAGAACACTGGAAACCCAGTTGAGAAGAGAAAACTGAGCAGAGCTCAGAGGAGACTCCCTTAGCACGACGTGTGGTAGAAAATCTGAGGGACTGAGGCTCCTTCCAGACGGGTTCGAGAGGGAGGTGATAGCTGATTGGCTCTTCTCTAGAGTTTAGTCCTTTCTACAAAAGACAAGGATATGTTACTAAGGTGCGGCCTTTAGGCCTATTTCTCTATATGTCTAATAGGACATTACTATCTTTATGTACCGGGGACTCCCACCTCGGTGACGGGGAATGATTCAGGCATGTGAATCTATGAAAGACACCCCTAATACTGGATAAATCTGAACTTCCTTAAGATAATGGCGCCTCAATTTCCTCTCAAATAGTCTACAAATTAGTTTGGCTTTTTTTCGAGTGAGATCGTACTACGGGGCTGATGCATTCTTTTGATACTTCACTTCTATAGAGTCTACAGGAGAGTGCATAAATGTAAATGTAAATGTACATGTATTTATATAGCGCAAATCACTGACTGAGGTCGGTATCTAAGCGCTTGCTTAGGGAACCCGTCCTGGTATTCCCCTGTGAGATAACCCCAGCAGGGTATCCACAAGGTGAAAGCCAGGCATGCCGCGCGGGAGGGGCCGCTGTGGAGATTAAGCAAGCTATTGCCCAGAGTCGCAGAGTGTGAACCCGTGAGTCGAGAAGGCACCGGAGCGAGAATTATCGAGTCCGTGGAATTTTTTAGCCCAAGACCCGCCGAGGCGGGGAATTGAACTCTGGTCCAGGGCCGATCTCAGCTTCCGGGTCTGCCGCCTCTAACCCCTGAGCCACACTTCTCCACCATGTTGGTGATGTCTAATAGAGGGGAAAGAGAGGAACGTGCGGTAGTAGTTGGCCTATAACAGAGAATTCCTGTAGACATATTTTCCTTATGACCATTTAGCTGGAATCTTAATAAGTCTATCCCATCTGCTTCATCTAAAGGAAAGGTAGTGAAGTCACAACTCTTTATGTGGAGAATGCTTAAATCCCCCCCTTCTTACCAACTTGGGGCTCATGAAACCCTTTGAAACCATACAGACATGCCCTGTCAAGATCAGAGACAGAGTCCCTTGTAGTCTATGTTTCGATAATGAATAATACGTCAAACCCCCCGTGTCAAGCAGTAAATTAATTTCTTCTGTGTTTTTTGGGAGGGCTCTGGCATTCAACAGACCACATATTAACCTGCCCTTTGGTGATGTCTTAACATTATAATTCTCAGTAGTGCTGTCAGTCGTTGTGAGAGGAGCGGGTCGCTTACCAATGCTCATAAGTTCCTCACGCACATAGCAGCTTCTACCTTTCTGATTTGTTGCTACACCGACAGCATGGCTGGCGCTGAGCTCGATCCGAGCGCCAACGGGCGCAGACGGGCTTGCTTTGGCGTGCCCCCTACGTGTGTCGGCAGCTCGAATACTCTAGCCTGCTGCGTTATAGCGTCTAATAGGCGCTGTAAACGTAAGAAGCTGTACCCGCTAACTTACGAGTGCCGTCGATTACCAAAAGGAGCAAAGTGATTCCAAAATGCCCCATGAGCAAGTTTAAGTTAAAAATAGGTTTTTGAAATGACAATAAAATGCCCCCACAATTGCACAGTTTTCAATTCAGATATAGATAACAGTAATATCCTAACACCTGGGCATATTAGTGCGGGGAAGATTCTGTGAGAAATGGTAACCAACAGAAGAATACATATACAAATACATGTGGAGAAGTGTGGCTCAATGGTTAGAGCGGCAGACCCTGATGCAGAGGTCTAGCCCGGGACGAGGGTTCAATTCCAGCCTTGGCGGGTCTTCGGCTCAATTTCCACGGACCTGATAATTCATGCTTCGGTGCCTAGTCTAATCATGGGTCCCACTCTGCAACTCTGGGCAATAGCTTGCTTAATCTCCACAAGGACCCCAACAACGCTAGGATGCCTGGCTTCACCTTGGGGGTGCCCAGGAGTGGACACTTCACAGGGAAAGCCAGGAAGGGTTCCACAGCGGTATGCGTACAAGCGCCTGAGATACCCCTTCGGGGGTTGATTCGGTGCGCTACACAAATACATTTACATTTACTCACATTACATTTACCATGTATCTCTTCTTATGGAGCGGTAACTGGAGGCAAAAATTTCCTGAAAACCTTTATGATGACCTTAGATCGAATGAAGGCACTCTGAACGGAAAGTGTCTGTCTACAATCAAGAAACACTGGTTATTTGTGTCTTTTAGGTGTATGGAAACATGAAAACAAGAATCTTTATGTCCAGTAGACAGAGGATGTCACACCTGGGTTTGCAGCTAAATTATTTGCTGCAGAGTCATTTGCTGCCTGAAGTGTTTGTTTAGCATTAGATTTCCATCCACAAGCTGACTTTCTTACCAGAATGTAGGTCAGATACACCAATGCCTATCTGGCTTACCGGTCAATAAGGCGCTGGTTCTCTTCTGAAGTATGAGTATGAACATATGTTTAGTAATTCTTTTGTTTGGAAGATGTATGATGCATTCACTTTAATGTATCCTTTGAAACATTTTCATCACTGAATTGTCTACTAGAATTCAGAAAGGAACGCGAGACCAGTGTTATATTCCCGGGATAAGGTCCATGAACCAAAGCAGCTTATTTCTGACATTGTCCTCACAAATAACATTTCCAAGCTATGACCTTTTGCATACATTTACACGGCCGACAATGTTGGATTTGTTTCTCTGAAACGAAAGGAATATGCTACTTACCAGTATGCATCTGTTCTTGGCATGTAGGGCTGCTGACATTCATATCTGTGCATAGATCGCCGCCTAGTGTTGGGTCCGATGATTGCACATTGTTGTCCTGGAAGAGTCTTCGAAGTATCACGAGATAGGGGGCTCCTCCCCTGGACTACAGTGCGCATGGGCATCCTCTCCATCCTTAGATTGTTTTTCGCCATTGTGGCAGAGATGGAGTATAGTACAGTAAGAGATGGCCATGCAAAGAGTGAATGCTACAGCTGCGGCAGGCACCGGGGAGGCGGGTGGGCGATATGAATGTCAGCAGCCCTACATGCCAAGAATAGATGCATACTGGTAAGTAGCATATTCCGTTCGAGTCATATGGGCTGCTGAATTCATATCTGTGCATAGAATGTATAGCAGTATCTCCCCTAGCAGTGGTTGCCCGTGCCAGCTGCAGCAGTCTGAAAAAGTGTTTTGAGAACAGCCTGTCCTACAGCAGCTTGCTGTTTGGAATGTACATCTACACAATAGTGTTTGTTAAATGTATGTATGGTTGACCATGTGGCTGCTCTACAAATTTCGTGTAAAGGAATATTTCCTAGGAAAGCCATGGATGCCCCTAGTTTGCGTGTAGAATGCGCCCTAGGGGGAACTGTTAAGGTGCGTTTCGCTTTTAAATAACATATCAGAATGCACTTAACGATCCATCTGGCAATACCTGATTTTGAAATGGGGTTGCCTTTGTGTTGCGGTGAGAAAGCAACAAACAACTGTTTTGTTTTGCGAAATGCCTTAGTTCTATCTATATAATGTAGCAGAGGTCTTTTGACATCTAGAGTATGTAAGGCCCTTTCAGCAACTGTCTGTGGATTTTGAAAGAACACTGGCAGTTCTATTGTATGATTTATATGAAAATGGGATACCACTTTTGGCATGAAATTAGGGTTTGTTCTGAGAACTACTCTATTTGCATGTACTTGAATGAATGGTTCTTGAATAGTTAGGGCTTGCGGCTCACTAACTCTTCTTAGTGAAGTAATGGCAATAAGGAAAGCCACCTTCCAAGTAAGAAATTGTAGTTCGCATGAGTGTAGTGGTTCAAAAGGTGGTCCCATAAGTCTGGTTAAAACGATGTTTAGATTCCAGACTGGTGAAGGTGGGTGCTTTGGGGGAATTACTCGTTTAAGTCCCTCCATAAATGCTTTAATTGCTGGCACTCTAAACAGTGAAAGGTGTTGCCTGTTTTGGAGATATGCTGCTAGCGCAGCTAAATGTATCCTGATGGATGAGTAGGCTAAATTGCAACGTTGTAGTTGCAAGAGATAGCAAATGATGTTCTGTGTAGAAGCATCTAATGGGCTTATATCGTTGTTACTGCAGTAAATGACGAAACGTTTCCACTTTGCTGCATAACATGCCCTGGTAGTGGGTTTTCTTGCCTCCTTGATAATATTCATGCAGTCTGGAGGCAAGTTCAGGTATCCAAACTCTAGGATTTCAGGAGCCAGATCGCCAGGTTCCGCTGTTGCGGATCTGGGTGTTGGATTTTTCCATGGCTCTGAGTTAAAAGATTGGGTGTGAGTCGCAGTCTTTGATGAGGCACCACTGACAGTTCTAGGAAGGTTGTGTACCATGGTTGCCTCGCCCATGGGGGAGCAGCTAGGATTAGCGTCAGTGAATGTTGGCGTATTTTGCGTGCCTCCAGCGGTATTAATGGAGCTGGGGGAAAAGCGTACTCAAATTTGCCTGACCAGTTCATCCATATCGCATTGCCCTGCGACTGCGGATGTGGGAACATGGCGGCAAAGTACTGGCATTTTGCGTTTTCGCTTGTGGCAAACAGATCTATTTCCGGTTGTCCCCACTGCCGGAAGAATGGTTGGAGCACATTGGGGTGAATCTCCCATTCGTGCATTTGTTGACTGTGCCTGCTGAGCAGGTCGGCTATTTGATTGTTCTTGCCTGGGAGGTGTTCTGCCATGAGAAACATGTTCGTTTGAAGGGCCCATTTCCACACACGTTGAGCTAGATGCGATAGTTGTGGGGAATGTGTTCCTCCCTGTTTTTGAATGTAATACATAGCTGTCATGTTGTCCGTCCGGATCAACACAGTCTTGTTGCATAAGTGTTTTGTGAACGCTTTTAGTGCTAGAAAGACCGCCATTAACTCTAGTAGGTTGATATGCATCTTCTTCTGTTGTGTAGTCCATAGACCCTGTACTGTGTAATGCAGGACATGGGCTCCCCAGCCTATCAGGGATGCGTCCGCTGTCATCACTATTTGTGGGACAGGCTCCTGGAACAGTCGTCCTTTGCAAAGGTTTTGTGGATTCCACCAATGCAGAGAGTTGTATGCCCGACTGGTCACCAACACTATGTCTTTTAATTGTCCCTGAGCCTGGTTCCACTGCCTTGCTAAGCACTCTTGTAGAGGACGCATGTGTAGTCTGGCATGAGGGACTATGAATATGCACAAGGCCATCATGCCTATTAGTTGCATGAACACTCGAGCTGGCAATGAGTGTTGTGGCTTGAACCTTTGCATTAACGTTTGCATTCCGTTGATCCGTGCTGTGTTTGGATATGCCTTTGGTGCTAGTGTATCGATTGTAGCTCCCAAGTACTGTTGTACGTTGGAGGGTTGTAGGTGTGACTTTGGGGAGTTCAGCGAAAAACCTAGACTGTGCAGGAGATGAATGGTCTTTGACATGTGGCTGGCACATTGCTGGGCCGATGGCGCTTGTATTAGCCAATCGTCCAGATATGGGTACACATGAATGTGTTGTCTCCTGAGATGCGCCGCCACTGTTGCTAGGCATTTTGTGAACACCCGTGGAGCTGTTGTTACACCGATGGTAGGACTTTGAACTGGGAGTGTTGTCCTTGAATTGTAAACCTGAGATACTTTCTGTGAGCAGGGTGTATTGGTATATGAAAATATGCGTCTTTGAGGTCTAGAGTTGCTAGGAAGTCTCCCTGCCGCAGCAGTGGTAAGACTTGTTGCAGAGTGAGCATGTGAAAATGCTCTGATAAAATGTACTGGTTGAGGGGCCTGAGGTCCAATATTGGTCTGAGAGACCCGTCCTTTTTGGTAATGAGGAAGTATAGTGAGTATACTCCTGATCTTTGAAGTTTTAATGGGACTGGTTCTATGGCCCCCTTTTGCAGCATACTGATGACCTCTTGCTACAATAATGTTATATGTTCCTTTGACATTGGACGGTGTACTGGTGGTATGTTGGGTGGTGTGGATGTGAGTTCTAGGCAATAGCCATCTTGGATAATTCGCCTGACCCACTTGTCTGTAGTGATGTTTAGCCAGACTGGTAAGAACTGTTGTAGTCTTCCCCCGACTGGTGTTGTATGGTCTGGGGGTAGTGCCAAGAAGTCACTGTTTGGTATTAGTGGAGGATCTATTGGCATTGCCTCCACGGCCTCTGCCCTTGTTATTATTTCCTCGGTATCCACCACGATTTGTGTTTTTATTGTATGTGGATTGCATATCACTTTTGTATGTGGAGGATTGCTGCGATGTATTACCTCGCACTCCTCCTCTGTCGTTTGATCGACGAAAGGAGCCTTTGTGTTGTTGTGACTGAAGAGCCCCTATTGACTTTGCAGTGTCTGTGTCCTTTTTCATTTTGTCCAGAATTGAGTCAACTGCTGGACCAAATAAAAATCTGGATTGATTGGCTGGTTAAGAATTGTGTTTTGGACCTTACTCTTAAATCCAGATATGCGAAGCCATGCGTGTCTCCTAAGCAGTACGCTTGTGTTAATAGATCTGGCAGCTGTGTCTGCCGCGTCTAGAGCACACTTAATGGAGGCATTGGTAATGAACTTTCCCTCCTGTACAAGTTCATCGGCCTGCTGTTTGAAAGGCTCAGGTAAGTGTTGGAGAAGTGGTTCTAAGCTGTCATAGTGCGTTCTGTCGTATCTATCCAATAAGGCTTGAGTATTGGCAATTCTCCATGAGTTTGCTGCTTGAGCAGCTACTCTCTTGCCTGATGCTTCTAAAATCTTTTACTCCTTATTAGGAGGAGGAGCCTCTCCAGTAGTTTGAGAATTAGCACGCTTACGTGCGTTGGAGACTACCAATGAGTCTAGTGGCAGTTGTCCCCTGATGTAAGTAGGGTCTAATGGTGCAGCCGTATACTTTTTTTCAATTCTAGGGTTGATGACACGTGCCCTAGAAGTGTCTTTGAATATGCCATTTGTGTGCTTTAGGGCCCCTTTTAACATGGGAAGTGTTTTGACACTTTTTTCTGATGTTGCAAGCGTATCAAACAGAAAGTCTTCCTCTATAGGATCTGCATGCATTTCTACATTATGGTAGAGCGCTGCTCTATCTATTAATGAGTTGAATGCCACTGTGTCTTCTGTAGGTGATGGTCTAGCCGGGTATGCAGGTGTGTCTGTAATGGGTTGAGCCTCATCAGGGTCTGGGTCATCCCCCCATGGTTTAGAGTTGGGGTCTACATCTGGGTTTTGTGGATATCCAAAATTAGCATCTGTGTCCCGATCTACATCTGGCTCGGTTGCACACTCTCTTTTCTTTTTGAGTGGAATAGTAGAAAAGTCTTCAGCAGGCGCTGGTCTTTTCTTCCTTTTGTAAACAGTCACTTTACCGGTATTTGGGTCAATATATAGTTTAGACTGATCATCTGTAGAGGGGTCTGGATTGATGATCTCCTCTTCCACAGACTTTTGCCTTTGCGCCGATGTTTTCGGTTTGACCTTTGTCGATTCTATGCCTTTTTTTGGTTCGACCGGTTTCGGTGCCTGGATCAGCTTTTGAGGCTTTATGGGTAGTGTCTGTCTGATAGGTTTTGTCGGTGCAACGGATTTCACAGGTTGCACCACTTTGTTTGGGCCGATTGGGTTTCTTGGTTCGATAACCTTTATCGGGTGTTTTGGCTTGTTCGGCTGTAGAGGTGTCTTCGGAGCCTGTGGCTTCAGCTCCATGCCCTTCTTCGGCTCAATGCCCTTCTTCGGATCGATGGGCTTCGGCTCGACCGTTCTTGATTGGTCTACTTTTGGTTTTGCTTTCGGTTCGACGACCGTCTTGAGCGTAGCCCTTTTAGCTTCGTAGACAACCTTTTGTCCCTTTTTGCCCGTCGAACTGGATTTGTTCGAGTCGACGAGCCTTGGCTTCCAAGGTTTATATGGAACGCTGGCCTTCGGCTCGGCGCCCTTTGTGTTTATCACCTTTGGTTCGACGACGTTCGATCCGAAGACTGTCGTGTCGATGACTTTCGGTTTCGGTAGAACCGCTCTTGGATTACGTGTCCCAGAAGGCTCTTTTTGTATATTCTTAGCCTGTTGGTGATGCCTCGACCTGAGTCTCTGATAATGGCGTAGTGTCTGTTTGGGGCGGTGCACTCACGGTTCGCCCCCCGTTGTCATCGGAGTCCTCTTCGACCGCTACGATGTCTTGGTCGTCTTCTTCGACCTCGACAATTTGTTCTACGTCGTCGATATATTATTCAGAGTCGTGCTCTGAGTCTTGATCCTCTTCTTGATCCGAGACTTCGACGTCACCTAGTTCTTCCTCGTCGTCGAAGATATTCTCGGGCTCCAGTGCCGACCTCTGCCTCTCTTGCCTTGCCGCCCGGCGTTTCCGGATCGTCTTCTTGGACCGGAACTGTGAACAAGCTAGGCAATCGCCTTCATTATGATCTGGTGATAAACATTTGTTGCACACAGGATGCTTATCTGTGTGCGGAAACTTTGAGTTGCACTGCGGGCAATATTTGAATGGGCTTCGTTCCATCGACCGTCGGTCCACGTGGCGTCGAGAAGGCCAAACGGCCCGATTCGACGACCGGAGTGCAAGTAGATTGTGAAGAAAGCTTTTTGGTACCGATCGAAAACAATACCGATGAATCCGAAGGCCTTTTGGCCTTTTAGAAAAGTTTATTTCGATTCCGAACTCTGAGTACAGGAAAATGCATCCGAACCCAATGGCGGAAAAAAACAATCTAAGGATGGAGAGGATGCTCATGTGCACTGTAGTCCAGGGGAGGAGCCACCTATCTCGTGATACTTCGAAGACTCTTCCAGGACAACAATGTGCAATCATCCGGACCCAACACTAGGCGGCGATCTATGCACAGATATGAATTCAGCAGCCCACATGCCTCGAAGCACAAGTTACTACTTGTGTAACGATATATCTGTAAGAGACATTAGTTAGTGATAGATTCCTTACCTTAGAATATCCCCAGGCGTCAGACTGGATCCGGAAACTTTTGCGTAGCAGTACCCTTGCGCGTCGGTAGGCGTCGTCTGCGGCTCCGCGTCCGTCGTCGGCGTCGCGGGCGCCGTGATGACGTCGTCTGAGTACCTTGACGCCGCCTCCGGGTGCTGACGTCAGTTCTTAGCCACAGCTTTTCCGCGCCAGAAGCGCAGAGCCATGACAAAAACCAACACCGGTGCCATGAAACTAGGGCCCTGAAAGGGGATGACCTTAACCCTAGATATCGGTTCGCAGAACGGGGAGGATGGGTGGGTCGGTAAGGAATTTATCACTAACTAATGTCTCTTACAGATATATCGTTACACAAGTAGTAACTTGTGCATCTGAAAGAGACACGTTAGTGATAGATTCCTTACCTTAGAATAGATACCACAGCAATACCATCCCCATGGTGGTGGGTCTGCGAACCAATAATCACACCAGAAAGTCCTGGAGGACGGAACGGCCAAAGTAGCCGTCCCTCCGGACTTGACTTTCCAGGCAATAGTTGTAGGAAGGTGGATACCTGACTATGGTTGCCCCCAACTTTTTGTCTGGTGTTTTGCTGGTTTTCCGACTTAGTTGGCCTGGGACCCTGCCAATCAGGACCCCAGGCCTACTGCTCTCTCTCTAAAATGGATTCCATGTACCTTAGGTACATTTCCAATTGGTACTGGGCCACCTTATCAGATCCTGTAACTCAGGGCATAGGTGTACCCAGGGCCTACCAGGGGCTGCAGCATGCATTATGCCACCCCTGGCTGGCCATCTAAATCTGACACAACTGGCTGCACGACAGCTGGGGCAAGGTGGTGTAATCACCCTTTGCTTTAGATATAGTATACCTATATCTAACCCTAAAATGGACACACAGTCACTCCTATGGCAGGCCTTGACAATCCTGAAGGCAGAGTGCTTGGAATCGTGTGAGATGGTGCTCTGGCATGAGCTGAGCCCGTTTGCAGCTTGCGGAACAAAGTCCTAATAGCTGTTCCATGATAACGCGTACCATATACTCTTAAGTGCATTATAATCCTCGCGGTTATATGCTATCTTTGGTATCGCTTTATCAAAACATGTCGAGTAAGGTGTCATACGAATTGGAATACTAACCCCTCGCCAATTCTGGCGACGGGGTTAGCATTCCACCCTTCTAGAGGGACACGACATGTATGTAACTGTGAACCCCGGTTAAAGTTAACTCAAGCCTCAGCATCACAAAAGGGATGCTGCCACCACAGACACAAGTCTGACCCCCTGCAGCTGGGAGTCCTTCCAGCGAGGGGAGCTTGGACAAAGGGTTTCCTGTCAGGGGCGGTGCTAGCACCATCCCAGACAGGGTTTTGTGTATCCTGGGTAGGCAGGGCTTTACAGGAAGGTGACTGCAAGTGGCACCCCGGTGCTCACTACGCATCTGCCAGCTAGAACCAGTTCCAGGGGCACACCAGCCCCTGGCCTGGGAAAAGTCCGGCATGGGAGAGGGGTGTAACCACCCCCCTTCCTGGTCCCACCCCTAGGGCAGGACCTAGTCGCGTACCCACCCCTTTATTTAGGATAAAGGCAGGAGCGGGGACCCTTCCAAATTAGATCATCTTTGAATCAAGAAACTACTTTCTACGAAAGGAACTCTTGACTTCTTCTCAAGATTTCTCCCTTGTGGCCAAGGAGTAGTCACCCTGCATCCGCAGGCACCATCTAAGAACTCTGCGGTTTGCTGCACGTCCTTCCTTCGGAATCCGACTGACCAGCTCGACGAGACACGGCTTCCCTGGCACCTCTGACCTCTACCTACCTCTACAGCTAAGCTGAGAACCGTAGGTGCGACGAGACCTCGAGGGACCGGCCATCATCAGAACTGCACGACTTCTATCCAGCACGACCGCCGAGGGATCCTCTGGTGAGTGCTCTGGGGTCCGAGAAGCCCCGACCCTGAGCAGCTCCAGCACCGAAGATCAGCCCCCCAGCATCCACGAGATCTGCGTGGGGCCCTTCTGCTTTTTGGCTGCTCACCGCGTTGTCTGGCTACTAGCCCGCTGGCTTGTGGCCTTCCCGACGACGACATCACCACTGCTAGTCTGGTTGCCCCAGACTGGCCCTTGCTCCCTTCCAAAAGAGGAGCACCCCGGACCCTCCTGGTCCACTCCAGACGCCATTTTAGGTCCACCGCGTGGGCTTGAATTTGCCAAGACTTGTTGCCCCAATCCTGGGTCCAGAAACGTCGACAGCATCAACCATCGTGGGGCAGCTCGCACCTCCATCCTGGTCGCCGACAACGCCTCCTGGTCCGTGAGACTGCAGAGCCCAGCGTCGCCCACTTACCTGGTCGAGGTGACTCCATCCGGTGCCATCCTGGTGCCCATCTGATCACTGGCTAGTGATTCAGGACTTGGTCCCCTCTGCTTACAGGTGTCTTCCATCTTTGATCCAGGCTTGGATCCATCGAACAATCTTCACTGGTCGCCTGCCAGAAACTCCTTCTTTCAGGCTCCTGGTTCGTCAGCGAAGGTTTCCGACGTCTTTTCAGACCTATGCAGCCGCAGCCCCTGGGCTAGGTAACTTCGGCATTTCGGTGCCCCAGCATAGCCTCACTATCCAAGGGTCCAGATCCACTTTCGTTTTCAACCTACCTTATCGGGTTTACCCGAGAACACTAACTTTGCTTTTACTAGCCCCCATAGACTTTGTCCCGCATCCCGCGTGAGAGTGCACACTCTGCACCCGAGTCCCCTAGGCCTCCTACTAGTAATCTGAAGGTTCAGTAACGTACTCCTAGCGATTCCAAAGCCTATTAGTCCAGTACTTACCTGCTAGTAATTTTGCATTCCACTTTCATAGTATATGGTTTTTCGTGCCCCTCGGGCATTTGTGTAAATTGTGCAACTTAAAGTATTTTCGTAAGAGTTTTGTTGTGTGCTTAGTACCCTGTCCTCATAAAGAGTACAGGGCTGTTGTGATCTAAATAAATACACTGTTTATTTTCATAGCACTTGTGTGGTGTCCTTTTACTTGGTGTTCAAGGGGTATATGTGATGGTATAACAGCTGGCTTAACACGCCCTCTAGAGTTTAGCCCGAAGACTGCTCTTGTCCATGCTACTAGGATAGCTGGTCTATCGGTTGACTTACAACCAATCACCATAAGGGTTGTTTGGACTGATACATAGTGATCACTAGAATAGTGAACACTGAATATCAGCCCAACATCTCACAATAGTGTCTTGCAAACGTGTGCAGCGAGGCCCATGTAGCTGCCTGGCAAATGTCCTGCAAGGGCACACCTCGGCCCAAGGCAGTTGTAGTGGCCGTGGCTCGAGTGGAATGAGCCCTCAGCCCAACAGGGGGTTCCTTCTTAGCCAAGGAGTAACACGCCTGGATGCACAAGATAATCCACCGGGAGATGGTCCGCTTGTGCACCGCTTTCCCTTTCTTAGCGCCCGCGTACCCAACAAAGAGTTGATCCTCCACCCGGAACTGTTGTGTGCGATTCAGATAAAATGAGAGCGCACGTTTTGGGTCCAGACGGTGGAGCCTCTCCTCCTCTCTCCAGGGGTGCGGAGGCGGAAAGAAGGTGGGCAACGTGATGGATTGCCCAATGTGGAAGGCCGTGACTACCGTGGGTAGGAAGGAGGGCCTTGTCCGTAACACAACCTTGTCCGGATGGATTGAAAGGAAAGGAGGCTTACAAGATAGAGCCTGGAGCTCACTCACTCTCCTGGCAGAGGTAATGGCTACCAGGAAGGCAGTCTTCAAAGAATGAAGGCGTAGAGGACAGTTGTGAAGTGGCTCAAAGGGAGCGCGCATCAGAAACGTAAGAACCAGGTTCAAGTCCCACTGAGGCATCACGAAGGGAACAGGAGGAAACGTATGAGTGATGCCCTTCAGGAATCGGTTAACGATAGGGGACTTGAACAAAGAAGGCTGGTCAGGCAGCCTCAGGAAGGCTGAAAGAGCTGAAAGATAGCCCTTGACAGTGCCCAGAGCAGAGTCCTGCTGGGCAAGAGAGAGAAGAAAGAGGAGAACCTCAGAGGGAGGGGCATTGAGGGGATCCACAGCCTTTGCTGTGCACCATGCCACAAATCTGTTCCACCTGCAGGCGTATACAGACTCGGTGGAGGGACGCCTGGCTGCCAGAATGATGTTGCAAACTTCAGGAGGCAAGTCAAATGGCCTCAACTGTCGCCGCTCGATCTCCAAGCATGGAGGTGGAGATTGGACAGGTTCGGGTGGAGGACCGTCCCCTGCTGCTGCGACAGAAGGTCCTCCTGAAGAGGCAGACGAACCGGGGGATCGACTGACCTCCAACGCGCAGAACTGATGACATTGCGCGTTCTCTTCCGTGGCGAATAGATCTAACCAAGGCTCTCCCCATCGCAGAAAGAGGCCTTGCGCCACGTCCGAGTTCAGACGCCATTCGTGATCCATCGAGCACCATCGGCTGAGTTCGTCCGCCCTGGCGTTCAGAGAACCTGCCAGGTGTTGAACCATCAGAGTCACGCCCTGATGTTCCAGCCATTGCCAGAGGCGCAGAGCCTCCTGGCAGAGGGTCCACGAGCCCACTCCGCCCTGTTTGTTGCAGTACCACATGGCGGTGGTGTTGTCCGTGAACACTTGCACTACACCCCCTCGGCCAGACGGGAGGAATGCCTTCAGTGCTAGACGAATCGCCCGCAGCTCCAACAGATTGATATGGAGCCGGGACTCCGCCGGAGACCAGAGTCCTCTGATCTCCGCCTCTCCCAAGTGGCTTCCCCAGCCTTGGAGGGACGCGTCCGTCACAACTACGTGCTCCGGGTGGGGAAGGGAGAGGGATCTGCCGTTGACCCAATCGTGGTCCGTGAGCCACCACTGCAGCTGTCTCGCAGTGCCCTCCGAGATCAGGACATGGTCGGACAGGTTGCCCTGATGCTGGGCCCACTGAAACTTCAGATCCCACTGCAGAGCCCGCATCCGCCACCGTGCGTGATGCACCAGAAGGATGCAGGAGGCCATCAGCCCCAGAAGCCGCAGCGTCAACCTGACCGAAACTCGGGATAAAGGCCGGAAGATCGGAATCAGAGGGTAAACCCGAAACTTCGCCGAGTCGAGAACCGCTCCGATGAAAAGGAGCTTCTGAGAGGAGCACAGGTGTGACTTTGGCACATTGATGGAAAATCCCAGCAGGTGCAGGAGATCCGCCGTAGTCTGGAGGTGGCTGACGACTGTTTGGGGCGAGCCCGCCTTCAACAACCAGTCGTCGAGGTAGGGGAAGACTGAGACCCCCAACCTGCGCAGATGAGCTGCGACCACCGCCATCACCTTTGTGAACACCAGTGGGGCGCTGGTAAGGCCGAAGGGGAGCACGGTAAACTGAAAGTGCTCGTGGCCTACCATGAACCGCAGGTAACGCCGGTGGGCCGGCAGGACGGGGATGTGGAAGTACGCGTCCTGCAAGTCCAACGCTACCATCCAGTCTCCTGGGTATAGGGCAGCTAAGACCTGAGCCAGAGTCAGCATTTTGAACTTCTCCTTCCGGAGGAAGCCGTTGACGTTCCTCAGATCCAAGATAGGGCGTAGTGGGAGTAGCAACCACGTCCTACTTCTGGCCCAGGAACGCGCTCGATGGCCCCCTTGGCCTAGAGGGCCGAAACTTCCTCCTGCAGGAGCCGCAAGTGATCCCCCCAATGCGCGGTGGTGTTGCGGTGGCATGGCTTGAGGAGTCGTCTCGAAGGGGAGGGAGTAGCCCCTCCGGACGATCTGCAGCACCCACCTGTCCGAAGTGACAGTGCGCCAGTGAGAGTGGTGATGGCGAACCCTGCCTCCCACTGGCGTCACATGGGCCGAAAAGCACGGACTAGGAGGGTTTAGAGGTGGATGCCGCGGGGGCAGGTGTGGACTGACTCCACCTGGTTCCCCGACCGCCTCCGCGGCGGTTTCCACGGCCGCCGCCGCGCTGGACGATAGTTTGCGGCGAGTGGATGGCGGCGCGTGTGGGGACGCCCCTTCCTTGGCCACGAAAGGAGCGAAAGGCACCCGTTTGCTGGCGCGGGCCGAGAGGCCCAAGGACTTGGCCGTAGCCCTGGAGTCCTTAAAGCGCTCAAGCGCGTGGTCTGCCTTGTTGCCAAAGAGGCGATGGCCATCGAACGGCATGTCCATCAGAGTGTTCTGAACGTCTGCCGAAAAATTGGCGGATCTCAGCCAGGCGTGGCGTCTGACCGCCACTGTCGTAGCCATCGCTCTGCCCAGCGAGTCAGTAGTATCCAGTCCACACCTGATGGAATACTTGGCTGCGTCCCGGCCCTCCACAAGGGCTTGGCCGAGTTTGGCCCGTACCTCCAACGGACACTCTGGCAGCACTTCCGCCACCATCTCCCACAGAGAGTGGGTGTAGCGGCCCAAGAGGCATGCGGTGTTGGAAGACCGCAGTCACAAACTAAGGGGCGAGAATATCTTCTTGCCATAATTTTCGTACCTCTTGGATTCCCTGTCCGGCGGGGCCGACGGGAATGCGGTCTGGGAATTAGAGGCCTGGATGACCAGACTCTCGGGGGTGGGGTGGGAGGACAGGAAACATGGGTCGCCCGGAGCCGGGCGGTGGCGTCTGGCCACTTTCCTATCTACTGGCGCACCCGTAGCGGGCCTGGACCAGGTGCCCAAAAGAACGTCGGTCAAAGCCTCATTAAACGGCAGTAGAGGCTCCTTTGGGCATGACTGCTGCTTAAGGACCTCTGTGAGGAGGTTAGTCCTCACGGTCGCGAGGGGGAGCTTAATGCCCAAGGCCTTGGCAGCCCTCGTCAACACCACACCATAGGTAGCCCCCTCCTCCGAAGCCACGGTAGCAGGAGAGACAAAACCAGTGTCTGGAGAGGTGTCCAGGCCACTGGCTTCCCCAAGGTCTCCTGCCCAGTCCATGTCAGACTGACACTCTTTGGTCAGAGGGTCCTCAGACCCCTCCCAATCCTCCTCATCACCCATCTCCTCAGACTCAAATTCGTAATTGCATGAGGTCGGTTCATAGAAGTAAAAATCTCCAAACGGCGTCAGGTGCGGCGCCGATAGGCGCCGTCCCGACGTCGGAACCGAAACTAAGGAGGCATCGGGGACGGCGACGCCCGAGGACGGCGCCGGGGGTGACACCACACGGACCGACGCCGGGGGGGGTCGTAAGGTCAACCGGTGACGATCCAGAGCCTGAGGAAGACCCATCGGCGTCCCGTGGCGCCGGGCCCGAAGGCGCCGACGGCACCAGAGCCGCTGAGCCCTGTGTCGCCGGGCCCGAGGGCACCGGCGATGTCGGGATCGTGGGGCCCTGCGGCGCCAGGCCCGAAGGCGACGGCGGCGTCGGGGCCGAAGCACCCAACGGCGTCGGAGCCCCTGACCCACTAGGGCCCCCAGACGGGTTCGCTGGGCCCTTAGGCGCCGCGGAACCAGTCGGAGGAGAAAGGGACCTCATGGCCATGAGGAAACGCTCAATCTCCTCCGGCGTCGCGTTCAGCCCAGGGACCGGAGGGTATGGGGTCGGACGCGACGCCCGCAAATCCCGAGGAGCCGCGTGGGCGGTGTCACCCGATGGTGCCTCTTCGACTTCTTGTGTTTCTTACCTGACGACTTGGACCCGGAGGAGTGGTGCCGACTCCCGGAGCTGTGACGGCTCCGTCCCCGCGACCTGTCCCTCGACCTCCC
The DNA here is from genome assembly GCF_964263255.1 of Lissotriton vulgaris. Classification (NCBI taxonomy): domain Eukaryota; kingdom Metazoa; phylum Chordata; class Amphibia; order Caudata; family Salamandridae; genus Lissotriton; species Lissotriton vulgaris. Next base: position 538,008,490 of record NC_141687.1, on the reverse strand, counting down.
GTGGGACCAGGACCTCACGCGGCGCGGGGCCGACTGCCGGAGTTCTAGCCGCCTGCGGGACCGCTCCCGCCTGGCCTTCCTCGAAAGGGCCCGACAGTCGGGGCAGGCCTCGTCGTCGTGGTCGACGCCCAAACACGTCAGGCACTGGCGGTGAGGATCCGTAACCGACATGGTGCGGTCGCAATCCACACAATGCTTGAAGCCGGGCATCCCTACGGCACCGTCGGAGTCGATGAAGACTTCGAAATGGATCAAAAAGATCACCAAAACTTAGTCAAAAAGTGACTAGGGAACTGCTCTTTCCAGATCTGCGCTGGCTGGCGCGGAAAAAAGAAGAATTGACGTCAGCACGCGGAGGCGGCGTCTAAGTACTCCGACGACGTCATCACGGCACCCACGACGCCGACGACGGACGCGGAGCCGCAGACGACGCCTACCGACGCGCAAGGGTACTGCTACGCAAAAGTTTCCGGATCCAGTCTGACGCCTGGGGATATTCTAAGGTAAGGAATCTACCACTAACGTGTCTCTTTCAGATCCTTGTTTTACAGCTAGCTTTGCACAACATTATAACAACACCCTGAACATCATGTACAAGGTCCATCTACAGATCCACACCATGACTAATCTGTGGGTGGATCGCAAGGCTGCTTTCTAGTATAAAAGATGAGCATCCTGATAGATTTGGAGAGGTGGTATTTCCGCTGACACCGAACGTCCTTGCATGCTGAGAGATCACCACACAGCAACCTGCCATCTCGTGAGGGTTACCCAGTTCATATGCTCTGAAAAAATTGCTTGTCTAATGTAAAGAGCTCTGATACTTTCAGGACTAGCAAGCGCTATATAAAACTTTTCAAAAAAATAAATGACCAAGACCGGGTCCTTCACTCTATTCCATCACTTACCAGTGTTGTGTCGTCCCTTGCGGGGATTCTAGGCTCTACACCTACACACAATTTAGGTACACTTAGAGTAGGGTTCGCATAGTAGGAGTACCATAGATTACTGCCTGGTTTATAAGCCTGGGTTATAAGCCTGCATATATACAATCGTTCAAAAGGAACAAATGATGGACGGAATGCTGAACAATACAAGCATTCACCCCCAGTCACAAGGATCTGGGTTTAATCCATTGTTCTTTTCCTCACCGCACCACCCAAGTTTGAACCCATTGTAATTGCAATGTTACAGGATCTATCTGATGCTTCATACAACTTACACATTCAGCAATACTATTTGTATTAATAAACAGACTTCAACATTGGATGTAATGACCTCAGGAAATGTGCATATTCTTTCCCCTCCTCAACCATTTGTAGGAGCTTCTGGAAAGTCGGTTTTAAAATGGGAAGAGTGGCAAGAGTACTTTGTGAATTATAGCTCTACTTTGAAGGAGGAGGAGGGTCTTGCGACAGCAAGGAAAAAGAAGATAGTGCTGCATTGTTTAGGTCCTGGGGGCGTAAAGATTTATAATCGTATTGGGAAAAAAACAAAGACCTGAAGGCCAAGGAGATGTATTTTCAAATGTATTAGAAGACATAGATACTTTAAACCCACTGTGTGCGTGGTGGTAGACCACTATACATTTTTCACAGGAAGCAATAGAAAGACCTCCGAGATCTAAATAAAAAAATTCTGCAATCAGTGTCACTTAACAAGAGTATGAAATGGTTTACTACTATTGACTTAACTGCTGCATAACATCAGGTTCCCTTACAACCCGATGGAAAATGATTTACCACATGTGTAACCCTATTTGGGTGTTTTAGGTTCAAGAGAGTACCTTTTGGACTTGTTTCCACAGCAGCCATGTTTCTGAGACTTATGCATATACTTTTTAGAAACATCAATAAATGTGTTATTTTTCCAAGACTATTTTCTTGTGATGGGTAAAACCATGGAAGAACATGATCGTAACCTCATGCAAGTATTGAGAATTATGGAATAGAAAGGTTTGACAGAAGAACTTAGTGAGTGTATATTTGTGAAGGATCAATTCACATATCGAGGGCATGTGATCACAAGCAAGGGAATCAAACCTAAAGCAGAGTTTATAGAGGCCATTTAGAGAAGCACCAGCACCCAAGAATAAAGATGAGATACAAGCGTTTCTGGGATTTGTAGAATTTTATTCTAAATTTGTGAGATTTTTCTACTGAAACGTTTGATTTAAGACAACTGATTTAAGTAAGAAACAAATCTAATTGGACAGAACAATGTGAAAATACATTTTGTCCATAAAATCCAAATCTGGAATGCCCCACCTTTGCAGAGTTTAGATCCTACTCTACAAAGTGCAGTTACCTTCGGTAACAATATATCTGTAAGAAACAGTAAGTTAGTATTAGATTCCTTACCTTAGAATATCCCCAGGCGTCAGACTGGATCCGGAAACTTTTGCGTAGCAGTACCCTTGCACGTCGGTAGGGGTTGTCTGCGTCTCCGCGTCCGTCGTCGGCGCCGGGATGACGTCGCCGGAGTACTTAGACGCCACCCTCGTGCGCTGACGTCAGTCCTTTTACACAGCTTTTCCGCGCCAAAAACGCAGATCCATGTAAAAAACCAACACCGGTGCCATTGAAACTAGGGCCCTGAAAGGGGATGACCTTAACCCTAGATATCGGTTCGCAGAACGGGGAGGATGGGTGGGTCGGTAAGGAATCTGATACTAACCACTGTTTCTTACAGATATATCGTTACTGAAGGTAAGTAACTTGTTCATCTGAAAGAAACAGGTTAGTATTAGATTCCTTACCTTAGAATAGATACCCCAGCAATACCAACCCCGGTGGTGGGTCTGCGAACCAATAATCACACCACAAATTCTGGTGGACGGAACGGCCAAAGAAGTCATTCCTCCGGACTTGGCTGTCCAGGCAGTAGTGTCTTGCGAACGTGTGCAGCGAGGCCCACGTAGCTGCCTGACAGATGTCCTGCAAAGGTATTCTCGGCCCAGGGCAGTGGTAGCTGCCGTGGCTAGACAATTGCAAGAAGTACACTTCCAACTGAACTGCTTCTGTGGTCTTTATAGGAATGTGGACATCAGACTATGGTTACCCCCAACTTTTTGCCTAGTGTTTAGCTGGTTTTCGACTTAGTTGACCTGGGACCCTGCTATTCAGGACCCCAGGCCCTCTGCTCTCTCTGTTAAAATGGACTCCATGTACTCTAGGTACATACCAATTGGAACATGGATCACCTTGTGAGCCCCTGTACAGTGTACCCTAGGTACCCAGGGCATAGGTGCATCCAAGGTCTACCAGGGGCTGCAGCGCGTATTGTGTCCCCCTGGGCTGGCCTTACTATTTGAAACAACTGGCGGACCACTCAGCTGGGGCAAAGTGGTGTAATCACCCTTTGCTTTAGATATAGTATACCTATATCTAACCCAAAATGGACACATAAATTCCTATAAGTCACTCCTATGGCAGGTCTTATCAATCCTGAAGGCAGAGTGCTTGGAAATATGTGAGATCGTGCTCTAGCATGAGCTGAGCCTGTCTGCAGCTTTCGGGACCATGTCCTTTAGCTGTTTCCATGATAGTGCCATACCATATACTCTTAAGTGCATTATAATCCTCGCGGTTATTGCTAACTTTGGTTTGGCATTATCAAAACATGTAGAGTAAGGTGTCATACGATTTGGGATACTACCCCCTCGCCAGTTCTGGCGACGGGGGTAGCATTCCACCCTTCTAGGGGGACACGACATGTACAGAACTAGAACTCCGGTTAAAGTTAACCAAAGCCTCAGCATCACAAAATGGATGCTGCTGCCACAGACACAAGTCTGACTTCCTGCTGCTGGGAGTCCTTCCAGCAAGGGAGGCCGGGACAAAGGGTTTCCTGCCAGCACCACCCCAGACAGGACTTTGTGTATCCAGATAGGCAGGGCTGAAAGCAATGAGACATGCCTGGGGCACACAAGGTGTCCCTGTGCATACCCCGGTTCAAATCAGTTGCTGGGGCACTCCAGCCCCAGCTCTGGCGCGAAACCGGACAAAGGATAGGGGGTATAACCACCCCCCTTCCTGGTCCCACCCATGGAAGGGACCTAGTGACTAGTACAGCCCCCTTTAGCAGAATAAAGGTAGGAGCCAGTCCCATTCCAAATTAGATTATCCTGAACAACTCTACAATGAAGAAAGGCTGGACTTCGACGTTCTGCTCCACAGAAGACTGAAGAAATCTCCCTTGTGGCCAAGGAATGACCACCCTGCATCCGCAGGCACCATCAAGCGTCCTAGCGGTTCACTTTGTCGTCCTTCCTGGCGGAACCAGACTTCAGAGCCCGACGAGACCGGGACTTCCAGACCTCTCCGACCTCAACTCACATCTGCAGCACAGCTGAGATCCGTGGGTGCAACGAGACACGTGGGACCGGCCATCTTGAAGAAACTGCACTTCGCTTCCAACACGACCTCTGAGGCACCCTCGAGTGAGTGCTTTGGGGATTGAGAAGCCCCAGTCTCGAGCAGCTCCTGCCCGGAAGACCAGCCCTCCAGCGTCCACGAGGTCTGTGTGGGGCCCTTCTGCTTGATTGCTACTCAACGCGTTGTCTGGTCACTTGCCTGCTGGCTAGTGGCCTCCTAAACGACAAAATCTTGAAACTACACCGCTGGTCTGGTTGCTCCAGACTGGCCCTTGCTTCCCTGCAAAGGAGAAGTACCCCGGACCCTCCTGGTCCGCACCAGATGCCATCTTCACTTGCCGCGTGGGTTGCATTTGCCAAGGCCTGTTGACTCCGATCCTGGAAACGACACCGCCGACAGCGAGAGCCTGCGTGGGACAGCTCGTGCCTCCATCCTGGTCGTCAACGACGCCTCCTGGTTCACGTGGCTGCAGAGTCAAGCGTCACCTCTTCACCTGATCACGACGACATCATCTGGTTCCTTCCTGGTTCCACTCCGGTCACTGGCTAGTGACTGTGAACACTGTCCCCTCTGCTTTCAGGTCTCCATCTTCTTCGATCCGCCCTTGGATCACTCCGGACATCTCCCTCCTGGTCGCCTGCAGCATCTTTTCTCCAAGGCGCCATTGACTTCAACGAGGAAACCCGACACACTTTCACACCTATGCACCCGCAGCCCGTGGGTAAGGTAACGAGAGCATTTCGGTGCTCATAGGTAGATTGACTCTCCTAGTGTCCAGGTATCCTGTAGTTTTAGTCTCAACCAGTCGGAACTGTCCTTACTCACCTATTTTGTAAATTGTTTGTGCCCATTGACTTTGCATTGAAACCCGCGTGTGTGTTCTAACACTGCACACGCGTCCCGTGGGACTCCTGCTCCTTACCTAAGGTTAGGGTAGTGTAGCCCCAGCGATTCTACTGCCTCTGGGCATCCTCATTTCGTCTATCGTTCTACTTAACCATTTACTTAATATATGGTTTGTCGTGCCCCTAGAGCACCATTGTAATTGTGAGACTTACTTATTTTTCTGAAGAGTATTGTTATGTGTTTAGCCCTCTGATCTCATAAAGAGTTCGGAGGTGTTTTGTTAGTAATAAATATATTGTTTATTTTCATAACAACCTGTGTGGTGTCCTTTCATCTGGTATTCAAGGGGTTATATGTGGTAAAACAGCTGGCTTCACATGCCAAAAGAGTTTAGCCTAAGACTGCTCTGTCCATGCTACCATTAGGATAGCTGGTCTATAAAGTTGACTTACAACCAATCACCATAAGGGTTGTTTGGACTGATACAAGGTGATCACTAGAACTAGTGAGCATCATATATCAGGCCAACTTCTCACAGTCTTCCTTTACTATCCCGTAATTCTTGTTCAATCCTTCGAGATTTGAACACCTCATACCATTGAGGCATTAATTTTAAATGTCCTGATGATGATCCCGCTATGCCTTAAAGGGGATCGAAACACAGTCGACGATTTACACTTGATGATTTGATTGTATAATTAGTTAAAATCACAAAAGTGTACTTCTTGCAATTGTCTGCAAAACTTGGATTGTATGCAGACTGTCCGTTCTTGCCTCACTTGTTCGTATATGTCACTATTGTCTCTATCCAGTAGTAGGACACAGGCTGTGTTCCACTTTGATATTGTACGAGATTGACTGACTATACTTCTAATTGTGTTATTAAACCCTGTCCGGCTGGACAGATTATATGGATTTCAATTGTGATCTATATTTATTTTTTTATTATCCGCCAACTGTTAGAGACCATTGTTCCTTGAAATATTATATGCACCCAAGGTACCTTACCTATTGCTTCTTTGGGTACCCTTGTTCTCTATAACCAGATAGAATGAAAGCGCACGTTTTGGGTCAAGGCGGTGGAGCCGCTCTTCCTCTTTTGAGGGATGCGGTGGCGGAAAGAAGGTGGGCAAGGTGATGGACTGCCCGATGTGGAAGGCCGTGACAACCTTAGGCAGGAAAGAGGGTCTAGTCCGCAACACAACCTTGTCCGGATGGACAGAAAGGAAAGGAGGTTTGGATGAAAGAGCCTGGAGCTCACTCACTCTCCTGGCAGAGGTGAACGCAACCAGGAAAGATGTCTGCTGAGTAAGAAGCCGGAGAGGACTGTTGTGAAGTGGCTCAAAGGGAGCGCACATCAGATAGGTAAGAACAAGGTTCAAGTCCCACTGAGGCATCACAAACGGAACAGGAGGAAACATGTGTGTGATGCCTTTCAGAAAGCGAGTTACAATGGGGGACTTGAACAAAGATGGTTGATCAGGCAGCCTTAGAAAGGCTAAAAGGGCAGAACGATAGCCCTTGATAGTGCCCAGAGCAGAGCCCTGCTGGGCAAGAGAAAGAAGGAAGAGAAGAACCTCAGAAAGAGGGGCAGAGAGAGGATCCACAGCCTTTGCTGTGCACCATGCCACAAATCTGTTCCACCTGCAGGCGTATACAGACTTTGTGGAAGGACACCTGGCTGCCAGAATAACATTACAGACTTCAGGAGGCTAGTCAAATGGCCTTAACTTTCGCCGCTCAATCTCCAAGCATGGAGGTGGAGACTGGACAGGTTTGGGTGGAGGACCGTCCCCTGCTGCTGCGACAGAAGGTCCTCCTGAAGAGGCAGACGAACCGGGGGATCGACTGACATACTGAGTAGCTCGGGATACCAGTACCTTCGTGCCCAGTCCGGAACCACAAGGATGACTTGGGCCCGGTCGCGTTTGATCTTCAGCACTCTGGGCAGAAATGGAATAGGCGGAAAGGCGTACAACGGACCGCAACTCCACTCACGACGAAAAGCGTCTCTGAGCGAGTGCCGCCTTGGAAATTCCAACGCGCAGAACTGATGAGATTGCACGTTCTCTTCGGTGCGAATAGATCTAACCAAGGCTCTCCCCGCTGCAGAAAGAGACATTGCGCCACGTCCGAGTTCAGACGCCATTCGTGATCCATCATGCACCGTCGGCTGAGTTCGTCCGCCCTGGCGTTCAGAGAACCTGCCAGGTGTTGAACCACCAGGGTCACGCCCTGATGTTCCAGCCACTGCCAAAGGCGCAGAGCCTCCTGGCAGAGGGTCCACGAGCCCACCCCGCCTTGTTTGGTGCAGTACCACATGGCGGTGGTGTTGTCCGTGAACACATGCACTACACTCCCCCGGACAGAGGGGAGGAATGCCTTCCGTGCTAGACGAATCGCCCGCAGCTCCAAAAGGTTGATATGGAGCCGAGACTCCGCCGGAGACCAGAGGCCTCTGATCTCCGCCTCTCCCATGTGGCCTCCCCAGCCCTGGAGGGACACGTCCATCACAACTACGTGCTCCGGTTGGGGAAGGGAGAGGGATCTGCTGCTGACCCAATCGCGGTCCGTGAGCCACCACTGCAGCTGCCTCGCAGTGCCCTCCGAGATCAGGACATGGTCGGAGAGGTTGCCCTGATGCTGGGCCCACTGAAACTTCAGGTCCCACTGCAGAGCCCGCATCCACCATCGGGCGTGATGCACCAGAAGGATGTAGGAGGCCATCAGCCCCAGAAGCCGCAGCGTCAACCTGACCGAGACTCGGGATAAAGGCTGAAAGATCGGAATCAGAGCCTGAATATCCCGAACCCGCTGTTCGGGAGGATAAACCTGAAACTGCGCTGAGTCGAGAACCGCTCCGATTAAGAGGAGCTTCTGGGAGGGGCACAGGTGTGACTTCGGCACATTGATGGAGAACCCCAGCTGGTGCTGGAGGTCTGCCGTCATCTGGAGGTGGCTGACGACTGTCTGGGGCGAGCCCGCCTTTAACAACCAGTCGTCGAGTTAGGGGAAGACTGAAACCCCTAAACTGCGCAGATGAGCTGCGACCACCGCCATCACCTTCGTGAACACCCGTGGGACGCTGCTAAGGTCGAAGGGGAGCACGGTAAACTGAAAGTGCTCGTGGCCTACCGTGAACCGCGGGTAGCGCCGGTGGGCCAGCAGGACAGGAAAGTGGAAATAAGCGTCCTGCAAGTCCAACGCTACCATCCAGTCTCCTGGGCAGCTAAGACCTGAGCCAGTGTCAGCATTTTGAACTTCTCCTTCCGGAGGTAGCCGTGGACGTTCCATAGATCCAAGATAGGGCGTAGGGCCCCTTTACCCTTCTTGGGCACCAGAAAGTAGCAGTAGTAGCAAACACTCCCTACTTCTGGCCCAGGAACGCGCTCGATGGCCCCCTTGCCCAAGAGGGCCGTAACTTCCTCTTGCAGAAGTCGCAAGTGATCCCCCGACACGCGTTAGTATTGTGGTGGCATGGCTGGAGGGGTCGCCTCGAAGTGGAGGGAGTAGCCCCTTCGGACGATTTGCAGCACCCACCTGTCCGATGTAACATTGCGCCAGTGGAGGAGGTGATGGCGAACCCTGCCCCCCACTGGCGGCACATGGGCCTGAAAGCTCGGACTAGGAGGGTTTTGAGGCGGATGCTGCAGGGGTAGGTTTGGACTGACCTCGCCATTGTCCCCGACCGCCGCCACGGCGGTTTCCACGGCCGCCACTGCGTTGGAAATTAGTCTACGGTGCGTGGCTGGCAGCACGTGTGGGGGCGCACCTTCCTTGGCCACGAAAGGAGCGAAAGGCACCCGTTTGCTGGCGCGGGCCGAGAGGCCCAAGGACTTGGCCGTAGCCCTGGAGTCCTTAAAGCGCTCAAGCGCATGGTCTGCCTTGTCGCCAAAAAGGCGGCGGCCATCAAACGGCATGTCCATGAGTGTATTCTGGACATCGGCCGAAAAGTTGGCAGACCTCAACCAGGCGTGGCGACGAATCGCCACTGTCGTTGCCATCGCCCTGCCCAGTGAATCGGTGGTATCCAGCCCACACCGGATGGAAAAACGTGCCGCATCTCGACCCTCTGAAAGGGCTTGGGCGAGTTTAGTCTTGACCTCCGCCGGGCATTCTGGCAGCACGTTCGCGACCGTGTCCCACAGAGATTGGGTGTAGCGGCCCAAGAGGCACGCGGTGTTGGAAGACCGCAGTCCCAAACTCAGGGAGGAAAATACCTTTTTGCCATATTGCTCGTACCTCTTGGATTCCCGATCGGGCGGAACCATCGGGAATGCGGTCTGGGAGTTGGAGGCCTGGATGACCAGGCTCTCGGGGTTGGGATGGGTGGACAGGAAACAAGGGTCGCCCGGGGCCGGGCGGTAGCGTCTGGCCACGTTCCTATCTACAGGCGGACCTGTAGCGGGCCTGGAGCAAGTGCCCAAAAGAACGTCAGTCAAGGCCTCATTAAACGGCAGCAGAGGCTCCGCCAAGCTTGACTGCGGTTTAAGGACCTCAGTGAGGAGGTTAGACCTCACGGCCGCGACGGGGAGCTCAAGCCCTAAAGCCCTGGCAGCCCGCGTCAGCACCACACTGTAGGTTGCCCCCTCCTCCGTAGCCACGGTAGGGGGTGAGACAAAACCAGTGTCTGGCGAAGTGTCCAGACCACTGGCATCCCCAAGTTCACCTGTCCAGTCCTGCTGGGACTGGCAATCACGTGTCAGAGGGTCCTCAGACCCCTCCCAATACACATCATCACCCATCTCCTGATAATCAGGGTTGTCAAAGGATGGGGCCGGTTCGTTGAAGTAGAACTCTCCAAGCGAACCGGATAGAGGGAGGCATCGGGGACGGCGTCGCCCGATGGCGGCGCCAGAGATGACACCCTAGGGATCGGCGTCGATGAGGTTGTCAGGTCAATCGGCGACGACCCGGATCCAGAAGCGGATCCAGCGGGGCCCTGCGGCGCCGGGACTGAAGGCGTCGGCGGCATCAGGCCGAAGCATCCGCCGGCGTCGGGGCCGAAGGCGCCTTGGAGCCTGTCGGAGGAGAGAGGGACCTCATGGCCATGAGGAAGCACTCGATCTCCTCCGGCGTCGCTTGTTGCCCAGGGACGGAGGGTATGAAGCAGGCCGCGACGCCCGCGACTCTGACGGAGCCGCGTTGGCAGCCGCGTCGCGCGAGCGTCAGGGGGAGTCCGAAGAGCGATGATGTCTCTAAGACTTCTTCTGTTTACCTGACGACGTCGAGCCCGAAGACCGATGGTGACGTCCGGAGCTATGATGGCTCCAACCCCGTGACCAGTCCCTCGCCTCCATCCGGACCAGGACCTCTCGGGGCGCGGGCCGACTGCCGGAGCTCGAGCCGCTTGCGGGACCGCTCCTGCCTAGCTTTCGACGTCAGGGCTCGGCAGTCGGAGCAGGCCTTGTCGTCGTGGTCGAAGCCGAGACAGTGAAGGCACCGGCGGTGAGGTTCGGTAACCGACATCAGTCGGTCGCAGTCCTCACAGGGTTTAAATCCAGGCATCCCTACCGGCACCGTTCGGAGTCGAAAGACTTCGAAAATGATCAAAATGGATCGAAAAAGTTAGTCAAAAAGTGACGTTAGTGGAAAAGGCAGAGGGGCTGTCCTGTCAAAGAAAGATGGGTTGGGAAGAGAAAATCATTGCATTGGTGTCTCGCTGTTCAATGCCAACAGAAAAAAAGTATTTGTGTTATAGAGGGAGAGGCGCTAGTTTGTGTATGGGCCTGGGAACATTTTAGGCTGTACATCTGGTGTATGAACATTATGCTACGCAGTGATCATAAATCTAGTCCACATGTCTGTACATTTACTGGATAATAACTATGAGATGCAATATATGCATGGGGTGAAAAACGTGGTGGTGGATTTTTTTTTATTTTTTTATCTTTTTATTCAAAATATAGGCTCTCATAAAAATGACATCGTACATATCTCTTAATGGCAGGCGGACATACATGCGGCAGATAAATACATACATATCAATATGAACATCATGAATCCATAGAAACAGACCGAGATTCAAGTTGACCCTGAGGGCTGCAATAAGACATCCTGAGTATCCCATACTTCCCCTCTATACCTCCTCCACGACCCCCCATATCTTTTCTCATTTCCTAGGGCACCCCATGCTCTTGTAAATCACTCTTTCCGCCCTTTGACACCAGTCCAGGTCATGTTCCCACTCTTCCACAGTCGGCAGTAGGTCACTACCCCATTATCGGGCTATATTCCTCTTGGCGACCATGCTCGCCAATGCCAGCCAGTCTTGTCCCATTTCGGCCAGGTGACGTCGTTCGTCACTCCTAGGATATGCCATCTGGCCTCCATCGGAACTTCCGCCTCAATCACTTCGGACATTATGGTCACTAGGTTAGACCAGTACGCCCGGATTCTGGCGCAGTCCCATAAAATGTGGAAAAAGGAGCCCTCCTCTCCGCACCCTCGCAGACAGAACCTAGAGGCAGCCTACCCAATGCGAAATTGTGTAGTGCGGGGAGTGTAGGAGGGGTGTAGGATGCACAACTGGACCAATCTAAACCTTGCATTGATTGCTACTTCCCTAGGGCTCTGCAATGCCTCTCGCCAGTCATCCTTCTCTAAAAACCCTACATCAGACTCCCACTTTTCTCGGGTCAGTTCCATGGGATCAGGAATGTTATTAATGAGCTTATTGTATGTGAGGGAGATGGCCTTATCTATCATTGGGTCCAACAGCAATCTGTCTTCGAGCGGGGCATATTCTGGCAGCTGATCCCCCTTCTGGAGATGTCGCAGCATGGCATGTCTGACTTGTTGGTAATGTAGGAACTCCCCCCCTCCCATCTGAAATTCCTCCTGCAGGGCAGAGAATTCTAGCACGTCTCCTCTTTTCCAGAGGTCGCCTAGCACATCAATGCCAATCAGGCTCCATCTGCCCAGGCCCTTCAATTTCGACACCTCGGGAAGGTAGTCCCCCACCCACAGCGGAGTGTGTGTCATGAGTTTCGCCTCCCAGCCCAACAATTTGGATGTCTTCTTCCAAGCTCCTACCACGGCAGCCGTCTGAGGCAGCGGTGGCAGTCTACGCCTACCCTTACGATAGAGTGCATCCAAGTATGTACCACTCCCCAGAACCATGCGGTCCACCTTGTATGCTGGCTCTTCCATCGGGGCGAACACCCACCCGTTAACATTTGCCAGCTGAGCCGACCAATAGTTGAGTCTGAAATCCGGGACAGCCATTCCCCCCTCGAACAACCCTCTCTGAAGCTTCCTCGGTGCGATTATAGGGCATCCACCTCCCCAAAGCAATGCGTGGATTTCCGAATCTATTACCCGGAAAATCCTCTCCAGGACTGCGAAGGGGCACTCTGCAACACATAAAGAAGACGGGGGAGGACCATCATCTTAAGGAGGACAGCTCTTCCCATCAGGGAGAGCGGGAGAGTCCTCCAATGCTCCACATCAGCATGTAGGCGCTCTATCTGGGTCTGTATATTCAAACGTGTGAACTCCGTCTCCGATGTTGTAATCCAGATACCCAGATAACGGAAGGCGTCTTTCCAGACCAGTCCTTCACAAACCCCACCCAGATCCAGGGCAGGCCCCGACAACTGATGACCCAGGGATTTATCACAATTAATATGGTACCCAGAGTATTCCCCGAACGTCCGCAAGAGCGTTATCACACGCGGGATGGAGATCGCGGGCTCCTGTACATACAGTAGCACATCATCTGCGTATAGCGAGATATGCTCCTCCCTTCCACGCCCCGAACTATGGAATCAGTTCTAACCCAGGCTGCCAACGGCTCGAGGGCCAGAGCAAATAGTGTTGGGGAAAGCGGGCAAACCTGCCGCGTCCCTCGTCCCAATTCAAACTCCCTAGAAAGGGCGCCATTAATACGGACCCTCGCAAGTGGTGCCGTGTATAGGAGTCTCACCCACGCCTGAAAGTTGTCTCCAAAGCCCATCCTGGCCAGGACCGCGTATATGTAATGCCATTCCATACTGTCAAAGGACATGTGGGCATCAAGTGACATTAGAGCTGCCGGCACCTCCGGACGAGTGGACATCGACTGGAGTACCCCAAACAGCCGCCGCAGATTGAGCCTGGTATTCCTGTGGGGCATGATTGGATTACCGCTCCCAGTCGAGTGGCCAGAACCTTGCCAATGACCTTGGTTTCAAAGTTAAGAAGGGAGATGGGTCTATAGGAGCTACATAGATCCTGTGGTTTGCCCGATTTATGTATTACGACTATCGTTGCTGACCTCAGGTCCCTCGGGAGCAACCCATCCTCCCTGGCGGTGTTAAACGTGTAGCATGTGAGGGGCAAACCGTCCCGACACACACCGAAACGCCTCTGCGGGGAACCCATTAGGGCCCGGAGCATTCCCTGCTTGTAAATCACTCATGGCCGCCTCTACCTCCTCCACTGTAATATCAGAATCTAAGAGGTTCCTATCCTCTGGTGTTAATACTGAGAGGGGGATATCCCTTAAAAAGGCGGTGCACTCCCACTCCTGCTTCCCGGTATGCGGACGACAGACGGACTCATAGTATTGTGCAAACAACTTGGCTATGCCCGTCCCGGTTAGTCTCGTGGCCCCATCGACCTGCCTAATGCCCGGGACCCTATTACGATCCCTATCTCTCTTCTCGAGCCAGGTTATCATCCTATTCGCTTTGTCCCACAGAACGTATACCCGGCGCTGTGTTGCAAGAGCGTGCGATCGAGCCTGGTCAGTCAAGACATCCCTTAATTATTTTTCTTTAAGGCATAGCATATGTCTAATATTCATCTCCTGATCCTGGGTCCCCCCTATCATTCTCCAGGGCCTGAATCTCTGTTTCCAAATCAAAGACCTGAGCCTGCTTCTCCTTCCTTCTCTTCCCAGTTTCAGCCTGTACAAATCCCTCGCCACGGTTTTGAATGCCTCCCAGATGATACCAGGGGACCTAACCAAGCCCACATTCTCATCAAAGTAGAGATCCACCCTGTCGCCGAACCGTTCCTGGAATGCCTCGTCTTTAAATAGAGAAGCATCTAACCGAGGAGGAGTGGACCAATCTCGCTTGGGACCTCTCATCTGCACTTTCACCGGGGAGTGGTCAGATATCCCTCTGGCTTTGTGAAAACTATTAAGAAAAAGCCCCATATGTCCCACCTGTGTGAGCAGGTAATCAATTCTGGACCCTGATCCATGTGCCGCTGAAATGTGTGTGTATTGTCGAAGATGAGGGTTGTGCGCCCTCCAGAGGTCCGCTAAACCCAGCGCATGGACAAACTCCCCAAGCTGGCTTCCCACCCCGATCCGGTGGGGCTCCCGACCTGTCCGCCTCCTGCACCATCACATCATTCATATCACTTCCCAATAACAGGATTCCATCTGGAAGCTCCAGGAGCAGTTTCCCTAGGTCCGGAAATGTGGTGTCGTGCAACCTGGGCGGGACGTATACTGAACAGAGATTGACCGTGGAACCCTCCCACCGTCCGGAGAGTGCTACATAGTGTCCCAGGGCGTCAAGCCACCTGCAGTTGATCACTAGGGCCAGCGAGTTCTTCACCAGGATCCCAACCGGTATGGAGCCCGTGGTAAAGCCTGTGTGTGCCTGCAGTGTATATCCAAACCTATTGAGCGCCTGATAGTGATTACCCACCAGATGCGTCTCTTGGAGGAAGACTATATCCGGGGCATGCCTGCGGAGGTACTGAAGGACCATGGTGCGTTTTATTTTGTTCTGTAGACCATTGACATTCCAAGATAAAATGTTAACCTTCTGTGTCGCCGATGTATGCACCATAATGTATGAATAAAAAACAGGAGGAGCACATTCGCCCTACTGCCCACCGCCCTTGTGATTGTCAGCCATACTTCTGGAGCCCTACGCACACATGTCTGCAAAAAGCAAAGCACAAAGATTACACAACCAACTGCTACCCCCACCCTGCTACCCTGCTTGTCAGGTCAACGTGACCCAATGAACCCCAACCAGCATAGCGCCTGTTGCCCATACAACGAAAACTCTGGGGATGTGAGCGACGACCAGACTGGCCGCCCGGGGACAGCAACCAGCCCCACATTCACTGTATCAGCCCCTGCAGCACCCTAATCTCGGAGAGTGCAAACAATCTTTATGAGCACACCAAGCCTTGGGCATGTACGCAGCCCGACCGCCCCCCCATTTTCCCCCCTCCTGCGCCCAAGCCCACCCCAGGAGTCAGCATAGGACCAAATATCACGCCCATCAGCCAGTCTGAATAGGTATGTCCCTGCATAGCCAGAACCCAACAGCGGAGCGTTCATACATTACGTGCTTTTCCACTCGAGTCTCCAATCTGTGGCTCCCCTGCCCACCTCAGCCCAGATCAGGCGAGACCGACAGGATGCGAGCCCTTGCGCCACCAGTCTCTCGAGTCGCATCTTGGTTCCTTCTTCCCCCCTCCGCCGATCCCGTGGAGGAGGCCGGGGACCGCTACGTCACTTCTCTCCAGCTATCTCCCTGCCGCGGACTGTCTCGATGTTGTGCCTGCTCCTCCAGCTAGGTGACGACTACCTACGGCGATGTGAAGTAGTATGATTTCCCCTGCAGAAGAATCTTAAGGCACGCAGGGAAGAACATCATGTACTTGATGTCGCGGGTTTGAAGCTCCCTTTTAACTGCATCAAACGACCTGCGCTCCCGTTGGACCTTGACAGTTCAGTCCGGGCAGAACCGGATGGTAGCATTTTCGATCCGCAGGTGCCATGGTGTCAAGCAGCCTGCAAGATGGCGTCCCGGTCCCTAAAGTTCAGGATCCTTGCAATGATTATCCTAGGAGGCGCGCCGGGGCGAGGAGGGGATACCGGGGCTCTGTGCGCTCGTTCGACAACAAAGAACTTAGAGAGTCTCTTGGGCTTTAGGTGATTCAGGATGAGATCCTCTAGGAATAGATCTACACTTGGCCCCTCCATTTTCACCGGGACCCCCACCACGCGCACGTTGTTTCTCCGTGCTCTTCCTTCTTGGGCCTCCAGGCGTGCCTCTGTGTGCCTCTGTTGCTGAGTAAGTCGCTGGACCTGACCCTGCAGCTCTTTGGTGGTCTGCTGGAGATCCGCAATCGCCAACGCGTTCTGGCTGGCCTTCTCGGATGTTTTGTTACGGTCAGCTCGTTGGAGGGCCATTTCTATCGAAACAGCGTCTATTTTGGCTTCCAACGTTGCCCCCAGTGACTGAATGGACTGCATGATGGCGGCCAGGGACGGCTCCGTAGCCTCGGAAGCTCCAGGGTGACCCGCCTCGGTCTCTCCAGGCTATGCCGTATAATTGTCCATAGTATTCGTCTGCGTGGTGGTAGATTTCTTGGGGCGCATTGTGGTCCTCGTGGTGGTCCTCGTCCCAGGCCCTCTCCGCAGCTCCTATGCCTCCCCGGGCGGCCAAAGCAACAACGACCGACGATGTACTAGGTTTCCGCCACAGGGGCCAGGTCAGGTCATGCACCGCCGCCGCAATTTCACCAAGAGCACCAGGCCTCAGACTCTCCCGCACACTCCTCTGCTGCTGCACGTGGCACTCCTCCACCTCATAAGCAATTGCCCACTACCACCGGCCCTCCTCCTCTCTTTCTTACCGGAGCCAACAGGGAGGCACAGCGATGATCGTCCGGCCGGTCCTCAGGCAGCCACCAGGCAGCCCAGGTCTGTTATCGGTAAAGATGGGCCCACTGTAGTGCTCTCTGCCCGGTAGCGCGGCCCCCACCAATTCCTATTGTGCACCTGGGGGCCCAGAGCAGCGCCTATGTCAGCTCCGAGGATCAGAGCCTGGCCCCTCGGTGGGGCAGATAGCAGCCGGGCAGGCACCTGTGCCCCCCGGCGTCCGAATTCTGCTCCCCCAGGAGCGCGGGCGCCGGCGCGCTCCTCACCTAGTTGGCCCGCGCTATCACTAGAGGCCGGTGCTTTCAGCCGCAATTAGGCCCCACAGGCCTCAAATCCGTCGGTCGGCACCACTCAGCCACCCGGCAAGCGGCAGAGAAGATGACCGTACCACCCGACTCCGGAGCTTCCCGTGAGTCGGGGGACGCTAACGGGTGAATGCTGCCTCAGGATATATGGGCAGATTTTTGGGACATTCAGTGCGTCCCCGGACGCGCTCCGGCGCTACGCAGCCATCTCGATCACCGCCAGGCCACGCCCCCCCCGGTGGTGGATTTTTTAAGCCGCATACTCTTTAAGAGAGAGAAGAGGAAATGAGTTGGATGTGTTTTGCGCTGCAAACATTTTAGATGGAATTCCAAGCATTACTGAACATGATTGGGTGAATGCGCAATCACTGGACAAGAGTCTGATAGACATTGGTGAAAGTATTATTTATGGGTGGCCATCAAAAAACACAAGTAAAAACAATGTACTGACATTTTTGGGAATCAAGGCATGAGTTGTCCTTTGAAGGAGGGTTAGTAATAAGAAATGGAAGAGTAGATCCGCCTGAAAGTTGAAGACCCAAAATCTTGGAAATTTGCCACAAAGTACATTTAGGGATAGGAAAAATTGAGGGCTGAGTAAAATATTTGTATTGGTGGCCAGGCATAGACTTAGAAATTGAAAGGAAACTTAGAAATTACATTCAATGGGAAAATTCTGATAAATCTCGAACAACACAAAGACAACCGTTATATCCCATAAATAGCCCTAGTATGCCTTGGGAGAGAACAGCTATTGATAACATCGGTCCTGTGTGGGAAAAGGTTGCACAGAAATACCAGATTGTAGTGCTAGACCATTTCTCTAAGTGGCCTTGAACTGACATTGTGCGCAGAGCTGATGTATGTAACGCTGTGTTACTTTTAAACAAAATATTCTTGAAAGAAGGGTTACCCAAAAGCATCATATGTGAAAAGGGTGCCCAGTTTAAATCAGAAAACTTAAAGAATATTTTATGCAGGAATAGTATTATACAAACAACTAGTTCAGTGTACCATCTTGCTGGAAATGGTGCAGTGGAGAGATTTAACCGAGTAATTAAAGTAATTATCCAACCAGCCAACAATAATAACCTCGATTGGAGAGAAAATTTGCTTCACACAATTTGGGCTTAGAGAATTACTCCGTGTGACACAACAGGGTGTAGTCCTTTTGAGTTAATAAGGGGAAGGTCACCCATTACTAAGGACCATGTAGGGTAGATGTCAACATCTCGAAAATTCGACTGGACACCAGAAGGTGTCAAGCAAAAACTTACACAGGTGTGAAATGTATGCAAGAAGTATTAGGACGCAACGCATAAGTGCGCAAGTCAATGCACACTGCAGTAGGTGACAATAAGGGTAAAAAAAAAAAGACAGCAATTTGGAAAAAAGACCAAAGTATATTTTCTCAACCATTAATTGTAGAAAAAATATATATTTGTAACTCTTTAGTATTAAGTGATGGGAATGTTTAGCACCTTTTTCTATCTCCTTGTGTAAAGGGGAAGATAAGTTGTTTTATAGTTCGGAAAATACAAGCACCACTCCTACTGACATGCCAGGATGTTCAAAGAGAGCATTTAATTGGGTTTCTGAAGGGAATGAGTGCAACCACACGCCCAACCAATCTGGGTTGGAATCAGATAAGAATTCGCAGGTGAGAGAGCAGCGAATGGTTGTCCAGACAGAGAAAATGTACAAGTAAAGAGAACAGACGCAGAGAACAAAGTGAGTAAGTTTGGTTGAGTCGTGGTCAGACCAAAAAAGCAGCATGATTATATTTGTGATTAGAATAATTTCAGCAATTACATAATGTTATCGTTTAGGGTATGAAGTGTAATTTATGGGGTATAAAATTGAATGCATTTATAGTGTTTTCCCTAAAGTAGAATTGAGTGAGTTATAATAGTTCTAATATTAGTTATAATATGGACATTATGAGGTGTGTTGGGATGTCACTTTCTAGAGGTATCCCCTGTGGGGCAACACATCGTGATGACAAATCAAGAAAATCAAGAAACTTCTTCCATACCTACCACAGTCAGCCGGCAAAACACTCATCAGCACCTTAGTCTTTTCAAGAACGGACTACTGCAACTCACTTCTTCTGAATGCTCAGGAAGGGGTTCTCAACAAACTACAGACCGTGCAAAATGCGGCGGCTAGAACCTTACTTTCCATTCCTAAATTCACATCCACTTCCCAGCACATCAAAAAGCTCCATTGGCTCCCTATCAGGAGTCGAATCAAATTTAAGGCTCTGTGTATAGCTTATAAGACCCTGAATAACACAGGACCACAGTTTCTAAAAGAAACTCTTCGCCCAGTGGAGCAACGCAGGACTCTACGATCCTCCGCAGCTTTCTTGCTGAACGTCCCTCAGACAAGAAAGGCCACCTGGGGAGACAGATGCTTCACTACAGCCACAGCTAAATTGTGGAACACCCTCCCACTCCATATCAAATCCGCTCGCACGCTTCTTAAATTCCGAAAAAGCCTCAAAACATGGCTCTTCTCCTCCTTTTAACTCCCCCCGTCATACTTCAGTGAGCTCTGAGATCACCAGCGCCGAGACACCCGTACGGGTATTTGTGCGCTTTAAAAATTGCAAAAAAATACATAAATAAATAAATAAATGCATCAGAAGATGGAATTTAGACAGTATTAAGATTCTGGAATGTGTTTAGTGCTGCCCTCCTGAGGCTTTTGTCAGGGTCGAATTACTAATAAACTTGTTCATGAAACTGAAGATATTCAAGTGGAATTGTCTTTACACTAAGGTGTATGTTTTGCCGGTCTTTAAAATAAATCTATTATCAAAACCTGAATATAATTAATACACTTGAGCTTGATCGCTGTAATAATGTAAAGAATTGCTCAAAGCTGCTCCCCCCCAAGCATCTACTCTAGTTGAAATAGATGTTATCAGTCAATTAATCCAGTGCTACACAAACAGGATTTACTGAACCAAGCTATGAACTGCAGTCTAGCACATTAGCAGAGACAGCCAGCTTCGAGAAAGAACTCTCACTTTCAGTCCTCTATTCCCCATGAACAGAATGGAACTTATGGGAACCATTTTGCCTCTATTTCAGCCTCTATTTCACATTTGCATTGTAACTTATAAAGTTACAGATCAAATGTTACGCTACTCGGAGATTGTAAAGAAATTGCTTGTTTTTCAGCAACCGTTTCTTTAGCTTAAAGTCAACACACCGTACTGGGCTTATGGTTAGGCCTGAAAAAGCAAGGCCTACAGTTAGTTTGCTGTAGACCTTGCTTTTTCAGGCCTAAAGACAGGCGAAGAAGGTTAATTAGTCATTCATTCAACCATTCACTCTGTAGCTCTGCCTTACTACTGAGCAAACATGGATGATTAAAAAAATTGGGTCATAATTATGGCGCACATTATATTATTTGGGGTGTGCAAGTACAATGAGAGTACACACCCTCTTGATATCCGTGATGGCACTCACTGAGCTGGGGTACTTGAAGTAGTCAGCAAGCATGGCAATGAGATGGTCTGTGATGCTGGCAATTCTTTGAAGCTCAACATCAGGCTCTATCAAGTAGGCAAGAGTTTCGGCTCCTTCTACCCTCTCTTCCAGCAATCGTTCTTTGCTACACATCCGAACCAAACAGGGCAGCGTCTAAAATAAAAAAAAACATAGGTTTAGAAAGGGAATGGTTACATTTTAAAGTAAATCACAATAACTAATTTATTAGACTATGGTTAGGTTGAATTTGCCGAATCTTCTTTACTGAAAGTGGCTTTCACCGGTGAACAATATCATTCTTCAGAAAAGAACATGGCCCACGGCCCATTTCCATATTCTCTCTGCTCTGAACCAGCCTCTATACTGGGCTAATGGAATTCTATAGTGCACCACAATCAAGTCCTTTAGACATGATGCCAAGATTCATTAAGAGAAATCCGAGATAACGTGAATAAATGCAATAATCTATTATTACCGGTTATCTTATTTTTGAATAAGTATGGCTTATTTGCTTTCACTCCCTAAAGGGGTATGGGGGTATTCCCTAAAGAAGGGCTCTCCAAAGTCAGTCCTGAAGGGCTAGATCCATGCCAGATTTTTAGCATAAGGCCATTGTGATAAAATGTAGTTATTTTATAATCTGGCAAGGATCTGCCCACGCCCCTCCCCCCCACCTCCCCTCTCCCCAGGGCCAACTGTGAGAACACTGCCTTAAAGGGACACTGTTGAGAGCGGTTACCAAGTGACAAACATCAAATAGATCAAAATATGGATCCAACATATTTGCCAGTAATCCTGGTGAATGGAATCTCTTTAGTACTGACAGGCTTCAGGCATTTTTATCTTTATATGATTGTAGGATTATGAAATCTAGGATCCGTTTAGGGAAATTGGTGTTCTGGTGTAATTTCATATTTTTTTGTATTACCATTTACTCCCTTTTATTGTATTAGAAAAGTATTATTGAATGTTATGCAAAAATAAACATTGCAGTTGAACTGAACTGACAAGCAACATTTAAGATATGTACGTTGAACATCTCAGGCCTGGAAAATCAATGTTCTATAATCCATACATTTATTCTGTCTAACAAATAAACAATAGCACAATCTTTTAAAAGCAGTGATGAAGAAAATTGTGAGTTAAACAATCTACCCTTCTTCTGTTTCCTTTTATTTGTTTTCTGCCAAATATTAGGTTGCTTAAAATGTTTGCTTATAAAAAAAACACATCTTCCAATGGGCAACAAATGTCTCCTTTTTTCCCCACTGATTTCAATCCACCCACCCGAAATCGTATTATCAGCTATTATGCTCAACTAAGAAAATGTCAGAGGTAGTGACAAGACTAATCACTCAATTAAGAGAGAAGACTGTGTTACTATGATAAAATTTGTGTCGTCCCTAACAAGTAAGCAAAAAGAAATAAAACAAGCAAAAAAACAAAAAAGAAAATCAAAAGAATTCAGCCTAGAGAGTCATTGTATTAAAAGTGGAAAGATTTCAAAAATTCTGAAAAAGATGGATAAGATAGGAAACGATAGGCAGATAAGTGAGACATTTCTGGGGCACTGAACTTCAGAATACACACATGTCCTCCATATCTAAATTATGACCAAACACTTAAGTGAAAAAGCAACTTACCTTCAGTACAATGCAGACATCATCCGTCCTGATTGCTCCAGCTCTGCACATATATGTTAAACTGAAAGTCAGAATGCACATGCTAATTAATGCCATACATGATCAACTTGAAAATATTTATGTTAGTAATGCAAAGTCTGAGCACAATAATCAAATCAACAAATATATTCAGTCTCTGTGGATACCATACACATTGAATAGCCCAAACACTAGTTATAAGACAGAAAACTGATCAAATAGGCTAATTTCTTTTTTTAGCAAAAAGGAATTTGGCACAATTGTTTTGGAGTCTAATAATTGAAGGGGTTGGCAAAATATTTAAATAAACCAATTTACAAATTAGACTAGGGAATATCAATTACACTATTTTTTCTTTTATTGTAAATCTTTCATATAGTGGGCGACTTAGCATCAAGGAAGTACAGCCCTTTACAAGGAACTTTTGTATCATATGAGGAGAATCTCAAATGGAGTGCAGGACAAGGAACTGTATTATATGCATGGGATTCGGTTAGGACCTTATTTTTTGTGCAGGTTGCAAATGCAGGCTTAGAAGCTAGGTTTCTGTGTCTTATGGACTTTTGCTTCTCATCCATTTATTGAGAACATTGTTTACAAACATTTTACATAACCAAGGGTGGCAGAGCGAAAACAATCAGCAACATGTTAAAAAAGGAACCTGACACCCAATCGACTGGGCAGGAGAGCCAATGAGATCAGGCCTTGGTTTGCACCACTATTTCCCCTGCATACAAATTGGTGTGTGTATGAGTAGCAAAGAAAAGCACTGTATGCAAACAATGCAGGAAGTACAGAAACAGGGTAACAGGTTATCTGCTACAGTGGGTGTCAATGCAGTGAACAATGAGCCTTGAGAGAGCATTTCAAGGCTAACCGTAGGAACTGGGCAACAAGGGCTAACCCAGACCTGCTTTGAAGGTGGTGACTAGGTGGCCCACCTACCATGGCAGGGATCCTTTAGGAATCTAATCCGGCAAGCCAGACATATAACTTTGAAAGCCAGATGTAATATGCTAGCAAGCTTTTTATGAAAAGGTTATTAACATCAGTACCTACATGCCTACGGTTGCACCCCCAAGCACCAATGCCACTCCAATCTGTCAGTGACAGAGGCAAGACATCTATTAACCTTTTGTGAAATCAATTACCTCAATCAAATCTGGATCCTCGCTAGATGCTGTCTGCCCTAATAGTTTACTCAGAGGTAGAAATACAATTTGCACCACTTTGGTCAAAATACACCATCATTCCCTGAAGAAAAGTGAAGTGCCTCCGGCATGGAAACATGCCATACTGAAGCTACTCCTTAAGAAACCTACTCTCACTCCTCCCTACTCGAAAGCTACAGGCCAATTTCTCTTCTTCCATGTATTGGCAAAGTAGTAGACAACCCTTTCCACATTTTTAGAGGAACAGGGAGTTTTACACCCTAAGCAAACAAGCTTACAAGAAGGAAACATCATAGAAACAGCTTTGCTATCTGTGACTGAAGAACTCAAAGAAATTCTAGACTTCAACATCACAGAGGGAGCTATCTTTTTATATCTAAATGTCGCATTCAATACAGTTTCTCACCCAATCATCATCAAAAGACTGGAGCAAGTAGGAATAAATGGCTGCGCCCTTAAATGGCTGATCTCTTTTCTGTAGAAAAGAAGCTTCCAAGTGAGCGCAGAATCCTTCTGTTCTGATATTCTATCCCTGAAATATGAGGTACCTCAAGGATCCTCTGTTTAATGTTTATGTGCAGCCCCTAGCATACATAACGGAGCATGGTTTCTCCACAGTTTCACATGCTGATGATACTCAAATCACCATCTCTTTAACATCTGATACAGGAGTACTTTCCTTCAAACTTAATGCCTGCCTAGGAGGTGTTACCGACTGGATGACTGGGAGTAAATTAAAACTCAATGGAGACAAAACAGAAGTTTTGGTAGTCGGGAATACTCTCACTCTTTGGTCTGAACTCAATTGGCCCAACTATTTAGGTGAGCGTTCTCCACCTAAAACTGAAGTTAAAAGTCTGGGCTTTTGGATAGACAGTCATCTGACTATGGGAGTCCAAGTAAGAAAACTTGCAGCATCCTGCTTCAGCTTGCTCCTGGCTCTAAGGAAAATCTTGAGCTGGCTTCCCTCATCACAAGAAGAACAGTAGTCCAAGGCCTAATCCTATCCCACCTTGACTTCGGCAATTCAGTCTATTTGGGAAGCCCTCAGTGAGTGGTCAATTGCTGAGAGATAGTTCAGAAGGCCACAGCACTAACATAAATGAAAATCCCAAGGCACCATTCGGTCTCTTCCTCTCTTGCATTGGCTGCCCATATGTAAGAGAATCAAATTCAAGTTCCCCTTCCTGGCCCAAAAAATGACGAACAATAAAAGCCCCCCTTTAATTTGGAGACTTAACTCCTTCCACTCCCAAAAGATTTGTTAGTTCTGCAAATAAGAGGCTCCTCTTGGTAGCTCGAATTAAGAGAGTATGAAGTGGTGGATGTTCTTTTGCCTTTCTGGAGGCTAAGTTCTGGAACTCTCTCCCTTCATCTTTTTAGATTGACCAACTATGAAATCAAATTCAGGAAGCTTGTCAAAACGAATTTCTTTGAGTGAACTACCTACTGTGCTGGCTATTAGAAGGACATGATTTCGGCGCTGAGAAGCCAGTCGGGTAGCCATGCACTTTATAAATGCCTAGAATAACAATCTCCAAGACCGTCCGTGCACCTTCTCAAATGACACCCTGCGCAGGGTAGGTGAGCGATATTCTGGGTGTAACACATTAAACACATCCCTCAAGGAACTGAATATGTAATAAGGTGCAGAGGCATATATAAAAGCATTCTTCTCATTTGCATGGGACCATATCCTCATGCAAATGCGGAAATAACATCTTTACACTAAATAGGTGCCAGCTTTTTAGACACACAATGAGTGTAACAGAAGGGGTCACACAAACGTCTGCACAAGTGTCCAGATATCACTTAAAACGAATCCAAAATTCCGCTGTGCTCCAATGGCAATTTAAACATTCCCGGCATATGTGATAAAAATGTCAAAGGATGCATTTAAGAGAACGATTACACAGAACATAGGAGCAAGGATCTTAGATCACAAAAGCAAAATATGCTGAAGAACATCAGCTAACCTATCATTGAAAAGACTGGGTGTCGCATTCATACAAGTTTGAGCTACTTGCATTGTAACCGACAATGCCTTTTATTTATGTTTTGGGTTTTAAAACATAAATAAAAGGCATTGTCATTTACAATACTAATAGCTTAAACTCTTGCAAATGCGAGACATATTGTATTGCAATAAAGGGCCTTCTCGAAAGCTTGTTCGATTGTAAATATCAGAGGAAGAGACCGGCCTGCGACATCTTCAAAGTAGTGATTAATAGTTCTGTGAAGAAGATGTGTATGTGCTGTAAATTACACAGACACAAAGTGTGCATTGAGAGTTACATATGATCCGAGCTAGAAACACTTACAAAGCGTTCCAACACCTTTCGCTCTGTGATTACACTGTTGTGGCTCAGTAGGAAGAGCAGTGGGGGTATTTCTTACCCTCTCCGTGATTTGAGTGTGTAGTGTGATACTACGTAATGTAATTCCTATCTTTGGACTAATAAAAAACACTCCAGCTGTATTCACCTCCTGGTGAAGGGCAGGCTATGCTTTATGGCAGGCATGCAGCTCGGCTGCAGCTCTGGCCTCGTACAATGCCCCTGCTATTACTAGTGAGCGAGAGGAGCTGAGGTGGTGGTATAGGTAGTAGTGGTTTTGGTATTGGTGGTGGTGGTATGACATTGGCAGTGGTGGTGGTATTGGTAGTACTGGTGGTGTTATTGGTAGTACTGATGGTGGTATTGGTGGTGGTGGTATTGCTGGGGCTGGTATTGGTGGCAGTATTGGTGGTTGTGGTATTGGCGGTGGTGGTACTGGTGTTGGTGGTATTGATGGTCGTGGTATTGATATTAGTGGTGTCGGTGGTGGTATTGGTGGTGTTATTGGCGATGGTGGTGATATTGGTGGTGGTGGTATTGGAGGTGGTGGTATTGGAGATGGTGGTGCATTGGTGGTATTGGTGGTGGTAATGATGGTTGTGGTATTGGAGGTGGTAGTGGTGTTGGTATTATTGGTGATGATTGTGGTGGTGGTGAAGGTCTATTGGTGGTGGTATTGGTAGTGG
Organism: Lissotriton vulgaris; assembly: GCF_964263255.1. Taxonomy (NCBI): domain Eukaryota; kingdom Metazoa; phylum Chordata; class Amphibia; order Caudata; family Salamandridae; genus Lissotriton; species Lissotriton vulgaris. The sequence goes on along the minus strand of NC_141687.1, from coordinate 537,981,985 downwards.
GATTGGTGGTGGTATTGGTGGTAGTGGTACTGGTATTGGTGGTGGTGGTATTGGTAGAGGTGGTATTGGTGGTGGTATTGGGGGTGGTGGGAGTGTTATGTTATGTTAATAACAACTTCTAAAGCGCACGGACACCCCAAGGCTTCATGGCGCTGATAGTAAAGAATGTCGCAGCCGGATAACTATGCAAATGCTTGTTCAAACAGCCAGGTCTTTAAGGCTTTCCTGAACCCCATAGTATTGTCACAGCTCCTGATTGTCAGAGGAAGGGAATTCCAAACTTTAGGGGCGAGGTAGGCGAAGCGGCAGCCTCCTTGCCGCTTCCGTTTAAAGGAGGAGATGGTGAGCAAGCGAAAGTGAGCTGAACGGAGACTTCGGACAGGCGCATACTTCACAATCATGCTGTTGATGAACCTGGGACTTTTGCACTGAAGGGCTTTAAAGGCCAGACAGCCGGACTTGAAGGCAACCCGCTGGGCTATAGGTAGCCAGTGGAGATTTGACAGCAGCGGTCTTGCCGAGAGCCATTTGGATAGTTTATGAATAAGTCTGGCTGCTTGATTTTAAACAATGTGTAGGCGCCTAGTTAAAAATGCTGTTAAACCCAGGTAGATGGAGTTTGAGAAGTCCAGCCGTGAGAGCACCAGAGCTAGCACCACCTGTATGAGAGCCGAGTGGGTCAACAAGTGGGCAATTTGTTTGATTTTATGCAATTGATGGAGGCTAGAGGAAATCACAGCTCCCACCTGTCCTCTAACTGAGAGGTCTGTATTAATGATGATACCGAGACTTTTCACCAAGGAAGAGGGCGAGGGAGGTGGCCCTAGCTCTGTCGGCCAGAAGTGCGGGCCCCAACTTGCCTTGCTTTTCCCAGGAAGCACCAATTCGGTCTTACCTGGGTTAAGTTTCAAGTGGTTCCGGTCCATCCACCGCTGGATGTGAAGCATGGTGGCCTGAAATTCAGTGACAGAGTCCGGGGAGTTCAGTGGGGATATTAGCTGCAGATCATCAGCATAATTAAAGATTGTAACCTTTCTGTTTTTTTAAGGAGTGTAGTTGGGGTATAAGTTAAACAAGAGCGGGGACAGGGAAGAGCCTTGAGGGACCCCGCAAGTGGAGATAAGCTTGGGGGCAGTGAAATTCCCAAGCTTGACCTCCTGAGTTCGGTCAGCGAGAAAGGATATGACCCAGCTGAGGGCAGAACCTCGCAGGCCGGCCTGTTCGACATGGTGCAGTAAAATGGTATGGTCGACCGTGTTAACACAGCCGACAGATCCAGGAGCACTAGGGCTTGATGGATACCCCTATCAGCGTTGGATCTTATAGTGTCCAGGACTGCCAGGATCACAGTCTCGGTAGAATGTGCCGGACGAAAACTGGCTTGGTTGGGTTCCAGGTAATCAGAGGATTCAATAAAGTTGGAAAGGCACCTAGCCACGTATGCTTCCAATATTTTAGCTCCAAATGGAAGGAGAGATATAGGACGGTAGTTAGAAGGATTGGAAGGGTCTGCCCCTGTTTTTTTAAGAAGGGGAACCACCGTTGCATTTTTGAAGGCGCCAGGTATTATGCCCTGCGAAAGTGACTCGTTAAGAAGGAAGAATATACTATGAGGTATGGCAGAGAAAATGTCTTTTAAGACGTGAGGTGGATAGCAGTCGTTGGGTGATCCCGATTTGACCCGGGTCATAAGTTCCGCTAATAAACGGAGGTCGATAGGAGGAATGAGATCCAGTGTGGAAAGGTTGCTAGGCGTGTCTTCCAGGGAGTCCAAACTGACACTATTTGGTATGCTGTCTTTAATAGTGGCTATTTTGTCCAGAAATAAATCATTTAATGAGTTGCAGAGCTCTTGGGCAGGTGCTTGGGCGGGTGCTGTTCTATCGTCATTGCACAAGTCGTTCACTACCCTAAATATTTCCTTCGATTTATTGTGAGCATTTAGTATTCTCTCTGAGAAATAGGCCGCTTTTGTGTTCAGTATGGCTTTTTTTATATTCTCTGAGAGCGGTGAGTGGTGGTAGTGGTATTGGTGGTGATGATGGTGGTATTGGTTTTGATAGTATTGGTGGTGGTATTGATGATGGTGATAGTGGTGGTATTGGTGGTGGTATATTGGTGGTATTGGTGGTGGTATTGGTAGTAGTGGTACTTGTAATAGTTGTATTGGTGGTGGTGGTGTTGGTAGAGGTGGTATTGGTGGTGATGGTGGTGGTAGTATTGTGGTGGAGGTATTAGTAGTAGCGCATTGGTGGTATTGGTGGTGGTGGTATTGGTGGTATATTAGTGTTGGTGGTGGTAAAGGTGGTTATGGCATTGGTGGTGGTATTAGAGGAGTTGGTATTGGAGGCGGTGGTGGTATTGTTGGTGGTGGTAATGGTGGTAGTGGTGGTGGTGGCGGTATTGGTGGTGGTGGTATTGTTGGTGATGGTACTGGTGGTGGTATTGGTGGTGGTGGTATTGGAATAAAACAGGCTTTTGAAAATAACCAGTCAGGTGGCTTCAGTACAGATGACATGTAACACAGATGTGCTGTAGTCAGCTTCAGCCCATTAGCACAGGATTATGTTCTACCTGGAATTCACATGACTTAATTCGCTAATCATTTCTAAATCCTTTTTACTTGGGGGGTTGAAACAGACACAAGATAATGCAGCGTTAAAGTGATTGAAAGCAGGTGCCCGTGTTAGGGGGCAACTGTGCTGCCTAAAAAACACAGGCAGTTTCAGCTGAAGCAGCGCATGTCTGGCCTGCAATAAGAGAAGCTCAATAAGGTAAATAGTGCTTACAGACTTAATACCAGGTCCCGTGTAACAGACGAAGTAAAGGGGCCAGTAGCCATGGGAGGTTTCAAATGAAGACAAGGCCGTACTAAGGCAAGACTAACAAGACTATTAATGAATCCAAAGGCAGCTTTTACGAAAGGCAATGTCACCAGCCAATAAAAAATATGGGCAGGGGAATGGGCGTGGCTTCTCTCCCATACTCTGCTACAGCAGTCTCGCAGAGCGAGTAGCACATGCGCGTTACCGCTAGGTTCGTCCTAAAAATGGAGCCATAAGCTCTGGTCCCACATCTGTGGCCTGAACAATGACATAGATTGCCATCAACCATAACATAACACCTCTGTAATGTGCCCTCCTATCTTTCAAATAATACCAGTTCCCAGTACGAATTTCAAAACAGGTCTGCACAGTTCTGTGAAAAGACAAATACAGATAGAGATTAGGGTATTGAGATCCTTTTTCTGATAATTCAAAGGCTATATATTGGCTGGTAGGCAAGTTAGCTTTTATGGAATAGGTTGAGGCACTCCTGGACTTAAAGGAGTGCAACTAGCCAAACACAGAGAAGACGGAAGTTTGGCCTAATGGTGAAAACTTTGCAGCTAAAAGCTCCTTAACTGAAATCTGAAACAACCTCTGAGGCTGGGGCATGGGCTGACGGCGACGAGCTTGTGCTGAGTAACATACCTTGCGAAAAAAATGCCCATAGAGATCTCATCCGATACAAGCCGAATCAACATTAATGGATGACATTACAAAAAGCTCTTGACACCCTCCCAATCAAGTCCTTCTCGGACCATGGCTACTTTTACTCTGTAAACAAATAAAGCTACTGTCAAATGCCTCTGATTGTGTAATCTAGTTTCAAAAAGGATAGGGATGCAGCCTGGAAACATCAGTGGCAATCTATAAAATGACATGCCATAAAATAAAGAGGTTGCTAGGTAGCCCGGGCCGGACAGTGTCGGTGGGCAATCGTCCTCTCCACAGGAGCCCCTGTGCTGGGCTTGGACCAGGTGCCCAGGAGGATGTCAGTGAGGGCTTCGTTAAATGGCAACAGTGATTCAGAAATGGACGCAGCAGGCTGAAGCATCTCTGTCAGGAGGTTAGTCCTGACCGCCACTGAAGGGACCTCAAATCCCAAGACCTCAGCAGCCCTTCTTACCACCACACCTTAGGACACTCCCTCCTTCGTAGCCGCGAGAGGTGGAGAAAGCAAGCCAGTGTCTGGAGAAGTGTCCAGACCACTACCGTCACCCGGGTCCTCTCGCCAGTCTGATTCTTCCAGCTGGTCAGTTAAAGGGTCGACTCCTCCTAGCCCTCATCACCACCCTCTGGTTGATGGGGAACAGCAGGGATGAACAGGGGAACAAAAGTACCCTCCGGCGTCGGTCCGGCTCCAACTCGAGGATGAGGACGGGGACGGGGCGGTCGGGGGCAAGACAGGCACTGCGGACGTCATCGTCAGGATGGCACCAGGGAAGGTCGAATGTGATCAACGGGCGTTGATCCTGATGCAGGCATGGTTCCGCAGGAGTCCAGAAATGGAAGGTCCAGAACCCCAAGTCTGATTCTTCCAGCTGGTCAGTTAAAGGGTCGACTCCTCCTAGCCCTCATCACCACCCTCTGGTTGATGGGGAACAGCAGGGATGAACAGGGGAACAAAAGTACCCTCCGGCGTCGGTCCGGCTCCAACTCGAGGATGAGGACGGGGACGGGGCGGTCGGGGGCAAGACAGGCACTGCGGACGTCATCGTCAGGATGGCACCAGGGAAGGTCGAATGTGATCAACGGGCGTTGATCCTGATGCAGGCATGGTTCCGCAGCAGTCCAGAAATGGAAGGTCCAGAACCCCAAATCCACTCCGTGGGGCCCGAAGGCACACCAGCGGAGTCAGGCTGGCCAAAGACAAGGTGTAAGGCCTCATACAACTGTTGAAGTTGGACAAGGGACGCTCCGGCTCCTGGAAATGGAGGGAGGCGCGGAATCGTCCTTTAATCAGGTGCCGGAGATGGAGCCTTTGAGCGACGCCGCTCCGAATCCCACGTTGCGTCAGCTGACTGACGCAGAGAAGGTGAAGAGCGATTGTGCTTCTTCACCTTCTTGTGTTTGGACTTACCCGATGACCTCGACGACTTGGAGTGCCATGAGGAGTGGGGGCCAAGCGAACAGCCTTGAGGCCTTCCTCTCGAAAGAGATCGGGAAAAACGCTTAGCTCACTGTCGGGCTCCCAACAACTTTCAGGACCTCTCCAACAAAGTCTTCGGATACATGGCCTGGAAGTGGGAGCATGACTTCAGGTCGTGATCCCGCTCTAGATAGCACACGCACACGTGGTGCGGATCTGTCACAATATCATCTTATGCCAGGACCAGCAAGGCTTGAAACCGGCCCGACGTTTGGGCATCCCTCGCGCACCACGAGTCGATCAGACTCGAAAAGAAGTTGACAAACATCGCAAAAAGGCTAGTTAAATAGTGGCTAAGGCGTAGCTCTCTCTGGATCTGCACTAAGCTGGTGCGGAAAAAGAAATAACTGACGGCAGCAGGCAGGGGTGGCGTCTAAGTAGACACTGCGATGTCACAGGGACCACCTACCGAAGCGCAGGGGTGCTGCTGAAGAAAAATCTCCTGATCCACTCTGACGCCTTGGAAAAATTCTAAGGTAAGGAATCTACAACTAACTGTCTCTTTCAAATACCAAAGGAACCTGTGAGTCTATGAGCAAAGGTATTGGTTATAACCTGTATTTGATCTACATGGCTGCATCTCTAATGAAGTGTGCACAACTGCACAATTCTTACATTGTTACATCGCTAACGTAGTGTGCACAACTGCACAATTCTGAGATGGTGGCATCGACAATTTCCTGAAATATTGCATGGTATTGATAAAGAATATATCATTTTAATTTTCTAATGCATGGATGGTCTTATTAATCAATCAATACAATGTATTACTATACAAGATGTAAGAAACTTATTGCAGTATCACCATATTGGTACAGATAAATCAGTAGCACTATATCAGTCCAACTTTTCTCTGGCTTATTACCCACGTCACAAGTTACATTTTGGGCTCTCAGTATAATCCATATGGTAGTATATCAAAAATGTATGAAATACTGGACATCTAGGTATAAACCTTGTAGGCACTTTAGGTATTTAAAGAAACATAAACCAGAGGCTTTTGTCTTTAAAAGGAGTACCTTTGGCAGAAAATAAACGCAAGTGCGCTTATGGAAAGAACTCAGTTCGGATATAAAGAAAACCACCAGCGCAAATTCAAAAGCAGTTAAAGGCTCACTTCTTCTAGATAGCTGTTCACGTAATTTCTGACTTTACTAGACATTGGATAAGAAAATGCGTTACTTACCTGTAACTACAGTTTTTCAGTATTGGTACCTTTCATAGATTCACAGGCTTGAATCATTCCCGTCAAAGTGGGAGTCCCTCGGTATCTTTAAGAAAGCAGTAAATGCTATAACCATAGGCTAGAGTGCAATGGAAAATCAGAGCAATTACCTATCCCTATCATTTTGCAAAAAGGACCAATTTGAACTATAAACAATCAGGAGACAGCACCCTGTAGAATCTGTCCAAGAAAGGCAGAGTCCTTCAGATTTTCAAGCACAAGTGTGACAAGAGTAACCATAAGTTAACAAGGAATGCCTCACAGGGGAGGAGGGTGGGTCGCATGTGAATCTATGAAAGATACTAATACCAGAGAACTGTAGTTACAGGTAAGTTACTCATTTTCTTCTCAAGTATTGGATCTTTCATAGATTCACCTGCCTGAAACAGAATAGCAAGCAGTTTCAGCAAATAAACATTGCAGTAGTCTGAGTACTCTCTGAAGATGGAGGGTAAAAAGTTAATAAACATTTGCATTTATCCAACATGAAAAGCAATAACTATATATTATATCCCAGTTGCTTCACCAGAAGAGACTGTTCATGTTATATGTTGCGCCCCTGCCCTTGGCGCATTGGGGGACCAGCTCAACAAGAGTGTAGATATCATGGGCAAACGCTGTTTTTTTTCTCCAAGGTATTGGATTGTTTCCAGACCGCCACATCCAAAGTAATTACGGCACTGCTGCAGTTGCAGCCTATGATTTCATGAGGAGGCTCAAACATTGTATTGTATCTCAGCGCAGGATGGACATTAGTCTTTGTGGCAGAGCGTTGGGGACAGAGGAAAGGACTTTATTTTTACTGCAGCCAAATCTGCCTGACAACCGGGAAACCTCTTGTGAATGCTCTGTAACACAACTTCCAGTACTCACTATGAGAATAAACTGTGATGGGATACTTACCCAACCAGGTAAACTTAAAAAAACAAAACGAGTCTTACCAGCTGAGACTCCAGAACTCTCCTGGTCTCCAGTCAAGTGTAATCTGCTGAGCAGGTATGAAGATACACGAAATTAGTCGACCTCAGTCAATGCGCTTTTAGTAGACGTTATTTCTAGTACAGCGGACTACACCAGCATCTGGTGGCAACAGGCCCAAGTGAATATTAACAAATAAACTAGGCCTGAGGTAAGTACTGGTAAATGCCCAGTAAAAAAAAAAAAGATTTAGTAGATAAATGTGAAAAGCACATCTCTCCATCCCCAAACAAAATATTAAACGAAAAACGTGGGAGAGAAGTACAAATGTAAAATCTGGCGAACAGCCTGATGGGTCAATGTAGAAAAGCAACCTTTTAAGCAAAAACTGAGCTTTGTTTCTCAACCCACAGCAGAGGGACCTTTCTGCAGGTCTGTAGTACTTTGTCTTAAACTGTATCAATTCTTCCCATTAGAAATAAAGTGCAATGAATGAGACAGTACTGTGCCATCTTTGCTAACCATATTTCAATTACCAAGGTAGTAGTAACCTGTCTCTGCAGGACCGCAGTGTTTTGTACTGGACAGTACCTGGTCTTCTCTGCTGGACTATATCTCAACAACAGAGAATGTACTGAGGTTCCCTGCAGGGAATGCATTGTTATAGTACCAAAACGCATGTGCGTATGAGATGTGCACTGTAAAAGTTGTTCCTCTTCTGTCTGCAGGAGATATGACAGGCTGCATGACTTACTTACCTTGAAAACCCACTATTTCATGCCAGTTTATTTACCAGAGTGTCGGATGTATCTTATTTTTCATCAATAGTACATTAGCTTTTTGTTTGCCATTCATGACCATCCAGTCTCTTGAGCTATCTTTCTTTCACTCCAGATTGGTTCGTGACTTAGCAGTTTATGCACAGATAGTTGTTTTTCTACTTCACGGCTACTTTCAAAATTAAAAAGTAGAACTACAAAGTAGTGCGATGACGCGGCCAGCACCGACTGCATTGAAACTGTTATTTCCATGACTGTCAGACATGCTGAACAGTAGCGGTGATGCTATTCAACGTGGCTAAAAGACACGAACGACACCAATAGCTCTCAGATTGCCAAGACCTATTGCCTTTAATAACGCTTGTTGTTTTAATGCTTGACTGTTTAGATTGTAAGAAAGGATTATGTTACTTACCCTATAAGCGTCTGTTCCTGGAACGTAGTACTGTAGATTCACATGCCTTGTATACTCCTGCCATCTAGTGTTGGGGCAGGATGTGTGCAATTTGTTTTTCTTTAAAGAAGTTTTTCGAGTCACGAGGTAAAGTGAATTCTCCTCTTGATGATAATGTGCATGGGCAGCGAGTTGTGGATGAAAATGGTCTGTTAGTAAATGTCAGTAAAGAGATGTCTGTGCGCATGTGTTCAGAGAAGAGGGTGGGCGCATGTGAATGTACAGCACAGCATGCCAAGAACAGATGCTTACAGGGTAATTAACATAATCCATTTGAGGCAAGTGTGGCTGTAAATACACACATGCTTTGCATATACTGTAAAGCAGTGCCCTCCAAAAGCAGTGGTAAACCTGTGGGTGTTTCAGTTGTTTGAAAAAGTGTACATAGTATTGTCTGACCCACACTAACTTGTTGGCTTGCTAGAACATCCACACCGTAATGGTCAGTGAAAGTGTGCGGTGTGGACTATGTAACTGCTTTACATATATCAGCTAATGGGATATTGCCCAGGAATGCCCAGGAAGGCCCTATTTTGCTAGTAGAATATGCTGCACAGGATGTAGATACAGTCCTTTTGGCTTTAACATAACATGTCTGAATGAATTTAACTATCCACCTGGCAATGCCTGATTTGGATATGGGCTTTCCTTTATGAAGCGGCAAAAAAAGCAATAAAGATCTGTTTAGTTTTGCGAAAGTATTTAGTTCTGTCAATGTAGTACATAAGGGCTCTTTTAACATCTAATGCATGGAGAGCCCTTTCTGCAACTTAGTCTGAAATGAGGTAAGAACACAGGTAACTCAACTGATTGATTAAGGTGGAAATGAGAGACCACCTTTGGTAGGAATTTAGGGTTGGTGCTATCTCTGTGAAGCTGTTACGCAAACAAATGATGGAGCGAATGGTGAATGAATCAAACATTCACCCCCAATCAAGAAATCTGGGTTAAATTCATCGTTCTTTTACTCACCATGCCACCCTAGTTTAGACCTAGCCATATGCAAATCAGTTTTGACCCTGTTGCTCATTGGAACAGTCCAGCCCGAACTGCCAAGCCAGGACTGGAAACATGCGTCCTGGGACCGGTTTCGGGGTACTACCCCTCATCAGTCAGGCTAGCTTGAAACCAATGGCAAAGCGAGCAAGGGATTCACTTCTGGGCATACCCATCGCACTTAGGGCGAAAAGTGTTACGCAAACAAATGATGGATGGAAAGCTGAATGAATCAAACATTTACCACCAGTCAAAAGATCTGGGTTAAATCAATCGTTCTTTTTTTCTAAGTGAAGATGGCAGAAAGGTTCTTCTAAGGTTAGTGCCTGGAGCTGTCTGAGTGAAGTGAGGGCAATTAAAAATTGGACTATTCAAAATAGAAATTGTTGGGAGCAGTTGTGTAATGGTTCAAATGGTGAGCCCATAAATCTTGTGAGAACAATGTTAAGAGCCAGGTAGGTGCAGGTAGAACACGGGGTGGAATCACTCTTTTAAGACTTTCCATAAAGGCTTGGATGACTGGTACTTTGATGTTGTCAATTTTGCAGATGTGCATCCACTGCAGCCAGATGTAACCTTATGGATGAGAATGCAAGACCAGAGAGTTGCAGATGTAGAAGATAACAATGTATTGTAGAATTATAAAGATTGATACTCTTATTATGACAATAACAGACAAATCTTTTCCATTTACCTGCATAGTATATTCTAGTAGTAGCCCTAAGCGCATTTTTGAGAATGGACATGCATAAATAAATAATAATTCAGGTGAGAGAATGAAGTAAAGCAATTCTATGATCTCAGGAGACAAATCACTAAGTTGAGATCCCTGTGATTTGGGTGTCAGATTTCTACATGGTTCCGAGTAAGAAGCTCCCGGTTTAGGGGAAACTTCTCATGGGGAACTACAGACAGTTCGCGTAGTGTTGTGAACCAAGGCTGTTAGGCCATGTGGGAGCTACTAGTATGGGAGTGAGAGATGATTGCCTGGGTTTTCTTAACCAGAAACGGAAGAAGAGGGAGAGGCGGAAAAGCACAAATAAAAATCCTTGACAGATTCATCCAAAGAGCATTGCCCTTGAATTGTGGGTGTGGAAACCTGGAGGCAAAGTCTGGGCATTTTGTGTTGCGAACTGATCTATTTGTGGAAACCCCCACTCGTGAAAGTAAGAGATGAGGACTCTGGGGTAGAGTTCCCAGTCCTGAACTTGTTGCCGCATCCTGCTGAGGAGGTCGGCAAAATCACTGTTTGTTCCCGGGAGGTGTTTCGCTAACAGATGAATGTTGTGATGTAGAGCTAGGAGTGATACCTGTAGAGAATGTGCCCCCCCCCCTGTTTTTGTACAAAGTACATTGTTGTCATGTTGTTCATCCGGACTAAGACAACACTGCTGATCAGGTGAGGTAGAAACCCTGTCAATGCTAGGTGAACAGCTTGAAGCTCTAGGTAGTTGATGTGGAGACCCTGGTGTTTGGTGTCCCAGAGACCCCGGAAGTGAGAATGCATAAGTGAGCACCCCAGCCTGTCAGTGATGTGTCTGTTGTCAGGATGATATGGGGAACAGGGTCGAGGAAAGGCCGCCAATGTAACAGGTTGTGTTCCACCACTGCAGTAAAGTGATGAGTCTATCAACACTAGATCCTCTTTTTTGACTCTGCGACGGAGACAACTGTTGTGCTAGACATTCCTGAAGCGCACGCATGTGTAGCTGTACATGTGGCACTAGGGCGATGCATGATACCATCATAAACGGTAGGTGCCTGATAGTTCTGACTGTCAACTGTTGCCTGGATTACAAACAAGGTAGTAGTGTTTGGAAATGTTGGATTCTTGCTGTACTGGGATAAGCAAATCTCAGCTGTGTGTTTAGGCTAGACCCCAGATACGGCTGAATCTGTAAAGGCTGAAGATGAGATTTTTGGAAATTGGTGGTAAACCTAGCTGATGAAGCAGGTTTTTGGTATTTTTAATGTTTTGTTGACACAGAGGAAGAGTGCTGGCTTTGATGAGCCAGTTGTCGAGGTATGGGAAGACATGGACGTTTTGTTTGCGTAAATGTGCTACTTCCACTGCATTTGGTGAATATTCAAGGTGAGTATGTCACTCCAAATGGAAGGACTTTTGAATTGGTGATGTTAGCCTGCTATCTCAAATCTTAAATATTTGTGATGGGCTGGATGTATTGGAATGTGAAAGTAAGCGTCCTTTAAGTCTATGGATGACAGAAAGTCGTCTTGCTGGAGAAGTGGGATCACGTCTTGGAGTGTGACCTTATGGAAATGCTCTAACAGGATTTAATGATTAAATGGCCGTACATTTGAGACTGGCTGCAAAGATCCATCCTTTTTGGGGATTAGCAAGTAGAGGGTACTCGTGGCCCTTGATTTTGCAGAGTGGACAGGTTCTATAGCTCCTTTGAGTAAAATAGCTTGTACTTCCTGTTTGAATAATGTTTGGTGTCCTAGGTGGACTATCTGGAGGTGTGGTGATGAGCTTCAGAAAATAACCATGTTGGATAATGTCCAACACCCACTGATCCAATGTTATGTACCGCCAAGCATGGAGAAACTGTTGCAATTGCCCCCAGACAGGTGTGGAATGACGGGGAGAAGGAAAAGGGAGTCACTGCTTTGTGCCAGGTGCAGCACCACATGAGTTGTTGCCCCTGTATGGCTCTTTGTTGTAGCCTCAGGAAGGGGAGTGGTGACTCCGGCCTCGGTGGTATGAGGAAGACGAATTGGAAGATGTTTTGGTGCCCGCCCTATTGGAGGTGTGGTGAGCAGAGCCATTGTCTTTGCAACTCCTGTGTCCTTTTTATATTCTCAAGAACCTGGTCAACCTGTGGCCCAAAAAGGAGTTCTTTATCAAAGGGGACATTGAAGAGGCGCTGTTGGACTTCTGGCTGAAAGCTAGATATGCTCAGCCAGGCATGGCGGCTCAACAACACACTAGTGTTAATTCCCATGGCAGCAGTTTCTGCAGAGTCTAGTGCTCACCTAATGGATATGCTAGAGATAAGCTGGCCCTCATCTACAAGCTCCTACCCTCTCTTTTTAAGGTCTTCATGGAAGTGTTGAAGGAGTTCCTCCATTTTGTCCCAGTAGGAACAATCATATCTGGCCAATAACCCCATCGTATTAGTAATATGCCAGTGATTAGCAGACTGCGCTGCTCCTTTCTTGCCAGAAACATCATCTTACTCCTTGTCAGGAGGTGGAGCTTCAACCCCAGCCTGGAAATAAACCCTCTAACGGTCGCTGGAAACAACCAGAGAGTCAGGTGGAATTTTCCGTCAGATATAAATAGGGCTTTATGTATTTCTTTTTTAATCTGGGAGTGGGAAAGGGTAATATTTTATTATGAATGATTAATTAAAATCTTTGCAAATAATCATCAATAAAGTTTACTTATACACTGATAATGTAAACATAAAAACAGTGTTAAAAGACCATCAATACAAATGTTCACAATTTATACAAATGGCTATTATGAGAGACAATAAAACTAAAATCCTTGAGCTTATTGGAGAGCTAGACTGACAATAACTTCCCTTTGTTGACCAGGCATCCTGCACAGCATAACCAGGTGCATTGTTCTGAGCTGGTGGACAACATTTATTTAAAGTGATAATGCGACTATAAGATGCTATTACTCTCTTTTAGCGGCTCCCTTCAGGTGACCCTTGTGCTACCTAATTTTTGTCATACTTTTGTATGTGATCAATTTTTAAGCCTCTTGGTTAGCCGACAGTTTAGCTGAACCTCAACAGGGTTGAAGCAAAGCTTTACTTTCTTCCTACAGGTCCAGGTGCTGTAATACCTGAAAAAAGGAAGTACCAAGGTGCATCTTATGTCCTTTAGGTTGGTACAATTACAGATGATGTGTACCTGGGAGTGATGATATGGACTCGTGCAGGATCTTTAAAAATATAATTGGTATGTGGTAGCATACCCTTCAGCATAGGGAGATATTGTGTTGTCCTAAATGTTGTGGAAAGGGTTTTGAAGAGGAAATCCTCATATAAATGCTCCTTATGAAGTTTTACCCGATGATAATTTTTCAGCCCTGCCAATACGCTCTTGATAAAAAGTGGTGTCATCAGGAGGAGATGGCCTAGAAGGGTACACGTTGGGATCAGTGTCCCCTTGAGGGACAATGTCGTAGGCCGATCAGGGGGCTATGGTGCATCAAAGTTATCCTCCTCTGTCTCATGCCCACCAGTGGATGAACGTGTGGACCCCTGAGGAGTGATGTCTAATGAATTACCCAGAGAGTGAGGGGGAGAGGGTGAAAGTGGGGGAATAAAGGGTGGTGGTGGTGGAGAAGATGGAGAAGAAGGGTGGAAGGGACAGGTGGCCTTGTCAGTCTTCCTCTTTGTTGGCACCAGCAGATCAATGGCCTCTCCAAGGAGAATTTGTGCTTGGACGTAGGTAGAGCGGAAACCACAGTCTTGGCCAAAATGCGACCAGTGTGAGACTGTATTAGGATTTGCCTCTGACTGGCATTGAGTTTCTCCTGCATCTTGTGGAGATTCAGTTCCACTGGAGTACTAGAGTCAGATCTCAGTGCTGGTCTTGAAATCTTTTGAACCAAGATGGATTTTTGTTTCAGCGCTGAAGTGGTTGGTGCCGAAGATGGAGCTGGTCGTCTGGGCACAGAAGTGGTTGGCTTTGGCTGACGTTTCGGTGCTAAGCCTGAGAGTGGGGCATCCAAATCAGATTTTCAATGTCAACCATGGCCTGCTGGCAGTGGTGGCATAGGAGCCTTATGTTCAGCCAGAGTCAAATGTTTTTTTAGATGGTAGGACTGGGACTTCAGTACTCACAGTACGAAGACCCGGTACAACTCCCTGCTTCTCTGGGTCGATTTATAATTCGGAGTTGGAGCCTTAGATGAAAAATACCTCTTCCTCAGCCGTGTCGGCCTCGTGGAGTTCCTCCTCCTCTTCCTCGACATCCTGGTGGCTGAAGTTGTCGGGTGTGTTGTCGACCTCTCTCCACTGCATCTCCTTGTAATGTGCCCTTCCGTCTCGTAGTGTCTTCTTCGACCGAAATGATCGGCAGGCCTCGCTGTCCTCTTCTCTGTGTTCCGGAGACAAACACAGGTTGCAGACCTCGTGAAGGTCAATCCGCGGGTACTTAGCGTGGCACCTCGAGCAGAAACAGACAGGCGCATGTTCCATCAGAAGGCCATTCCATGGCGAAGTAGAAGGGGATAGAAAGACAGGCCCGGAAGGGCGAGGCCCAAAGGGCAACTGTTCGAGCACATCCATCCGACAGGCGATAGTTTTCAGATTTCGAAACGCAAAAGTGGGAACGCATTCGATAACAATACCAGCGAGGGTGCGGGGTGATCGCAGACCAAAAGGAGTTCGAAACAGTCTTGACCCGGAGCGCAGGCACACATGTCCAAACCAAATGGCATAAAGAAAATAATCTAACAATGGAGTGAATGCCCATGCGCATTACCACCAAGAGGAGTCGTCACTTTACCTCATGACTCAAAATACTTCTTTTAAGAAAAACAACTTGCACACATCCGGAACCAATACTAGATGGCATGAGTATACAAAGCATATGTTTCGACAGCCACACATGCCTCGAACATATAGTATAGTTGTTCAGCTTTTTCTCCAGATCACGACTGGAAACCAACAGCTGCTAAGACAGTGGTGTGATGACCTTTAACAAGTATATTCTAACCCCTAATTAATGTGCATTTCATCAATCTGTTCCCATGAATGGTCTTGAACTCTATATGACATCTACAGATGCAGAAACATGTTGAACTGACATGAGCGGCTCATGATATTACCCTTTTGTTTTAATTGTGTGGAAGAGAGATCCTAACAAAAAAGTATGTTTCACAGACCAATGCACAATTTTATTAAGTCCTGATGAGGATTAAAGAATTGTGGTATTTTTCAGGGGCTGTTGTCAGACACTGTTCGGGGTGACGGGACAGGCAGGGATTACTGATCCTCAGCCATGGGGTTTGGGATACTTTGTGTCGGACGTCCCTGGATCCATCCTACTATATCTCTGTAAACAACACCAAGTACAACCCTCCAGCACTTAACTCTCAGTGGTAGTGAGGCCAGGCAGTAACAGGATTCTCAGAAAGTAGTGTGAGGGTGCTTCAAGCTCATATTTCAACAATCAACCAGGAGGCAATAATAGATTGCCCAAGCCTGTGTATGACTTTGTTAAAAGAAAGTACTTTAAAACATGTAAAAAACTGAATACTACACAGGTCATACATAAGGATGCTTCACTAACTAGGAGCAACTGTACACGAGGCAGGTAATCACACTCCCCACCTCTCGTCACTTTCTCCCATTTGCCCATTTTGAGTTCAGTGTTGGGAAGCTATAAGGCGCAGGTGCATTGTTACCCATTTTGTAAGAAAACGGGGTTATTGGTAGAAAGGGATAGAAGACCCAATCAAGCAACAACCACAATCCTTGTCAGAATGAACCACCAGCCTTCATGCAGAATGATGCTCTTCATTTTAGGATAATCTGCAGCCTGGAGTACCCACAACAACAGCATAAAGAGGTGTGAAGCTTTCTGCATCTGGCTAATAAAAGCAACACTAAACCGTGGTCAGGAACCAGACATAAGGCTGGCCTCACCTAAAGGACCCTTCACATTCTGAACAGAGACAGCACTTTCAATCTTTACCCTTTTCATCTATTAAAGGGTGGTACTTGGGAAGACTAATCCACAGACCCTCTCAGCAAAAGAACCTTATTGATTTTCTAAAGGGACCCCTTCTTCTCTTCCCCCAGTTTCAGGAATGTCAGCAATACACTTCCGCTATCTGGCAAAACCACTTAAGACTCCAGGTGGTTCCAAAATGGAACCTGTAGCACTCCTTTACTCCGGTTCACTAACACATAATGTATGTACCTCACAGACCAGACACACATATATAATGTTAGTACTTGAATCTGGGATAGAGGAGAGAAGCATAAGTTTACACCAGTGGGCCAGTAAGCATTCACTTCAGTTGCAAAGATTACATGCACTGGCAAAGTAGGTCCCTCACCTTTGAGACCTACTTGCTTTGCCAATGCCCTTTGATCATGTTGGAAGGCATTGTCAAATGCATGAAAGAAATGAGAGGAAAAAGCGCAGCAACACTGCCACATTATTTTGCACGGAGTAGAACATAGGCTTAATGACATAAGCATGTGATGTGGGCACTATTTTATTTTTTTAATGTACCTATCGAGATGGATCATTAATGAAAAATATCTCAAAATGAAATAGCGCTAGAAGGGATGTTGGGGTAATGGAGAAGTAGTCGGATTAGAAGATAAAGTAGGAAGGTAAAAGCAAACAAGAGAGGAAGGAACAAAGAGGGCAGGGGGAGACAGGAGGGAGAGAACAACATGGGGAGAAGCATACAAGTGAAAGCTAATGGCACGCAGAGCGGGGAAGAAAATCATGTAGGAAAGAAACAGCAACACAGCATGGGAGAGAGGAGCACATGGACAAGAGAGAGGAGCACATGTACAAGAGAGAGCAACACAGAAAGGGGTGAGGAGAAGCACACAAGGGAGACAGCTGGAAAACATGTGCACTTGGATGGGCTGTTTAACTAAAAAGAAAAAAGTACTTCCCTTAATGTGAGCAAGTGGAAGGACACAAGCAAAAAGGGTGTGCTATAGAGGTGGGACAAACAGAAAATGGATAAGATAAGCCATCAGATAAGCAAGCAAAGAGTGACAAAGCCAACCAATGGTAAGCAATGGGCAGGTTTTAATTCCACTGGAAGTGCTTGGTAAACTGACCATAGGTCTTTAGCAGCCAGACAACTGTCTTGTACGCTCATTTAAAAATGGTTACTCACCCAAGGAAACTTTGAAATGCTTCTCAGTAAGATTACCCCAAACATGGTAGCGATCAGATGGTGAAACTATACTTTAGGCATGACAACGCTATCAGCTGTATTATAGGCCACTGCCACAGAGTGGGAGAGGGTCTGTCTCTACATTTTTTGCTCCACACTCCATATGCCTCATGGTTCTTTTCATTAGCTGGATCTTAGCCTGAGTTATTACCTAGGTAAAATAGCTAGATCTTTGAAATCCTCTCATAATCATCTTGGTTCTAGGATACAGGGATACGCAATATTTAAAATAAGGAGACTGCAATATTTTTGTTCATGGTCAGTGTTAGAAGGGGAAGGTCTCTAGGGGGACAGAGGTAGTTACTTCTGGCCACCCCGGGACCCCCCTCATCTAGAAACGTTACCGAGCACTTGAGTCAGACCCTCCCGGGGGAAGGATTACGCATTTATGGTCATGTACATGGAGACTCTGCCACACTACAAATTGACACCACACTAGTTGATCAGTTGCAGAACACGTTCTTTATAAAGCAATTCTGTTCAGGTCAATAATATGATACACAATGAGACCAGGATTACTCCGAGGATGGACGGGACTTGAGAAGGGTGCGTGGGGGGTCCTCGGGGGAATGTTCGTGATACTCACAGTCTCCCAGGAGGGGGTAGTCTTTAGTTCGGGCGGGCTCTGGGAAGCCGTGGGGATTAACACTCCTGGCACGGGGGTTGGATGCAGCGTATCCGGCGTACGGCTCTCAATTCTCGAGCTGCGGGATACGGATGTGCTGCGATGCGGGAGTATCAAGCGTACGACTCACAATCCTCGAGTCGCGTGATACAGAAGTGTTCGGAGAGGCGGGTTTGCATACAACTCGTACCTTCGAGCGCAGTTTGTCCACTTATGGTCCACTCACAACGAGTTCCGGGCACGGCTCGTACCTTCGAGCACTGTTGGTTCGGGGCGCACCCCAGGGACGGCGGACGCATGGTGCGGCTCGTACTTCTGAGCGCGGCTGGTCCACCAGCGCTCCACAGTACGGTGCGTACTGTTCCAGGTGTGGGGCATACTCGTGAGAGCGGCTGGTTCTCTAGCGCTCCCCAGTACGGTGCGGATTGTTCCAGGGGCGGTGCGTACCCGTGAGGGGGGCTGGTCCTCTAGCGCTCCCCAGTAGGGTGCGGACTGTTCCAGGTGCGGTGCGTACCGGTGAGCGGGGCTGGTTCTCTAGCGCTCCCAAGTACGGTGCGGTCTGTCCCAGGTGTGCTGTAACACTCGAGCCGCGACTAGGTCAGCAGGGCTCGAGTCGGGGGGAACGAAGCGTCCTCACGGGGTACAGGAGCCGTGACCACTTCAGCTGGGCTCCAGGAGTGTAATGACAGACTTTTTCGGCCCTCTTTAGAGGGAGGATGATGGAAGATGACTCCAGCCTATTACCCTTATAGTACAGGGATTAGGACTATAAGTAGGACCTATCCATGAGGCACAGTAGTGCATTTTCGTACCCTTTTCTTTAGATCAGGGCTTATAAACTTAAGCTAGGGGATAGATATATTAGTATTCGTGATGATCCATCCTTTTGCAAGAGTGTTAGTATATCTTCTATGGAGTTATGCTTATTTCGGGCCTTGTAGGCCTTAAACGAGACAGACTCCATCTTGCCCTCTGCCTGGTAGCTTGAGAGGCTTTCTAGGTCAAGTGTAATGTTTTAGTTTCGAGGTGTTGTTCGCTTGGAGAGAACCGGCTCAGGCTGGCCCTTATCGAAAGACTGTATTTTTCTCCACTCCGAAGACACAACTTCAGGCCGGCCGGCTGGGAACGTGTCCTTGGTACGGGGAGGTACAAGAATTTGGTGGGCGGCAGGTTACTGGCCGTAACTTTCCATGAAGGGACAGGCTTTGATATTAGCGAAAGTGTTAGGCAATGAGTCAGTCAGTCTGTAGGCGGCAGCTAGCCGTTAGCATCTATGCCATTAATTATTTCCAGGCGGACAGTCGCCATTTTGAAGTCCGAGAAAGCTGAGACTCTCTGAGAAAGATTGAAGGAGAAGGAGAAGTAGTGCAGAACGATCAGAGACAGAGAGACAGCAGCTAATAACGAGAGAGGTTCCAGTGCCTTGGAGGGAAGCAGAGGAGATCGAGCATAGCGGTGCCGACGTGTACCCGTGACAGCTAAAGTGTGATTCCGAGACGAGCCAAGACACAGACGAGAAGGGAACCTAGATGACTGCCGAACCCCGACTTCACGTTAACCAGGTGACCTCCGCCCTTTCCCTTATAGAGCGCGCATTCTAACCTTTTACTTTTCTTTGCAGAATATATATATACTATCATATAGTGTTGTGTGTGTTTATAATTATTGTAATAAAAATACCCTTGTTCTTAGTGAACCGACATGTGCCTTGTATTCTTGTTCAATCAGGGTAACCTGGTCTTCTAGTCAGACATTGTTTGCATGAACGGATGCGACTCCCGATCAGGTAAGAAATGACTGAGCAATGAGGGAGAGAGGGAACGTTTGATGCCAAGAGCAGAAGGTACATATTTCAATTTGGAAAGCCGTACTGATTTCTATTATCGTAGTTTTATCCTGAGTAGACAATGAGAGATTTCTTCCATAAGTGTTCATAGGAAAGTGATCGTCGTTGGTACACGGCGTTAATGAGAGCACCGGAGATAGAAGGTGTGTAGATCCGCCGGATTGTTGATCGTGTGTGAATGAGAGCACCGGAAGGACACGGTGTGGAGATCTGCCGGATTGTAGATCGTGTGTGAATGAGAGCACCGGAAGGACACGGTGTGGAGATCTGCCGGATTGTAGATCGTGTGTTAATGAGAGCACTGGGACTGCAGGCCCGTGTGTAGACACGCCGGATTGCGTGTTGAGTGAGCACTGAGGGAGATCAGTGTGTAAGAGTACATAATCAGACCTGCCCCAGGGTAGATTAGTCTGGGCCTAAGTGGCCGCGAGACTAGTTGGTATGAATAGGATATTGTAGAAAACCTACGCATGTTTATTGCTATTTTCCCCATCCTTAGGTACGAGATGTACATACATATATCCATACCCATTGTAAATACGTTCTAAGGAGGGAGGTGATTACGTTCCGGCTGGGTTAGAGGGGCTCCTAGGAGCTGATTCCATCTGGTCCGAAAATCCGGTCGTTACATCTGGCGTCACGAACTGTTTACGAAGCCTGTGTGCGTTGTATTGTTTTGATCTTGTTGGTTTGCGCTCGGCTTGTACGTATTTTCTTTGTTGATAATTGTGTATATATTTTTTGTGTGTCAAAATGTTTTCGAAAAAATCGAAATCTACTTTCAAATTGCCTGTTAATATTCCCGGCTGGGAATCAACGCCTTACGAGGCTTTGGCCCGTGAGTGGGCCGATTCTACTGGTTTGAGTGAGAATTGGTCCTCTTGTTTGGAGCAGGCGGAGCCTGCTGATGTGGTTTCTTGCTTGCAAAAAGCTCCAGTAGTGAAGGGTGATGAGCTTCCTATTTTGGGACGCAGAGGTTGGATTGTGCTAACTGCATACAGAATTCTTCATGAGAGGTTTGTTAAGTTGCAAAAGCGGTTTGTGGATGTGGAAGAAAAGTTTGTTGAAGTGCAAAATGCGCATACTCTTTTGCGGTGTCAGAATAAATTGCTTGCCGACAAACTTGAGACTTATCAAACTATAGCCGAAAGGGCTGCAGTTCGCATTGCGAAATATAAATACAGACACCGTCGTGGTCGTGTGTCTACACGGAAAGTGCGTCTGGTCGTGGCGAAAGCCGGACTGGATTGGAACCCTGATGAGTGGGATGGTAATATCTGGGATTCCAATGCTTCTGACTCCTCTGCTGAGGAGGGTGACAAGCGCGAGTCTTCTCGCTCCGGGCGTGATTGTAAATCTGCTTCTTGTGACAATGATGATGTTCCTGGCGACCGTGGTCGCTCTTCCCATTCTGATGACGTGTCTCGCCCTGATTATTCTTCTAAATCTAAGGACCGGGCTTCTTCGGAGGCTCTTCCGGAGGTTTCTGCTCATCCTGTATTTCGTCGCAAATTACAACAGGCTCCTGGTAATCCTGCTGGTATTCCTATGGATAGTATGGAAGATTTTACTCAACAGGAGGTTAGTGACATTTTACAATGATTTCGTCAACGGCCCGGTGAAGCTTTGCTTACATGGATGGTGCGCCTTTATGAACTGGGTGCTGCCGGTATTATGCTTGATGCTGGTGATTGTTTACGATTTTGCTCTTTGAGTTCCGATTCTACTGTACAAGATCATTTTCGGAATTATAATGGTGCTGATCAGATTAGTTTGCTCCAGCTTGCGACTGAAGGCTGTAATCATAAATACCCTACTGAATCTGATTGGCCTGTCAATGACAAGCCGTGGTACACTTTACGCGATGCGTCGCAGCGTTTGAAAGAGGAAGTGATGAAGACTGCGATTTTTCTCGGTACTTCTGACAGATTGTTGGACGGTCTTTTAACATCTTCTGTACGCAATCGCATCATCCGTTCTTCCCCTGTTGCTTATAAGCAGGTTATGATGACTTTGTTAATTAATCCGACTGGCAATCTTTTGTCTACGGTGCTTGAATCTGTTCGTCAGCTTGGTGAGTTGGGTGAAAGGTTTAAACCCGAGAGACAATCTCGACCTGAGGGTCGTACTGCTGGGGATTATAAATTCTGTAGACGTGATATGTTTCTTGCACTTTTGGCTGATGGTGTGAAAAGGGAGGACATGGACGGCGAACCTAATAATCGCTTATGGGAGATATTTCGTAAGCGTGGTTTGGATCGGAAGGAGGGTGCCCGTCGTGTGCGAAAGAATGATTGTGACCATGGTTCTGATGACAGTGGTGATGAGAGGCGTTGTGTGGATTCTGATCGCCGTGATGACCGGCGCTATGACCGTGATGTGTCCCCTCGTCGTGACAAAGTGAGAGTGGGAGAGGGGGAAAAAGAAAGGGGGAGAGATGATCGTGTTTCCAACCGATATAGAGATGAGAGGGATTATTCCCCTGAGCTGAGGAGAAGGGAGGATCGTCACAGGCTTTCTGATCGTAATTCACAGTACTATGAAAATGACAAAAATCCATTTCGTAATGGAGATGGATATGAACAGGACATTTTGATACCCAAGAAACCTGGGAGCATTTATCCTGATTTGTCTTGGTTGACAGAACACAGTAAAAATGACTAGGAAATAGGGCAAGCTCCAGTACGCAGGTGGGCTCACAGAGACAACAGACCCTATGTAGATATTGAGATTTTTTGGAAACATCGTAATATCCAAAGGGCCCGAGCATTGGTAGATACAGGAGCGGAGGCCACTTTAATTCATGGTAAATCAAAGAAATTTAAAGGACAATTCTTCACAATTACTGGTTTAGGTGGAAAAGAGACCCCTGCAGTGCAAACTACACTTGAGATGAAAATTGGTAGGATTCCCCGTAAAGAATATTCTGTGTTAGTTGTACCACTTTTGGAGTATATAATTGGAATTGATATTTTGAAAGGAATGACTTTGCATTTGGATGATGGTTGTTATCAATTTGGAACCAAGCATTACATTTCGTCCAGACCCGTACGGGTTGGCCGTTTACGGATGCCCCCCATTAAAATTCCTCAAGCCACGAAAGTAGTTTCTCAGAAACAATACCGTATTCCAGGTGGTCATGAAGAAATTAGTGCCACAATTCAGGATATGGTTGATGCTGGAGTTATAACTCTGGTCACTTCTGCTTGGAATAATCCTGTTTGGCCTGTGCGCAAGAGTGATGATTCTTGGCGCATGACTGTTGATTATCGAGAGTTGAACAAGCATACACCTCGTTTGACTGTTGCAGTGCCAGACATTGTTACTTTGATTCAGAGAATTCAAAAGCATCCAGGTACATGGTATGCGTCCATTGATATTGCTAATGCGTTCTTTTCGATTCCAACTGCCCCCGAGTGTCGGGAACAATTCAGTTTTACATGGAATGGACGTCAAATGACGTTTAGGAGTCTTCCTCAAGGTTATGTACATAGTCCTACGATCTGTCACCGGCTGGTGGCGGAACATTTGTCTGAGGTGCTCGTACATCCACAAATTCAGGTGTGTCATTATATTGATGACATTTTGATTCAAGGTGAGACGCAAGATCAGGTCCAGTCCCATTTAGATCAGATCCTTGACTGTTTACGTGCAAAAGGTTGGGAAATTAATCCTGATAAGTTACAAGGCCCATCCCAAAATGTTAAATTTTTAGGCATTAATTGGCATGAAGGTCATAGAGAAGTGATCCCACAGGTAAAGCGGAAAATTTTAGATTTTGCGGTTCCGAGGAATAGAAAAGAGGCTCAGAGTTTCATTGGCTTGTTTGGTTTTTGGCGTCAGCTTATTCCCCATTTGAGTCAGATTTTGGCTCCTTTATATCGAGTCACTCGTAAAAAGAATGCGTTTGAATGGGGTGAACCACAACAGAATGCATTTAATTTGGCGAAAGAAGCGATTCAGTACGCCTTGGATTTGTGGCCTGTGGGCGAGGGTGATGTGGATTTGAATGTGTCTGTGGAAGGACTGTATGCCAATTGGAGTCTATGGCAAAAGCAGGGCAGACAAAAAGTGCCATTAGGTTTTTGGACTAAAAAGTTACCTGAGGCTGGTGAGCGTTATACACCTTTTGAAAAACAATTGCTTGCATGTTACTGGGCTCTGGTGGATACCGAGCAATTGACCCTAGGTCATGCTGTGATTTTGAGACCTGAAATTCTTATCATGCAGTGGGTTTTGAGTTCGCCGAAATCCCATCGAATCGGACATGCTCAAGAAGCGAGCGTGATTAAATGGAAATGGTACATTCAGGACAGGGCACGTGTGGGTCCGAAAGGAGTGGCAGTGTTGCATGAGCGAGTGGCGCAGGCGCCATCGAATGAGACTGGAAGTGATTGTTCTGTGCCTGTAGTGCAGGAATCTCCTGTCAAGTGGGGTAAGCCATTTGATGATTTGTCCGCGGAGGACAGAAAACATGTGTGGTTTACGGATGGTTCAGCGAGGTTCATTGGTGAGAAACGGCATTGGAAAGCAGTGTCCTATAACCCGATCACGCAGAAATTATTGAGTACAACTGGTGATGGAAAAAGTAGTCAATATGCTGAATTGTATGCAGTTTACCAAGTTTTGAAACAGGAACTACCTGGCACATGTCATATTTTCACTGACTCCTGGTCCACTGCTAATGGACTGGCGGTATGGTTACCAACCTGGCATTCTCATAACTGGGAATTGCATTCAAAAGAACTGTGGGGAAAAGAACTATGGCAAGAAATTTGGGAGTTGCTCCCACAGAGTACTGTGACAATCTTTCATGTGGATGCTCACACCCCGATAGACTCCCTTGACAAATTCTTTCATAACATTGCAGATGAAAAGTCTAAAAATGTCTAAAATTTCTGAGGCAGTGGTGGACATGCAAGATTCTGATTTGGCGGGATTGGCGAAATGGGCCCACCAGAAAGCGGGACATTTTGGAGAAAGAGCCACTAGCAGGTGGGCTGCCGATCGAGGAATTCATATTCCTTTAAATTTGATTAAAGATGTCATTCTGCATTGTCCCATCTGTCAGCATTCTAGAAAGAGAAAAGTGCCTCATATTGTTCAAGGCCATTTACATCGAGGAAAGTTGCCCGCTCAAATTTGGCAAATTGATTATATTGGCCCGCTCCCTATGAGCAAAAATTGTCAGTATATTTGTACCGCTGTTGATACCTATAGTGGCCTTTTGGTTGCTTTCCCTTGTAAACATGCTACCCAAATCAATACCATTAAAACATTGGAACTACTCATATTATATTATGGTGTTCCATTTCAAATTCAATCTGATAACGCATCCCATTTCCGTGGAAGATTGGTGCAGGAATTCTGTGTGGAAAATAACATCGAATGGGTGTTTCACATTCCATATTATCATCAGGCTTCGGGTCTGATTAAGAGGATGAATGGTTTGCTAAAGGAACAATTACGAAAGTTAACGGACGAACATTACAAAAACTGGAGGGACTTCTTACTCCAGGCATTGTTGATTTTAAATAATCGTCCCTTGTTGCATGCTAAATCTCCTTTAATGCGTTTGTTTCCTCCGACTGTTGATGCGAAGCCCAACACCATTGCTAATACTGTAATGTATTGGGAAATTACCCCCGGAGCTTTGGCTCCATGCAGAGCAACCCCAGGTTCCGCAGGCTTGGACCTGCATTCTATGAATGACGCTGTCTTAAAAGGTAGAGACCGAATAATTGTGGAAACTGGCGTTGGTGTCTGTATACCAGCCGGTAGCTTTGGTCTGATTGCCCCTAGATCGGGCCTTGCCTTAAAAGGTATTCAAGTTCTTGGAGGAGTGATTGACAGCGACTATCAGGGAGAGATTAAGGTTCTCCTGCTTAATAGCAGTGAGATTGATTTGTCAATTCAAAAGTCTGACCGTGTTGCTCAGTTGCTAATTATGCCCGTTTTCAGTGGTGAGATTAAGAAAGGCACTGCCCCAACTTTGCTAACAATACGAGGCCAAAAGGGCATCGGTTCATCTGATAATCCAGGTGCTAAAATATGGGTGCAATCGCCTAAATATCCCCCTGAACAGGCTGAAGTCATTGCGACCGGTCATGATAATACCATTTTGGTAATGAGACCAGGGAAAGATAGCTGGGAAGCTGTCCCGGCTGACAAATGTTATTTACGAGAATGATTAAGGCCTGTGTTTGTTTTCTTTCAGATCATTCTCTGGACTGCTGCTGCAGGATGGGCCGGCGTTGGACTCCTTTTGGTCTGCTACGCCGGGAGAGGAGAGAATCCACCTACTTTGGTTGATTGGAGAACCCGAGTCCCCCGTTCCTTCACTGCGTGGGATTCTTCAGCGAACTTTTGGATCACCTTGGCTAAGAGAGTTACTAACTCTCCACATTTCTGCCTCACTCCCATGAGGTCTGTGACTGACATCCTGGCGACCTGCTTGGTTGCTGTCCCTGCTTCCACTGAAACGTTGCGGCACATTTTCAATATTTCGAGTGCCCGACCCAATATTATTCTGGGCGACTTTGCGGCCCATGAATTTTGCCCTTTATGCACTGTCCTTTCGGACTCTATTCCCCCGATTCATTCCCAAATTACTACCTATAATATCACGCAGGGTGATTTATGCTTTATTTTGACCTGTGATCCCAAAGCAATTACTGAATGTGTCAAACTGAAGTTACAAGCTGCCACTTCTTTTTCAGCTCATCAACGTTTGCTGTGCTTGCAAAGACTTCCGAATTCATGTGTTTCTGTTAAAAAATAATATGACATGCAAACGTATATTAGTTGCTCCTAGTTATTACCGTGCAATGTTGCTGCCCTCTGGCTGGCTGTTTTCATGTGGGAATTCCTCCTGGCCCTATATTCCTGCAAATATTTCTGGAGGTCCGTGTGCTATCACCAGACTAAGCTTGTTAATGTTTTCTTCGCACCCTAGTTCCTATTCCCGTGTGGTCCGCAATTCTATGACGTTACATGAAGACTGTGACTCTTCCGTTCATCTTTATTCTAAATCCGAATATCTTAGTTTAGCTTTTTCTATTATTGGTGTCCCGGCGTTGGCCGTTTACAATGCCAAAACAATATGCAAGATGGCCTGCTGGATGGTTAAGTCCATTAATCAGACTTCTACCGTTTTATCTGAACTGTTATTAGATGCCCAGGGTGAGCGCAGAGCGATTTTGCAGAATCGTGCAGCGATTGACTATCTCCTGTTAAAACATGGACATGACTGTTCTGACTTTGAAGGTCTTTGCTGCTTCAACTTATCTGACCACTAAATCGATCCAAGCCCATATTGACAAACTTCACGACTTGACTGCAGAAGTTAGACAACATATTGATCAGGGCTGGTTTGACTGGCTCTTTAATTGGTTACCTGACTTACATTCTTTACGACAGATTTTAGGGGGTATTATGATTTCT
Source organism: Lissotriton vulgaris (assembly GCF_964263255.1). Lineage (NCBI taxonomy): Eukaryota > Metazoa > Chordata > Amphibia > Caudata > Salamandridae > Lissotriton > Lissotriton vulgaris. Next base: position 537,954,807 of record NC_141687.1, on the reverse strand, counting down.
ATTTGTATTTTAGTGGCCATTTGCTGCTTTATTCAGTGCATTCCTTCTCTACTCCAATATTGTAGATTTAGCAAGAAAAATAGATCAGTTAATTTTGTTTCTTATTATTCTTCCACTGATGTTAGTTCCATATAGAACATGGTTAATAGACTGGAGTCAAGGGTGAAGTGTAATGACCGACTTTTTCGGCCCTCTTTAGAGGGAGGATGATGGAAGATGACTCCAGCCTATTACCCTTATAGTACAGGGATTAGGACTATAAGTAGGACCTATCCATGAGGCACAGTAGTGCATTTTCGTACCCTTTTCTTTAGATCAGGGCTTATAAACTTAAGCTAGGGGATAGATATATTAGTATTAGTGATGATCCATCCTTTTGCAAGAGTGTTAGTATATCTTCTATGGAGTTATGCTTATTTCGGGCCTTGTAGGCCTTAAACGGGACAGACTCCATCTTGCCCTCTGCCTGGTAGCTTGAGAGGCTTTCTAGGTCAAGTGTAATGTTTTAGTTTCGAGGTGTTGTTCGCTTGGAGAGAACCGGCTCAGGCTGGCCCTTATCGAAAGACTGTATTTTTCTCCACTCCGAAGACACACCTTCAGGCCGGCCGGCTGGGAACGTGTCCTTGGTACGGAGAGGTACAAGAATTTGGTGGGCGGCAGGTTACTGGCCGTAGCTTTCCATGAAGGGACAGGCTTTGATATTAGCGAAAGTGTTAGGCAATGAGTCAGTCAGTCTGTAGGCGGCAGCTAGCCGTTAGCATCTATGCCATTAATTATTTCCAGGCGGACAGTCGCCATTTTGAAGTCCGAGAAAGCTGAGACTCTCTGAGAAAGATTGAAGGAGAAGGAGAAGTAGTGCAGAGCGATCAGAGACCGAGAGAGACAGCAGCTAATAACGAGAGAGGTTCCAGTGCCTTGAAGGGAAGCAGAGGAGATCGAGCATAGCGGTGCAGACGTGTACCCGTGACTGCTAAAGTGTGATTCTGAGACGAGCCAAGACACAGACGAGAAGGGAACCTAGATGACTGCCGAACCCCGACTTCACGTTAAGCAGGTGACCTCCGCCCTTTCCCTTATAGAGCGCGCATTCTAACCTTTTACTTTTCTTTGCAGAATATATATATACTATCATATAGTGTTGTGTGCGTGTTTATAATTATTGTAATAAAAATACCCCAGTTCTTAGTGAACCGACATGTGCCTTGTATTCTTATTCAATCAGGGTAACCTGGTCTTCTAGTCAGACATTGTTTGCATGAACGGATGCGACTCCCGATCAGGTAAGAAATGACTGAGCAATGAGGGAGAGAGGGAACGTTTGATGCCAAGAGCAGAGGTACATATTTCAATTTGGAAAGCCGTACTGATTTCTATTATCGTAGTTTTATCCTGAGTAGACAATGAGAGATTTCTTCCATAAGTGTTCATAGGAAAGTGATCGTCGTTGGTACACGGCGTTAATGAGAGCACCGGAGATAGACGGTGTGTAGATCCGCCGGATTGTGGATCGTGTGTGAATGAGAGCACCGGAAGGACACGGTGTGGAGATCTGCCGGATTGTAGATCGTGTGTGAATGAGAGCACCGGAAGGACACGGTGTGGAGATCTGCCGGATTGTAGATCGTGTGTTAATGAGAGCACTGGGACTGCAGGCCCGTGTGTAGACACGCCGGATTGCGTGTCGAGTGAGCACTGAGGGAGATCAGTGTGTAAGAGTACATAATCAGACCTGCCCCAGGGTAGATTAGTCTGGGCCTAAGTGGCCGCGAGACTAGTTGGTATGAATAGGATATTGTAGAAAACCTACGCATGTTTATTGCTATTTTCCCCATCATTAGGTACGAGATGTACATACATATATCCATACCCATTGTAAATACGTTCTAAGGAGGGAGGTGATTACGTTCCGGCTGGGTTAGAGGGGCTCCTAGGAGCTGATTCCATCTGGTCCGAAAATCCGGTCGTTACAAGGAGTCAGAGTCGGACTGTCGGTTTCGTTCACTCCCAGGATGAGCCACGACCAGGTCTGCAGGTTTCCAGGAGTCAGGGACGGAACGTAGGTTTCGCTCTTTCCACAGGATGAGCCGCGACCATGTCTGCAGGGCTCCAGGAGACAGGGATAGAACGTACATTTCGTCCTTTCCACCGGATGAGCCGCAACCAGGTCTGAAGGGCTCTCTTCTTCCAGGATTCAACTAGTTAACTTCAAAAGCGGCTTCTGTTCTATTCCTTTCTTTCCTTTGAAGTTCTAGCCCTCCCAGGCGGCTTCCTGGGGCTGATTGTCGAGGTGTCGGGCCATCTGGCACTCTTCCTCTTTGAAGTTTGGCTGGAGGGCTTCCAGACGCCCGGCGGGGAGCGGGGCCATCCCTGGCAGGAGGTGTGATCGAAACTCCCCCGCCCCATTCTACGGGGGAGAGGCTCGCTTCCCACAGCCGGGCATGTCGCGTTGGGGGTCTAGGTTTCTCGGGTATCGGAGTACTGCATGTGGGGCTATCGGGTAAGGTCTCGGGGGGGGCAATGGGGGGCAACACGGAGGCTGCTACTATTCCTCCAGGGACAGGAGGGATCGGGCGGACAGTGGATAGGTTTATACTGGGGTTGGCCTCGCACGGGGCCAACGGTCGGGGTCCTGGATGTAAGGAGACCCACGTCAGGGGGCCAGGTCTAACAGCCAGTTCTAGGAGGGAGGCAGGAGGCTTCTCTATCATTAAAAACCCATAGCATAACCCTGCCTGCTCAAAGAAATGTGATATAGCCATATTGAAAATGTAAGAAATGTGATTATTGAGGCTAGTAATTAACCACTTCAGAGATTAATCACAACCCTTATCAAGTCACTAACCTACCCTGAGCTCAACCACCACGAAGCTATGGCACAGAGCAGACTGGCTTAACTCAGGGCAATGTGCAAAGTATTAATGCAACACCAAAACAATAATGAAGGTGAAATGCAACACAGTAAAGATTCCAAACTGAACTAGAAAAATAGACTAAAATGTAATAAACAAATTGACAAAAAAATGACTAACCACTAATAAGGAGAACTTAAGATATGAATTTTTGAACACTGAGTAGGAATAACACCCAGAAGCATAAAGTGTGGATGATAATCAATGGTTAAGGTAGACCGGAACCTAGGTGCAAACTGACACTGATAGCAATGGAACACGGGTTGGTCACACCAAGCAGGTACGTCCTGGTCAAAGATTTTGCCTTCTGATTTTAGTCCTTTAAGTCCCAATCCACTACAGGAGTACACTGCCAAAGCCACCCAAGACCTCAGGGGAGGCTCATAGAGACTCACAGGGTGACAGCAGAGGCTAAGCAGCAAGCTCCAGTCCAGGTCCAATTGAAACTGGTCAGCTGGGTAGTTGCAGGAAAAGGTCTCTTCTAGCTTGTTTTGTCCCTGTCTCTAAGAGGATGTCTGCCCTGTGACCCTTGGAATCCACTTCTTTGTTCTGGGTGCAGTGATGAGCAGCTCCAGTTCTTCGGGACTCTTCTTTTGCCACAGACAGCAGATTTAATGCTTTCTGATCTTCCTCAGGACCTAAAGTGGGTCCTTGGAGGTGCCCCATTTATCCCTGGCATGAACTAGTAGGTGGGAATGAATCCTAGGCACACATTAACTACTGTGGTAAAAGTTCCCTTTGGGCATTTTCAATATTGTGAAGGTCGTCAGCCACACTAAACGTGAGCCTCTAATGGGAGGTAGGGTGTGTGCGAGCCTGTACTATAGTACTTCCAAATCTAACACTAAAACCCAGTTTTGGGCAGTCACTGTACTAGCAACACACCCAGAGACAGAAGTCTTGTGCAACAAAATAAGTGGTTTCCAGCAAACAGCAGACACACTAGAATTTTTGGCACCCTGTTTCCCTTCCTTTCAGGTGTGCACCATTGTTGTATGATAGGTAACTGGAATTATGTGATTCTGCAACATTTTTCTGCACAAGTATGGGTTTGCCATACAATTCATCATTGCTGCATAATTTGCATGTTTGAAAAAAATTGTTTGTATCTCAAACAGAACAAAAGGTACTAAAATTGTGGCAACATGTGTTGTTGAGCAATGGAAGGCACTTCTCAAAGATGGACTGCTCACCTTCCAGTTGCAGATTCCTCTTTTTGAGTGAAAGACTAGTACTAATAAGATTAAACTTTTATCCAGACAGTGTTAACATGTGTAACACAAGAAACATTAGGAGGCCCCCTATATGGGTGTGTCTGGGACCAGGGGAAATAGAAGAATTCGCTTCAATTGACTACACGAAGACGAAACTAAAAATATGGCATTTGGCAAAAAATCCCATCACATGAAAAAAAGCAAATGCACCCATGTATATGGCTTAGTGAAAATACTTTTGGAAGCAGATAGCATCTGCTGTCACAATAAAAACAAGTAATATCTGTTGTCACAATACAAATCCATTTCACATTTGAAAAGGGATTCTTTGAAGTGTGTGAGGCATATTAAAGCATATTTACAAATGGTAAAAGTTTCAACAAGGACAGGGAAGAAGAAAAGGTATTGCCTCAATCACAGCAAAATCAGCGGAAAGATAGCAATCAAGTTGAAGCAATCAGTATTTGGTCTATGCTTCAGCAGAAAGAAGATGAAGTGAAGCCAGCATGACAATTACGCAAATAAATGTTAAGCAATGTGAGGGTTGCAAGCCCCTTGTTGTATACAATATCTCTCACAAGCGAGTGCACATGTGATGCATATGCTGTTGCAGGCGAGACCTAAAAATTACAAAATAAGAACAGATACTATCCCAAAATGTGCCTCATTCTGGCGTATAATTTGCTGCATAACTCCAGCAGTCCTGTGAAGCAGAATTTGACACTCTAAAGTCAAATAGGATGGGCAGAGCAGCACCCAGCATAATTTGTCAGGTTCAAGGGAACCACCTCTGCCCATTTAGGTCAGCCTACTGTGAAGCAATATATACTTTTTTCACACAAATTAAAATATTAATTAATGCATGGCAGCAGTGGGAGAGCAAATGCAAATACACCCTTCAGGGAAAAGGTAACTTTCTTAAAGTTACTTTTCCTTAAATATTTAGTCAAAAATGTTATTATCTAATATCTAGCTAGTCCCATTCCCAAGATACAGTATTAAGATCTTTAATCTGTGCTCTGATTTTCTACATATGACAGCTAGGCCTGCCACAGTGAAAAATACTTTTTGTGTGTACTAGTTATCGTAAGGACTTGCTAACAATGTTTTTACATTTCCTTCTATTGAATACCATTCACCTTGCCTTGTGGGCTCCAAGGCTCCCATATGGGTCCTTATCACATGTATCTAATATGGCTTGTCGCTATGGTCTGCCGAGATATTGGTCCCACTCAGTTATTGTTCCAGTTTTCAAGAAAGGGCAGAGAAGAGACCTGCGATGTTACAGGCCAATATCGCTGATTGACCCAGCAGTTAAAGTGTTAGGAAGATTGAGCCTTAGTAAACTGACTGACTGGCTTGATGAGTGTAATGTACTATCAAACCAGCAATATGGTTTTAGGAAAGGTAGGGGTACCACGTTCCAGTACCTCAACCTACATTTGTTAGCAGGCAAATACACTATTGCCAGGAAAGGGACACTACACCTAGCCTTAATGGATTTGTCCTCTGCTTTTGACCGAGTAAATAGATTCAAATTATGGGTTTTATTACTTGAAATGGGAATGAATCGGAACATCGTAAACTTTTTATCCAATCTGTACAGGGACTTTACTGCTGCTGTAAGATTTGACCAAAGGGGCAATCACAAGAAGGTAATGCGCATCATTAGAGGAGTTAGACAGGGTTGTATTTTAGCTCCCCTATTGTTCACCCTGTATATTAACAATGTAGACTCAGTTTTGGGTACAACCAGCAAAGATATTCCACGAGTGGGGGAGCGGCAGATACCAGCGCTTTTATATGCAGATGATGCCGCCTTATTAGCACGAACAGTGGTTGGTTTACAGTGCCTCCTAAGATCCTTTGCAGATGTTATGACATTGCTGGATTTAAATGTTAGTTTTTCTAAAACTCACACAATGATTATAGGCTCTAGACCCAGAAAACTCAAAACGCATTACTGTGAAGGAAACAAAATATCTAGGGTAACAACATTTTCGTACCTAGGTGTTTTATTCGATTAAAGGGGTGCAAGGGCACGGCAAAAGAAAGCCAAAAGAAATACTATGGCAAGATCAACAGTAGCGGTTCTGATTTTGCACATAGGTTAGGGGTGAAGCCGGTGCAAGCCATTTTAAACATACATAGAGCAAAATGTATTGCTATTTCTAATTATGGCTCTGGAATCTCGGGATACAAGGAAGTTAAGGATCTCCAAATAGTGGAAAATAAATTCTTGAGAAACCTGCTATCAGTTCCGCAAATCAACACGATCATATATTATTCACCAGGAAATGGTAATTGGTTTCGTGCCAGATCTGATTGGAATAGCTCCCTTACTTAAATGGATAATGACCTGGATTAATCCTGAATTAGAAATGAACCATGAGATTGTACGTGAATGCCTAGCCTAGGATAGATCAAGTAGCATCCCCTTGTTGAGTTCCGTTAAGAGGTTAACAACACATTAGGTCAGCCTCAGCGGTTTGATTCACCAGATAAGTTACTGAAGGAAGATTTATCTTGGGTCAAGAAATCCTACTCATATATGATACATACTGAAAGAGAGGCTAGAGAGCTGATGAAACCAACGGTACGAGCCTACCACCTACTGAAAACAAACATAGCGATAGAACCTTATTTACATGTAATAACTAAGCCCCACCACTGCTTTCTTTTAAGAAGATTTAGATTGAACTATTTGCACTTTTTAATGGCAGAGCCCCAGGGATGGAGAAAGGTGGGGGATTTGGATCCCTGCTCCTGTGATAACTTTTCTACCCAAGCACTTTGCACTTTATTGTGTTTTGCGAGCACTATTTGCACATTCTTAAGCGTTTTATAGTACCAATTTTAAAGGGTAAAGGCTTTAGGCAGGTAAGGCCTGCATTAATATATTTACAGATGCTGAATAATGTTTGGGAACCTTTTGATATTGCTAGTTTCTTAGTTGCAGCTGTTACAGAAAGGAAAAAAAAGAGGGACCCCATGATTTGATATATTTTAACTTTTAATAATTATAATGAATTGAATGTTTATCTGGTTGATTCCTATGCCCAAGATCAAATTTGGTAAAGGTCTGGAATTAGATTTTTCGCTATGTTGTAAAGATAGTGAATGATGTCTTATTGTTGTTTAAATAATGAATTTTTGTAGCGTGCTTTATGGATATAAATTAACCAAATAAAGTGATTATGACCGACTGACTGACTGACTGGGTGCCTTATTAATATTTAAAGAGGAGGTTGTGATCTTTCAAAGTGCTGGGCTCAAACTGCCACAGTTAGGCTGTATTGGCAGCCTGAAGCCATGTTTTGCGCTGTCACTGTAGTAGATGGCACAATAGGTACTCCAGTCGCAGTAGTGATTTAATTTACCGGCCCTGGGTACATTTTGTACCATCTACTGATGTCTTAACCCCTTCCATGCTCATGACGAGCTCAGCTCGTCATGAGGCACAGTTGAGCTGTGCTGATGACGAGCTGAGCTCGTCATGAATAAAGCCAAATAGCAGTTTCCAGCACAGGGTAAAAATAACCACAGCAGCGATGTGGTTAAAGTGAGTTAAATAAGGAAAATGCTACTTACCAGTATGCATCTGTTCATGGCATGTAGAGCTGCAGAGTTGCACACTGTGCATAGATCGCCACCTAGTGTTGGGCCCGGATGTTTGCAGTTTGTTGTCCTGAAAAGTTCTTTGGAAGTTACGAGATAGGCGACTCCTCATTTGGACCCCATTGCGCATGGGCATCGGCTCCATCTCCAAATTGTTTTTCGCCATTAGGGAAATGATGGAGCTTTGCAAGAAAAGGAAGGATGCCCATGTAATTTGCATCTAATTAAGATAATACTGGAACAGACAAGGGTAGCCTGGGAGGCGGGTGGACGTGTGCAACTCTGCAGCTCTACATGCCAAGAACAGATGCATACTGGTAAGTAGCATTTTCCGTTCGATGCATATGAGCTGTAGATTGCACAATGTGCGTAGATTGTATAGCAGTACCTATACCTAGCGGCGACCCCCCTATCTGTTGCAGTAGTTTGGAATAATGTTTTGAGAACAGCCTGGCCCATATTAGCTTGTTGCTTCGTTTGCACATCTACACAATCGTGTTTTGTGAATGTGTGCGGTGTAGACCATGGAGCTGCTCTGCAGATGTCATCTAGGGGAATGTTCCCTAAAAATGTCATTGAAGCCCCTATTTTTCTTGTAGAGTGGGCTTTAGGAGGAACAGATAACGCACGTTTAGCTTTGTGGTAGCAAATCTGTATGCATTTGACAATCCATCTAGCTATCCCAGGTTTTGAAATGGGATTACCTCTGTGTGGTGGTGAGAAAGACACAAAAAGTTGTTTTGTCTTACGAAAGGGTTGTGTCCTCTCTATGTAGTATAGCAATGCTCTTTTGACATCTAATGTGTGAAGAACTCTTTCTGGTATTGTCTGTGGTTGCGAGAAGAAAATGGGCAGTTCCACAGATTGATTGAGGGAGAAGGGAGAAATGACTTTGGGTAAGAATTTGGGATTGGGTACACAGAACTACCTTATTGTGATGCATTTGCAAAAAGGGTTCTTGAATGGTTGGTGCTTGTAGTTCACTAACTCTCCACAGAGAGGTAATAGCTACTAGGAACGCAACTTCCCATGTTAAAAATTGTAGTTCACATTTGTGTAAGGGTTTGAAGGGAGGCCCCATTAACTGTGTGAGAACAACGTTTAAATTCCACACAAGTGAAGGTGGTACTCTGGGAGGAATTATTCTTTTATGGCCTTCCATAAAGGCTTTGATGGCAGGCACTCTGAATACAGATAGATGTGGTCTGTTTTGCAGATATGCTGCTATTGTAGCAAGATGTAGTCTAATAGACGTATAGGCTAAGTTGCATCTTTGGAGATGCAGTAAGTATCCTATAATGTGTTGAATAGACACATCTAGAGGATTAACAATGTTGTTGTGACAATATATTACATATCGTTTCCACTTGGCTGCATAACATGCCCTAGTGGTTGGATGTTTAGCTTCTGTTATGACATTCATGCAGTCTGGAGGAAGGTTCAAATATTCAAATTCTAGGATTTCAGGAGCCAGACCGCAAGGCTGAGCTGAGCTGGGTCCGGGTGTCTGATCTCTCCACGGTTCTGCGTTAAGAGGTATGGAGACAGGTGTAATTTTTGGTGCGGTACTACCGACAGTTGTAGCAGTGTGGTGTACCACGGCTGTCTGGCCCACGTTGGATCAACTAGGATGAGGGTCAGAGAATGCTGTTGTAGTTTGCGTACTACTAGTGGCATGAGTGTTAGAGGTGGAAAAGCGTATGCAAATCTATTTGACCAGTTCATCCATATCGCATTGCCTTTGGACAGTGGGTGTGGATATCTGGCGGCGAAGCTTGGGTATTTGGCGTTTTCGTGGGTGGCAAATCGGTCTATCTGAGGTTGTCCCCACATCTGAAAGAATGGCTGAAGAACTTGTATATGAAGTTCCCACTCGTGGGTCTGTTGTGTGTGTCGACTTAACAGATCCGCTATGGTGAACAAGTTACTTACCTTCGGTAACGATATATCTGTAAGAAACATTAGTTAGTGTTAGATTCCTTACCTTAGAATATCCCCAGGCGTCAGTCTGGATCCGGAAACTTTTGCGTAGCAGTACCCCTGCGCGTCGGTAGGCGTCGTCTGCAGGCGTCCCCTGCGGCTCCGCGTCCGTCGTCGGCGTCGTGCGCCGTGATGACGTCGCTGGAGTACATAGACGCCGCCTCCGCGCGCTGACGTCAGTTCTTTGCACACAGCTTTTCCGCGCCAGGAGACGCAGAGCCATGAGAGAACCAACACTGGTGCCATGTACAAACTAGGGCCCTGAAAGGGATGACCTTAACCCTAGGTATCAGTTCGCAGAACGGGGAGGATGGGTGGGTTCGGTAAGGAATCTAACACTAACTAATGTTTCTTACAGATATATCGTTACCGAAGGTAAGTAACTTGTTCATCTGAAAGAAACACGTTAGTGTTAGATTCCTTACCTTAGAATACATACCCCAGCAATACCAACCCCGGTGGTGGGTCTGCGAACCAATACAAAACTACACCAGAAAGTCCTGGAGGACAGAACGGCCAAAGAAGCCATCCCTCCGGACTTGACTGTCCAGGCAGTAATGCCTCGCAAAGGTGTGCAGCGAGGCCCACGTAGCCGCCTGGCAAATGTCCTGCAAGGGGACTCCCCGGCCCAGGGCAGTAGTAGCCGCCGTGGCCCGAGTGGAATGGGCCCTCAGCCCAACAGGAGGCTCCTTCCGAGCCAAAGAGTAGCACGCTTTGATGCAGAGGACGACCCATCGAGAGATGGTTCGTTTACAAACCGCCCGTCCCTTCTTCGCACCCACGTAGCCAACAAACAGTTGGTCATCCACCCGGAACTGGCGTGTGCGATCCATGTAAAATGAAAGCGCACGTTTTGGGTCCAGACGATGGAGCCGCTCTTCATCCTTTGAAGGATGCGGAGGCGGGAAGAAGGAAGGGAGGGTGATGGACTGCCCGATGTGAAAGGCCGAAACAACCTTGGGCAGGAAAGAAGGTCTAGTCCTCAGAACCACCTTGTCAGGATGAATGGACAGGAAAGGAGGTTGGACAGAAAGAGCCTGGAGCTCACTCACCCTCCTGGCAGAGGTGATGGCAACCAGGAAAGCCGTCTTTAAAGTCAGGAGACGGAGAGGGCAAGAATGAAGGGGCTCAAAGGGAGCACACATCAGGAAAGTTAGAACCAGGTTCAAATCCCACTGAGGCATCACAAACGGAACAGGTGGAAACATGTGAGTGATGCCTTTCAAGAATCGAGTTACAATCGGGGATTTGAACAAAGAAGGCTGATCAGGAAGCCTCAAGAAGGCTGAAAGGGCAGAAAGGTAGCCCTTGATAGTGCCCAGAGCAGAGCCCTGCTGGGCAAGAGAAAGAAGAAACAGAAGAACCTCCGAAAGAGGGGCAGAAAGAGGATCCACAGCCTTTGCTGTGCACCATGCCACAAATCTGTTCCACCGACAGGCGTATACCGACTTAGTGGAGGGACGCCTGGCTGCCAGAATAACATCACAGACTTCAGGAGGCAAGTCAAATGGCCTCAACTGCCGCCGCTCAATCTCCAAGCATGGAGGTGGAGACTGGACAGGTTCGGGTGGAGGACCGTCCCCTGCTGCTGCGACAGAAGGTCCTCCTGAAGGGGCAGGCGGATCGGGGGACCGACTGACATGCTGAGTAGCTCGGGATACCAGTACCTTCGAGCCCAGTCCGGAGCCACAAGGATAACTTGGGCCCGGTCGCGCCTGATCTTCTTCAGCACTCTGGGCAGAAGTGGTATAGGCGGAAAGGCGTATAACAGACCGCAACTCCACTCGCGCCGAAAGGCGTCGCCGTGCGAGTGCCGTCTTGGAAACTCCAACGCGCAGAACTGATGACATTGCGCGTTCTCTTCTGTGGCGAATAGATCTAACCAAGGCTCTCCCCATTGCAGAAAGATGCCTTGCGCCACGTCCGAGTTCAGACGCCATTCGTGATCCATCGAGCACCGACGGCTGAGTTCGTCCGCCCTGGCGTTCAGAGAACCTGCCAGGTGTTGAACCGTCAGAGTCACGCCCTGACGTTCCAGCCATTGCCAGAGGCGCAGAGCCTCCTGGCAAAGGGTCCACGACCCCACTCCGCCCTGTTTGTTGCAGTACCACATGGCGGTGGTGTTGTCGGTGAACACCTGCACTACACTCCCGTTGACAAAGGGGAGGAATGCCTTCAGTGCCAGACGAATCGCCCGCAGCTCCAACAGATTGATATGGAGCCGGGACTCCGCCGGAGACCAGATGCCTCTGATCTCTGCCTCTCCCAAGTGGCCACCCCAGCCCTGGAGGGACGCGTCCGTCACGACAACGTGCTCCGGTTGGGGAAGGGAGAGGGACTTGCCCCTGACCCAATCGCGGTCCGTAAGCCACCACTGCAGTTGTCTCGCAGTGCCCTCCGAGATCAAGACGTGGTCGGACAAGTTGCCCTGATGCTGGGCCCACTGAAACTTCAGGTCCCACTGCAGAGCCCGCATCCGCCACCTGGCGTGATGCACCAGAAGGATGCAGGAAGCCATCAGTCCCAGCAGCCGCAGCGTCAACCTGACCGAGACTCGGGATAGCGGCTGAAAGATGGGAATCAAAGCCTGAATATCCCGAACCCGCCGTTCCGGAGGATAAACCCGAAACTGCGCCGAGTCCAGAACCGCTCCGATGAAAAGGAGCTTTTGAGAGGGACACAGGTGTGATTTCGGCACGTTGATGGAGAACCCCAGGTCGTGCAAGAGGTCTGCCGTCATCTGAAGGTGGTGGACGACTGTCTGGGGCGAGCCCGCCTTCAACAACCAGTCGTCTAGGTAGGGGAAGACTGAAACCCCTAACCTGCGCAGATGGGCTGCGACCACCGCCATCACCTTTGTGAACACCCGTGGGGCGCTGGTAAGGCCGAAGGGGAGCACGACAAACTGAAAGTGCTCCTGGCCTACCGTGAACCGCAGGTAACGCCGGTGGGCCGGCAGGACGGGGATGTGAAAATAGGCGTCCTGCAAGTCCAACGCTACCATCCAGTCTTGCGGGTCTAGAGCAGCCAAGACCTGAGCTAACGTCAACATCTTGAACTTCTCCTTCCGGAGGAAGCCGTTGACGTTCCTTAGATCCAAGATAGGACGTAGGCCCCCCTTGTCCTTCTTGGGCACCAGAAAGTAGTGGGAATAACAACCACGCCCTACTTCTGGCCCAGGAACGCGCTCGATGGCCCCCTTGGCCAAGAGGGCCGTAACTTCCTCCTGCAGAAGCGTCAAGTGGTCCCCCGACACACGGTGGTTCTGCGGTGGCATGGCTGGAGGAGAGGTCTCGAAGGGGAGGGAGTAGCCCCTTCGGACAATTTGCAGCACCCACCTGTCCGAAGTGATCGTGCGCCAGTGAGCGTGGTGATGGCGAACCCTGCCACCCACTGGCGTCACATGGGGCCGAAAGCACGGACTAGGAGGATTTTGGGGTAGATGCTGCGGGGGAAGGTGTGGTCTGACCCCGCCGTTGTCCCCGACCGCCACCACGGCGGTTTCCACGGCCGCCACCGCGTTGGAAGGATTGTTGCGGCGCGTGGCTGGCAGCACGTGTGGGGGCGCCCCTTCCTTGGCCACGAAAGGGACGAAACGAACCCGGTTGCTGACGCTGGGTCGAGAGACCCAAGGACTTGGCCGTGACCCTGGAGTCCTTGAAGCGTTCCAGCGCGTGGTCCGCTTTGTCACCGAACAGGTGACAGCCATCAAACGGCATGTCCATCAGGGTATTTTGGACATCAGCCGAAAAATTGGCGGATCTCAGCCAGGCGTGACGGCGAATCGCCACCGTCGTAGACATAGCCCTGCCCAGCGAGTCGGTCGTATCAAGACCACACCGAATGGAATATTTCGCTGCATCCCGGCCCTCAGCTACAGCTTGACCGAGCTTTGCCCGCACCTCCATGGGGCATTCTGGCAGCAGCTGCGCGACCGTATCCCACACCGAGTGGGTGTAGCGGCCCAAGAGGCAGGCGGTGTTGCAAGACCGCAGGCCCAAACTAATGGACGAGAAGACCTTTTTTCCAAACTGGTCATACCTCTTGGATTCCCGGTCGGGCGGGGCCGACGGGAATGCGGACTGGGAGGTCGAGGCCTGGATCACCAGACTCTCAGGAGTGGGGTGGGTAGACAGGTACTTGGGGTCGTCCGGACAAGGACGGTGGCGCCTGGCCACGTTCCGATCAACAGGCGCACCTGAAGCGGGCCTGGACCACGTGCCCAACAGAACGTCAGACAAGGCTTCATTAAACGGCAGCAGAGGCTCCAAAGGGCATGACTGCGGCTTGAAGACCTCGGTGAGGATGTTAGGCCTCACGGCCGCGACGGGGAGCTCAAGGTTTAAGGCCTTGGCAGCCCTCATCAGCACCACAGAATAGGCAGCTCCCTCCACCGAAGCCACGGTTGGAGGAGAGATCAAACCAGGGTTAGGGGAGTCGTCCAAACCACTGGCATCCCCCAAGTCACCCGTCCAGTCCGGGTCATACTGGCACTCGCGAGCCAGAGGGTCCTCGGACCCCTCCCAACCTTCACCGTACTCCTCATCCTCTCCGTATTCGGAGTCAATGATGAAGACCGGCTCCTCGGGGTTCATGGGCCCCATCGGCGCCGGGACCGGCGTCGTGCGACGCCCATCCGGCGCCGCGTCCGGCGTCGGAGAAGGTAAGGGGACGGCGCCGCCCGGAGCCGGCGCCGGAACCCCACCGCCGGCCGGAACCGGCAGTGGAGAACCGGCGCCGCGCGGGGGCGGCGCCGGGGGTAACCCCGATGGCAACGGCGCCGGGGAGGCCGGAAGACCAGCCGGCGCCGATCCCGAAGGCCCCTGCGGCGCCGGGGTCGGAGCCGTCGGCGACGCCGGGCCCGGAGCACCCGACGGCGCCGAGGCAGGGACACCCGAACCGCCAGGGCCCCCAGACGGTAGCACTGGGCCCGAAGGCGCCGTAGGCCCCGTCGGAGAAGCGAGCGCCCTCATGGCCATGAGGAACGCCTCGATCTCCTCAGGCGTCGCGCCATGCCCAGGGACCGGAGGGTATGAGGCAGGCCGCGCCGGCGACTCTCGCGGAGCCGCGGGGTTGGGGTCACCCGAGCCCCCGGCCGCATCGCGCGAGCGTCGGGGGGAGTCGGGGGTACGATGACGACGCCCCGACTTCTTGTGCTTCCTACCTGACGAGCCTGACGAGTGGTGTCGACTTCCGGAGCGCCCAGCGCGGCTCCGCGACCGCTCCCTCGAACGCTCCCCCGACCTCCGGCCGGACCGGGACCGCTCCCGGTCCCGACGTGGGGCCGACACCCGGAGCTCCAGCAGCTTGCGGGACCGCTCCCGCCTAGCCTTGTTGGTAAGGGCCCGGCAGTCGAGGCACGATTCCACGTCGTGGTCGGGGCCCAGACACCGGAGGCAGAGGCGGTGATGGTCTGTGACCGACATCGTGCGCTCACAGTCATCGCAATTCTTAAATCCAGGCATCCTATCAGGCACAATAGAGAAAAAAGTCGAAAAACTTGGTCAAAGACCGGAGTACTGCTCTTCCAGATCTGCGTCCACTGGCGCGGAAAAAAGAAGAACTGACGTCAGCGCGCGGAGGCGGCGTCTATGTACTCCAGCGACGTCATCACGGCGCACGACGCCGACGACGGACGCGGAGCCGCAGGGGACGCCTGCAGACGACGCCTACCGACGCGCAGGGGTACTGCTACGCAAAAGTTTCCGGATCCAGACTGACGCCTGGGGATATTCTAAGGTAAGGAATCTAACACTAACGTGTGTCTTTCAGATATTTTGTACTCCTGGAAAATGCTGGCTAGAAGGAATATGTTTTGAGGTATAGTCCACCGCCATATGTCCTGTGCTAGTTGAGATAGTTGCAGGGAGTGTGTGCCTCCCTGCTTCTTTATGTAATACATGGCTGTCATGTTGTCTGTGCGGACTAACACAGCTTTGTTTGATACCTGCTTTTGGAAAGCTTTTAGTGCTAGGAATATTGCTTGTAACTCCATTGATTGATGTGGAGTAACTTTTGTTTTGGTGTACACCTGTCTTACATGGTGTGTTGCGGTAGGTGGGCTCCCCAGCCGGAGAGCGATGCGTCCGCAGTTAAGATTATCTGAGGAACAGGCTCTAGTAACGGTCGTCCCTCAGAAAGGTTTTTGCTGTTCCACCACTGCAGAGAGCGATGAGTCCGACCGTCTGCCAACACTAGGTCTGTCAATTGACCTTGAGCCTGGTTCCACTGACGTGATAAGCATTCTTGTAGCGGGCGCATTTGAAGTCTTGCATGGGGCACTATGAAAATGCAAGAGGCCATCATCCCTATGAGTTGCATGAACACTCTTGCTGGAAGGGAGTGTTGTAGCTGAAACCTTGTTAGAAGAGTTTGTATGCTGGCTATCCTTGCTGGAGTGGGATAGGCAAGCGCTTTTGAGGTGTTTATTGTGGCATCGAGGTACTGTTGTACTTTGGATGGTTGTAGATGGGACTTGTCGTGGTTTATTGTGAACACCAAGTCGTGAAGCAGTTGTATTGTGGCATGGGTGTGTTCCACGCATTGGCTGTATGAGCTGGGTTTTATGAGCCAGTCGTCGAGGTACGGGAAGACATGGATGTGTTGTCTAGGTAAATGCGTTGCCACCACTGCTAATTACTTGGTGAATACTCTTGGCGCTGTTTTGACTCTGAATGGGAGTCCGTTGAATTGATAGTGCTGTCTGTCTATTACAAATCTGAGATACTTCCTGTGAGCCTTGTGAATGGGAATGTGGAAGTATGCGTCCTTGAGATCTGAAGTAGCAAGGAAGTCTTTTTGCGACAGAAGAGGAAGGACTTGTTGCAGTGTGACCATGTGAAAATGGTCTGACTGTATATGTATATGTTTAGCGATCTGAGGTCTAGAATAGGCCTTAGAGAGCCGTCCTTTTTTGGAACCAGAAAATATAGAAAGTAAACCCCTTTGTTTTGTTGGTGCAGAGGAACTGGTTCTATTGCACTTTTTTTTATCAGGGATTGTACTTCTTGTTTTAACAGTGCTAGATGTTCCTGTGACATTGGACGCTGTTTGGGTGGTATGTTTGGGGGGGTAGATGTTAGTTCTAGACAGTAACCTGATTGAATAATTTGTCGCATCCACCTGTCTGATGTGATGTTGGTCCAGGCAGGAAGGAATTGTTGCAGTCTTCCCCCCACAGGAGTGGAATGTTGGGGGGGAAGGGAAGGAAAGTCATTGGGTAGGGGTAGAGGCAGAGCGGGAGTTGTTGGTTTTGCCTCTGCCTTTGTTGTTGTTACCCCTGTGACCCCCTCTTTGGTAGCCCTTAGTGAATGTGGATTGGAGAGGGGTTTTGTAAGAGCTGGAGGGACTTTCGGAGGAGTAGCCTGTAGTGTTGCCTCTGTATGATGAGCGACGAAAAGAACGTCTGGGAGCTTGCTGTTGCAATGCTCCCATAGATTTTGCTTTATCGGTGTCTTTTTTCATCTTTTCTAAAGACACGTCAACATTTAGGCCGAATAAATGTGTCATCAAATGGATGATTAAGGATGGAGTTTTGTACCTCAGGTTTAAAACCTGAGATACGTAGCCAAGCATGTCTACGTAGGAGGGTGCTGGTATTAATTGCTCTTGAGGCAGTATCTGCCGCATCTAGAGCACAGCGAATGGAAGTGTTGGTAATATTTTTACCTTCCTGTATCAGTTCATTGGCCCTATTTTTGTATTTGTCAGGTAGATGCTGCATTATGGAGTCTAGTTCATCATAATGAGCTCTGTCATATCTGGCCAGCAACGCTTGGGTGTTGGCGATGCGCCAGATATTAGCTGCTTGAGACACTGTTCTTTTGCCTGAAGCGGTACAAAAGGGGGTGGTGATGGACGGAGCATCTGAATCAATCAAACACTCACACCCAGTCAAAAGATCTGGGTTTAATCCATCACCGTTCTTTAGCCCACTCTCCCACCCCAGTTCAGACATCCCTATATGCAAATCAGTCTGACCCTGTGCCTCATGGGAACAGTCCAGCCCGAACTGCCAAGCCATGTCTTCCCTGGACCGGAAACAAGCTTCCGAGGACCGGTTTCTGGCATTCCAGCCGTCTTCAGCCCGGCTTGCTTGAATCCAGTGGCAAAGTGAGCAAGGGACTCACGTCTGAGCATACCCTGCCACACTTACGGCGGCCAAAAGCGGTACAAAAGGGGGTGGTGATGGACAGAGCACCTGAATCAATCAAACACTCACGCCCAGTCAAATGATCTGGGTTTAATCCATCACCGTTCTTTAGACCACTCTGCCACCCCAGTTCAGACATGGCTATATGCAAATCAGTCTGACCCTGGGCCTCATGGGAACAGTCCAGCCCGAACTGCCAAGCCATGTCTTCCCTGGACCGGAAACAAGCTTCCGAGGACCGGTTTCTGGCATTCCAGCCATCATCAGCCCTGCTTGCTTGAATCCAGTGGCAAAGTGAGCAAGGGACTCACGTCTGAGCATACCCTGCCACACTTATGGCGGCCAAAAGCAGTACAAAAGGGGGTGGTGATGGACGGAGCATCTGAATCAATCAAACACCCACACCCAGTCAAAAGATCTGGGTTTAATCCATCACCGTTCTTTAGCCCACTCTGCCACCCCAGTTCAGACATGGCTATATGCAAATCAGTCTGACCCTGTGCCTCATGAGAACAGTCCAGCCCGAACTCCCAAGCCATGTCTTCCCTGGACCGGAAACAAGCTTCCGAGGACCGGTTTCATGGCTTGGTAGTTCGGGCTGGACTGTTCCCCTGAGACACAGGTTCAAGGCTGATTTGCATATAGCCAGTGTCTGACCTAGGGTGGTGTGGAGTGCAAAAGAACGATGGATTTAGGCCCAGATCTTTGTACTGGGGTGAATGTAAGACATTGTTCTGCATTCTGTCCATCAACTGTGTTTTTTGCAATTTTCACCCCGAGTGGGCTGGGTATGCTCAGACGTGAGTCCCAGGCTCTCCACATCACTGGAGTCAAGCTATCCAGGCTGAAGAAGGCTGATAGCCAGAAACCGGTCCTTGGATGCTTGATTCCGGTCTAGGAAAGACATGGCTTGGTAGTTCGGGCTGGACTTTCCCATGAAGGCACAGGGTCAAGGCTGATTTGCATATAGACAGTGTCTGACCTAGGGTGGTGTGGAGTGCAAAAAAACGATGGATTTAGGCCCAGATCTTTGTACTGGGGTGAATGTAAGACATTGTTCTGCATTCTGTCCATCAACTGTGTTTTTTGCAATTTTCACCCCGAGTGGGCTGGGTATGCTCAGACGTGAGTCCCAGGCGCTCCACATCACTGGAGTCAAGCTATCCAGGCTGAAGAAGGCTGATAGCCAGAAACCGGTCCTTGGATGCTTGATTCCGGACTAGGAAAGACATGGCTTGGTAGTTCGGGCTGGACTGTTCCCATGAGGCACAGGGTCAAGGCTGATTTGCATATAGCCAGTGTCTGACCTAGGGTGGTGTGGAGTGCAAAAAAACTATGGATTTAGGCCCAGATCTTTGTACTGCGGTGAATGTAAGACATTGTTCTGCATTCTGTCCATCAACTGTGTTTTTTGTTCTTTTGCCTGAGGCGTCAAGTAGCTTGGATTCCTTGTCTGGTGGTGAGGCCTCACATTATATCTGAGAATTAGCACGTTTACAAGCATTAGACACTACTAAAGAGTCTAATGGTGCTGGACCTTAAATATAGACTGGATCTGTAGGGGCAACTTTATATTTTTTCTCAATTCGAGAATTGAGGACACTAGCCCAAACGGGGTCTTTAAAAACCACTGTTGCATATTTGATTACACCCTTAAGCATTGGTAAAATGGCAGTAGACCTTTGTGTGTTATCAAATGTGTCTATTAGGAAATCTTCCCCCACCGCATCTGTGTGTAAGTCCACCCCATGATATTGGGCAGCTCTTTGAACTAGTAGGTTAAAACATATAGTGTCCTCTGGTGGGGATGGTCTAGAAGGGTATATGTTGTCTTGTGGGACATAAGGCACATCAGGAGTGACTGAGGGGGGACTATTGGTCTGCTGGTTCATCTGCACCTCCATCTGTGTCATCAGAGTCTGTGTCTACATCATCTTGTGGATCAGGGGATGGTGTAGGTGAATGGTGAGGTGGAGTAGGTGTAGGAGGGGGAACCCTTAATGGAGAGGTTGATATGTCTCTCTTCTTTGGAGGAGGAGGAGGTGCTGGCGCATCAAGTGGTCTCTTTGGAACTGAGAGTCAATTGATCAGTCTTAGGATCCTTGACAAGAGTTTTTGGTTAGGTTCAGGTGGGAGAACTTCCTCTGAACAGGGCAGATCCTTCGGTGTCGAGGTTTTCGGCTCTGTAGGTTTTTTCGGCACCGAGTCCGTAGCTGATTTCGGTTTAGAAGTGTGCCCTTTTGAAGTGTCCTTTACCGGAACCGGTTTCTTCGGTTCTGGGTGTTTTTTCGGTTCCGAAGCGTGTAGCGTGTAAATCTGGAGCTTTAGGCGTTTTTTTTAATTGGCTCCGAATGCGGTTTCAGCATCGATGAGCCGCTGCCAGTCTTTGATGCCGTGTGCTTCTCTGTCGGAGCAACGGTCGGCGTGGTTGACGAAGATGGCTTTTTCTTCAGTGTCGGTATAGGATCGGCACCGTAGATAGGCTGGCTCGAGCCCGAGCTGCCTGAGAGCTTAATGGGCTTCTTTGCCGGACCCGAAGTCGAGGCGTGGGAAGCAGTCTCTCGGTGTGCACCCGGGCCCGAAGGTGAGGGTGTACCCGAAGCCTTTTTAGAGGGTGTCCAGGAAGAGTTGGGGTCGACGATCTTACTTACGACCAGTTGAGCTGGAGTGACTTCCTCGACGTCGGAGTCTTCGGCGTCTGAGGAGCTGGTACTCTCTTCGGCGTGCTGGTGTTCTGGCATGTCAACGCCCTCTTCGAAGATGTCGTCAGGAATCAAACCTGATGAGCGGGCCATTGTTCTTCTAGCTCGTCGGTCCCGGATCGTCTTCTTGGAGCCGAAGGAGGCACAAGCGGAACAGACTTTAGCCTCGTGCTCCGGTGAGAGGCAAAGGTTGCACACCTCATGTAGGTCGGTGTGGGGAAACTTTGACCCACATCGAGGACACTTCTTGAATGGCGTCCTTTCCATGGGCCAGAAGTAAGGCCTAGGTAGGCCCGAAGGCCTTCGTCGACGACCGGAATCGAAGACTTCAAATGTGAAGAATCGCGTCGATGTGGAGCGCGATCGAGACAATATCGTCAAACTGGGTGAGGATTGCGCGCCAAAGGAAATTCGGTTCCTAACCGGAACGCAGGAAACACATCCAAGCCCGATGGCGAAAAAAAACAATCTGGGGATGGAGCTGATGCCCATGCGCAATGTGGTCCAAAGGAGGAGTCACCTATCTCGTGACTTCCAAAGAACTTTTCAGGACAACAACAAACTGCAAACATCCTGGCTCAACACTAGGTGGCGATCTATGCACAGTGTGCAATTTGCAGCTCATATGCCTCGAACACCAATTTAGAGTATCCAGATTTAACCATGTTTAATGGAGAAGCCAGTCACTTTACCACTAGTAGCAGAGTTAACCTACACAGTTTAATCTCGCTAGCAGAAATATAGGGCCCAGCAAAAGGTGGAAAATCTGGGGTAAAGACGTTGAAAAGTGAGATTTCATATAGATATGTAAATCTATCTCCTATACAATCACAAAAACCTGGAGACACACAGAAGGTTTTTATGTGTACGGAAAAAAAAAATATGAGGGAAACCCCTGATTGTGGTATTGATATATGCTCCCAATACCATAAAATTGCCCTTCCTTGCTAGGCTGTCCAGAATTCGAGAACACAAATGTTGATGTTACATACATTTCGTGCCAGACCATATTCAAGACAGAAAGGGCAAGATATTTCCAATATTATTGATACAGCAGTTCTAACTGACATAAAAAAGGACCATGGTACTGACCCATCCGACCAAAAGGGAATACAGCTTCCTCTCATGCATCTATGGTAAACAATAAACAACTGTTTATTTTCCTAACCTCATAGTCTATGACATTCCATGTAAATGACAGAGATATTGGAAAGCACTATATTGGACCATGCGCAGTACGACTGCTAATAGAATGGAGACTAAATTTGTTCTGCGACTAGAAAGCTCTGGAGATTGAACATCATTTGTTTTAAACTGTCCTCAGAAAATGTATACTGAAATCCTGCATCCAGAAATATATGGAAGACAAACAAACAGTTGACTTCTCACAGGTTCTGTGGGTGTCTAGAAAGGCAACAATAAATGGAAAACTTACAAGGAATGCAGCCACTGAGCAGAAAAGGAGACAGAAACAAAAATCCATGGAGGACAAAGTTAAGTCCCTAACACAATGCCATATTGCATCCTGACCACGTCAACCAGTAGGAATTTGGAAAGGATGTGATTCAGTTTAAATATCCTCTACACTTCCAAAGCAAGCTATTCATTACAAAGGTGTCAGGCCCACACTACGAACATGGGGGGTAATGATTTCTCCAGCCAGACAGTCGCAATACCCTCTGTAAATGATGAATCAGAAAACCTGACAAGTCTTTCAGATGAACTAGCAAACACTTTTGCTGTGCATTTCAAGGCTCTAAATCAATCTGAATCAGAAAATGACTTAGGCGCAGAAAAATCCTTCCGTAACATCAAACTCTTGACGCTGTCTGCAGAAAGGAAGGCGAACTGCTATAAGGCAAAACAAAAAGCCATTCAATAAACCACCAGGAAAAGATGGCTCCCCGGGCAACTTTTATAGATGAAGTAAGGAATAGTGGTGGACATATTATATGAGGTTTACAAGGAGGCTTGACGGTATTTTGTAAGACGTGCAGAAAGGAACGTTCAATTTGCCAAATGCTGCCGGAACATTAAGGAGAGTGAAAATATTTTTGAGATATATTCAGACCTGGGTAAGGAAGTTATACAAATTAATGATGCAGTCATGTCAACAATGTACATTGTAGAAATCCCCTTATGCCTACTTATTGGCTCTAATCACAGATTCCTCACCGTAAACATAAATATCAAATGAGTACCACCCCAGGTGGTGGGTCAGTGCCATGGGTCAGACTAAAGTCATGCAGGAACAAACAGCCAAATTGTCCTTCCGGCCGGACCTGACTATTAAGGCAGTGTACTGCTAAACGAACACGAACACCAATGACCACATTGAGGACTAACAGATGTCAAGGACAGGGACGCAGAACGCCAATGCAGTGGCAGCCGTCTTGGTCCTAGTGGAATGGGCCCTCAGAGTTTC
The DNA here is from genome assembly GCF_964263255.1 of Lissotriton vulgaris. Taxonomy (NCBI): domain Eukaryota; kingdom Metazoa; phylum Chordata; class Amphibia; order Caudata; family Salamandridae; genus Lissotriton; species Lissotriton vulgaris. The sequence goes on along the minus strand of NC_141687.1, from coordinate 537,931,807 downwards.
GGATCCTGCTTCTTGACCAATGAAAAGCAGAACTTAATGAAGAGGACTACCCCCTGATAAAGTCCTTTTCTGCACTGAGTGGTCTTTCTTTACCCCACAGAACCCCACAAAAATCTAATTGTCCACCCGGTGGTCTTTGGTGTGATCAATGTAAAAGCTCATAGCTCTGCTGGAGTCCAATCAATGAACAGCAAAGCGCCTGGAGCGCCTGGTATCGATTTTTTCAGACTGTCTTTCATTCATTACTATTTGGGGCTGCATTACGATAATATAAATAATTAATCAGCGCTCGTGCAGTTTATTAGCATACCTGTCTATTTTCATTGCTCTTTGCTGCCGCATTACGATAATTTAATTAAATTAATCAGCGCTCGTGCAGTATTTCTGGCATTTTGACCGGCGACTGTGCCCCTGCTTTGCATTGGGATACCCCACCGCCATCTTGCTGCTGTTGTGTGTTTACCTGGGCCCCGTGTCTCCTCCCCGCTCCCGCCTCCCAGCCGACCCGCCCACACACTAGGACTGCTCTGGAAAACCCGTCCCCCTCTGACCCTGTGGCCGTCTGGATCTTCTGGTCTGCGGTCGCTCCCACTCGCTCCCTCTCGATCCCTGCCTGTCCCGAGAGAGCGCCTCTACGACAGCAAAGCGCCTGGAGCGCCTGGAGCGCCTGGTATCGATTTTTTCAGACTGTCTTTTATTCATTACTATTTGGGGCTGCATTACGATAATATAAATAATTAATCAGTGCTCGTGCAGTTTATTAGCATACCTGTCTATTTTCATTGCTCTTTGCTGCCGCATTACGATAATTTAATTAATTAATCAGCGCTCGTGCAGTATTTCTGGCATTTTGACCGGCGACTGTGCCCCTGCTTTGCATTGGGATACCCCACCGCCATCTTGCTGTTGTTGTGTGTTTACCTGGGCCCGTGTCTCCTCCCCGCTCCCGCCTCCCAGCCGACCCACCCATGCTCCGCCCCCCCACTAACCATTTAAGTACGGATGGTCCTACGCGCAGCGTCCACGCGCTACGGCCACGCCGAAGGTGCGCCAAAGGTAAGCCTGTCTACGCCCGTCCGCGCCTGGACCGTGCCCATCGCCAGACCCCCTGGCCCCCGTCCCTCCCACACCCCTCCCGCATTACCAATGATGCCACCTCCCTCCTAGCCCTTAACCCCGGCCGCTCCCCCAACTGTGTCCAAGCCGCCCCTGGACACACCCATGGACCCTTCTCATGCAACTCCTGCAAGCTCGTCGGCACCAAAACCAACTCCTCATCCACCAACGCCATACTGAGACCTGACACCAACCACCTAAAATGCATCCTGCTCAACACCCGCTCAGTCCACAGACACGCCATCGACCTCTGGAATCTACTAGACACCATCTCTCCGGACGTCGCCTTCCTAACAGAAACATGGATGAACGCCTCCTCAGCCCCAGACATCACCATTGCCATCCCAGAAGGATACAAGATCATCCGGAAGGACCGCGTCAAGCACACAGGAGGAGGCATTGCCATCGTCCATAAGAATTCCATCCACATCTCAACCAGCTCAGACGTCAACCTTGCTAGCGCCGAGCACCTCCACTTCCAGATCCACACCGACCCCAAGACCACACTCAGAGGCACCCTCCTCTACCGGCCCCCATGACCCCGGGCACAATTCAATGACGACATCGCTGACTTTATCACCCCACACGCCCTCCCCTCCGAGGACTACATCCTATTGGGAGACCTCAATTTCCACCTGGAAAAGAGCAATGACAACAGCGCCACCACCCTTCTGGACAACCTCGCCAACCTGGGACTCAAACAACTTGTCACTTCCCCCACCCACATCACAGGTCACACACACGACCCTATCTTCACCTCCAGCAAACATGTCTCATTCAGCCACACCACAGCTCTCCATTGGACAGACCACAGCTGCGTTCACTTCATCTACAACAAGACCACAATCCACAACCACCCTCAACCCACCCTACGTAGAAATTGGAACAAACTCACCATCGACCTGATCTCCTCATCGCTCGTTCAAAATCCTCCTGGCCACTCTTCAAACCCCGACCGAGCAGCCATTAACTTCACCCAATGGCTATCCAATAGCGCCGACATCCTAGCACCGTCGAAAAAACGACAAATCAAACTAGGCAGCAAAAACGCCTCCTGGTTCAACGATGATCTTAAGAAATCGAAGAAACTCTGTCGCTCCCTCGAGAAGGCCTGGAAAAAAGACCCAAACACCAGCACCAGGGACGCCTTCGAAAACGCCACCAGCATACACCACCAACTAATCCGGTCTGCCAAGAAAGCCGCATTCAAAGACCGACTAGATAACAACGCCCACAGCAGCAAGGAATTATTCAATATCGTCAAAGAATTTACCAACCCATCAGCCAACTCCAACGACATCACCCCCTCCCAAGCCCTCTGCGACTCCCTAGCTTCCTTCTTCCACAAGAAAATCGCAGACATCCACAACAGCTTCGACAACCGACCCAGAGACCAACCGACTCAACCCACTGCAGGACCTTCACCCCCCCTTGAACATCCTTAACGACTGGAACCCAATCTCCACTGAGGACACCATCCGCCTGATGAACTCCATCCACTCAGGATCCCCAACTGACCCATGCCCTCACCACATCTTCAACAAAGCAGACTCCATCATAGCTCCACACCTCCGAGACGTCATCAACTGCTCCCTCAACGCCGCCACCTTCCCGGAAAGCTGGAAACACGCAGAACTCAGCGCCCTTCTGAAAAAACCCACAGCTGACCCCACCGAACTCAAAAACTACCGCCCCATCTCGCTTCTTCCATTCCCGGCCAAAGTCATCGAGAAAGCTGTCAACAACCAGCTTGCCGCCTTCCTCGAAAGCAACAAATCCCTCGACCCCTCACAGTCCGGATTCCGAGCCAAACACAGCACTGAGACTGCACTCATCGCAGCAACAGACGACATCCGAACTCTATTGGACAATGGAGACACAGTCGCCCTCATCCTCCTTGACCTCTCCGCAGCCTTCGACACAGTCTGCCATAGCACCCTGCTACAGCGCCTCAGAAACATCGGAATCCAAGGAAAAGCACTGGAATGGATCACCTCGTTCCTCACTGGAAGAACTCAGAGAGTCCGGCTCCCTCCATTCAAGTCAGAGGCCTCTGAAGTCATCTGCGGCGTGCCGCAAGGATCATCACTCAGCCCCACCCTCTTCAATGTGTACATGAGCCCCCTTGCAACCATCGCTCGCCAACACAATCTCAACATCATCTCCTACGCTGACGACACCCAACTGATCCTCTCACTCACCAAAGACCCTAACACCGCCAAAAACAACTTACACGAAGGAATGAAAGAAGTAGCCGAGTGGATGAAGAACAGCCGACTGAAACTTAACTCAGACAAAACAGAAGTCCTCATCTTAGGCACCTCCCCCTCCGCCTGGGATGACTCTTGGTGGCCAGAGGCCCTTGGAAAAGCACCCATCCCGACGGCCCACGCACGGAACCTGGGCGTCATTCTGGACTCCTCACTCTCGATGACCAGACAAGTCAACGCCGTCTCATCATCTTGCTTCAACATTCTTCGCATGCTCAAAAAAACATTTCGCTGGATCCCCACCGAAACTAGAAAAACAGTCACCCACGCACTGGTCACGAGCCGCCTGGACTATGGAAACACCCTATACGCCGGTACCTCCGCAAAACTCCAGAAAAAACTCATACGCATCCAGAACGCTTCAGCCAGGCTCATACTAGACATCCCGCGTAAAGAACACATCTCTGGTCACCTGAAAAACTTCCACTGGCTCCCCGTAAATAAGAGGATTACTTTCCGCCTCTTAAGCCACGCACACAAAGCACTTTATGAACTTGGTCCCGAATGCCTCAACACACGACTGTCCTTCTACACCCCCTCCCGTCAGCTACGATCCTCCAACCAAGCCCTTGCCACTGTACCTCGCATCAACAAAGCCACCATGGGAGGTAGATCCTTCTCCTACCTGGCAGCTAAAACCTGGAACTCTCTTCCCACTCACCTCCGCCTCACTCAGAACCACCTAGAATTCAGAAAGCAACTTAAAACTCGGATATTCGACATGTAACTCCCCCCCTCCCCCCCCCCCCTTCCTCAAGCGCCTTGAGACCTTATGGGTATGTAGCGCGCTATATAAATCTCGACTTGACTTGACTTGACTCCTTTGAATGCTGAGGTGGAGCGAAGAACACTTGAATAGTGATGAATTGCTCAACATGAAAATAAGCCACGACTTTTGGCCATAACGCCACTGTGGTACTCAATACTACCTTATCTGTAACAAAATGTACAGTAAAGAAGCACAGAGAACATTTGGAGTTCACTCACAATGCAGGCTGAAGTGACAGTAATCAAGAACACAGTCTTCAGAGTCACGAGACGTAGTGGACAGATTAGCATGGGTTGGAATGATGTGCACATTAAGAAAGTGAGAACTAAATTAAGATTCCACTGTGGCATCACAATAGCTTTTGAAGGACATAAATAAGTCAAATCTTTAAAAATCACATCACAATGGATGATGGCGTTGTTGGTCCCGTGAACGTAAAAAGGCAGAAAGGGCTGACAGATAACCTTTAAAGGAGCCCAATGCAAATCCTTGTTGGGCCAGAGATAAAAACGAACAAGAGGGCATTCAACAGTTTTACTTGTAACGGATCAGTATTGGGAGTGCCATACTAGGCTACAATCTTGTCCCAGCTCCTGGCATAGTTTATTTATTTATTTTTATAGCTCCTGGCTCGACCCCCAAAGGGGTATCTCTGCGCTTTTGGCGGGCGGTAGAACATGAGGCTGAATTGCAACATCACAGATGGAAAAGAGCGGTTTAAGCGGTTTTCTAAATTGTAGGTGGTTTGCATATTGTCTTAGATACAGAGGAAGTTTGTTTCAGTATAGGGGACCAAGATGGGAAAGAGCCTTCCCACCCAGTCTAGCTTTCTTGACTGGAAGGACTACAAGAAGAGATTTGGATCCCGAGTGGAGGGACCTAGAAGGCAGATAAGGTGTTTAGGAAGCCAGTGCAGCTGGCAAAGAAGAGGGCGGGAGGCAGTCCTGGGAGGGGCATTGAGGACCAATCGTGCTGCGATGTTCTGGAGTACCTGCAGTCTGCTAAGTGAGACCTCATTAGCAGAAATCAACAAGCCATTGCAGTAGTCCAGACGGCTTAATATAAGTGCCTGAGTCAAGGTCTTCCGCGTTGAGTCAGGAAGCAAAGGAAAGACTCGGCATAGTCGGCCCATTATGTGAAAACAGGAACCGGCTGTCTGAGCGAAATGCTCCTTTAAGGTAAGAGCCTGATCAAGACGAATGCCTAGGTCTTTGACCAGGGATTTAGGATCAGGGGGAACCCCAAGGTCAGCCGGCCACCAATCAGCTGTCCATAATAGGGGAGCCTCCCTAAAGATCAGAATCTCCGTCTTCCCAACATTACATTGTAACAAGTTACTCTTCATCCAGTTAGAGATAGCTCTCATACCAGAGGAGAAGGTTGCCTGTACTGTTGGAGTGAATTTGTCAAATGGGAAAAGCAGTTGTGTGTCATCGGCGTAAGAGATGGGAATTAACCTGCACGCCCTAAGGAGGTCGGCCAAGGGAGCAACACAGATATTAAACAAGCTGGGGCTCAAGCAGAAGCCCTGGGGCACTCCCTTGGTTAATTCCATATGCGCTGAGCGGTACGTGCCAAGAATGACGGTCAGAGAACGAGAAGATAGAAAACTTGTCATCCACTGCCGAGCCGAATCTCTAAGTCCAGCCACCTTCAGTCTCCTGAGCAATACCTGGTGTGAAACCGTGTCAAACACAGCTGATAGGTCCAACAGCACAAGAATCATATATTGGCCCCTATCTAGGGCCATCCTGATGCTATCCGTTACTGCAAGCAGAGCTGATTCTCTGCTGTATTTGGGCCTGAAGCCTGACTGAGAGGAGTCTAGGCATCCGTCCTGTGGGACATGGTTGGAGAGGTGTTCATTTATTTGCTCCTTCAAAAGCTTGCTCAGGAAGGGAAGGAGCAAAATGCGGCGGAGATTAGAGAGGTCAGTTAGGATAGGCATGACCTTTGCTGCTTTCCATTCTGACGGAACATGACCCTCTCTCAGTGAGAGATTGAGAAGACCCTGAATGAGAGGGGACAGATGACAGGCCAGAGAGGTGACAACTTTGGCCAGAATGGTATCTAGGGGGGAAACTGATTTGACGAGGCCATGCGAAGAACAGTATCTACGTCTGTCAGTGTCACAGGAGGAAAACTCTTTAGCAACCGAGAGGTTGCCTGTACTGGCACATCGGATGACAGAGTCCGCAGGCTGGCTCCCTGACGGGACTATTTTTTTGTAGATAAGCTCTATTTTCTGTGAGAAGTGTTGGGCGATATCGTTGCAGAGAATTTGCGTAGGGACCTCTAAATTCTTTTCAGGCCTTTGGATAGATAAAGGATTGGAGGATACGGTTTAACATTTTTGGAGCGTTGCTGGACTAGTTGAGATGCAATGTGGGCTTTACGTGCAGCCTTTATATTTCTGTGGTATCTAAACAAAGTGGCCAAGAACCGATCTTTATCCTTCTCATTATTTGTACTGCGCCAACGTCTTTCCTGGTTTCTACAAAATTGTTTATGGGCATGAAGCTGGGGAGAAAACCAGACAGTCTGAGGACGTTTAGAGAGGTTGGGGAGTGATTTCAATGGTGCTAGTCGATCAATAGCGCCGGAGACCGCAACATTGTATTTGGCGAGAGCATCCTCTATATTGTCCGGTGTGGTGTTCCAAGGCGCAGAAAAGGAGGCTTGAAAGCCTTCCGGGGTGACTTTCTTCCACTGTCTACGGGTGTAATAGGTGGCTGGGTTAGGACCCCTCATCTCCCTTGGGCCTTGAATGGAGAATTCAATGGGCGCATGGTCTGACCAGGTTAGTTGCTGCGGAGGAACACAGAGAACACTAGGAGAGTTGGAGAATATAATGTCCAATGTGTGGCCTGCTGTATGGGTAGGGCCTTTATTGAGGTTAGAGGGCAAGATCTGACAGGGGTGTTAGTGAGTCAACATTAGAAGTGCATGCACTACGAATATTGAAATCACCCAGCAGCAGAAAATTGCTGGTCGAAATCACATGGGGAGCTATTAATTGAGTAAGTAACAGTGAGAGTTCAGCTAAAGGGCCTGGAGGTCGGTAGACTAAGGCCCCCTTCCAACTAAGTTGAGAGGAGAAGTCGATTCGAAATACCATGACTTCCATGATGGCGTTGCAACGTTGTTCTAGAGTGGTAACTTTAACCCTGTCTCGATGTACAATAGAAATTCCACCCCCTACTTTTAGTTGTCTATCCATCCGGATAAGCCTGTAGCCTTCAGGCAGGGCTAGGGGGATGGAAGGGACAGAATGAGGTTTAAGCCATATTTGCTTAGGCAGGGATCTAATATTACATAACAGACTTTTCCACTCCCACTGAGGAATATTGAGGGGTTTAACTGTATCAAATCTGGTGGAGGGTGCAAGATTTGGACCAGGGGAGAGAGAGTGATAAGGGAGACACAGCAGGGTTCTACATGGATCAAGTCCATTTCGACAGGGGTATTTTGAAACAGACAGACTAGACATGTGAAAGGGCCTTCTGGATTTGGCCAGATCTCAAGGCAGTAAGGGGGTATGAGGACTGTCCTCATGTCCAACAACTCCTTACCAGAGTATGTCAGACGCTGAGTAGGGTCCTATTTGGGAGTGAAAGGATCAGGGTCCCTGGCACCTGGCGACCTCAAGGGGCAGACAGGCGCGAACGGGCACCGACGTGCTTGCCTTCGGCGCGTCGCCAGCACGTGTCCCCTGCGCGGTTGAAGAACATCGAGTTAAGTAGAGGGGGCTGGAGCACTACAGCGTCAACCTCCCTTGTGACCCGAAGTGGATCCTGGTCAAAAGTTCCTCCACAACAATTGAGCTAGTCTCATGGTGGACCAGGGAGAATGCCATAGAACAGTTCCAGAATAGATATCGAGCAACAATGAGCAGCAAAAGTACGTTTTTAAAAAGTTAAAAAGATGTGCAAACAGTTATCGTGTACCAGGACACAGTGACAGTCACTCGAGCAGCCTCTGCGTCAGCGCGTGTCTTAGTCTTAGTAGAAGGACACCTGAGAGCAAGAATGACCTCTACAACGTGGAATGTGGTAAACTGCATCAATCAATCACCAATCATGGAGATGCAGATTGTACAGATTTGGGTGCAGGGCCTGGCCAGCTTTCTCCTACACGTGGTCCTCCCTACGTGACAGCCTGATCAGAGGACAGATGCTCATGCCCAGATGTTCTGGGTACCACACTTTCCTTGCCCAATCTGGAGCAACTAGAATGACTTGGGTCCTGTCTTTCCTGATGTTCTTCAGAACTCAAGGCAGCAGAGGCAGTGGCAGAAAGGTGTATAGGAGTCTTGAGGCCACCCTATTACAAAAGCGCCCCAGAAAGAGTTTATTAGAAACCCCAGCACGCAAAGGTTTTGACCTTGTGAGTTCTTGGCGGGAGCAAAAAAGATCTAGTCAGAGTTCTCCCCACTTCAGAGTGTAATGGCCATTTGTGATCTTCCAGACATTGCCGGCTGAGTAAGTCCACCCTGGCATTTAAAGATCCCACCAGCCTCCTGGCACAACGCCCACGGTCTCACCGCCCTGCTTGTTGCAGAGCCACGTGGCAGTGATGTGGTCAGTGAACATCTGAACCTGCCTGCGTTTGATGCATGGTAGGAAGGCTTTCAGCTCCAGGTGAATGACCACCAACTCCACCGGATGATGTGAAGCCACGTCTCCACTGGAGACCAGAGTCCTCTGATCTCCACCTTTCATAGATGGCCTCCCCAACCCATTAGTGATGCATCTGTCACCACGGTCAGCTCTCTGTTGGGCAGGAAGTAGGGTCTGCTACTTGTCCAATTGCAGCTGAACCACCACTGCACTGTCGCTTCCAAAACTTGGATGGAATCTGGCAAGATTCCCCTGGTGTTGGACCCACTGAGACTTCAAATCCCACTGCATATGCACATATGCCACCTGGCATTGTCGACAAGCATGTTGCAGGGTGCCAAGAAGCCCAGAAGCCTCAGAGCCACTCTCACGATATACAGGGCAGAGTCTGAAATTTCAAGATCATTGCCCAAATGTCTTGGACTGGATTGTGATGGTGGGGAGAAGTGGAAATGCACTGCATCCAGGAAGGCTCCAATGAAAGGAAGTCTCTGCAAAGGATTCAGGTGTGACTTAGCCATGCTGATCTCTACCATTCAGTCACCTGGAAGCAAGGCAGACTGATCTAAAGCCTGCATAAACATCTTGAATTTGACCTTCTGCGACAAGGAGAACAGAAACCTAAAATAGGATAAAGGCCTCGGCCCTTCTTCAGCACAAGGAAATACCTGGAGTAACAACCAGTTCTTATTTCTAGGGCTAAGACACTCTGTATGGCTCCTTTGTCCATAAGAGCCCAGCACGTCTTGGGGCAAGATGGACAAGGGCTCCTCAGAGAGATGTTCTGCAGTGGGTGGGAGGTATGGTGAGTCAGAGATGAAGGACAGGGCTTAGCCACATTGGGCAATCTAGAGGACATACCTGTTGGATGTGTTATTTTGCCACCCTGGGAGAATATATTGGATTCTGCTACCCACAGGGTGGTCATGAGCTATTAAGGGAAAACTAGAGCAGCTTGGAGGCGCCTACCTTAGGTACGTGATACTGAGAAGTTGGCTGCTTGATCCCCACCCCTCAACCTTTAAGGACTGGGATGCCTGTTGCTGTAATGGTATGTCAACCCCTGTATAGCCTCAAACGGGGCAAAAGTGGTGGTATAAAAGACTAGGAAATGCAAAGTAGCTCAGTGTGCTACTGAAGCATCACACCAGTGCCAACTGCTTTGCCCAAGCAGTCCGTAGTGTTCAGTCCTGAGAAGATAATATACTTTGCTGCCTCCTGACCATCTTGAAAGGTTTGAGCCAAACTAGCCCGGAATTCCTCGAGACTGCCAGCATGGTCTCAGTCACTACATCCCATAAGGCATGTGTACATCTCACCAGCAAACAGTTGGCACTGACAGTTTAGTGGACTAGGCTGGCAGAGGAAAATATCAACTCTCCAAAAGCCTCAAGATGTTTCGACTACCAGAGGGAGTTGCGGGGAAAGAATTAGGATGCAACCTACTGGTGCATGCCTGAACCCCTATTCCCTGGTGTAGGGTGCTGTGCCAAATATTCAGGGTCACCTGGCACCAGCCTGTGGCATCTGACAACCTGCCTGCTCACCGGAGGGCAGTGCATAGACTTAATGCCCATAAGTGGCAATCAGGGTCTCACTAAATGGTAGTATTGGTTCTGATTAAGTTTCTCCCAGTTGCAAAACACCTGTTAGGACATTGGTTTCCATCTCCATAGTGGACAACTGAAAGTCCAAAAAGTCTGCTGTCTCTCTCATCACTGCTGCAAAGGAGGTACTCTCTTTTGTTGGTGGCCCTGGAGGAGAACACAAGATGGTGCCTGAAGAAGGATTCAACCTACTGATGTCCTGCAAACCCAAGACAAACTGTCACCATTAGCCTGCTGGTGAAAAAGCTCTCCCTCATCACCATTGTCATCCTCAAAGACTGCTTGGCTGTGATCAGAGTATGAACTGAAAAGTTGTTAGAGGGCTGTGGTGCGACTCAAAGATAAAGGCATGGTTCTATTTGAATCTGAATTAACAGGCCTGTTGCTACGGTATGGCATGGCCATATGGTCCTAGTCGTGCTGAGATAAATTCGGCTCAGAGTTGGAGAGGACAGAAGGAATGAAGTCATCCTCAAGCACCGGCATACATGGTGCCAGCACTGATGTAGCAGGGATCGATGTGATTTTGGTGCCAGTACGGAAGTCGGCTAAGGTGTCAGAGTGGAACCCAAGACTTTCTCTGGAGGTACAGAGGGCACCAAAGGCAAACATGTTAGGGCCTGAATACACGCCAGAGGGGGCTAAAAGGGAGCCAGAAATTCTCAACACAGCCTTTTTAAAGACTTCCATCTGATGTGATGTCGCCAATCAACCTAGAAACTGGGGCTGCATCTGAATCTCTTGCAAAATAGGCTATTGCACATGGGATCAAGACCGCAAAGCGCCCTTGCGACTTCTTAGGTTGAGAGTAGCGAGACTGGGATTAATCCTGCTTGGCTTTCTTGTGCTTCTGCTTCGACTCACCGGAAGACATTGACCTTGATGTGGACTTGTCGGGAAATGTCCTGAGGAGTAGGAAAGGGTCAGTGCCTTTGACTGCAAGCGGCAGCAGAACTTTTGATGCTTCTTTTGTTGTTCAGGGACATACCACTTTACATTCCAGGATTGCATTTGGATTCATAAGGGTGCACTACTTGCAGGAATTAGAGTTGTGTGCTAAACCAAAACACTAGAGAGAGACCTCACAGGGATATGTCAAAGACGTTGGTTTGCTACAGTCTACAAAAGACTTAAACACAGTAGTTTTAGGAGGGAACTTAGTTCCCTTGTGCGATGAAAACATTACACTGGAGGATAAAAACGTGTTAACTGTAAAGAAAAAAGTTGGGAGTGATCTCTGGATCCGCATACTAAGGCGCAGAAAGAAAGGAACTGATGTCAGTGCAGAGGCGTGTTGTTTATGTGCAGGTCCGTTCATCAATTCCAGAGTGGAACAAAGTCAGAGCAGAGCTTTACAATTACATGTACGGGGGAGCAATGCTTATTAAATCCAAAGGTGAGGCACCTGTGGTTGGAAGTATCCATATGCACCAGAAAACCTCTTTTAGAGCAAGCATATCCTTTGTCTAGGGTCGTCGTTGTTTGCCTTGATAGATTATAAAGTTGTGACATTTTCTTTGCTACATAGGTCCTCCCATCATTGAGCACATTCAAGTCCTATGCCCAGTACATTAGAATAACAATTTGAACATCGTATCAGGCCTTTCTTCTAACGATTCTTTCTTGTGTCAGAACCTGCATCCATTACAATGCGCACACACTTGTTTTTACTGCATAGTTTCGATGGAATACGTCATCTTCAATAATAAACATTTATCTTCTTGGAGAGGCCCTTAAACAGTATCTCATCTATCTTACACATATCTCCATCAAATCTTGAGATAAAGGCAAGAACACTTGCTGGCATGACAGTCAGAAACCTGCAGAGATGCACTTGTTCCCAAATGTATCAAATTGTTCTTTTTTTAACTTATGTTTCACAAACGTTTAACAGTGCACTAAAGGCACTAGTTTGGCATATTTGTACTCAAACTATCTGGAGCTGCTAGAGGCATTAGACAAGTTGCAAATAGGTTAAACAACTCCTTGCTGATACAGTTACGATAATCTCATCATGAGTGATCATTAATTAAAAGGAAAATTGGGGATATGGTGATCTGTATTTCATGTAGACTTGCAATAGTGCAGGAAGTTGAAAAAGGCAGATCATTACTAGAATATTTGCTTTCTAGATATAATCAAGAAATGTGATACCAGTCGCTGGTTACTTTCACTTCTTCTTAAGGCCATAAAGAGGCCTACTACCATTTTTCCAATAATCCACATAGCGAGATATCACATCATTCGGAGGAAGCTTTAATAGATGCCAAGCTACATCATCCTCCATCTCTTCTATCTTGCTTATCTCTTCCCTGTCTGCTTAAATGTGTACATCACGTCCCAGATGGGCTTGTTTAGGTGGTATGTACTTAGAAATGGAGCTATGTGGCTTGATTTCTCTTTGGATCTAGAAGACGGAAGCTCTCTTTCAGGAGAAAGAAATCACCAGTCACACTCATGTACAATTCCTCTGAATCAACGGAGCAGATCTAGGGGGACAATCTATAGTTGAACAATCTTCTAGCTCCTGAGTCATTTTGTCCACCTGAAAACATTTGTCATAGAGCACTCCCATTGTCCCATCAATTTCCTGTGCCTGTCCTTCCTTCCTCACTTCAGGCAGGCTTCCCTGAACCACCCGACAGCTATTTTGTGGTCACTTGGTGCCTGCTGTTAGCAGCTGTATTCATCAAGGTCAGGCATGCGGGATTATATGCAAGCAGGCTTCGCCCTTGGGTATTTGGAACTAGTGTTTGATCTTCCAGAAATGTAGGGGGATTCCCTTGGAGGCAGGCTTTTGGTCACGCTCTTCTGTGCAGCAGCTCAATGCTGGCTACCATGAAAGCACTGCTAAGGAGAAGTTAGCCAACACAGACTACCTATGGCAGAGGTCTTCAAACTGTGGGGCGCGCCCCCCTGGGGGGCCGTGTATGGGTTCCCAGGGGGGCGCGAATACCTCTGCAGATGCATGTAAATGAAGATGGCCTGGAAGTTCGGCGATTTTTGATTGCCGCATTTCCAGACTGTCTTTATTTATTCCGGAGTACAGTGAGGTCAGGGGTCAGTAAATGTGCTGGCAGGCTCAAGGAGTTGCCTAAAAAGAAATCTGGTGAGCTCGAGGCACAGTGCACGCAGATAGCACCGCTTATCAAGTCATCCCCAATGGCTCTGAGACGCACAAATTTCATTGCAGGCGTGTGGGGTGGTTCAGTCAAAGGCCCCTGCCCTGTAACACTGTAATACATACCATTGTATGCATAGTATTTCCAGTTGAGCACCATATAGTAGTGACCTGTCTTGCAAGCTGTTGGAACAGAATGTTTAACTATGTCAATCAAGATATGAATACAGAAATACAATAGACAGAAGCCCTCTCGATACAGGGTTCAGGTACCACTCAAACAGCAAAACAGCTCAAATGGGGATTATCACTGGCGTCATTTGTATACAGAGAAGAGCCACGTGCAAGCGGGCGCTGCTGCATGGGAGTTTCTGTCAGGTGTTCGCATTTGATACACACGAGAACCGATGTAAGCAAGTGTTTTGTGTTTCCACAGTAAAGGTCTGGCATTTAAAAAAGTTAAAGATATTGGCGTCATAAATTGTAATGTTTGTTCTTTACCTTTTGGGTCTGTAGTGGAGTGATTGTTTAAGGAACAAAGTGCACGTGATTCTATATTAATGGAATTAGTTGGGGCGTTAAGGACTTGGGGGGTGGAGGGCTATGAAGACGGGTAGGAGGAAGGTGGACAGAGGTTTAGGTGGAAAAAGATGAGGCGCGAGGTAGAATAGTAAGATGAATTGAACATGCTATGGATGGAAAAGGCAAATAGAAAATTGTAAGAGGTTATGGAAATCAAAAATGGTAGAAGGTTGGTAGGTATGGTAGATGTACACTAGGAGAGCGACAGGGGAATAAATAAGCGAATGTGGGGAAAATGCAGATAGATTTCCATACAGCATTCACCTGTACATGTGTGTTTCTCAAAAGGAACAACTGCAAGAAATCATCTTTAGTAGCCTATTGGCCTTAATGTTAGTTTCAATGTCCCCCATGTTGTGAGTTTGCTTGTTACAGTTGCAGACGTCAAAAGATGTTGTTTCCTTTTCCTTGTGGTTCTGCTTCAGTGGGGACACTTATCTAATTTTTTATTATGTTCAGTGAATCGAGAGTTTTATGTGTCTGTTATTGTGCACTAAGTAAATTGATACATTTTCTCAAAAACACATATGGTGGACATATTTGTGACTCATTGTGGACAGCATTAATTGCATGTGGCGGTTAATTAGGTCTTTGAGTATTTGGATTTTTTCTGAATGGTACCTAGGTGTGCCTTTGTTTTGTTAGAGTTCCAGTACCTACTGAGGCACAAGCATTGTAAATATGGTTTATTTAGCTCTGTGATTGATTGTTTGCGGGGAGAGGGTGCCTGCCCCTGAACATACCCATGTCCCTCCCGCTCCCCCAATCTATACATAAAGTTTTGGAGGGGGGCCCGACCGCAAAACATTTTGCTTAAGGGGGGCTCAAAGCAAAAAAGTTTGAAGACCTCTGACCTATGGTCCCCAATGGCAATGCACCTAATACCAGGACAGGTTTGTGCAAAGGTCAGTGCACTTAAAATGCAACATGGTGGGGTTTATTTCTGGGAAACACAGTGATTTGGGCTCTTTGCAATGCTTCAAATACCTCATCTTTGTTATGCTCTACAGACACTAAGAAAGCATACCCGATTTTCTTCTCATTGCCTATCTTGCGAAGTTTTGTCTTGCTCATTTTTGATACGTCATTGGTTGTCTAACGTCTAATGTTTTCTTTTCGTCATGTTTTGTGCATTAGTCTGTTTGATTATGGTTTTCTTGAGAGGTTATTTAGCTTAGTCTTTTCTTCCAATCTTTATGTGCTGTATTTTTTCGCTTGCCATCTTCCGGTTTCTCAGAATGCTGGGAAAACCCTGAGCACTTTTTTGCATCTAGTTCTGGTCTCACTATCCTCATTTTCTTGTTAATGTTGTTGGCAAAGTTTGGTCTGGAGAAAATCGCTCTTAATATCCTTCCAGCATCTTCTAGACAATGGTAACAGTAGACCTTTGGCTGCTGTTGGACGTTGTTAGTTTTTTCGCCAGGTATCTTGGTATGTCATTTCTGATGGCAATGCAGGTGAAGCAGATGGTCAGGAGGAGAAAGCCAATATATTTCTGTTCTTGGGTATGTAGTCGTACTTCTGCAAACCTTTGCTAAGATGGGCTGCACTACTGAGGACACCCATTATAGGCGCCAAAGTGATTTCAGGGCAGACACTAAGCACTGTGTTGTCTCAAACCAGGTCAAACAGGATAATGGCTTGCGATGTTCTGGCAAAGCTTTTTATAAATTTATTATAATGTACTGTTCACCGCCTACTACCCGCTCGCACATTGTATTTAGATTTTTACAAGAGTCCGAAACATACACAGTTGGCTATTTTACAAGCTTCCAACAGTATGGTAACAAAAATAATCATGCTCAATCGGGTGGCCAGGCCGGCAATAACTTCTTATGGTCACTGGATATCAAGAAAGGTAAATGTTATGTTAATCAAGAAATTCTATTCCTTATACCACACAACAAACTCCTTTGTCTGCTGCTCATTCATATGATTCATAAGCATAGAAAAAGATTGTCTTCTCTAAGGGCCAAGAACAATGAAGATGTCATTACTGCTGTCCAGCTTAGGTCACTTTTATCTTTCTGATGTAGTCTGCTTAGTTTTTCTAAGCCCCCAGTTATATGTTTTACTTAAAGCGATCATAGCACTAAGGAGAACTGAAACCCAAAAAGTGCTCACTTTCTAAAGCAAATAAAAAATTGCGTCATTATTCCTGTCCTCAAACTCCAGTGATCAATCTGCAAGTGATCATTCAACGAGGGAGAGACAGATGAGGGGCTGAAGAGTCCAAACTATTCAGACATGACACAATTGAAGCAGATGGTGACCTGACAAGTAAAGATCCAAGAAGGCAGGTCGTTTTGGCATTTACAGGGGAGCAAATCTGGGCATCTGCCCTGGTGTGCCTTGAGCACAGTGCATAGGGTTTTACATTTGATGCTAAGATCCAAAGGGCAGTGAATCAAGCCTAATACATCCAAGGGAATCATTGCGGAAACACTGCCCTAATGGACTTGAACGGCTGTCTGTCTACAGTTATTAGTGACAGCAGTAGATTGCATTTGACTTATTTGTTCTCTGTTTAGAGGTTTTGTAAATCACTACCTGCCGCCTTTTGGTTACTTCAGGGCACAGATGTCAAAAATCACAGCTTAAAGCCAAGAACAGATTTTATCAAAACGGATGAGTAACAGTGTTCAATTTGTTCTATTGCAATTCCTTTTCTGTACATACTTGGGATAAACGGAAGCCTAAATAGATGAGTTTTCGGAAGTGTATGGAACCTTTCAATTCAGATACGCTCAGCATAAGGACATTTCACAGTCTTGGGCCCTGTACACCCAGGGACCTTTTCCTTCCTCTGTGTTTAAGCATCTTGAAAGATCATTGATTAATGAAAAGGCACATGAAGAGCATTAACAGCCTTTGTGATAAATGAAGTACTCAATCCATCACCTAGTTTTTGAGCAGTCACGATAAATGCATTAGGAGCAGTTGGACTCTTCTTAACAATCCGGTCAGTCAACATTTTGATACTTGAGCTATAGTTTACAGTTATCTACCAAGCATGTTGTCTTAACGCATTGCATGCTAGCAGGAATGGATTAGATACCAGAGCCAGCCCTATAAAAAAAGCTCAAACTCTGATGAAAGCTGTGACTAGAATGGGGTCCATGGGGGCATGGTTAGGTCACTGGGGAGAATCCTGACCAGACACTAGTCCCCAAGCATGCAGTCCACCAGCTGAATGCCCTAGAGGCAGTCCAGCATGGCTAGTTTCTAAAATTAATGAAACCACCCCCTCAGCCTCAAGGACTGCTCGAAGGCTGGAGATTAAAGGTAAGAGTTATAATCTTTACAGCTCTCCCATGACAATCAAAATGCATTCAAATGATGATCTTTGTGGCACTTCTGTGACATGCTTCTAATGAGAGGCAACACACTAAATATTTACTCACTGATTTCTAACATTCAGACTCCTAACATGCACTTTCGTGTCAAACAACGCTAACATTAGCAATAGTAACGCCTTAACTGAGCTTCCTCTATCTATATGTTCTTAAAATGTTGCCTTTACTGTGACTCAAAACGGATTCTGAGGTGTGCTAAGAGACACATTAATGCAACAACATGATCAGCTGTTTCAACTGTGCTCTCCACACTTAAGGAATTTGCTATCACTGCTACAACCCTTGCACTTCTACTCTCAACCCTATTCCAGCCAGTATGAAGCTAGCACCTGATATTCTATTTCCTTGTAATCTTTTTTAATGTCCCTATATGAAGAACACATTAAATAAACATGTTTTTGTGTTTGTGTTCATTGCGGCTGTAAGCAGGGCATCACATGAAGAACCATTGAATGAAACCATCATAATATCAGATCTGTTGATAAAGAAGGATGGCCTCCATTACTCTCCCATTCCCAGAATCCTAACAAGACAAATTTTTTCCCTCACTCAAGAAGGCATAGGGCATGTAAAGAGGAATGATCTAGCTCCCAAAAGGGTACTTGGCCTTTGGACCCCCCAAACAATCTTTTCAATGGTCAAGCATCTAGAGAAAATTCCCTTCACAGGGCACAACAAAAACTGAAAGGTGTAATGTTTGCTAGTGGTTAGTAAGAGGGGATGAATATATTAAAATTCAATTAACAATTTTACTATAACTGGGGGATGTGTGGCGGGGGCAGGCCCTGCTCCTGTTCTCTGATCTGCAAAAAGAGTATCAACTAGCAGAATCAGAACGATATATGTATATGCAATTCGGGCATGCGCATCGCAGACACACAAAAGAGGGGGAGACCCTTCCCGAATACAGCCCATTAGAAGACAGACTAATTCTAGACCTAATCCCAGAAAAGGCATTGTCTTGCACGTACAGGAAGATTATTAATAGTTCACCAAATCCCCTCACAAAGTTACGGGAGGCATGGGAGACTGACGTAGGTTTACTAAAAGATGATGATTGGATGGAAGCAGTACAGAGCCCCAAAGAAGTCTCGATCAGGGCACGATTCCGACTAGTTCAGTTAAGAATACTACACAGGTCCTATTCCACCAGTACACTTCTGTTCAAGCTGGGTCGCACCCTCACAGAGAACTGCCAGAGGGGCTGTAAGTAGAGGGGCACCTTGTTCCATTTACTCTGGAAATGCCAGATTATACAGCAGTTTTGTAGAAAGGTAACATGAGTAATGACAGAGGTCCTTGGGCTCCGGGTACCAAGGTGGCATGTGCTGTGTATATCCGGGAAGCAGAAATGTTCTAAGTACCAAACAATCTGGCTGCTGGAAGCTGCGATGGTGGCTAAGAGAAATATTACCGGGGCCTGAGGAGCTACACAACCACCAGTGGTGGCACAGTGGAAAATGGATATGGATTTGTGTTGCGCAGCCGAGAAAACAAGCATTTGCAATGCAATAGGTCTCGCATTTGGAAAGTTTGAGCCATTGGTCTTGTAAATGACAATATTTTTATTTATGTGTTGGTTTTTAAATTAGCTAAATTAATAGCTTTGTCATTTACAATGCCAATAGTTATAACTTTCGCAAATGTGACACCTATAGCATTTGTAATGCAAAATGTTTTGTATTTATGTGACTTAGATGTATTGATATTACAAATAACGATGGCTTTTAATTTTTTAAAATAATTAATACTTAAATAAAAGTGATTGTAATTTATAATGGCAATATCTTAAACTTTTGTAAATAACTTTTGTGAAGATTATGTTTGGTGTATTTTATTGTGACGAAAATCCAAGAACAGAAGTGAAATATTAACATATTTTTGTGACATTTGTAATAAAGCTTGAAACATTGAGAGAACATATTTGACCCAGTTGTTGAATTGTTGCACAGATTGATGCTGTGATGGCGCGGAATGATGTTGTGGTGGCGACGAGTGATGCTGTGGCATTCAGTGATGTTTTGGTAGCGCATAGTGATGTTGTGGTGCCCCTGAGTGATGCTGTGGTGACCCTGAGTTATGTTATGTTATGTTATACCGGGGTTTTATATAGCGTGCGGCTACTCGGAAGAGTGTCCCGACGCTTTGAATTGCACACTAATCTCATAACACAACAAGGAAAGTAAATAAAAAACAGAGAGAAGGAAACCTAATAGGGCCAGAAACTAAGAGGTAAAAAGCCAAGTTTTGAGCCCCTTCCTAAAAGCCAACAAGTTAGGAGTGCTGCGCAGGGGCACAGGCAGTTTATTCCACCACTGAGGCGCTAGTAATTTAAAAGAGCGACCTCCGATGCGAGCTCTCTTCACACGAGGAACCGCAGCAAGAAACAAGGCTTCTGACCTGAGCGACCTGGCAGGATGGTAAAAGGTCAGCCTTTTCTGAAGGTATTTTGCTCCGGAGGCGTGCAAGGCTTTGTGTGCCAGAGTAAGAGTCTTAAAAATTATCCGCTTCCGGATAGGAAGCCAGTGTAGAGCCTCCAGGAGGCCCGAGGCTCTGGCACGGCGAGATAGTCCAAAGATGGCACGTGCTGCCGAGTTCTGGACAACCTGTAACCGTTGGAGCAGGTATTCTGGCAGGCCGAGATAGAGGACGTTGGAGTAGTCAATTCTCGAGCCTATAATCGCCTGCACCGTGATCTTCCTGTGTTCCTCCGATAACAGGGGAAGAAACTTGCGTAGCATCCGGAGCAGGCCAAAGCAGGTGCCAGTGAGACCGATTACCTGTGAGCGTAGTGTGAGGCCATTGTCGATCTTAATCCCAAGGTTTTTTGCCACCTGGGACGAACTTGCTGGTGGAAACATGTTCTCAGGCCACCACACTTTCCAGTCCGGGTCCGAACTACACCCAAAAAAGAGGACCTCGGATTTATCCGAGTTGCACTTGAGGCTGTTATGTTGGAACCACTGAAACACAGCCTCAAGGCAACCCTGGATCCTACCTCCATCGAAGTCCGCACCCCTCTCACAGGTGAAGAGGAGCTGGGTGTCATCGGCGTAGGAAACGATCTGAGCCCCGAAAGACTCCGCCAGTGCCGCCAGAGGGGTCATGAAGATGTTAAATAGAGTTGGGCTCAGTACTGAGCCCTGAGGAACTCCGACACCCAATGGCGACATCTCGGCGGAGCAAGCAGAAGCCCAGACCGTTTGTCGACGGCCTGCCAGAAAAGATCGAAACCACTGGAGCACCGTCCCCCGGAGACCAATCTCTGAGAGTCTTTCAAGAAGACCCTCATGGGGGACGGTGTCAAAGGCCGCCGACAGATCTAACATCACCAGCATCGCTCTCCCGTCCGAATCCAGCACCTCCTTTATCGCCTCCGAGACTTCCAGGAGAGCTGTTTCGGTGCTAAGATTGGCGCGGAAACCCGACTGGGTGGGGTGCAGTAGGTCGTGGGACTCCAAGTAATCGGCAAGCACCTTATGCACATGCTTTTCAATGACCTTCGCAAAAGCCGGCAGGAGCGAGATAGGTCTATAATTCGCCAACACCTTCACATCCAGACCAGGCTTTTTAAGCAGGGGAATAATCATTGCCTGCTTCCAGGACTGGGGAACCACACCCTGTGCAAGAGAACAGTTCAACAGGGGGTTCACGAGTGGATTAATGACAGCTGCCATTTTAGCCAGAAATTTTGCGGGGCAGGCATCCCGAGGGGAACCAGATTTAAGCCCAGCCATCAGGTCAAATGAAGCGGTCATCGAGAGAGGAGGAAAAGCTGCCAGGGCCACACCTGCGTTAGGCAGGGTAACAGCGGCATTCTCCACCCGACCGGGCATCTCAGGCTCCAGCACAGGGAAGGAGTCCTGGATCCGTTGGATCTTAGAGGTGAAAAAGTCCGCAATCGCCCTGACCCAAGGCGCAGGAGGGGGGGTCTGAGTTGGTGCCGCGCGTGAAGTTGTAAACTCCCGCACAATGGCGAAAAGCTCCTTACAGGAATTGAAGGCAGCTTCAATTTTTCTCGCGAAATAAGCCTTCTTCTCCGAGAGGATGTTCCGATGATAAGCTTTCGCCAAAGACCTGTAGGCGAGTTTCGCCGTCGCGTCGTATTTCACGCGCCATGCTCTTTCCGCTACCTTGCATTGCCGACGTGAAGCCGCCAATGCTTCCGTAAACCAAGGGGCAGATGCACCTTTTTCGGGTTTGCGGAGGGGTCTCAGAGGAGCAAGATCATTAAGTCTCTCTGAGAGCCAGGCCTGCACTCGCTCCACATCCTCCTCTAAATCCCCCGTTAAAGCACAGGGATGGTCCGCGCAAGACTGTGCCAGCAGTTCCGGAGTAACCCGGTGAAGTGCCCTGAATCCCACGGAAGTCTGCCGGGGGGCGCCGGAAGGCTTCCCAACTTCCGGGAAATAAAATTTCACCAGCCTGTGATCAGACCAAAGCACCTGGATAGGAGCCAGCATCTCTATGGGGGTCGTAGAGAAGGTCAAATCTAGGGTATGTCCCTTCTCATGGGTCGGTCCAACATGATAGGGAACCAGGCCCAGAGGGGCTGTGACATCCAGCATTTTAATCGCATCGGCATCCGTTTCCACGTCCATGTGGACATTAAAGTCCCCGGCAACAATACAATGCTCTGACGTGAGTAACAGGGAAGAGGTCACCGACTGGAACTCTTCAAAAAAAGAGCCCGTGGGCCCTGGCGGCCGATAAACTAGAAGACCCTTCAACGATTGGTGTGGTGAAAGGACAATGGCAAAGGCAAGGGATTCGCAATCCTTAATCGCGTCCGAGGGGATGATGGTACAGGTGGCCATTTTGTTTACTATTAGTGCAACCCCACCTCCACGCCCCTTTGGCCTGTCCTGCCTGAAGATGTTATACTCGGGCGGAATAGCAGTGGCAATATCTGGGTTGGACGCCTCGCCGAGCCACGTCGCACACGAGCACAGTGATGCTGTGGAGGCCGTGAGTGATGCTGTGGAGGCCGTGAGTGATGCTGTGGTGGTGCTGAGCGGTGCTGTAGTGGTGCTGAGTGATGTTGTGGTGGTGCTGAGTGGTGCTGTGGTGGTGCTGAGTGATAATGTGGTGGTGCTGAGTGATGCTGTGGTGGTGCTGAGTGGTGCTGAGGTGGTGCTGAGTAGCGCTGTGGTGGTGCTGAGTGGTGCTGTGGTGGTGCTGAGTGATGCTGTGGTGGTGCTGAGTGGTGCTGTGGTGGTGCTGTGGTCGTGGTGCTGTGGTTGTGCTGGGTGGTGCTGGGTGGTGCTGTGGTGGTGCTGAGTGATAATGTGGTGGTGCTGAGTGATAATGTGGTGGTGCTGAGTGGTGCTGTGGTGTTGCTGAATGATGCTGTGGTGGTGGTGCTGAGTGGTGCTGTGGTGGTGCTGAGTGATAATGTGGTGATGCTGAGTGATAACGTGGTGGTGCTGAGTGATAACGTGGTGGTGCTGAGTGATAACGTGGTGGTGCTGAGTGATAATGTGGTGGTGCTGAGTGGTGCTGTGGTGGTGCTGAGTGATGCTGTGGTGGTGCTGGGTGGTGCTGTAGTGGTGCTGAGTGGTGCTGTGGTGGTGCTGAGTGGTGTTGTGGTGGTGCTGAGTGATAATGTGGTGGTGCTGAGTGATAATGTAGTGGTGCTGCTGAGTGGTGCTGTGGTGGTGTTGAATGATGCTGTGGTGGTGCTGAGTGATGCTGTGGTGGTGCTGAGTGATGCTGGGGTGGCGCTGAGGGATGCTGGGTGGTGCTGTATTTGAAACGTTTATGTTTTGACTTGCACCAAATCATTTGACACATCTGGCTCTGATTCAAACAGCAAGTTACATCGAGCTGAAGCAAAATGTAGGAATCGGGCTGAAAGAATCACATTCTACATAAGTATGTTAAATGCCATCACGTCCTCTCCTACTATCTAGTATATAGCTAAAATGGCACATAGAGAGAACTAATCTAGGGCCAATTTGTAAAGTGGAGAGCAAAACAATGCCAGGTACCGCTTTATTCAAGGTGAAAAGTAAACGTCATATTTCACAAATGTTCTTATATCTTAGCGCAGCCTAAAGGTGTGACTAATAGGTGACTGAGCAGATCTGCACACGTTCGCTGCCTTGAAATACTCAGAGACGAGGAATGTAACTGTTGTTGAGAGTGACAGGCAACACTGCAACTTTCACAAGGACACGCCAAGAAGACCTTTGAGGACTGAAATCAAAACACCGCTGCCGATAACCTAACTGATAGGGCAAGATCCTGCGCCTACCGGTGCATACTTAGTACTGCATGGCAGGCTTGAATGATTTGCCTAGTGCTGTGTCACGTGAAGGAACACAACGTAAAGAGCAATGGTAAGAAAGGTAAGGATTCCCACAACAGAGCAGCATTGTTTTCAACTTGGGAAGGATGATGTGCGATTTCAAATACAACAGTGATCAAATATCGACACCACTCCCCAAGGCGACCTCCAATAATGATGTGAGAATTCTTTTGTCGAGAAATCCACTACTTGTGCTGTTCTCAGACAAAAAGATATATTTAGGGCTCCAAATGAAATTAAGACGTTAGATTCGAACTAGATTTTTTTTTCTTTTTGAATAGTGGAGGACAAGTCAAATCTGAGGTCTTCTGCTTTTGAAGATGAAACACCAGGGGCGCTATAGAGGCCACAGCAGGATGGCCAAACTGTAGTGCAGCTCTGCCGGTTGGAGCCCACAATCTCTAAAATATCACCTCAATTGGCGGTATTAGGAAACTGCATCTTGATAGTGCAATGGACAAGGACTGTAACTGGCCCCAGAGGAGGTGTGTGGGGGTGAGGGTGTGAGGGGTGTGAGGGTGTGAAGGTGAGTGAGGGTGTGTGAGGGTGGGTGAGGGTGTGAGGGTGGGTGAGGGTGTGAGGATGTGTGATGGTGAGGAGGTGTGAGGGTGAGTGAGGGTGTGAGGGTGAGTGAGGGTGTGAGGGTGAGTGAGGGTGTGAGGGTGAGTGAGGGTGAGAGGGTGAGAGGGTGTGAGGCCTGCAGTTTTGGCCTGCAGCTGGCGATAGGCGACAACGTCCAGAAATTAGTTTCACATCACAGGAGGGGGATAAAAGTTTGCAGCATTTAAAAACCAGTGCCTTACATAATGTCATCGACTTTCACTTAAAATAGTCACTTTCAGTGAGAGACGGCCAGATTCCATGTGCATCAAGAGGGCCTGTAAGCTGACATCACAGGGTGTGGATAGAGGAGAGGGTGTAAGCAGGGAGGTAGAGCGAGAGCAGGGAGATGAGAGAAGAGTTGAAGAGAAAGGCAGAGGGGAAAAGAAATGGTATTGAGAGGCGGTCGATGTAAAGCAGAGAAGAGAGAAACAAAGGGGCAATATGTAGGAAAGTGGGGAGGGGGGAGAGAGCGCGTAACAGCGAGAGCATGACTAAAAGTAGAGAAAGGGAGTAGATGGGAGAGACAGGGTCTGAATGTAAAAGAGAGCATGGTGGGGAGGGAGAAAGTCTGGGACAGATCGGTAGAAGAAATGAGGCGAAGTGAGGGCGTGAGCGAGGCTAGAGAGAGTGGTAGGGAGAGACCGGATAAAGAGGCTGCAGAATGGAGGGGTTGGCGGTACAGGAAGGGGGGTAGGGTGAGTACCAGGAGGAAAATAACTGCATGGGCAATCCGGAGTTTATTGCCATTGTGTTTGATATGTTCATGGCTGGAGAGTGTCGCTCCGTGTTTATTTACAGCGCTGCGAAGATGAACCAAACATAGCCGCATAATAAGTTTCTGGCGTTTTGTTTGGGGGGTGGTGGGCGAGCGTTGCCCTCAGACAGGTGGTTCAGTCCCGGAGACCCTTTGATTGGCGCCTCTACCTCAAACCCAGCAAGGAGAGGCCCGGGCTGCCGTGTGTTCACAAGAGCCGATCAGGCCGTGAAGTGTGAAGCAGTGGGCGGGGGATAGTTGAAGAGAAAGGCAGAGGGCAAAAGAAATGGTATTGAGAGGCGGTCAATATAAAGCAGAGAAGAGAGAAACAAAGGGGCAATATGTAGGAAAGAGGGGAGGAGGAGAGAGCGTGTAACAGCGAGAGCCTGAGTAAAAGTAGAGAAAGGGAGTAGGTGGGAGAGACAGGGTCTGAATGAACATCGCAGACAGAAGCTTTTAGGGGCGGGGAGCGGATCCCTTTGAAGCACGGCCTCGCAGCCGTGAAAGAAGTGTGTGTTAATTAGGGGAAGGAGAAGTGAGGGCGAGTGCGCTGGGGAAGCAACAGATGGCTTTAATTTGAAGCCCAGGAGCAAATGGGTTTAAGCACGCTGGGGAAGCCTGTAGGGGAAATGCGCGTGCTTGTGTGGTCACGTGATTCGCGTGAACTGTTGAAAATCCGCTTGAGAGTCTTTTGAGTGCCTTGGAAGAGCCTTTGGTGAGCCTTTGGTTTTAGTAGTGGTTTAGCTGCATTAGACTCACGTATTCATTCCTTGCGGAATGGAATAGGCGAGACCTAAAAATATATGAGAGCAGAGGATGACCCAAAAAATTGGAAATGTTTGACACCAATAGGAAGTATATAGGAACATGTGAGGGAAGTTAGATCACATAGTTAAGGAGAGGGGGTGACTAGGTTTATTTTGGGTGGAGTTCTCTAGAGCCTGGTGCTTTATAAAGAATAATGTACCATAGTCATATCATGCGAGATGTTATGTATGCATTGCTAATCGGGAACGTAATAATGCTGTAAATTAATGCTGAGGTTTATTCAATAAAAATAAGTTTAAAAAAAAAAACAATATTACTATAAGGCAGCCCAATTTAGATTATCCTTTTGGTATGGTTTAAATAGCTCTCCCATTCAGTTTTTCCAATATTTATGCTGTAGCCAAAATATAAAAATAAAAACACCTTCAACAGAACCACAATTATATACCCAAAAACGTTGTGTGTTATAAAAATTACCATTTGGCAGCTGTAAGCTGCATTTCAATAGGCTTATCTCGTTGCAACATCTTTGCAAAGATCTGGGGTAACAGTTCGCCATCAACCAAAACTGTAAAAAACAGCAAGAGAAAAACACAGCAATCAACTCTTTGAAGAATAATCATTCACAAAAGAATTAGGAGGCGTTGAGAAAGAAAACTTTGCTCACCATTCACCAAGGTCATGGATACCTGTGGATTCTCGAAAGCGAACACGGAAAAGCATTTAAGTGCTTGCATTCGGACCTGTAAAAGAAAATACGATACCTCAACAGGTTTATAAATCGAATGTCAACCTGGTAGCTCTTTACAGGTTTTCTAACTACCCTGTTTTTTGCAAAGCAAATATTTTTCCATCTGTACATTGAACATTTTTTTATAATGTCCCCATGGGAAATCATGTTAGAAATATTTAAAATGGCACCATCTTGCCTCGTATTCAAGGCACTTAATTCCCAAAGCAGAGAAGCAATGGAAGAAACAAACTGAAGAATAGGAAAGTATGTTCCAAAGCAATCTAGCCATTTCAGAGTTGAGGCAAGGCAACAAAATGGGCAAAAGATATATACTTCAACATAATTCATCATAATCACATACATAAGACATCACCTCTTTTCAAAGACATTTAACTCAAACTCAAGATACCAGGAGCAGCTATTCGTATTCACATTTTTATTTACAGCATTCCTGAATTCTGTACAATTACATATAATCAACCAATCCATACTTGTTTATTTCTGAAATTAGTCATCCACAAAATTGTTGGACAACTCAATAAAATAAAGCACAAAGACTAGAATAATCAGATCATTAAAAACATGTCTTCAATACATCGATCGTCAGCCTTGTGGTAAACATCAGCAGAATCCCATGAAATAATGTAACCATATTGCACAGTTACCGGCTATATGTATCATCATATAAAAGAGAGATATATATACACATGCACACACACATACATATATACGCACACACATATACTATACACACACACATACATACACACACACACACATACGTATATATACATATATGCACACACATATATATACATATACGCACACATTTATATATATATATATATACGCACACATTTATTTATATATATACGCACATATATATATACGCACACACATATATATGCACACATATATACATATACACACACATACATATACACCCACATACATACATATATGCACACATACATACATATATGCACACATACATACACACACAGATGTATAAATACATACACGCGCACAAACTTATATACACATATACGCCCACAGATACATATATATATATATACGCACACACATACATATATATATATAAGCATATGCACGCGCACACACCCATATATGTACATATACGCGCGCACACACATATATACATATACGCATACATGTATATACATATACGCACACATATATACATATACGCACATATATACATATACACACATATATACATACATATACACGCGTATATACATATACACACATATATACACATACACACACATATATTCATATACACACATTTACATATACACACATTTACATACACACACATACATATATACATATACACACACATATACATATACAGACACATACATATATATACATATACACACACACACACACGTACACGTACATATACACACACGTACATATACACACACATACATAAACACATACATATATACACACACATACCTACATACAAACACAAATATATATACACACACACATATATATATATATATATACACACATATACACACATACATATATATACACAAACATATACACAACCACGTATATACACACGTATATACACACACACGTATATATACACACGTATATACACACACATATATACACACACGTATATACACACACATGTATATACACACACGTGTATATACACACACGTGTACACACACACACATATATATATATATATATATATATATATACATTTTATATATTCATATACACGTGTGTGCATATTTTCATTGAAAAAAAACAAAGGTTACAGGGACATTATAGTTAGACTCAAATTTGACTTGTACAAAAAGAATGAAATTCAGCAGTTATGAGCTATCTATAACTTACACCCGCAATGCAATCCTTATGACCCCACATATTACATCACTCATGACATGGTAGGTGACATCGCTGATGACATCATCGAATGAGTGTAAATGTTTTTAAGAGTTCATGTGTGTTAAACATATATACAAAGGTATTAGAAAAGTTAAGTAGTATACTAGGTGTACTACTACTGAGTGATACTATTTCTAATATATATTATTTGAGTGGCTGTGCGACTGTATGTATCCTTGTGCGTATGGGTGTGTGAGTTTCTGTATGGGTTTATATGTGGGTGTGTGAGTAGTTGTGTGGGTGAGATGATGTGTGAGTGGCTGTATTGGTGAGTGAGTGGGTGGGTGAGTCAGTGGCTCTACGGGTGAGTGAGTGGCAGTGTTAGTGGCGCTATAGGTGGGTAACGGTGAGTAGTGACTGTATGGGTGAGCCAGTAGGTGTCTAAATGGCTGTGTGAGTGAGTGATGAGTGTGTTAGTGGCTGCTTGAGTAGAATGTTTGGTTAAGTGAGTGGGTGTTTGGGTGGCTGTATTGGAGATAGTGTCTGTGTAAATGGCTGCATGGGTGAGTGAGCAGATGTGTGCATGTTTGTATGTGTGTGTGAATGGGTAAGTAATTGTGTGGGTGTTAGAGTCGGTGACCTCTTGTATGGGTGAGTGAGTGGCTGTGTTGAGAGGCTGTATGGATGTGGGGGTGTCAGTGACTGTATAGGTGAGTAAATGGGTGTGTGAGCAGCTGTATGGATAAGTGTGAGGCTGAGTGTGTGGCTGTGCGAGTGGCTGTATGAGTGAGTGACTGCATGAGTAGCTTTATGGGTGAGTGAATGGTTGTGTGAGTGACTGTACGAGTGAGTGAATGGGTGGGTGAGTGGCTCTATTGGCAAGTGAGTGGGTTTGAGAGTAGTGATATGGTTCTGTGAATGGGCATGTGAGTAGTTGTGTGGGTGTGCGAGTGGGAATACTAGAGGTTGTGTGGGGGTGTGAGTGGTTCTGTAGATGACATCATCAGTGATGTCATTTGAGAGCCGTCAGTGATGTCACCGACCATGTCATGAGCGATGTAATCTGTGAATTTATAAGCGGTGCACTGCGGGGCGCAAGTTATAGCTAGATATGTGTAAATCTGAACCTAACTATAACATCCCTGTAACCTTAGTTTTTTTTCTGTGAATTTCTAAGGTTTTTTTAATTCTATTTACTAACTATAATTTCCCTGTAACCTTTGTATTTTTAAGTGAATTTCTAAGTTCTTAACTAGTAAAAGGGGTGGGTCTCCTGGCCAGCTCTATGAGAATCCTGCTATGTCGGACTTACTGGTGATAACAGGAGGGAGGTAACAGGAGGGCTTCTGGGCCCCCAAGACCCCTCAGCATCCATGTGGACTTAATTCCCCAACAGCAGTGCACCAGTAAGCGCGTTTGCAGGGTTGTGGAGAAAGGGGTCATGGCCTCTGTAGACCTATCAGCAATTCCACTGTGGGGCTTACTGGAAGTAACAGGAGGGCTTGTTGGCCCCCAAGGACCCTCAGCATCCAAGGGGATTTTATCCCCCCACCAGCAGTGTCCAGGAGGTGTGTTTGCAGAGTGATGTAGAAAGGGGGTGTGGCCCCCAATAACCTCTCAGAAATCCTGCTGTACTGGACTTGCTGGAGGTAACAGGAGTGCTTGCTGGCCCCCGCTGAAACTCTGGAGACAAGGGGACTTCATCCCTCAACCAGCACTGCACCAGTAGGCGCGTTTGCAGAGAGGTGAAGAAAGGGGGCATGACCTCCGGCAACTTGACAGTCATTTTCTTTTTTTATTATTCTTTTTTTTTATTTGTTCGGGTGGGGGTTTTCCCTGTTCCAATTTCGGCCCCGGGGACAGGCCGATTTTGAATGGGGCAGAGAGTCCATGTGGCCCCACTCCCTGGGCCAATTGTGGCCCCAGGGACCCCATCCCCCAGGCCGATTTTGAATGGGCGAGGGAGGCCGCAGTTTGATATGGCTTGGCAGGCGCCAAGAGAACTAGGGGTTCAGAGTGTTTCTATCTTGCCTTCTTTTCCTTTTTTTAGGTTTTTTTCCTGTGACTCGGTTCAACTGAGTCACAAGATTGTTCATAACACTGCCTAGTTTGAAGTGTTGGCAGCCAATCAGATCTCAGCACAAGATCTCAGGAGGGGTTGCGGATCTTCCACGTCCCCAGTTGTATATCTGAAAAACCTTTAAATAACTCTGCAACTATTGAACAGATTGACATCATTTAACAAAAAGGGTGCTTTCTTGACCAACAACTACCTTTCTGCCAAATGTGGTGTAATTCCCTTCAGCAGTTCGGGTTGTAGCTGTGTCTTAAGTTTCCTATAGATATTAACATGGGAATTTTTTTGGGGGGGGGGGGGGCCTTTTTTCCTCAGCCTCCGCTTAACGGATCACCCCAAAAGTTTCAACACAGCAGGTGCAGGGAGTGTTAAACTAGTTTTGAAAATTTCATGAGGATTTGTCAAACAACGCTAAAGTTATTGGCAGCTGAAAAAACGTTCTTCCTATGGAAACTACATCCTAATTATAGTTACCTACCTACTGGCAACCGCTGGGGTGGGAGGGGTACTGGGGGGGTTCTTTGCTCACCAAATGCAGACCTCTCAAACACGTTCGTAAATTGCACAAACATTTGCCACTATTTGCATCTTGTCACTGTGATACAGATGACATACTTTATTAAATTAAGCTATCAAATAGGATATTAATCTTAGCTGTGGCTGGAACCTTTAAAGTTAAAAACTGGGTACACTGCAGGAGAGCGTTCATACAAATATTTGCAGCTTGTGCCGTAGTTAAGGAAATAAGGTGTGTAATATAGGACTTTAAGCTGCTTATAACCAACCTGGATGTTAATCAGAAATTAGCATTTTTGACAGAAAAGCTTGGCTTTAAAGGGTTACATAAACAAATTATTGTATACAGTCCATTAAAGAGTAGCTTACGTACTTCCAATTGTAAACAAAGTCCTGTAGTAAATCAAAGGTTTCACTCTTACAATCCTTCTTCCACCTACATATAATAACAGAGGCTGAAATGTTTGCAAGAATCCATATGACCTGAGGTTTGGATGGATTAAATGGCACTGTGTGCTGACTGAGGAAACCCCACTATGGACTGGAAACATACAGACATAAAGCAAAATTGGAAGGCTGTCAGCCTGGGACATTATTGGAATCTCTAAACTTGGTGATGTTTGTGAGGGTAGCGCAACCTGCACATTTCAACAACTTAAGGATACGACGGAATGCGCACACCGCAATGTTACGGCTACTTACAGATACACCATCCACTATAGAAAAGCCGGGGAAACCTGCAGACTCTTCCAAATCACAGTTCCATAGAGGCATACATCACAACGACTCAGCTGAGGGAAAAGGGTATTTCAAAGAAGTCCTGTACACTAGTGAACAATACCCAGGATCCCCTGATAGCCCCGAGGGTGTGATGGAAACGGGATGTGGAGACCCTGTAGGTAGAGGACGGGGTAGAAGCTTTGAAATATGTAAATAAATATAGGGATTGCCTAGAGAAACATAAAAAAGTTTGAGGTGAATGAAATACCTATTCTACAAATCATAACATGACTGTCTCGTTATTAACATAAATCATGAATATGTGAGGCAATTTGGTGGCGGTGCTCGATACGTCACTCAAATCTCTATGTTCCCATACTTGGTAAATGTTTTCTATAATGAAAAACTTAATAAAGAGTTTGAAAAATAAAAAAAAGAGCGTGTGGTTTGAGAAAACCTCTTCCTAAAAAGAAGGCAAATATGAGCTTTGACTATAAGCTCTACCAGAAAACGTCTGGGATGGATACGCAATTTGAAGAACAGAGCACGTTGACTGTTTAGTCTTAACCATGTTTCCACTGGATGCTGGGGATTAAGAAATCCTGAAAAAAATAATTTATGTGTATTCCGTTCTGTATTTTATACCCTGATGATTAAGGCACTTGTATTTTTATGTGCATTGTTTTGTCCACTCGCTTGTTTTCCCATGCGCTGCACCATCAATCGTAGCACTTACTTAAGAAATGGCCTTTAACTTTGTTCATGCACAAAATAGTTAAATTAATCAACATACTGACTTTTAGCACATTGGTTGTGACAAGAGGACATTCAAATGGGATAGCCCCTGTAGAAGAATCGAACGTTTTTCTAAGTGATTTCTTATGGAACAATATTTTGTATTTATGTGTCCATGAGATCTCTAGGAGGCGCACAGTCTGCCCCGGCCACTGGACTATATCTGCCCTAGATCAAATGTGAAATTGATGTATGTGCTACGATAAAAATAAGTTACCAGAGTAAGACTGTAATCTGATGATACAATGTGTATATGGCAGTAATGCAACTGATATCGTTTTTTTCTTGCTTACTAATAAAATACTACATAAATACTTAACGTCCTTTATTCTGGATCAGCTTTTGTAAAGAGATTCTGTGGATAGCTGCCAACACTGCGCCTCAAAGACACCAAGAATAGGCAAACTGCGTTTATAAACCCAGTCTAATGATGTTCTTCTTCAGTGAGTAACTTACAGTTTTCAACTTCCAGCTTTATTCCAACATTGCTCCTGCTAGCACAGCGGTTGTGTTAAAGGCACAGCAGATACATATCACTGAGAGCAGTGTGGAGAAATTTGCTCAGTAGATCCTCCCTCTTGTTTGGTGAAATTGTGAAGACCATAATGGAAAAAGACAAATTCCTTTAAGTCTAATAAAGGCCAAGTGGGACATTTCCAATACTCTAAGATGATACCATCACTTAATGTGGAATAAGTGAATTGCTTTCTCTTCAGTGGTGGCACTAACCACAAACCCAAATGGAAGCAGGAGCACTCTTTCACAGAGTAACAAAAAGAGCAGCAGCTTATCAATTCCTGCCCCAGGGTCTGCTGAGCTCGTCATAACCATGCCCGTTTTTCAGAACGCTCAGCACAGCGGGGGAATTAGCCCCGCATGTGAGCTCGTCATAAGCATAGCGCAACCGTGCCTCATTACAAGCTGAGCTCGTCATGAGCACGGGAGGGGTTAAGGAAGCTTTCAATAAGACATTTTAACCTGACCATTGCTTGATCAGCTCTCCTTTATGATTTGAGCTCTTAAAAACCACCTGGTGACAGAAAGCTACAAAAGGAAAATGCTATTTATCAGTATGCATCTGTTCTTCGCATGTAGAGGTGTAGATCCACATACTTTTGCATGGATCGCCTCTGATGTTGGGCTTGGATGTTTGCACTTTGTTATTGTAGAAGTCTTTGTAGTCACAAGATAGGCCACTCCTCCTTAGGTTAGTAGTGCGCATGGGCATCAACTCCATCTTCAGATTGTTTTCGCCAAAAAGGGCGATGATGGAGTTAGTTAGAACTAGAAAAGATGTCCATGTGTAATGTATCTAAGTAAGTTAGTACTGCAACACATAGGTGTCCGGAGAGGCAGGTGGGCGTATGCCAATCTACAGCTCTACATGCCAAGAACAGATGCATATTGGTAAGAAGCATTTTCCGTTCAAGGCATATGAGCTGTAGATCGCATACTTTTACATAGACTATACAGCAGTTACCCTGTTAGCGGTGGCTACCTGTATGTGTTGCAGTAGTTTGAAAAAGTGTTCTTAGTACAGCCTGGCCCACACTAGCTTGTTGTTTTGCCTGCACATCTACACAGTAGTGTTTTGTGAAAGTGCGTGGTGTAGACCATGTTGCGGCTTTGCAAATGTCATCCATGGGAATGTTTCCTAAGAATGCCGTGGATGCCCCTATTTTGTGTGTGGAATGCGCTGTAGGAGGAAAGGATAATGTACGCTTTGCTTTTTGGTAGCATTTTTTAATGCATTTAATGATCCACCAATTCCAGCTTTTGATATAGGATTGCCCTTTTGTGGTGGTGAGAAAGCTACGAAAAGTGGTTTCGTTTTCCTGAAGCTTTTTGTCCTTTCAATGTAGTAAAGAATAGCTCTTTTGACATTAAGCGTATGCAGAGCCCGTTCAGCTACTGAGTCTGGTTGAGGGGAAAATACTGGGAGCTCAACAGACCGGTTAAGGTGTAAAGCTGAAACTTCTTAAGGTAAGAATTTAGGGTTTGTCCTAAGAACCACTTTGTTGTGCTGTATTTGCAAAAATGGTTCTTGTATGGTTAATGCCTGGAGTTCACTTACCCTTCTGAGAGATGTGATGGCCACAAGGAAAGCTACTTTCCATGTGAGGAATTGTAACTCACATTTATGTAAAGGTTCAACTGGGGGACCCATGAGCCTAGTAAGGACAATGTTTAGATTCCATACTGGAGAGGGTGGAATTCTGGAAGGAATTATTCTTTTAAGGACTTCCATGAATGCTTTGATGGGAGGTACCCTAAACAATGACAAGTGTTGTCTGTTTTGTAAGTAAGCTGCTTTAGGAGCGAGATGTAATCGTATGGATGTGTATGCCAGATTACAACTTTGTAGATGCAGGAGATAACATAATATTTTGAGTTGAAGCATCTAGTGGATTGATTGTGTTGTTATTGCAGTAAAAAACAAATCTTTTCCATTAAGCTGCATAGCATGCCCTAGTGGTAGGACATCAAACTTCTTTAATGACGTTCATACAGTCTGGTGTGAGATTGAGGTAACCAAACTCTTCAGGAGCCAGATCACTAGGTTCAGTTGAGCTGGTTCTGGATGTCTTCTCTCTCCATGGTTCTGTGTGAGAAGCTTTGGGGAAAGGTGCAGCTTTTGGTGTGGAACTACTGAGAGTTCCAGCAGTGTCGTGAATCATGGTTGTCATGCCGATGTTGGAGCAACCAGGATCATTGTGGGAGACTGTTGTTTGAGCTTGCGCACCAGTAACTGAATGAGCGGGAGAGGCGGAAAAGCGTATGCAAATCTGCCTGACCAGTTCGTCCATATCGCATTGCCTTCGGACAAGGGGTGTGGATACCTGGAGGTGAAGTTTGGGCATTTTGTGTTTAAATGTGTGGCAAACAGATCTATGTCTGGGCGGCCCCCCATTTGAAAAAATGGATGAAGAACTTCCTTCGTGAATCTGCTGTTGTTGACGACAGAGCAGATCCGCAATTTGATTCTGTATCCCAGGTAGATGCTCTGATAAGAGGTATATCTTTTGAGGAATGGCCCATCTCCAAATGCTCTGTGCTAAGCGTGAAAGCTGCAGAGAGTGTGTCCCCACCTCTGTTTTTGCATATAGTACATGTCATTTTGTCCTTCCAGACGAGGACAGTTTTGCCTAAGAAATGTTTCTGAAATGACTTTAGGGCGAGAAATATGGCCAGTAACTCCAGGTGACTGATGTGGAGGAGTTTTTGTTGAGGGTTCCACATACCTTGAATGGTGTGGTTTAAGAGATGAGCTCCCCAGCAGGTAAGCGATGCTTCCGCTGTTAGCACAATTTGTGGAACCGGGTCTAAGAACTGCCGCCTTTTGGAAACATTTTGTGGGCTCCACCATTGCAGAGAGCGATATGTGCGGATGTCCACCAACACCAGAACTTTAGGATGACATTGAGCTTGTTTCCACTGTTGTGCTAGACATTCTTGCAACGGACCATTTGAAGTCTTGCGAAAGGGACAATGAAAGATATAAGAGGCCATCATTCCTATTAACTGCATGAACACTCGAGCTGATAGTGAGTGTTGCGGTTGTCATTCTGTTATGAGGGCTTGCATACTACCTATCCTGGCTAGATCAGGGTATGCAAGGGCTTTGGAACTATCTATTGTTGCACCTAGATACTGCTGAGAATGGGACGGTTGGAGATGTGACTTGGTGAGGTTTATTGTGAACCCTAAGCTCAGCAGCAGCTGGATTGTGTTGTGTGTTTGTTGTACACAATTGCTGTGTGACTTGGCTTTTATGAGCCAGTCGTCTAAGTAAGGAAGAAATGCGTTACTTACCTGTAACAGCAGTTATCCAGTATTGGTGTCTTTCATAGATTCACATGCCTGAATCATTCCCAGTCGCCGAGACTGGAACCTCCGGTACATAAAAAAGTAATGTCCTATAGACATACATATAGAAAATAGGCCTAAGGGCCACCCCTTAGTAGCCTTTCTACGTCCTTATGTAAAAAGACCAAACTCTCATCATTAGCCAATCAGCTCCGACCTCCCTCTAGAACCTTCCCGGGAGGAGCCTCAGTCCCTCAGATTTTCGTACGCAGTCAGGTAGGTAGGCGTAATATAGGCATAGAGGGATGTGAGTCCTTACCGGGGAGGCGGGAGGGTTGCATGTGAATCTATGAAAGACACCAATACTGGATAACTGCTGTTACAGGTAAGTAACGCATTTCTTATCCAGTATTTGGGTGTCTTTCATAGATTTGCATGCCTGAATCAGAGTAGCCAGCAATTATATATGCACAGTTGTAAAGCACATTTGTAAAGCAAGCAGTTCTGCAGTCATGTCAGACAATATGAAAATCATCAACAACATGGTAATAACAGCGTAAGCAGAAACTATACTACTATACAACCATAATGAATGTGCATACCTGGATGGCGGGATGTAGTAAGGCTCACCTCACTGAAAGAGATGGCGTAGCACCGCCCGGCCCACCGCTGCGTCCTTCTGCAGCTCGATATCCAGGCAGTAGTGCCTGGAGAAGGTGTGCGGAGACTTCCAGGTCGCCGCCCGGCAAATGTCCAAGACTGGCACTCCAGCGAATAGCGCCGCTGACGTGGACATCGCCCTGGTGGAATGAGCAGTAACACGATCAGTCAAAGGCCGTCCGGCCTGGTCGTGGCAGAATGCAATCGCCGAGGAGATCCATCGGGAGATGCTCTGTTTCGTAAGAGGTAAACCCATGCGTGGGCTGCTGTAGGCCACGAATAGCTGAGTAGACTTTCTGAGATCCTTGGTTTTATCCAAGTAGAACTTAAGGCATCGTTTGAGGTCCAAAGAATGCAGCGTCCTTTCCGCCGCCGTGGAAAGGTTCGCAAAGAAGGACTTAAGGACAATCGGTTCGTTGAGGTGAAAGTCCGAAGGCACCTTTGGTATAAATTTAGGGTTGGGCCTGAGCACCACCCTGTCCTGTCTGAATTGTAGATATGGTTCTTGAATGGACAGTGCTTGAAGTTCGCTAACCCTCCTGGCCGATGTTAGAGCGAGCAAGAGTGCCGTTTTCCAGGAGAGATGTTTGATAGACGCTCGGTGAATGGGCTCAAACGGATGTCTCATGAGTTGGTTGAGTACCAGGTTCAATTGCCAGGTTGGAGGGACTTTCCGTGGCCTCTGAAAGGATCTGTAGAGCCCTTTCAGGAATTGCTTGACCAGCCTACTTGACCACAGGGAAGGCCCCGAGAAGGTTCTGGTGAACCTAGAGATAGCCGCCAGGTGAACCTTAATGAAAGCATGAGCTAGTCCTGACTGTGCCAGTTGGAGGAGGTACGGCAATATCTGTACCGGGGTGACATCCAGTGGCCGCAGACCCTGGTCCGAACACCACATGCAGAACCTTTTCCACTTGAGCGAGTAGGTTTTGTTTGTGCTGCCTGCCCTCGCTTTCGCCAGAACCTCCCTGCAGTCCTGTGGGATATCTAGGTCTCCGAACTCTCTGTGCTCAGGAGCCAGGCCGATAATTTGAGCGAGCGGAGGTTCGGGTGCTGTATCTGTCCGTTGGACATCGTCAAGAGGTTCGGGTGTTGCCTCAGGTGAATCGGAGGTCTGATGGAGAGGCGAAGCAGATCCGAGAACCAGTGTTGTCTCGGCCAGAACGGAGCAATCAGGATCATGGTGCAAGGCTCCGCTTTCATTTTCCGGAGGAGCCTCGGGATCATTGGAAACGGAGGAAAAGCGTACGCAAACACGCTAAACCAGCCGATGGAAAAAGCATTTCCCAACGACCCCTGTTGGTGATGCCAGCTTGCGTAGCTTGGGCATTTGGCGTTCCTTCCCGTTGCGAAAAGGTCGATTTTCGGGACACCCCACTGAGAGAAGATTTGAGCCAGAGTGTCGTCGTTCAGTTCCCATTCGTGGGAGAGAGAGCTCTGCCTGCTGAGGGCGTCCGCGATGGTGTTGTCCTTTCCGGGAACGTAGTCCGCTTTGAGCGAGATTCCGTGCAACACCAGCCAGTTCCAGATTTTCTGCGATTCTCGTGAGAGAGAGAGAGACCGCGTTCCCCCCTGCTTGTTCAGGTAGTGCATCGTCGTGGTGTTGTCCGTTTTGACGAGCACTGGGGAATTCTGGATGCGTGGCAGGAAGGCTTGCAGAGCAAGATACACTGCCCTTAGTTCCGAGAGGTTGATATGGAGCAGTTTCTCCTGGTCCTCCCATTTGCCGCTGATCCGAAGGTCCTGGAGAACAGCGCCCCAGCCCTCCAGGGAGGCGTCCGTCGTGATTACCAGAGGGGCCGGCGGAAGGAGGAACGTCAAGCCAGCCACCAGATGCTTTCGACGTCTCCACCACTGACGGCCTTTGGAAATGGCCGGTGTTATCCTTATTGTGTCCTCGAACGAGCCAGTACTCTGGGTCCATTGCCTCGTTAGAGCTTCCTGCAAGGGGCGCATCCTGAGTCTGCAGTGAGGGATGAGGAGTATGCAGGAAGACATCATTCCGAGCAAGGAGGTGAAAGTCCTGACTTTGAGGCGTGTCTTCGCGGCCACAGCCGTGGCCAGGGACAGTATCTTGTCCGTCCTTTCCTTCGAGGGGAAGGCCCTTGCGCACTCCGTGTCCAAGGTAGCCCCTAGGAAAGTAATCCTTGTTGACGGAGTAGTGCAGGATTTTTTGAGGTTGAGGGTCAAGCCCAGCTGTTGAAAAAGAGCGGTGCAGGCGTTGGAGGATTCGGCTGCGCCTCCGGGAGAGGGTGCCTTCACCAGCCAGTCGTCGAGGTAGGGGAAGACTTGGTGACCCCTTTGACGTAGAAAAGCCGCCACCGGCGCAAGGCACTTTGTGAAAATCCGCGGCGCGGATTTGAGGCCGAACGGCAGGACCCTGAACTGATAATGTCTGCCTGCTACTTCGAACCTCAGGAACTTCCTGTGACGTTTGAGGATGGGGATGTGGTAGTAGGCGTCCTGTAAGTCCAGGGAGGTCATGAAATCTCCCTGTTCCAGCGCGCCCAGGATTTCCTGGATCGTTACCATCCTGAACGATTGGCTCCGTAGGAAAGTGTTGAGCGCCCGGAGGTCCAAGATGGGTCTCCACCTGTCTTCCTTCTGTCTCACCAGGAAGAAGTGGGAATAAAATCCCGTCCCTTTTAGGGACGCCGGAACCCTTTCGATCGCACCTTTTTGTAACATGACGGTGATTTCCTGGAGAAGCAGGCGTAGGTGTTTGTGTGCCCGTCTCAGGGGAGGTGTATTGGGAGGGATGTTGGTGAATTCGAGAGAATGTCCAAACTGTATCATTTGCAGTACCCACCGGTCCGTGGTAATTTTGAGCCAATTGGGGAGGAAATGGGTCAGTTTTCCTCCAATTTGAAAGGATGGAGACGGTGGTAGGACTGGCTGGAGTAAATGGTCACTGGCGGCCGCCAGTGCCCTTCTTGGCGGTTTTGCCTCTGAAGGAAGATCTGCCATAGGAGGATTGTCTACCTTGCTGGTGCCTGTGCTGGAACTGATTTCTGTTGTTGTACGAGTAAGAGGACCTGTTCTGGTAGGAACCCCTGTAGGAGGATTGACCCCTGGAGCGGCCACCACGAAATGACTGGTTTCGGGACTGTAGCGTGCCCAGTGCCCTTGCGGTATCGGTATCCTTTTTAATGGCCTGCAGTGCCTTGTCGATCTTTTCTCCAAAAAGATACTGGCCGTCGAAGGGCATGTCCAGCACCTTCGATTGAACCTCCTGACGGAAAGATGTAGCTTTGAGCCAGCCTTGACGGCGGAGCACCGCAGCTCCTGCTAGTTGACGGAACCCAGTCATGGCTGCGTCGATAGCACAGTCAATGATCTCTGCAGCGGAATTCTGACCTTCCACAAGGAGAGCTTTAACCTCGTTCTGGACTGTATCGGGCAGGTCTTGTATGTAGGGGGCAATGTCCTCCCAGAGTTGGCGGTTGTAGCGCCCCAGCAGGGCGATGGAATTTGCCACCTTAATTGTCATGGCTGACGTGGTAGTGAATCTCTTTCCTATCGTGTCCAGTTTCCTGCCTTCCTTGTCTGGAGGTGCGGACAGCGGGGAGGATGGGTTGAGGGAGTGTTTCTGGGCCGCCTGAGTCACCACCGAATCCGGTTTAGGGTGGCCATTGAGGCAAGCCGCCGCCGTAAGCGGGGCCTTATATTTCTTGTCCAGGCGCGGCACCACCGCAGGCACAGAGGCAGGCGTTAGCATTAATTTCTTGCCCTGGTCCCATAGAAAGTCAATTATCGGAATAGATTTGGCCGACTTTTGGCTGTGCTCTTTGAAGTCATGGAGAAAGCATTCCGTTTCCGTCGACTCCACGGCCATATGAAACCTCTTAGCCGCCCTGTCCACCAGTTTGTGGAAACCACCAATGTCCGCTGGCACCGAGTCCGCTTGGCGCGGGCGTGGCGAAGCCGGGGACGACGAATTTGGGGATGACGCCACATCTTCATCCTCGTCCGGCTGGTCCGAGTGGACGTCTTGGACCTCGCCTTCCTCTAATTCTTCTTCCTCCTCTTCCTCCTCAGAGGATTCTTCCACCTGAGGTTGGACCCTATCACGGGGTCTCACCGTCTGAGGCCGGTTGTGTTCACGGCTGTGGTGAGCGGAAGGATGAGGGGTGGACGCCGGGGCACGTGTGACAGGCGTCTGAGACCCACTGTCGGCATCCGGGAAACGTTGTTTGTAATCTTGTACCAGGTACCGCAGGTCATTGACAAGAGTCGCGGGCAGACACATCATTGGGGTGGCCTCTGTGCGGACACTTGCGTGGACGGAATGCTCCTGATAAGTGAACTCTTCATGCTCCTCATCCGTACTTTGGCATTTGACGTTAAGGTCCGAGATAGAGGTAGCGGGACCTGGCTGGTCCTCCCCTTCAGACTCCTCACTTTGTAAGATGTCCTGAGGTGGCTGCTTTTCTACTCTGCTCATGGACGTTGACTCCGGGGTAATCTGCACCCGGGGTTTGCCAGGCGCGGATTGCAATCCTGCCGCGGTGGAGGGAACCGTTGAAGGCGGAAGCGAGAGTGCCGACACCTCAACCAACTTGGATTCCTTCCATTGCGCCGTCAGTGTCGCCTCCGTCGACGACTCGCCCTCGGACAGCGCCTCCGTCGTCGATGAGGACCTGATCAGGGACTGGGTGGACGACGGTAATGTCCTCGAAGACGCCGCCTTCGATGAACAGGTGGACGGCGAGTCCGTTTTCGTCGACACCGCCGTTGTAACCGGCGTCTTCGGCGTCGACTCAGTCGTCGACTTCTTCGTGTTCGAGCCTTCGGTCGACGATTTCTTTGACGACGGCTGGTTCTTCGTTAGCGACTTAGACGGCTTGGGGCTCGCCGACGACGACGTAGTCTGTGGGGACTCTGTCGTCGGCAAGGTCTTCGTCTTTGACGATGATTTTAGAAGAATGATAGAGGAAACAGGTGTACCTGAGGACACGGATGTAGTCGTGGTTGCCGCCGCAGAGGGCGATGAGGCTGTCGTCGTCGACACGGTGGTCGTGACTGAGGTGGTCCTCTTGGTAGATGGAGCAGGCCTCTTGAACTTTTGGTCGTCTCGAACAGACACTGAAGAAGTAGTGGATCGTGCCTCCGAAGGTTTCTTGTGTGCCTTCTTAGGAGGAGTGTCTGTATGGCCAGGGGACTGCACCCTGGGTCTCTCTTTCGAGACTTTCGAGGACACGGAGACACTTCCCTCTGAAGATTCCAGAGTGTCTCTGTCCTTAAGCCTGTCGAGCCATGTGAGAAGGCGAGCCTCTCTTTCCTTCACAGTCTTTTTGGGGAAGGCTCACACACCCTGCACTTGTCAGAGACGTGGTCAGGGTACAGGAAATACAAGCACAGATCGTGCTTATCATCCGCATTAATCCGTTTCTTCCCGCAAGAAGAGCAGGCCTTGAAA
Organism: Lissotriton vulgaris; assembly: GCF_964263255.1. Lineage (NCBI taxonomy): Eukaryota > Metazoa > Chordata > Amphibia > Caudata > Salamandridae > Lissotriton > Lissotriton vulgaris. The sequence goes on along the minus strand of NC_141687.1, from coordinate 537,889,324 downwards.
AGGGCTTTCTTCTGCAATTCCGACATGGAAGAAGCCTTTTTATGCGATTACGACATGGAATAAGGCAGTTGAAGGTAATTATCCTTTCGAAGAAGAACTTCCAGAGAAAGTTTGATGATATCGAAGAAAAACCTGAGGAGCTCAGGTTGGAGACTCCCTAGCACAACGTGCGGTAGAAAATCTGAGGGACTGAGGCTCCTCCCGGGAAGGTTCTAGAGGGAGGTCGGAGCTGATTGGCTAATGATGAGAGTTTGGTCCTTTTTACATAAGGACGTAGAAAGGCTACTAAGGGGAGGCCCTTAGGCCTATTTTCTCTATGTATGTCTATAGGACATTACTTTTTTATGTACCGGAGGCTCCCGTCTCGGCGACGGGGAATGATTTAGGCATGTGAATCTATGAAAGACACCCAAATACTGGATAAACACATGAATGTGTTGTCTTCTAAAGTGGGCTGCTCCAACTGCGAGACATTTTATGAAGCCTCTGGGTGCTGTTGTGACCCCGAATGGAAGGTCTTAGAATTGGTAATGTCAGTCCACTACGAACCGTAGGTATCTCCTGTGAGCAGGGTGAATAGGAATGTGGAAGTAGGAGTCCTTGAGATCTATAGTGGCAAGGAAATTGCCTTGTTGGAGCAGTGGGAGGACCTATTGTAGCGTGACCATGTGGAAGTGGTCAGATTTTATGTACAGGTTTAGCGGTCTGAGGTCTAATATTGGCCTGAGAGAGACATCCTTTTTGGGAATGAGGAAATAAAGGGAGTAAACCCCTATATATTGCTGGTGTAGGGGAACCGGTTCTATTGCATGTTTTTGCAAGAGAGAGAGAACCTCCTGCTAGAGAAGCGTTACATGTTCTGAGGACATTGGGCGTTGTTTGGGAGGTATGTGGGGGGTTAGAAGTAAGTTCCAGGCAGTAACCATACTGGATAATTTGTCTTACCCACTTGTCTGTGGTGATGGAATTCCAGACAGGTAGGAACTGTGATAGTCTTCTCCTGACCGGAGTGGAGTGGTCTTGGGAAGTCGAGGGAAGTCACTGTTTTTTGGTGGGGGAGTTGCGGGTATTAGAACAACGTCCTCTGCCCCTGTTGCTATTGCCTCTGTAAGTCCCTTTAAAACATGGGTACTCATAGTACGGCCCGCGGGCCAGTGGCGGACCGGCAAGCCTTCCTTGGCGGCCCGGGGACCTTGCAAACATCGTACCCATGTATTTTTTTTAAAAAAAATTTAAAGTGTGTCTGCGGCAGCGCGACTCAGAGTCTCTGCTGCTCTGTGGGGTCTGGGCGATTCTCGCATAGCCAGAGTGGAGCTGCAGGGGCCTAAGAGGAGGTGAAATACAACAAAGCCTCATTAGCATGCAAATGGCCTTTAATGACCTGTGAAGTGCTTGGGTGCGGTTGTGTGTGTGCGCCTGAAAGCTGTCTCAGCCCAGGCTGACACACAGGCAGGGTGAGATGACAGAGGGTGACAGAGGGAGGTAGAGAGAGGGAGGTAGAGAGAGGGAGGGAGAGAGGGAGTGAGGGAGGGGGAGAGCGAGGGAGAGAGGGAGTGAGACGGGGAGTGAGAGGGAGGAAGACAGGGAGGGGGGAGTGAGAAGGGGAGAGTGAGAAGGGGGGGAGTGAGAAGGGGTGGAGTGAGAGAGGGAGGGAATGAGAGAGGGGGAGTGAGTGAGAAAGCGAGTGTGAGAGGGGGAGTGAGAGAGAGAGAGACAGACAGAGGGAGGGAGACAGAGGGAGTGATGGAGAGAGGGAGCGATGGAGAGAGAGCGAGGGAGAGAGGGAGCGAGGGAGGGGGAGAGGGAGCGAGGGAGCGAGAGAGCGAGGGAGAGAGCGAGGGAGAGAGGGAGGGAGAGAGGGAGGGACAGAGGGAGGGAGAGAGCGAGGGAGAGAGGGAGGGAGGTAGAGAGAGGGAGGGAGAGAGGGAGTGAGGGGGGGAGCGAGGGAGAGAGGGAGTGAGACGGGAGTGAGAGGGAGGGAGACAGGGAGGGGGGAGTGAGACGGGGAGAGTAAGAAGGGGGGAGTGAGAGAGGGAGGGAATGAGAGAGGGGGAGTGAGTGAGAAAGCGAGTGAGAGAGGGGGAGTGAGGGAGGGAGTGAGAGAGACAGACAGAGGGAGGGAGACAGAGGGAGTGATGGAGAGAGGGAGCGATGGAGAGAGAGCGAGGGAGAGAGAGCGAGGGAGAGAGGGAGCGAGGGAGGGGGAGAGGGAGCGAGGGAGGGGGAGAGGGAGAGAGGGAGAGAGGGAGGGAGGGAGAGGGGGAGTGAGAGAGGGAGAGAGAGGGAGTGAGAGAGTGAGAGGAGAGAGAGAGAGGAGTGAGAGAGGGAGGGAGTGAGAGAGGGAGTGAGCGAGACAGACAGAGGGAGGGAGAGGGAAGGAGCGAGGGAGGGAGAGGGGGAGAGGGAGGAAGAGAGGGGAGAGAGGGAGAGAGGGAGAGAGGGAGGAAGAGAGGGAGGAAGAGAGGGAACAAGGGAGGGAGTGAGAGCGAGGGAGGGAGAGAGATAGGGAGTGAAGGAGTGAGGGAGGGAGAGAGAGAAGAGTGAGAGACAGAGGGAGTGAGAGAGAGGGAGCGAGAGACAAGGAGTGAGAGAGAGCGGGAATGAGAGAGACAGACAGAGGGAGGGAGCAAGGGAAGGTGGGAGCGAGAGAGAGGGAGCGGGGGAGGGAGAGAGAGGGTGAGCGGGAGCAAGAGGGAGCAAAACAGGGAGCGAGAGAGGGAGGGAGAGAGGGAGGGAGAGAGAGATGGAGGGAGAGAGAGATGGGGGAGTGAGTGAGGGAGTGAGAGAGGGGGAGTGAGAGAGGGGGAGTGAGGAGACAGACAGAGGGAAGGAGACAGAGAGAGACAGACATACAGAAGGAGGGAGACAGAGGGAGGGATGGAGAGAGGGAGCGAAGGAGGGAGTGAGAGAGGGGGAGTGAGGGAGGGAGTGAGAGAGAGACAGACAGAGGGAAGGAGACAGAGCAAGACAGACAGACAAAGGGAGGGAGTGAGAGAGAGGGAGTGAGAGAGACAGACAGAGGGAGGGAGAGGGAAGGAGCAGGGGGGAGTGAGGGAGAGAGGGAACAAGGGAGGGAGTGGAAGAGAGGGAGGGAGAGAGAGAGGGAGTGAGAGAGAGGGAGTGAGGGAGAGGGAGTGAGGGAGAGGGAGTGAGAGACAGGGAGTGAGAGAGCGGGAATGAGAGACAGACAGAGGGATGGAGCGAGGGAAGGTGGGAGTGAGGGAGAGAGGGTGGGAGTGAGGGAGAGAGGGTGGGAGCGAGGGAGACAGAGAGGGAGCAAGGGAGGGAGAGAGAGGGAGAGCGGGAGCCAGAGGGAGCGAAACAGGGAGCGAGAGAGGGAGCGAGAGAGTGAGGAAGAGAGGGAGGGAGCGAGAGAGGGAGGGAGTGAGGGAGGGAGGGAGAGAGGGGGGAGTGAGTGAGGGAGTGAGGAGGCAGACAGAGGGAAGGAGACAGAGAGAGACAGACATACAGAGGGAGGGAGACAGAGGGAGGGATGGAGAGAGGGAGCGAAGGAGGGAGTGAGAGAGGGGGAGTGAGGGAGGGAGTGAGAGAGAGACAGACAGAGGGAAGGAGACAGAGCAAAACAGACAGAGGGAGGGAGTGAGAGAGAGGGAGTGAGAGAGACAGACAGAGGGAGGGAGAGGTAAGGAGCAGGGGAGGGAGCGAGGGAGAGAGGGAACAAGGGAGGGAGTGAGGGAGGGAGAGAGGGAGTGAGGGAGAGGAAGGGAGAGAGGGAGTGAGAGACAGGGAGTGAGAGAGAGCGGGAATGAGAGACAGACAGAGGGATGGAGCGAGGGAGGGTGGGAGCGAGGGAGAGAGGGTGGGAGCGAGGGAGAGAGAGAGGGAGCAAGGGAGGGAGAGAGAGGGAGAGCGGGAGCCAGAGGGAGCGAAACAGGGAGCGAGAGAGGGAGCGAGAGAGGGAGGGAGAGAGGGAGGGAGTGAGGGAGGGAGCGAGGGAGGGAGGGAGCGAGAGAGGGGGGGAGTGAGGAAGGGAGAGAGGGGGGGAGTGAGGGAGGGAGAGAGGGGGGGAGTGAGTGAGGGAGTGAGTGAGTGAGTGAACGAGGGAGCGAGAGGGAGTGAGAGAGACAGACAGAGGGAGGGAGCGAGGGAGGGTGGGAGGGAGGGAGAGAGAGGGAGCAAGGGAGGGAAGGAGGGAGGGAAGGAGAGAGGGAGCGAGACAGGGAGCGAGAGAGGGAGCGAGATAGGGAGGGAGAGGGAGAGAGGGAGAGAGATAGGGAGGGAGAGAGATAGGGAGGGAGAGAGAGAGAGCGCGAGAGAGGGAGTGAGTGAGGGAGGGAGAGAGATGTGTGTAAGCCGGGTCTGATGGCTCAGTGGACGAAGGCATCCGCTGCAGAGACCTGTGATCAACCTCATGGTCAGTTTTTTTTGTTGATCTAGCCCGCACCCTCCCCCACTGACCCCGCCCCCAACGGTGCGGCCCTCGGACACAAACCACAATGTAAATTTGGCCTCCGAGATAACGTTTATGAGTACCCATGCTCTAAAATATCCTCTGCTAGGGGAAGTTCGAGTGGGGCTTTTGTATGTTGAAGAGGTGTTTTCTGTGCCAGTTGTTTTGGAGACGCCCTTATAAGAGGAGAGACAAAGGGAACCTCTACTAGTTGTTGCTTGTAGAGCCCCCATGGAATTGGTTGTTTCTGTGTCCTTTTTCATCTTTTCTAAAGATGTGTCCACAGTAGGTCCAATCAAGTGTTCCTGATCCAAGGGTTGATTGAGGATGGTAGACTGTACCTTTTGTTTGAAACCAGATATGCGTAGCCATGCAGGTCTGCACAGTAATAGACTTGTATTAATTGTGTGAGATGCTGTATCTGCTGCATCCAGGGCACATTTAATTGAGGTGTTTGGAATTAATTTCCCCTCTTAAATAAGATAATTTTCCTTGGTCTTATATTGATCTGCGAGATGCTGCATGAGCTTTTCAAGCTCATCGTAGTGAGCCCGGTCATACCTTGCTAGTAAGGCTTGTGTTTGGTGATACGCCAGAAGTTTGCCGCCTGGGACGCAAATCTTTTACCTGATGCATCTAGTAGTTTAGACTCTTTGTCTGGCGGAGGTGCATTACCAGTGGTTTGGGAATTTGTCTGTTTATGGGCATTCGCCACTACCAATGAGTCCAGAAGGTGCTGACTTTTAATGTAAACTGGATCACTTGGAGCTGGTTTGTATTTTTTCTCAATTCTAGGGTTGAGTAACATAGTTTTGACAGGGTCTTTAAAAGCCTCAGGGGCATGTTTAATCTCCCCTTTGAGCATAGGGAGAGTGTTTGTTGTTTTGTGAGGCTGTGAAGATGTATCTAATAAAAAATCCTCTTCTAGGGGGTTTAAATGGAGTTGAACCCCATGGTATTGTGCAGATCTATTTATTAGTAGCAGAAACCCTACGTTGTCATCTGGAGGGGATGGTCTGGAGAGGTATAAATCTGGCTCAGGTATATCTGGGACATTATAATCTTCCCAAGAGTCATGAGGTGGAATACTGTGGGTGTGATCATCAGTATCTGTATCATGATATCGTTGGCCTATATCTTCATCCCACCCCCTAAATCCTCATTGTCATCTTGTGTTGCAGGTGATAGAGGAGGTATTGAAGAGTGTACTGGAGAAAGTATAATGGCTGGAAGCCGTGGAGTTGGTGAAAAAGGTCTCATAGGTGTCAATTTCTCCTTTTTAGGTGGTATAGAGGTAATTTGCCCAGTAATGTGGTCAATATGTATTGTCTTTTGCTTAGGATCCGGAGGATCTGGATGGAAAAGTTCCTTGGATGCACTGTCTTTTTTCAGTGCCGAGGACTTAGGCACAGAGTGGTGTATTGGCCTATCTTCCTTAGCTTTAGGAGGAGTTTTTATGTCATTCTGCTTAGGTGGCTCAGACTCCGAAGATTTCGGCAGTTTTTTCAGATCCGAAGATTTGGATGGAGTTTGCTTCGGTGCTGAAGTTTCGGGTATTTTGGGTTTCGGTGCCGAAGAGTCTGACTCAACGGTACCTTGGGCGTACGCTTTGGTGCCAAAGAGGGTTTTCCAGCACCATGATGTGGCTGGCTTGATACCGAGCTGCCTGAAGGCTTAGTGGGCTTCGGAGCCGTGCCCGGAGGCGGGGATTCTGAAGCAGTATCACGGTGTTGACCCGGACCCGAAGGTGAAGGTGTTACCGGAGCCTTGTGTTTTTTCAGGACCGGTGCGTCAACGTCAGTACTTGCGGTTCGTTGATTTGGAGTAAACGACTGGTCTTCTGAGTATGATTCATCAGCTTCGGAGACGCTGGCTTGTTTATCTCCTGTCTCTGGTTCCAAATCGTCTGAGCCTGCCTCAAAGAGGTCTTCCGGAGCAGAGACTATTGATCTGGACATTTGTTGACGTTGAGTCCGGCAATCACGTATAGTCTTCTTGGACCTCAGGCCTGGCAGTTGTGACTCTCGTGTTCTGGAGAGAGACAAAGGTTGCAGACCTAATGGAGATCTGTGTGTGGAAATTTAGTTCCACGCTTGCATTTTTTAAATGGAGTCCTTTCCATATGCTGGTTGATGTCACCGATCAACTTAACGGCCCAAGTCGACGACTGGACTCGAAAATCTCGTCGGAAAGTAGATACGCGTCGAGAGATCACGATCGAAACTATACCATCCAGCGGTGAGAGCTTTGTACGTCGAAGGGGAATCGAAACGGCACGACCCGGAGCGCAGCAAATTACAACCGAACCCGATGGAGGAAAAAAACTATCTGGAGATGGAGTCGATGCCCATGCGCACGACTAACCAAAGGAGTTGTCACCTATCTCGTGACTAAAAAGAATTCTACAATAACAAAGTGCAAACATCCGAGCCCAACACCAGATGGCGATCTATGCAAAAGTATGCGATCCACAGCTCATATGCCTCGAACATGAATGTTAACATAACAGGGTACTTATCACATTGTTAGCACTGAATCTGGAGACAAGTGACCAATGAGGACTGATATTATCAATATTAACAATACAAGTTAACATCTTACTTTGTAGGAAGCTGATGTGAGCAGATGAGCAATATTCTGAACTGCCCCATGGTTAAATAAAATTGTCTGATGATCGGGAGCCTAAAAGAAAAAACACATACATAATCCAAGGAATTGGCAAAAATAGCTACACTGTGCTGTTAACATGAGAATGTAGGCAGTATTCAGAAACCAAGGCAGCAGGGACAACATCAGGCAATAATATGGCATTAGAAGGCTCCTGCAACATGGTTGTTACATGCCTTAAGATCTCGTTGTGTGAACCATTGAGAGACAGTTTGCATTAGAATAAAGAGACTCGGCCCACTGGAGGCCTTCTCACAACTACATGCACCTATGGAACATAAGACTAACACCACGCGTACAAATACAGAAACCTTCAGCAGTCAGTACTTTATCCACTGTCGCAACAAACCTGGAAGTCGCCTAATTACGAATTCTTTAAAAAAATATAGCTGGTAGAATCTAGCAGCGCTAAAAGTGGAAATAACAAAGCAAATCTCTCAATGAAACACGTTTTCCAACCTCATTAAAGTTAACATTGTTAGCATTTCGAAAGACTTCGGTCCGCTACTTTAACTAAACTACCACATATGGCAGTTCTAACAGCCTGAGGCATCCATATCCCACAGATGCAAAACAGACCCCTTTGCATATTCAATCAGAATCTGCTTGTATGCCTCATATTAACAAAAGTACATCTGTTCAACTTTATAGTTGACTCTAGTTATCTTTCCTTTCCAACTATGAAAATGTACGCACATGGAGTTTGGAAGTCTCAACCTACTTTGGGCCATTGGCCCTTCACAAAAGTCACCTAATAGCAAACAAATGGCAATACGTGATGTTGTCACATTAACAGTATTGCCCTAATGGATATGATCCTCTCCAGTGCTAGTGAGTGAAATCATGGCTAACAGTATCAAACATTCTTTATAAAGGATCTGTCACCATAACATGTTCCTTGAAGACCGAATGACCAATATCTATCCAGAGATGTGTAGATTACAAGAAACTGATTTATCACCCTAATGACAGATGTTTGCTTAAGAAACCAACCATTCTTTTAAATTCAAGAAAGGAAAAAAATCAGGACACCGTTAAATCTGTGCAAACAAAAATAAATGAAAGACATGTGAGCAAAGACTTAGGTAAAACAATACAAGAATACGTAGTGTGTTTGGAAGACAGCTATCTGTATGAAAAACTAAAGAAGGATCTTAAACGGACAGAACAAGCAACCAGCTAACATATGTAAGCTGAGGCAATAGTTATTAAAACTACAACATTAGGGATTTCAACCCATCAAAAACATTTGAAAGGATACAATGAAAACCCACTGAAAAGTAACAAGAGGATATGGACATTTTTCTCACCAGATACAGCCATTCCAGTGGAGTCCAAAAGGGGATAGACGTTGGACCTAGGCTATGACAGTAGAACCACGCTGCTAATCGGATATACTGGGCTGAAGTAAAATATTGATGTGCAGGACAATGAACAACGACTGACTTTCTGTGCACCAGCATTTCTATGCCTGGGGCATCGTGGATATAAAGAACACCGCTGCATCACAGCACTTTAAAAGCTGAACAGCATTCCAAAGAGAGAACAAACAAAAACAATTTAGATCTGCTAACCATTCTGGAAGATCATCATTCCCTGTTGAATTGTTACTCTTACTGGCAGAGCAGCACAAGGGGGCTCTGTCACATGGCCAAGGGACGAAAGACAAACACTCTTGATATGCAAAACTGAAGAGGTTTAATTCTACATTCTTCGGTAAGTAAATAGCTTGCATTTTTCTTATTTATCAAACTCTTGTGCCAGCATGCCGTAAACACTGTCATGGGCCTTCAGCAGAGATTTAGCATAGCAGAAATTAATAAATGAAACTTGGACGCAGTTGGACACACCGTACCCATGCCCACCAGGTCATCCGTCAACTGTCACAGGACACCACAATGCAGCTACTCCAGCCCCTTTCTCTAGAATGGCAATGTCATTTCAGTCCAAGGAGATGGCCTCCGCTAGAACTTGTCAAAGTAACAAAGAAAACAGTTTGCCTGCAGCTGATAATGCCCACACTGCTGGCTACTAAGAAGGAACTAAACAACTTTAAGACACATCCACTCCAGCTGTTGCCATGTAACTCTTCATCTCTAGTGCACAGATAGAAATCAAATATACCTAAACAATCACTTTCAATCTTACTTGCGGCAGGTCACACCCCCACCAAATGTTAACCATATTGCTTAAATTAGATCTTTGGAGTTTATGATACAAGATGATTGTTCTTAGCCCACATGTAATCCCTTAGGTACTGAATGAATGGTTGGCTACATCTGAAAGGGATAGCTCCAAAAATTAGACATCAAAAACCTACACAAAGATTAACTACTGTAAACACAGGGTGATGACTGTGCAGTTACCTGTAAGAGCGACAGTGGACTTAGACTAAGATTTACACAGAAAGTTTTTGCTACAGCTTATCCCATACCTTGCAGCAGTGAGAGTAGATGTGACAAATATACTCCTGCGTACACCGTGACCGGCTGAGTAATGACATGAGGTGGGGAATCACTGTTGCATCCTGCAAAAACATTAATCAGAAGGGAAAGAGAATTAAGAAAATTACCACTCCAATACCTTACAGATATCACGAAGATGAAAGCGTTCTCAATTACAGAAACTAGAACCCCTAAACATTTTAGATGTTATTAATTAGCTTTCAATTTGCCTGTTAATTTACCGTGCACAACAAATATGAAAAAAAGAATAACAAAAGAAAGGACATTTGTATATCATCATTCATTAGCCGTTTTGTTTATTTAAACCTTTAAACAGCACCCAATAAGCTAAAAGAATCTGACAGTCCTATTTAAGACTTTAGCCTCTTATAAATGTGCAGAGCGGGACAGTAAAGAATATGAGCAAAGAAGAATAAAAAGAGTTGACCGACACAGCTAAACATTTAGGATTGTTACTGCTTGGTGTGGTTAATAATATGCACTGGACATTATGAACATTAGAATAAGGCCATACAAATAAATATACAGACCATTCTTTTGGTATCCTAACTGCAAAAAAATTTAATGATTCCATGCTGGTATTGCAGCACAGTGGTGTAGGAAGGTGGATATCTGACTATATGGTTGTCTAGTGTTTAGTTGGTTTTCGACTTAGTTGGCCTGGGATTCTGCTAATCGGGGCCCCAGGCTATCTACTCTCACTGTAAAATGGACTCCATGTACTTTAGGTACATCTCCAATTGGATATTGGGTCACCTTTGTGAGCCCCTGTACAGTGTACCTTAAGTACCCAGGGCATAGGTGCATCCAAGGCCTACCAGGGGCTGCAGCATGTATTATGCCACCCCTGCCTGGCCATCCACATTGACATAACTGGCTGATCGCTCAGCTGGGGCAAGGTCGTGTAATCACCCCTTGCTTAGGTATAGTATCCCTATACCTACCATTACATTTAGACACATGTATACCTATAAGTCACTCCTATGGCAGGCCTTAACAATCCTGATGGCAGAGTGCTTGGTTTTATGTGAGATAAGGCTCTAGCATGAGCTGAACCTGTGTGCAGCTTTTGGAACCATGTCCTTATAGATGTTCTATGATATAGCCATACCATATACTCTTAAGTGCATTATCCCTCAGAGGCACCCTCATCTACAGACCCCCGGGACCACGCACACAATTCAGCGAAGACATCGCCAACTTTATCAGCCCCCACGCCCTCCCCTCCGCTGACTACATCCTCCTCGGGGACCTCAACTTCCACCTGGAGAACAACAACGACCGCAACACCACCACCCTGCTGGACAACCTCGCCAACCTCGGACTCAAGCAGCTGGTCACCACCCCCACCCACTACGCCGGACACACACTCGGCCCAGTCTTCTCATCCAGCAAGGACATCGCCTTCAGCCACGCCACCGGACTCCACTGGACGGACCACAGCTGCGTCCACTTCAGCTTCAGAAGGACCACGATCCACCACCACCAGCAACAGGTTGCACGCAGAAGCTGGAACAAGATCACAGCCGACCAGCTCGCGACCGCCCTGAGCAAGAACCCACCCACCAGCGCAACGAACCCCAGCCAAGCGGCCACCAACCTCACGAAGTGGATCAGCGACTGCGCAGACGACCTCGCCCCTCTGAAGACCCCGCCTAGCAGACCCGGTAGCAAGAAAGCCCCATGGTTCACCGACGAACTCAAGAGCTCCAAGAAGAACTGCCGAGCCCTCGAGAGAACCTGGCGCAGAGACCCAACACCGGACAACATGACTGCCCTCAAGCTCGCCACCCGAAAACACCACCAACTCATCCACGCCACCAAGAAAACCGCATTCAAGGAACGACTGGACAACAACGCACACAACAGCAAGGAACTCTTCAACATCGTCAAAGAGATCTCCAACCCCAACGCCGAAAACAACGACATCACCCCTTCGCAAGACCTCTGCAACTCCCTCGCCTCCTACTTCCACAACAAGATCGCGGACATACACAACAGCTTCAGCACTCAACCGACGCACGCCACGACCGAACCACCGCCCCCCACCACCACCCTCCGCGCCTGGACCCCGATCAGCACCGAAGACACCGTCCGCATGATGAACTCCATCCACTCCGGATCTCCTACCGACCCCTGCCCTCACCACGTCTTCAACAAGGCCGACGCTGTCATCGCACCCCACCTGCGGGACATCATCAACACCTCTTTCGACACCGCTACCTTCCCGGAGAGCTGGAAGCACGCCGAACTCAGCGCTCTACTAAAGAAGCCATCAGCCGACCCCACCGACCTCAAGGACTACCGCCCCATCTAGCTGCTCCCGTTTCCTGCAAAAGTCATCGAGAAGACCGTCAACAAGCAGCTGGCCACCTTCCTCGAGACTAACGGATCCCTTGACCTCTCGCAGTCTGGCTTCCGATCCAACCAAAGCACCGAGACCGCCCTGATCGCAGCCACCGATGACATCCGAGCTCTGCTTGACAACGGAGAAACAGCAGCCCTCATCCTCCTAGACCTCTCCGCGGCCTTCGACACTGTCTGCCACCGTACACTAGTGCAGCGACTCAGCAACGTCGGAATCCAGGAGAAGGCACTGGAGTGGATCATCTCCTTCCTCGCCGGTAGGACACAGAGAGTCAGTTCAGATCTGAAGCCACCGAAGTCATCTGCGGCGTTCCTCAAGGCTCCTCGCTCAGCCCAACCCTCTTCAACGTGTACATGAGCCCCCTCGCAGACATCGAACGCCAGCACAACCTCAACATCATCTCCTACGCCGACGACACCCAGCTGATTCTCTCCCTCACCAACGACCCCGCCACCGCCAGAGCCAACCTCCACGAAGGGATGAAAGAGGTAGCCGAATGGATGAAGAACAGCCGCCTGAAACTGAACTCGGACAAGATGGAAGTCCTCATCCTGGGATCCTCACCCTCCGCCTGGGACGACTCCTGGTGGCCCCCCGCCCTAGGCAGCGCACCCAAACCAACAGACCACGCACGCAACCTGGGCTTCATCCTGGACTCCACCCTCTCCATGACCAGACAAGTCAACGCCGTCTCCTCGTCGTGCTTCAACATCCTGCGCATGCTACGAAAGATCTTCCGGTGGATCCCCACCGAGACCAGGAAGACGGTCACCCAGGCCCTCGTCACCAGCCGTCTGGACTACGGCAACTCCCTCTACGCCGGAACCACTGCCAAACTCCAGAGAAGACTTCAGCGGATCCAGAACGCCTCAGCACGACTCATCCTGGACATCCCACGCCGCAGCCACATCTCCGGACACCTGAGAGACCTGCACTGGCTCCCGGTCACCAAGAGAATCACCTTCCGACTCCTCACCCACGCACAAAAAGCCCAACACAACCAAGGACCAGGATACCTCAACAGCCGCCTCAACTTCTACGCTCCCAAACGCCAGCTTCGATCGACCGGCCACGCCCTCGCCACCGTCCCCTGCATCCGAAGAGCCACCACAGGGGGACGGTCCTTCTCCTACCTCGCCACCAAGACATGGAACTCCCTCCCGACCCACCTCCGCCTGACCCAGGACCACCTCGCCTTCAGGAAGCAACTCAAGACCTGGCTGTTCGAGCAGTAGCGGACCCCCCTCTCCTAGCGCCTTGAGACCCTCTGGGTGAGTAGTGCGCTATATAAATGCTTTGATTGATTGATTGATTATCAACCTCGCGGTTGAATGCTAACTTTGGTTTGGCTTTATCAAAACATGTTGTGTAAGGTGTCATAAGCTTTAGAATACTACCCCCTCGCCAGTTCTGGCGACGGGGTAGCATTCCACCCTTCTAGAGGGAGAAGACATGTTGTTTCTTTTAATCCCGGTTAAAGTTAACCAGAGCCTCAGCATCACAAAATGGATGCTGCTGCCACAGACACAAGTCTGACCTCCTGCTGCTGGGAGTCCTTCCAGCGAGGGAAGCTTGGACAATAGGTTTCCTGTCTTGGGATGTGCTAGCACCACCCCAGACAGGCCATAGTGTATTGGGGCAGGGAGGGCTGAATGAAATGAGACACTGCCTGGGGCACACAAGGTGCTCCATGCATAGTCCGGTTGAAACCAGTTGTTGGGGCACTCCAGCCCCAGCTCTGGCTCAAAACTGGACAAAGGGAAAGGGGTGCAACCACCCCCTTCCCTGGTCCCACCCATAGGAGGGACCTAGCAGGTAATCCAGCCTCTTTGATTAGTATATAGGTAGGAGCTGAGTCAAGAGACTTTAGATTTATCCTGAACTGAAACTTGCACGAAACTCTGGACCTTCGACATTCTACTGCAACTAGAAGACTGAAGAATCTCCCTTGTGGTCAAGGAGTGACCACCCTGTGCAAACAGGCACCATCCAGCGATCTGCGGTTTGCTTTGTCGACACTACCGCCGGAGCCCGAGCACAGAGCCTGACAAGAACCAGACTTCCAGACTTCTTTGACCCCGATCCACAGCCACAGCAAAGCTGAGACCCGTGGAGGCGACGAGAGACGTGGGACCGGCCATCTTGAAAAACCTGCTCATTGCTACTTGTGCAGCTTCTGAGGCACCCTCGAAATTGTGCATTGGGGATTGAGAAGCCCCAGCCCTGAGCACCTTCTACACCGACGCACAGCCCTCCACACTCCACGAGTTCCACGTGGAGCCTGCTAGTCTTTTTGTGATTGACGCGTCTGTCCGGCCACTTGCCCGTTGGCTAGTGGCCTTTGTGACGACGAACCTTTGAATCTACACCGCTGGCCTGGTTGCTCCAGGCTGGCCCCGTCTTCCCTGAAAAGGGAAAGCCCCCCCCAGACCTTGCTGGTCTGTGACTGAAGCCATCTTCGATTCCTGCGTGGGTTGCCTTAGCCAAGGCTTGTTGACTCCAATCCGGAAGCCGACACCACCAACAGCTAGATCCTTCGTGGGACAGTCCGTATCCAGCTCCTGGTCATCGTCGATATCCCCTGGTCCACGTGGCTGCAGAGACAAGCTTCACGACATCACCTGATTGATTCACGACATCGTCTGGTTCCTTCCTGGTCACTGGCTAGTGACCCAGACTCTGTCTCCTCTGTTTTCAGGTACTCTTCATCCTCGATCCGCCCTTGGATCCAACCGGACACTTCTCTCCTGGTCGCCTGCAGCCTCTTTTCACAGGTCGTCATAGGATTCAGCGACGAAACCCAACACACTTTGACACCTATGCACCCAGCTACTGTGGGTGAGGTAACGCGAGTACTCCGGTGCTCCTGTGGGTATTGACTATCCAAGTGTCCTAGTTTTCAGTAGCTTTCTCCTAGTCCATCCAGAAGTGTCCTAAATCAACTAGTTTCTAATTCTTTCGTTCCCATTGTATCCCTATGAGAACCCGCGTGTGTGTTTAGACACTGCACACGCTTCCCGTGAGCCTCCTGCTTCCTAACCTTTTGGTAGTTCAGTGTAGCCCCAGCGATTCACTAGGCCTATTCCTTGTTCGTGACGTGGTTCTTATACCACAATTTTAATATATGGTTTGCAGCGCCCCTAGGGCTCGACTGTATTTTGTGCAACTTATTGTATGATAATTAAGTATCTTGTTATGTGCTTATGCCTCTGACCTCATAAAGAGTTCAGAGGGGTTGTGTTAGTAATAAATACATATATATTTTATATATAACCTGTGTGGTGTCCTTTCATTTGGTATTCAAGGGGTTACATATGGTAAAACAGCTGGCTTCACATGCTCTCTGAAGTTTTAGCCTAAGACTGCTTTGTCCATGCTACCACTAGGATAGCTGGTCTATAAGGTTGACTTTACAACCATCACCATAAGGATTGTTTGGACTAATACAGGGTGCCCACTAGAATAGTGGACATCACATATCAGGCCAACTTCTCATAAGCGGTTCAAACAGATGGGGTGAGAGGAGAAAGCATGATACCTCTGGATCAGTGCTGCAACCCCTTAGAAACGGCTTACCCCATTAAGTCGGGGCTCAATGGGGTAAGCCGTTTCTAAGCTTGCATTTCAAATCATTGTACTAGCCAACCATCGTCATTATTTTATAAGGAACTTTTGAATACAGGTGCGCGAAAAGACGTTTCTTTTTTAACTTGAGAGCGCGGCAGTGATTGGGCGCTTTATTGACATTATCCTCTATTTGACTCGCTGCGTCTGTTCCGTTCGTTGCCTCCCCCAAACTCGGGACCTGCCAGAGGCAACGACGGACAGGTATGCTTAGATGTCGCAAGAGGGTAATGGTATCATAGAGATGTGTTTGAGACTTTGATCATGTGTCTCGTGCCTAGTGTTTTTGGCAAACAGATAAAGCTTATTTGATATTCGGCTAGATGATCAGGACCAAGCCCATTAATGTACAGGCCTCGGTTCGAGAGACCTCGTGAGAGGTGTGAGCCCTTAGTAATTTGAGGGTACTCGAATGACAACAGAACACTAAGTTAAGGATAACGACAGGAGTGCTTATATTTGTGCAGAGGAGAGAGGAATTCGTTTTTTTCCACCCATTTGCATCATGCACCCGTATCCTTACTTTTCTAGAGCGTGGCCTCATTATTCTTGAGTATGTGTCCAGGTGAGGTGAGGTACGATCCCCGGTCGTGCTGGGTGAGTGTCATTATTATTTTTCTTTTGATCTCACTAGGAGGAGAATGAGTGGGACATGTTTTATTGTGAATACTATGTTTGCTTTATGTTTTGTTGTTCCAGATGCATTTAATCATCTACTGACACGGAGGATATGCAACGATATTACCATATCCTTTTTGATTTTTTACTTGATTATTCCTTTTGTCACTGTACTTTCTGCGTGACATAATCACTTCGCAGTAGCAACGTCCAGAACAGAGGCCCTGAAGAAAGCCTTGGGTCCTCCCCATTCAGGCTGAAACATGTTGGCCCCTATGCAGTTATTTGTTTAACACTGCTTTCTTGCACTGTTCTTGTTTTTAACTAGTAGGAGGCCAGATCCCTAATAAAATTATTTTTCTTGTCCTCTATCCTCTTTTAAAATCCACCACCTTTATGATTTTTTGCACTGCCCTTTAACCCATCAGATTGATATCAATTGGTCTAATAGTATTTGTGGGCGGTGACCCGACTATGGTACAAGGTAAGAATATGGTCTCAATGATCAAGAGACTTTATTACCTTGGTTGGATGACCAAATGATAACATTGATCATCACAAGCTTTTGATGGTAATCCTACAAATACCTTTTTGGGTTCTACTCACAAATCATCGTAGACATTGTGTTTGATAAAATTGTCCTACGCGTTGCAAGTAGCTGTTAGTCATCAATGTATTTAATACTATTGATGACAGCTTGAGATAATTTATTAATACTCTCACTCTGCCTTGGCATTAGGTGCAAGGCCTTTCACATGTGTAATACAAGTGCGTTTATTATTACATCCATATACAATGGTTGCTCGATTACAATCTCGGCCTGAGGCAAGGATGCCATTTTCTTTCTATAGTCTTTTGTTTCCTAGTATAATCAGAGGAGACACTTCAATTTCAATTAATCTTTATTCTATCCATTTATAATACAGATCATAAAAGTAAAGACACTTCTGCTGATCTTGAGCGGTCCCTTGGTGCAGAAGCTTTCGCCTAGTAGCTGACTGATAACTCCGAGAGTGGTGTCCTGTTCGTGACCAGGACGGGGTCATACACTCTTACCCACCAGGTAAAGGGTTAGATCATACAGAAGGAGGTTTTCTTTGCAGAACATATTTATTTTATTTATTTATAAAGTTTTATATAGAGCGAAATTCATTCACACCCTACACATGTAGGTTAGCGTTAGCATCCTTTGGGAACACTCGATTGTTAAAATCTTTTATGTGTATCCATATAAAACCTGTTGTAACATGATTATGGAACTCTGTTTTATTCTCTGTGTTGACACTCATAACTTTTATCTGCTTCTGTCTATTTATCATCGCCACTCATATATTCTACACAAGAATCACTACGGTTCAATAAATATTGAAAACGCCCCTCTGTGTATTCTTAGCATATTTCTCTGAGCGAAAGAAAGCACGATTGACTGAGCGAAAGTTTGAAGTCTGTCCCCACAGTTCCTGAGGGAACAGAGTTGCAATGTTCAGTGTTTGCCAGAACTGTTCGCTCCCTGTTCAGGTTTAGTGGGGGCTAACAGTGGCAGTGCGACTAGCTGGTGCAGGGGACAAAATATCCTTCGAGTGTGCATGGAATCAGTCTAGCACCATCCTAAGTTTATGTTGCCCTCAAACATGCAATTCCTACTGATTAGTGGCAACTACACAACAGCAGACCAAGGCCTCAGACCACTTAGTGAATTTATAAAGGTGGAAGCCATCTTGTAATGGTGAACAGGACAAACCAAGCTTCCTCTTCATATGAAAATGTGCAAACTTTTTTTTTTTGAATGCCCATTGTAGGTGGCTTTTCTTTGCCACTGCATCTTGACACCGGTACAAAAGCACTACCATCAGGATCTTTCCAGACATTATCTTGAATGCACAGTGGCAAGGAATCAGCTTTAATGAGGTCAACAAGAAACTACGAGAGCAGGGAATTCACATACATGATGCTGTTCCTTGCAAAGCTCCTAGTCAACTTAGAATAGAAAACAGGTTATCAGATAAAACCTACGGGGATATAGAGGGGTGGCATATAGTTGGTAGCTAACCAAGCCCAAAAGGCAACAACAAAGACGCAATGTTGATCAGGATGCTGGTGAACATATGATAGGGAAGGAGCTCTTGTACATGGCAGCAAGACTCTGGAAAGAACTTAGTGAAATAACGAAAGATCTAGATGTCTGAGACGATGGCGTCAACAGCATCCAGAGACATGAGAACTGACTTGCCTTGAAGGGTAAAATAAACTCTGATTGTGACTAAATGGGAAAAACCCAGAAGGGAAAAAAAGCAAATTATGAGTATGAGTGAGAGGCAGAGGCAGAGGAAGAAAGGACATGCAACCTACAGAACGAGAGGGAGGGCGAACAACAGACTAATTATACAAGCCCTTAGTGGAGTAAGCACTAAGGTGTTTCCTGGGAATGCCAATATGGATTCCCTTCCCCCTTCTTTTCCATACCCCTTTTTGAAGAACAAGGATGGTGTGAGCTACCAGGGAAATCAAGACTAGCTACCACAACAACTGTTGTTTGCTGTACAGGCCTACATGGAGTATAGGGGCGAATAGACACTCTGCAAGTTTTGAAGGCAGGCAGTTGGAAGCCTGCATCATAGGGAGGTAGGGTAGGAGGAGGTGAATTGAGTTTAATTGCTCTATCAGTTGTGATTGATTGGTATCTTCATTTGAGCAGGTATCACAGGCTCCAGACTCTTACAAGGGAGCAGGTCATGGACCAGGAAGAATTAAATATGAGCACACATTGCCCCATAGACCCAGAGAACCCACCATTAAGACACTTAAGTGCACTATCCTGTAATGTTAATGGCATGGGGGGGTTAAATCAAACTTGGTATGGTCCTTCAATACCTTAACAAGCATGCCCCAGTACTAGTCATGCTACAAGAGACCCACTTAAAGGGAAATAGTTGCATAGGCCTGGAGAGAGGGGGGTACAAAGTGTTAGCTCAATCGAGCTTCACGTCTGATTCAAAGTGGGGGCAGAGATCCTCATTAACAAATTGGTCCTCTTTATGGTGGGATAACATTTTATTTAAGATCAGGGGTGATCTGTGGCACTAAAGTAGAAGGTCTCAACGTTTGTTCAGTGTATCTACCACCCAAGTTACATTTACAGACACTAGGGATAAAGGGATGGACTATTCTGCACATTGCAAGAAGGCACCTTTACATAAGAAGGTGACTTAAACCTAACAGTAAAAGATGATTATGACAGGCAAGACATCAAGAATAGTAAAAGGCACTTAACCCTCATCAACTTAGTAAACGCTGGGGGCTTTATAGATATGTGAGAGTACTCAAGAGAAAGACAGTATACCTTTAACTCTGGGCCCCCGATGTTTCACGCACAGACTAGTCACACAGGTACATTTTGCAGAGACAGATTTCTTGGGAAGGGAATATAGAATCATACACCACTATGGGTAAAATGTATAGGACAGGAAGCTAGAGTAAACTAAGGCTGAGCCTTCTGACACATGGTTTCTTAAGGTTAAAAAACATACCTACACTGACCATCAGTTTGATGAAAAACAAATGCAGTGCAGAACCCTATAGGAAAATGGGAGGCCTATAACATTTACCAGGGTCCAAGAAATCTAACTCATGCAGGAAAAAAAGAGGAGGGAAAAAGCAGGGGCGCTTGCGTCTGAAATTCTTAAGTTAGAAAAGGGATTCATGCTCACCGATGGGGAGGTCCTGGGTCCCAAGTGGAGGCTAATGCAACAGGAATACCAACCCCTAGTTACAAATCAGGTGCACGGTTACTTCCTAGCCCCCCAGGAAAAAACAATATGAAGTTATTAAAAAAGCCGGGAAGCTACCTGCATGGCTGTGAAGAGGGAACGTGGGAGGATACAGATCCATGGTTGATGACCCCGACAGGGATAAGAGTTCAAGATAATAGAAGGCTTTTAGGAAACATTCGCAGAGTACTTCTTCATAAAGCATGGAAAAATGGAGGAGGGAGAAAACTGAACTGTTCTAGGAGACACCTAAATACCCAAAATCTAAAACAAGACAATACATTTCATGAGAGTATACAGCAGTCAATAATCAGGCCACAGGGATTAACTGCCACCCAACATAATCGTACAAGGGAATGGCAAGGAACCCATACACCATATCTTTAATACACTTATGGTGTCAGTCACTATGGGGCGTTTACCTAATGACCAAAGACTAACGACTATAGTGACAATACTGAAAGATGGTAAGACTCTGGACAGATGCGCATCCTATAGACCAATACCTTTATTCAATGTAAAGATTACAAATTCGTTAAAAGTACTGGCCACTCATTTGCGGAAAGTTGTTGGCACATTCGTACACCAGGATCAATCGGCTTTTTGCCCAACAGGAGTATGAGATTCAATCTAAGACGGCTCTGCCAAGATACAGGTGCATGGAGTATGCCAAAAAAGTCACAGAACCAACTATAATCTTATTGCTAGGACAGACCAAAGCCTTTGACACTCTTGAACAGCCCTTCATGTTGCAGGTACTGGAAGAATTGTCTTTGAGCCTAACTTCATGACATGGGTGAAACTGCTATAAAAAGAGCCAATGGCAAGAGTAAAAATGAATAACATCTGGGAACAAGGCGGTTTTGTGCCCTCCCTCAAATATTTGCATTAGCATTGGAGCCAATAGCACGTTGGGTCCTGAAAGAGCCACTGGTGGGACAGTCCATGAGACAAAAGAATATCTTTATATGCGGACAATGTGCTTTTATACACAACTTGAACATAAATTACTGGCTTGCAGACTTCTACAGATACTTATGGTATTTGGAAAGCTAGGTACTGTTCCCCTCGATGGGTAGGATGTTGGGAAGATCTTTGCGTTGACCATAAAGTATCGCTAGAGGGATTTAAATACATTGGAATACATGTAACATGGGAACTGGTGGTATAAATTAAGAGAAATGTATGAACTCTGCAAGATAAGTTTAGGGAAGACATAAGAAATTTGAGATCGTTTCTGTAATCGTTATTTGGGCTGAGGCATCATGCTTAAAATGCTAGTGCTGCTCAAGTTTCTTTATTCCTTTCAAAACACTCCTCATTCTGTCCCCGCAAATTTTGGGGGAAGATTGGAAGTGGATATTAGGTTGTTCCTGTGGGGGTAGAAACTTTCACGAATGGCACTTAACAAGCTTACAAATGAGCCATATGACAGGGTAAGAGCCTTGCCAAGCATACAAAAAAACATCTGGGCCGCCCAGCTGACAGTGATTAGGTATTCTCTCCACAAAAAAAAGCCAACTTTCAGGCTCAATAGACAACCATGGGTTTGAGGGGGCATATGGCAGCTCTCTACAGGCCAAGATGTGGAGAGAGGAAAATAAATTCTTAGGCGCACAATCTTAGATGTGCTGACAAAAGACACCTTCTTAGGACATTGATAGTCTGAGGTAGGTGGGAGCACTTCACAGATTTCAAAAGTGGGACTGCAATCCTGGTCTGGAAACTTACCTGAAGAAGGGAAGTGCTTACCGACCCGATCCAAGAATAACTACTCTTTGATGATCTTCGGGTGCATTAAGATGCAGGGGTCGCAAGCTAGTGGGCCATGGTTGGGCCCCAGACACCACATGTAGAACCCCAAGCACTTAGGAGCTGACATTCAACCAATTAAGTGTAGAAATTGATGAGGAATCTTTCAGTTAAAGCCAAAGCTCCAGACTCGCACTGTTAAGTTGTGGAAAAAAGGAAATAGCACCTTGTCTAGGTCAATGTTGTCATATCCTGGGTGGACAGAGCAGCCACTGGAATTGCAAGGCACTACCTGGTGTCACTGAAGAGCTATTGCTGGGGCAAATAGTTTCCAGATACAGTGTGCCTCCTGGAGAAAAGTCATAAGGTGATGGTTATACAGGAAAAAGTATAACGTATCCAACAGACTAGTTAATTAATGACCAGTTTGTAAACATTATATAAATGCCTATACATACATATACATACAAGTACTTTGTTCGACTGAAATAGGTGGTAATCCAAAAAGCAAGGTATATGAAATCTATAGATCTCATTTGACAATGGTTACCTCCAGCTCTTTACCATCACAAAAGGGTATCCACCCAGGGTATATTCATGGGATTCTTTCTCGTCCATTAATGCCTTGGTGTACCTAATGTTGTGTACATTTCCTTGGAAATCAGGAGCATAATATCACAAACCAAGCCACATGCTTTTGTTCTCATGTTAAATTAAATAGCCCTGAATGGGCTAATAAACTGTCGCCCATTTCATGTCTTAGCATTTAGCTTTTCATGATGCAGGGAGCTAGGTGCCTGATCTAGGCATCTTTGGAAACAATAACAAGGTGCTGGACGAAACCAACATCTTAATGCAGGAAAATGTACACCCTAAAAGAAGTTCCACGATGTCTGCCATGACCTGTCCATATTTCAAGACTATGCCCTGTTCTTGCAGTTGTTGCTCAATCTAACATGGGATTTTCAGAGAATTTAAGGGAATTCTGCCTAAAATTATGTTTAGTAGTACCTCTGATTCCATTTTAATTTTAACACTTTTCTTTCGGCATGGAAAGGAAAGGGCATTGAAAAGAGTCAAACTGTAAGAGCATATCACTGTCTAAGAACACGAGTGCAAGTACCCACAGAATTATTAGATAATACATAATCTATGCAACAATCGTCAATGCTGATGCAACTTCTCAAAGTTACATTTCTGTGCCATATGTACTATCAATAGTGGATTTCATCTTTGTTAATGTGACAGTATTACTTTGTCTTAGAAACAAAAAAAATAGCCATATAAATTATTAAAACAAATAGTGGTGCTATTTCTACACTCTGCCTCATCAAGAAGTGAACAGTAATAGCAGGTTGGCCTAGAACGTACTGTGTAGAGGAGCTCCACTGGCGTGACAGGGCTGGTGAATATGGTACGGAGACACCGGAGGCAAGCTTCAATAAACTTCAGGTCTGGCGACAGTAATCCTATGAGTGCAAATGGGAGAGTATGTTTCAGTTTGAGCTCCTCTTACTAAAAGTAAATAGAATAATTTTAAATCATAAGAAATAATTAAATGGGAGTATGTACTGCGCCGGGTGAATGCCGGGATACCTTGCAGCAAGGCAGGGATAATGTGGCAGTCAAGCAAGGATTTAACATTGTTTTCTGTGCCCATTGCCAGGCTCCCCAGGACAACAGCACACTCTGTCTTTAGCTCTGTGCCAGATGTTTCATGCTGCAGGAGGTACAACAACCTGTTGAGACAAAGAATTGACATAACTATAGAGATGAGGCAAAAACAACAAATGAAGGCACAACAGTCTCCATGCATAAATTGAGCCATTTTTCTAACACTCTACATACAAGACAGCTATGCAGGAGTGATACTGAAATAGTTTACTTGATGGCAGATCGAGATTCCAACGGCCATCGATTCTTCTTGCAAGCTCTCATCACAAAGACCCTACATGATATCGAATTTTATATTCCCTTGTAGTTTTCCCTGTTTTCTGTCCTAGATGAAAAACATTACATTTTGTTGAATACGTCATTTATCCAGTGAGCTTTTTTTAGGCATTCAAAACAATTATTTCGATGAAGGATTGTGTAATGTTTGAATGGTTCCGTGTTATTCTCTATCCATCTCTGTTGATATATGCATGGTTAGATTCTTGATCCGATCGATTTTGAACTTCAAAAGACACACCACTGGATGACTTTTTGCCACCCTGCATACATGACTTCCATACCTGGACATAGCACTTCAGAGGCGTGAAAACTGTACAACACTGACAGAACCTCCTGGCTTCAGCTAGTCGTCTCACTATATACACATCAATGTTTTTCCTGCCTCCCCTACAAATGTCAGAATTTAGAGACTACGAAGTCTCCTAATGGTGACAAGAGCTCTCTAATGCTTATGGACTGAAGGACCTCATTTCTGCTCCCCTAAGTTACTCTGCATGTATATCTCATGTATGCAGCTCCTCTGTAATGTCAAAAATGTCGCTTTTACCTCAGTTAGACTTGATTTGTAACACTATGCAGCCATATATCGGATTACCTACATGGAGTCCGTATCACAGTGATGCAACTTGTCTGCACGAAATGGCAATGAAGGCTTCAAAGTCTCAATAATGCAGTACCGTTTTGTCAGCTTTAGCTTAGGAAAACTAGGATACAAGAAAAATTCCTCCCTATCCCCCTCAGTTTTTCTGTACCCAAAGTGAACAGCTGAGAGAGAAAGGCTGCAACTTTCACCTATGCCAGTACATCTTTAGTTGTTGTTTCACTTGTAGTAGACAAACAGTTCCTTCATCCTTGCTCAATAAGCATAGATTCCCCATTTTGTTTGGGTGGTGCTTTCAGTCTTCTGACAGTTCATTAATGTTACTTTTTATCCATCTTGGTTCCTGTTCTCTCATCACTTTATACTGTCTTTTCCTAAAGACCCATGTTTACCTGTGCTCTTTTTGGTGTACATTAGAGTAGGAAATTTCAGCTCTTGCCCTTCCCCCAAGTAGAAATGTGTAGTGGTCTACTTATGTCTTTGCCTCTTTAATGTTGATGTAACCCAATAGATTCTTGGAGACATCACTTCGAATGTAAAGTGCCTTGGCAACTAGGAATTCAGTTGCTGGGAAGAGTGGTTTGAGCTGGCTGTACTGGAATATGGTGGACGCTTAATTAAACAGGATTTCACAAGCTACATGTGTGTCGGAACATCCTTTTAACAAAACACAACCAAATCCTTCACCATTGGCAATTACAGCTGCCCATGACTTGCCTCCCCCACGGTGTGGTGACTATGTGTATAATATACTCTTCTTCCTCACGCCCTCTTCAATCACTCTTGCACCCCAACCTAGTTGGCTAGCACCATTTAACCCAAATATTAGTTATACATTCGTTACCTTCAGAATTACCCCCAGGTGTCAGACTGGATCCGAACATTTTTTGTTTAGCAGTACCCCTGTGTGTCGGTAGGTGGTGTCGGTCGACTCCCAGTCCGTCGTCATGTTCGCCAGGATTTACGTTGCAGTGTTTATTTAGACGCCGGCCCTACGCGCTGACGTCAGTTCTGACACGACTTTCCACGCCACAACCATAGAGCCATGCAAGACACTGACCACTGGTGCACATAACTAAGGCCCTGGAAGGGAGTCCCTATCCCTAGAAGCCAGTTTGCTGAATGGGGAGGATGGGGTGGGAGGGGGCTGGGAGTAAGGAATCTATAACTAGATATGTCTCTTACAGATACATTGTTACCAAAGGTAAGTAACTTGTTCATCTGATTGAGACTGCAGTTATAGATACCTTACCTTTAGAATAGATACCCCAGCAATCCCAACCCCGCAGGTGGGTCTGCAAGCAAAGTTCACACCAGAAAGTCCTGGAGAACAGAGCGGCCGAAGTAGCCGTCTCTCCGGACTTAGCTGTCCAGGTAATAATGTTTGATGAACGTGTGCAGAGATGCCCACGTTGCTGCAGGAAAGATCTCAAGGAGTGGGACTTCACGCCCCAAGGTAGTAGTAGCTGCCGTTGCCCTGGTGGAGTGGGCACAAAGTCCCACTTGGGCTTCCTTCTTTTCCAAGGAGTAGCAGATTTTAATGCATAGGACAACCCATCGAGAGATGGTGCGTTTTTGTACAGCCAACCTTTCTTGGCCCCCACATACCCAACAAACAGTTAATCGTCCACCCATAAATCTTTTGTGCAGTTGAGATAGAAAGACAGCGCATATTTGGGTCCAGACGGTGGAGTCTCTCCTCCTCCTTGGAAGGGTGCGGAGGTGGGAAGAAGGTGGGCAAAGTGATGGTCTGTCATATATGGAAAGAGGTAACCACTTTGGGAAGAAAAGATGGCCTTGTGCGAAGTACTACTTTGTCCAGATGAACAGCAGGAAAAGGAGGTTTTGAAGACAAAGCCTGAAGCTCACTCATCCTGTGAGCAGAGGTCATGGCAACAAGGAAAACGGTCTTCAGAGAGAGGAGCCTGAGAGGACAGTTGTGAAGATGCTCCAAGGGAGTGCACATAAGATAGGTGAAGACCAGGTTCAAGTCCCACTAGTGCATTATGAACGGAGAAGGAGGAAAGAGCGGAGTAATGCCCTTTAGAAATCTATTTACAATAGAAGACTTGAAAAGTGAAAGCTGATCAGGAAGGCGAAGAAAGGCAGATATGGCTGAAAGGTAGCCTTTAAGAGTGCCCAGGGCAGAGCTCTTCCGGGCCAAAGAAAGCATGTACAAGAGAACCTCCAAAAGAGGGGCAGAAAGGGGATCCACAGCCTTTAATGTGCACCAAGCCACAAACGTGTTCCATCTGCAGGCGTATACCGTTTTAGTGGAGGGATTCCTGGCTGCCAACATGGCATTACAAACTTCAGGAGGAAGGTCAAAAGCTGTCAACTTTCGCCGCTCAATCTCTACACAAGGAGGTGGAGGATGGACAGGTTCGGGTGGAAGACAGTCCCCTGCTGCTACAACAGAATATCCTCCCGAAGAGGCAGTCTGATGGGAGGATCGATGGCCATGCTCAAGAGCTCAGGGTGCCAGACTCTTCGTGCCCAGTCAGGAGCCACAAAAATGACTTGGACTCGGTCGAGCTTGATATTCTTCAGCACTATGGGCAGAAGTGGTACAGGGGGAAAGGCATACAGGAAGTCACAATTCCATTTGCGACGAAAAGCATTGCCGAGCAAGGCCCGCCTTGGAAATTCCAAAGCGCAGAACTGGTGACACTGCAAGTTCTCTTCGGTGGCGAGCAGATCTAACCAAGGCTCTCCCCACTGCTGAATGAGACCTTGCACCACCTCAGAGTGAACACACCATTCGTGATTCATCATGCACCGACGGCTGAGTTCGTCCGCTGTGGCGTTCAGAGAACCTGCCAAGTGTTGAACCACCTGTGATATGCCATGATGTTCCAGCAATGTCCAAAGGCAATTAGCCTCCTGACATCGGGTCCACGACTTGACCCCGCCCTGTTTGTTGCAGTACCACATGGCGGTGGTGCCGTCTGAACACCTGCACCACTCTTCCTTTGACAGAAGGAAGAAATACCTTCAGTGCAAGACAGATCGCCCGGAGCTCCAAAAGGTTGATGTGGAGACCAGACACTGCTGGAGACCAAAGACCCCTGATCTCCGCCTCTCCCAGGTGACTGCCCCATCCCAGAAGTGACGCATCCGTCACAACAGTCAACTCTGGTTGAGAAAGGTAAAGGGATCTGTCGCTGACCCAATACTGGTTCCTGAGCCACCACTGCAATTGATGTGCAGTCCCCTCTGAGATCTAGACAACATCGGAAAGATTCCCCTGATGCTGCACCCACTGGAATTTCAGGTCCCACTGCAGAGCCGCAAATGCCACCTGGCATGATCCACCAGCAGGATGCAGGAGGCCATGAGGCCCAGCAGCCTCAGAGTCTCACCAAAATCCGGGATAGAGACCGAAACATCAGTATCATAGCCCAAATATTACGGACTCGCTGCTCGGGAGGATAAGCCCGAAACTGCTCGGTAACCAGAACTGCTCTGATGAAAAGGTGCTTCTGAGGGGGAATTAGGTGGGACCTCGGCACACGGATAGTGAACCCCAGCGAGTGCAGGAGGTCAGCCGTAGTCAGCAGGTAGTAGACTACAGCCTGGGGCGAGCCCACCTTCAACAGCCAGTCGTCAAGATAGGGGAAGACTGGAACCCCTGGTGAGCGCAGATGAGCTGCGACCACCGCCATCACTTTCGTGAACAGCCGAGGGGCACTGGTAAGGCTAAATGGGTGGGGGGGACGGTAAACTGGAAATGCTCGTGGTCTATCATGAACCGTAGGTAATGCCTGTGGGCTGGCAGGACGGGGATATGGAAATATGCGTCCTGCAAATCCAATGCTACCATCCAGTTTCCGGGGTCGAGGGCAAATAGGACTTGCGCCAACGTGAGCATCTTTAACTTCTTTCCGGTGGAAACAGTGGAGGGCCCTGAGGTCTAAGATAGGACGCAGGCCTTTGTCCTTC
This sequence comes from Lissotriton vulgaris, assembly GCF_964263255.1. Taxonomy (NCBI): domain Eukaryota; kingdom Metazoa; phylum Chordata; class Amphibia; order Caudata; family Salamandridae; genus Lissotriton; species Lissotriton vulgaris. Next base: position 537,861,156 of record NC_141687.1, on the reverse strand, counting down.
TTTTGGACCAGAAAGTAGTGGGAATAGCAACCACAACCTACTTCTGGCACAGGGACCCTTTTGATAGCTTCCCTTGGCCAAGAAAGCTGCAACTTCCTGGCGGAGAAGGGCCAAGTGATCCTCCGACAAGTGATGGAAGGATGGTGGCTTGGAGGGAGGGGCAGTCTCAAAAGGAAGGGAGGAGCCCCTTTGGACATTCTGCAAAACCCACTGTCCGACGTGATGTTTTGCCACTGGGGGAGGTGATGTTGAATCCTGTCGCCCACTAGCCTCTGGTGACCCTGAAAGGTCAGATTAGGAGGGCTTGTAGGCTGCTGCAGGTGGTTCTGGGTGTACTGGCCCGCCCTCTGGCCCACAGATCGTAGTCACTGGGTCCCATGTTCGCAGCCAAGCAGAGGCAGGGTTGCTTGCATGGGCCGGTGGCTGGACTGTGTCCAACATGGTGGGGGCCCCCCTTCCATGGCCACGAAAGGGGCGAAAAGCAGACTGCGCGGGGCGAGAGGTTGCAGCGAGGCCCAAGGACCTGGGTGGAGCCCTAGAATCCTTGAAGCGCTCAAGCACAAATTCTGCCTGGTCACCCAAAAGGCGACGCCCATCAAAGGGCATGTCCAGTAAGGTGGATTAGACATCCCCAGAGAAACCAGACATAATCAACCAGGCTAAGCGCCTCAAGGCTACTGACGTGGAAACTGTTCTGCCCAGAAAGTCGGAGGTATCCAGCCCACATCTGATGATGAACTTAGCTGTGTCTCTACTGCATGGGTGAGAACGGCCCTGGCCTCCTACGGACACTGTGACAGTAGTTGCACAACCATATCCCACACCGTATGGGTATATCGCCCCAAGAGGCATGCAGTGTTCACTGACAGCAGCTCTAAGCTGGCGGAAGAAAACATCTTCTTCCCAAGGTGGATTCCTATCTGGGGGTGCAGTAGGGAATGCACCCTTAGAGGATGAGGCTTGGACCATAAAGCTCTCGGGAGCAGAAGTTGGAACAGGTAAAGTGGGTTGCCCGGGGCCGGCAGTGATGTCCGGCAATTATCCTGTCCACAGGAGCCCCTGTGCTGGGCTTGGACCAAGTACCCAGAAGGACGTCGGTGAGGGCTTCATTAAAAGGCAGAAGGGACTCCAAAGAGGTCGCTGCCGATTGAAGCACCTCTGTCAGGAGGTTAGTCCTGACTGCCACCGTAGGAAGCTCATGGCCCAAAGCCTCAGATACCCTGCGCAACAGCAATGCATTGGAAGCTCCCTCCTCCATAGCCAAGGTAGGGGGGGGAGAACATGCCAAGACCTGGGGAGGTATCCCAAAAAAAACTGCCATCACCCAGTTCCTCTCGCCAGTCCGGCTCTTCAAGCAGGTCAGCCAAAGGGTCCACAGAACCCTCCCAGTCCTCCTCACCCTCCTCTTGTTGCCACTCAGGGAGGAAGGTAACACGAGGAATGGACAGAGGAGCCGCTATCGACGTTGGAGGTGAGGCTGGGTTCGACGCCAGTCGGGGGCACAACCAGCGTCGAGGTGTTGTCACTGGAACCGCTGCCGGGGAAGGTACCGTGAGGTCGACCGGCGTTGATCCGGATCCAGGCCTGGATCCTCGGGGGCCCTCTGGCACCGGAGCTGCCAGCCGAGTCCGCGAGGCCTGAAGGTGCGCAGGCTGAGTCGGGTTGCCTAAAGATGTCGTGAAACGCTTAGTAGAAAGATTGAAGCTGGGCAATGGAGGCTCTGGGAAAAGGAGGGAAGCGCAGAGCTGTCCCAGAAGCAGGCACCAAAGACAGAGCCAGAGAGCGATGACGCTCCGGGTCCCGCGTCATGTCAGCTGACGGGCGGGGCGGAGAGCAACGGTGCTTCTTTGCCTTCTTCTTGTGCTTCGACTTACCCTAGGAATGCGAAGGCTTGGAAGACAAATGGTGACGTTGGTTCTGCGATCGCTCCCGAGGCCTTCCTCTAGTCCGGGACCTCAACCGACGAGGAGACGACTGCTGGGCCTCCAAAAGCTTTCAGGACCGCTTCCGTAGAGACTTTGGGTTCATGACCCGACAGTCGGAGCATGACTTCAGGAAATGGTAGTGCTCCAGGCACCAGAGGAACACGAGGTGCGGAGCTGTGACGGACATCAGCTTGTGACAGGAGTTACAAGGCTGGAATACGGTCCAACGATGGGACATCCCCCGTGCACCAGGAGTCAAAGACTCAAAAAAGGCATCAACAAAAAGTTGAAAAAGGTTAGTAAAAAATGGAGTACGGGGCAAGCTCTTTCCGGATCTGCGTAAGTCTGGCGTGGAAAAAGAAAGAACTGATGTCAGCACGCAGGGGCAACGCAATGTCATCCCGGTGAGCACGACCCAGACTATGGACGTGGAGTGGACCGACTCCACCTACCACCGCACAGGGGTACTAGTAAAGAAAAAAATCTCCGGATCCAGTCTGATGCCAGGGCTTAATTCTACAGGTAAGGAATCTGTAACTACAGTCTCTTTCAGATTTGGGCTTTTCCTTCAGCAGAGCATTTCCTCTCTAATTACATGCTCTTTAGTTGTTTGATGCATCATTTAATATTATTTGGAGTTCTTCAATGTGAGGAACTATTTTACATCTCAAAAGTACTCCGCACCATCACAAGTTAAATTCCTTATTTCATACATGCAGGGCATATTATATCTTTATGCAGAGGATACCGCCGGGACAGTGTTTGCTAATATACTCCAGTCCCTTTGTTAGCACCGGCAAACACCACATAAAAATGGAAATTGACCCAGTATGCATTTGTGCATTCGATGAAAATCCAGAGTTGCGTTTGGGTATTTAGAGGAATGTGGCTAAGAGAACAAAGCAGTAAGGGTCATGTACTGGCCCACATTAGTAAAGCAAAATGAACTTTAGTAGAAATAAAGCATGAGCCTGCAGTACCAATTTTTCAGGTAACTAGATGGTGTACAGGGATTGCTCCGACGGTGCATACAGCTCACTGACGTGTCCTCAAGTTGTCATTACGACCTGCACTGGACTCCAATTGATAGATGGGAAAAAAGCTTGCCAAGTCAATCAAATCTTTCACTTCACTGGGAATGAGAAATCCCCGATCTTCACTTCTCCCAGGTGATGGTCCCAACCAAGAGACAACGGGCCTGTCATTCCTGTGAGCTGTGGTTGGGGGAAGGGAGGATGGCATGCCTCATGACGGGTTGGTGTCCGTCTGTACCACTTAAGGGCCTGGGCTTGCTCCTTTGAGGTACACACAGTGTTCCGTTTACTAAATGCATAGGTTCCATTCTAAGGTTCACATGTGCCAGTGGGTTTGGGGGACCAGGAGGATGCACAAAGTTAGGAGTTCAATAAGCCTCATTATCCTTCATAACAGAACCTACGAGTGGACCTTGAAACATCAGGATCATTCATTGAATGTCCTAAAATCATTGCAAGGTCCTAAATGCCTAGGCATCAAGTCTGGTCTATATTAAGGGAATCCTCTTTACAGGCGTCAGATGGGGTGTTGATTCGCTGATAGAAAACCTTAGAGATGAAAAAAGTTATCCGTCATCTGGAGGTGGACTACAATTGACTGCGGCAAGTCTGTCCTTTGTACACCTAGTGAAGCTAGACCACAACCACTGCCAACATGACAGAAATTATGCCAAGTGGTGGAGTGGAAAATTAGAAATGTTCCAAACACACTACAAACCATATATAGTGCCTTGGGACCACAAGACAGGCACATGAATGTTCACATCCTGCAGATCCAAGGGTATCATTCTATCGCCCAGATACAGAGACGAAAGACCCTAGGCAAGAATAAGCATCTATTATTTGTCATTTCATAAGAAAGCGGTCAGTTGACGAAGATCTAAATACAACCACTGGCACCAAGATATAGCAGGAGTAACACCTCCCTCTTCTCTGCCTAAGGGGTCCTCTCTACTCGCCCTCTATTACAAAAGCACACTGTGATGCTGGTGTTTTGAATACACTAAAGCTGAAAAGCCTGGAAACATCAAAAGGCATGTCCATGAAGGATACCTATATGTTACTAGCTAAACAAATGCTATGTAACCAGGTATGGCACCTGATCACAATGGACTTCACAGTCCATTCTGTCAAGGCTGACCCTCAAGACATATTTCACATAGTGGTGTCCATCCTGAATGTTTTGTTCAAGGGCATCCTGAATTCATCAGGCACGGCCTGTCAAGATCTCAATGGCCATGTCCGAAAGGGCATGTGTTTGTTGTTCCTGGAGACAGACAGAGATCAGGGACTTGATGTCCAAGATGGCAGAATTAATCAAACAATCAGTATTTATTAAGCACAGTGTATCATCCATGAGGGTATCCAGGCGAAAGGTTGCTGGGCTCAGTCGCAAAGCCAGTTCTGAAGTCTCTTCCTGAAGTCCGCCAGCGAGGGTGAGGTTCTGAGGTGGAGGGGAAGGCCATTCCAGTACTTGGCAGTGAGGTGGGAGAAGGAACAGTCTCAGCTGTGGCATGGCAGATGCGCAGCGTCTGGACAATGGAGGCAGACTGAAGGTCTCTGGATGGTTGGTGGAAGTTCAGGCAGTGGTTCATGTATGCTGGGTCCTTGGTCGTGGATGACTTTGTAGCCTTTGTCAAGATCTTGAATTGACATAATTCCTGGACGGGGAGCCAGTGGAGGTTCCTAAGGTGTGGGCCCATTTGGGCAGGTTGAGAATAAGTCTCGGTGCCGAGTTCTGTATCATCTGGAGTCTTCTCAGGAGTTCGGTGGTGGTTCCTGTGTAAAGTGAGTTGCCGTAGACAAACAGACAAGTGATTAGGGCTTGCATGATTGTTTTTCTCGTTCCGTTGGGGAGCCATTTGAAAATTCTTTGGAACATGCAGAGAGCATGGAAGCAGGTTGAGACTGCACTGATCTGCCATTTCATGGTGAGTTTGCTGTCGAGGATGATGAGGAGATTGCGGGCGTGGTCTGCCAGTGTGGAAATGGGTCAGAGTTCGGCAGGCTACCGGTGTCATTTCAGGGAGAGGCGTGGTTGTCAAAGATTAGCACTTTCGTCTAGTCAGTGTTGAGCGTCAGACAGTTGGCCTTCATCCAGTCTGCAACATTCTTCATGCAGTTCAATCAATCAATCAAAGCATTCCTAAAGCGCGCTACATACCCGTGAGGGTCTCAAGGCGCTAGGGGTGGGGGGCGGGGAGAGGGGGAGGGCGCTACTGGTCAAAGAGCCAGGTCTTGCGAAGTCTTCTGAAGGCCAGCAGTTCCTGAGTCTGTCGTAGGCTGGTGGGGAGAGCGTTCCAGGTCTTGGCGGCGAGGTAGGTGAAGGATCTGCCGCCGGCGGTGATTTTACAGGATACGAGGAACTGTGGCGAGGGCGAGGTTAGCTGAGCGGAGGCTTCGGGTGGGGATGTGGAAGCGGAGTCGGTTGTTGAGGTATGTAGGTCCGGCGTTGTGTAGTGCTTTGTGTGCGTGGATGAAAAGTTTGAAGGTGATCCTCTTGTTGACGGGGAGCCATTGCAGGCCTCTCAGGTGGGGTGTGATGTGGCTGCGTCAGGGGACGTTAAGGATCAGGCGTGTCGAGGCGTTCTGGACTCGTTGTAGTCGTCTCAGGAGCTTGGTTGTTGTTCCTGAGTAGAGAGCGTTCCCGTAGTTGAGTCTGCTGGTGATAAGGGCCTGGGTGACGTTTTTTCTCGTGTCGGGAGGGATCCACTTGAAGATCCTGCGGAGCATTCGGAGGGTGTTGAAGCAGGATGCAGAGACTGCGTTGACTTGCCTGGTCATGGAGAGGGTGGAGTCGAGGATGACCCCCAGGTTGCGTGCAGGTCTGTGGGTTCCGGGGCTGTGCCTAGCGATGTGGGCCACCAAGAGTTGTCCCAGGCTGATGGGGTGGGTCCGAGAATGAGGACCTCCGTTTTGTCTGAATTCAGCTTTAGTCTGCTGTCCTTCATCCAGTCAGCTACGGCCTTCATTCCTCTGTGGAGGTTGGCTTTGGCGGTGTGGGGATATGATAAGCTGGATGTCGTCGGCGTAGGAGATGATGTTGAGGTTATGTTGACGTGCGACGTGGGCGAGCGGTGCCATGTAGATATTGAACAGCGTCAGGCTGAGGGAGGATCCCTGTGGGACGCCGTAGATGATCGCAGTGGTTTTTGAGCGGAAGGGTAAGAGGCGGACGGCTCTGTGTTCTGCCGGAGAGGAAGGATGTGGTCCAGGCCAGGGCCTTCTCTTGAATTCCGGCATCATGGAGGCGTGCTGATAGGGTTCGGTGGCATACTGTGTCAAAGGCTGCTGGTAGGTCCAGGAGGATGAGGGCGGCTGTTTCTCCTTTGTCCATTAGGATCCTGATGTCGTCAGTGGAGGTGATGAGGGCGGTCTCGTGCTGTGGTTGCTACGAAAACCGGATTGGGAAGGGTCCAGGATGTTGTTGTCTTCGAGGTAGCGGGTTAGCTGTTTGTTGACAATCTTCTCTGTCACTTCGCCGGGAACAGGAGCAGGAAGATGGGCCGGAAGTTCTTGAGGTCCTTGGGGTCCGCCTTGGGCTTCTTAAGAAGGGCGTTGATCTCAGCGTGCTTCCAGCTTTCCGGGAAGGTTGCTGTATCGAAGGAACTGTTGATTGTTTTCCGGAGGTCGGGGCGATGCTTGTGCTGGCTTTGTTGAAGATGTGGTGAGGGCAGGGGTCGGATGGGGATCCGGAGTGGATGGAGTTCATGGTTTTGATGGTGTCTTCATCGCTGACGTTGAACAAGGCAGTCAGGCGGCTGGTGCGGGTAGTGATCGCGGGGGTGGTGGGCTCGGTGGTGGGTGTGGGGGTCTCACAGTTGAAGCTGTCATGGATGTCGGTGATCTTGCGTTGAAAGAAGGTGGCCAGGGAGTTGCACAGGTCTTGTGATGGTGGTATGTCGTTGGTGTTGGAGCTGAGGTTGGAGAGTTCTTTCACAATGCTGAAGAGCTCTTAGGTGTTGTGTGCGTTGTTGTCTAGGCCGTCCTTGAAGGCGGTTCTCTTGGCAGTCCTGATGAGTTGGTGATATTTGCGGGTGGCGCTGTTGTGGGCTGTGTGGCTGTCTGGTGTTAGGTCGTGGAGCCATTTCTTCTCCAGCTTCCGACAGGTGCGCTTGGAGGTCCGGAGGTGTTCGTTGAACAAGGCGGCTTTCTTGTTCGTGTGGTTGGTTGTGGAGGTCTTGCGGGGGCGAGGGTGTTGGCGCAGTCGTTGATCCACTGTTTGAGGTTGGTTGCGGCGGTGTCTGGGTCGGCGTGTGGTCTCAGGGCGAGGGTGGTAGTCAGTTGGTCCATGGTGACCTTTCCCCAGCAGCGGCGTGGCAGCTGATGGGTGTGGTGTTGTGTGGTGGGCTTCCTGAAGGTGAAGTGGACGCATCTGTAGTCGGTCTAGTGGAGTTCGGTGGTGTGGTTGGAGGAGACATGGGGGCTCGTGGAGAAGATGGGGTCCTGCATGTGTCCAGCGGCGTGGGTGGGTGTCGTCACAAGCTGTTTGAGTCCGAGGTTGGCGAGGTTGTCTATCAGGGCGGTGGAGTTGTCGTCTTTGTTATTCTCAAGGTGGAAGTTCAGGTCCCCGAGGGGGATGTAGTCCGTGGAAGTGAGGGCGTGGGGGCTGACGAGGTCGGTGATGGTGTCGCTGAACTGTGGTCTTGGTCCGGGAGGTCTGTAGATGAGTGTTCCTCGGAGGGTTGTGTTGGGGTGTTCCTCGGAGGGTTGTGTTGGGGTCGGTGTGGATCTGGAAGTGCATGTGCTCGGCAGTGGTGAGGGTGTCGTCGATGTTGGTCGAGACTCTGAGGGTGTCCTTGTGGATGATGGCGATTCCCCCTCCAACTCCATTGGTGCGGTCTCTGCTGGTGATCTTGTAGCCCTGTGGGATGGCTATGGTGATGTCTGGTGCCGAGGTGGCGTTTAGCCAGGTCTCCGTCAGAAAGGCCACGTCGGTGGCGGTAGAGTCTAGGAGGTCCCAGAGTTCGATGGCGTGCTTGCGAGCGGAGCGGGTGTTGAGGAGGATGCAGCGGATGTGGTTGGGTTCTCTGGTTGGTGGGCAGGTGGGCTGGATGCTGGTGAATCTGCAGTTCTGGCAGGTGAAGGGCCCTTGGGTGCGCTTCGGGGCGGCCCGGTAGCAGGGGTGGTCTTGTCCGGTGTTGAGTGTGTGGAGGGTGTTGGAGTCGTAGGGCAGTCTGGCGTTGCGGGGGGTGCGGGGTCCAGGGGTTCTGGTGCTGGGCGCGGTACAGGCGCGGACGGGCGCAGACGGGCTTGCCTTTGGGGCACCCTCCATAAGAGGCGAAGTGGGAGGGAGGAGCAGCTTGGAGGCGGGAGCGGGGCGGCCAATAGGCGAGGGCAGGGAGACAAAAGGAAAAAAGGTGGCGGGCCGCAGGGGAGCAGCGGCGGGGAGCAGGGGGGGGGGGGGCTTAGAGGGCAGTGGCGAGACAGGAGCGCCTAGGCAGAGACACTAAAACGGCTAAAACAAAAGGAAAACTGGCAAGTTACATAAAACAGCAAAAAACAAAAGGGAGGTTAACAGGACGAGTTGGGAAAAGAATACAAAGAAAATATCAGTACAGCCAAGCAGTCACCAGGGGCGGCGAACCCTCGGCAGCAGCGGGAGCGAGAGGGACACGAGACACGGGCACCCTGGAGGAGCCGTGCAGCGTGGGGAGTGACCGGAGGTCAGGTCAGTTGTGGTAGTAGCTTTAAGCGGTGGGGTGGTCTGCTGAGAGCGAGAGTATGGGCTGGGTACTGTCGGCGTAGGATATGATGCTGAGATCGTGGGTTCTAACGATGTTGGCTTGAGGTGTCTTGTAGGGGTTTAAGAGGGTGAGGCTGAGGAATTAACCTTGAGGGACGCCGCAGATGGTGCTCTTGGGTTCCGAGGTGAAGTGAGGTAGGCAGATTCTCTGCATTCGTCCCTTGAGGAATGATACAATCCATATGTGAGTGCATCTACCTGGATCCCGATCGGGTGCAGTCTCTTGTGGGCCCAGTGTATGTCCTGCTCTGTGTGTAGGGTCTGTAACCATCTGGGTGTGGGTGAGACCGATGTGGACGATGTGTTCCATAAGGTTGGCGGAGTTAGAGTCTGTGGGGTTGTCCAGGTGGAAGTTGAGGTCTCCAAGGAAGATTTCAAGTGTGGTGAGTAAGTCTGTGATGGAGTTGCAGCGGCTGGTGCATGGTCCTGGGGATCTGTAGGCGAAGGTGCCTTTGATGGTTGTTCTGTCGTCGGTGTGAAGTTTGGGAATTGAGGTGCTCCATGATCGTTGTGGTGTCATCTTGGGTGGTGGTGCAGTGGATTGTTTCTTTGTGGATGATAGCAATTCCCCATTTGTGTTTGTTGGTGCGGTCCCTGTGTGTCATCTTGTAGCCGCTGAGCCATGTCTCTGTGAGGCAGATCACGTTGGGGGCGACAATGGTGTCCCAGACTTTGGTGACATGTTTGCAGAGAGATCTGGCATCAAGCAGGAGTGTCCAAGGTGGTCTCGGTCGGGGAAGTGAGAGAGGCATGGGTTTCTGTGAGGGCAGAAGGTCCTAAGTCGCAGGTGAAGAGACAGCGGTGACAGGTGAACAGTCCTGCTGTAGAATGAGGAGACGAGAAGCAGCAGTTGTTGCTGTGTCAGGGGTCCAGGGCCCATCTGCTAACTACATCAATGTGCTTTGACTCTCTATTTGGAGGCACAGAAATTAACACATATGGGTTGATCTTGCACGAGGTATCTTGGTTCACCAAGCTCCTTTGGGACTGGGTGGTGAGTCAGAAAGGCTAGGTCACCATGGGCTGACATAACACTTAGCTACTGGGCAAATGGCTGGGGAGCACAACATGGATTCATCTATAATGCCACATTGGTGTCTGTTAGGGCCTCATTAAATGGTATCAAGGGCTCTAATGTAGCAGACCCAAGCTGCAAGTTCTACATCTATAATTTGGCGTTTTTCAGCTTGAAGCTAAATATCTAGAAGTTCTACCACTCTGCGAAAGAGGCACTTTCCTCTTCGGAGGGCTTGGTGGAAACACTACTTTCATCTCAGGAGAGGTGCCTAGGTCACAAGCATTTTTAAATCCAGGTACAGTCCATTATCTTTATAGTGTAGGAGAATAAGTAGTCCATCACCTCACTGCCATCATCATGTGGAACATTTGATGTCCTTTGAACTGCACCTTAAGGGAGACAGCCTTAACAGTAGCCAAGGGTTATAAGTGGTAAGGGTGTTTTAGGGTTATGGGGTGAGTAGGGACACAGGGTGGTGTGATAAATATACAACTAAATCCCAAATTAATTCGTGCATAACTCTGGTAGCTAGGCACAAAAGCAGTCAGATTTAACTTACAGGCAATGAATAAAGTATTTATACAGCACTTCAAACAGTAACAAAGTTAGAAAACAACAGAAGAAAAATCCCACCCCAATTCGGAAAAATAGAGTAGGATTTAATAAATAATTTGACACCAAAACAGCAAAACTCTGATTAGTAGACCAGAAAGATGCAATTTTAAAGCTTTAAATAAAAATTGAAGCACTAACTATAGTTATCTAGTTGCACCAGACCAGGACAAAGTCACAAATGCAGGTCGACCGTAATGGAGTTTGGGCCACAAACAGGGACCAAGTTAGGCTTGCTGAACAAAGTACCTTCAAACCTTGTCTTGAGAACCTGCGTTGAGGAAGCATGGCACGCCAGTGGTTCTGAAGAGCTGCAGGCTGCAATGTGTGGTCCTGAGTCTCGGTTGAGTCATACAGCAATAGTTCTGATGGACTGCAATACAAGGTCCCACGTGGAGGAGGCATAGCGCAGCAGCGGTTTCCTTTGTAAAGCTGCGCAGAGATGGGTTGTGCTGAATCAGTTCAGACCAAATGACCATAGGGGGGCTGGAGGAGCACCTTCAGGCCCACTATCAAGGGTCTAAGACTGGGGTAGCACCACTAGGGAGGAACAAGACTCATATCAGACAGTCCTGTAGTAGGGCTCAAGGTGGATGGAGCATTTTCTCTCCCTGAGGCTCGAATCAGGAAGCCAGCCAACGAACCCATGGACTCACTCTTGTGTTCCTGGGGTCAAAATGCAGGTTTAGTCCTTCATACTTAGGTAGAAGGACAGCAGAGCAGCAGTCCTTCTGGAAGCAGAACAGGATAGCAGTCCTTCTTCTGAGTCTTCCACAGGTCCAGATGTATAATAAAGAGTTGACTCAAAGGGTCCACTATTAATCCTTGTGGCCACCTTTCAAGAAGAGAGGTTTCTAGAGGGTTCCAACCCAGATATATCTGGAATTTCCTGCCTAACTGCCCTGACCCGAGCTTATCTGAGGGCACAAACAACTGGTGCGAAGCCCTTTGTGAGTGTCCTGAGGCAGAGTTTTTGGGATGTGCAAGTAGGGTAGGTTACAAGTCCACACCCTATCAAGTCAGAGATGGCCCATACTGCAAACAACTATTCCCCTATTGTCTCATTGTCTGAGAGTAATACACTAAGATCAACTGCCGGCGACACCTAGTCATGTGATCCAGGATACAGGTTGCAGGCACCAAATGGTTGGGATAAGAAAATGCCACTTTCTAAAAGGGGTATTTTAAAAATTGTGACTTAAAATCAAACTTTACACTTAAAGAGGGTTTGAAATTACAGTTCTTTAGAGACCAAACTCTACATTCTTACCTGCACCCAATTGAAAGTTATCACATAGTAAATATAATATGTTAACCCAATGTTATCCTATGGGAGAGGCAGGCCTTGCAATAGTGAAAAACGAATGTAAGAGTTTTTCACTAACTGGGCACGGAATTTTTTTTAAAGTACATGTCCAACCTTTTAAATACACTGTACCCTGCCCTATGGGCTGTTCAGGGTTTACCTTAGGGGTGATGGACATGCATTAAAAAGGAAGGTTAAGGCCTGGACAAAGGTTTATTTTGTCAGGTCGAAATGATAGTATAAAGTGCACACATAGGCTGGAAAGGCAGGCCTGAGACATGTTTGACAAGGCTACTTAAGTGGGTGGCACAATAAGTGCTGCAGGTCCACTGGATTCAACCCAGATCTATGACTGAGGGTGAGTGTCGAAAAGTTTCAGTGCTCCATCCACCATCCCTTTGCTTGCTTTGTTCGCCCTAAGTTGACAGGGTATGCCCAGACGTGGGTCCCTTGCTCACTTTGCCACTGGATTCAAGCTAGCCTGGCTGATGAGGGGTGTTACCCCAAAACCGGTCCCAGGAGACTTGTTTCCGTTCCAGGGTAGACCTGGATTGGCAGTTCGGGCTAAACTGTTCCCATGAGGCACAGGGTCAAGACTGATTTGCATATAGCTGGGTCTGAACTGGAGTGTCGGAGAGAGCTAAAGAACGATGATGGATTCAACTCAGATCTCTGACCGGGGGGGGGGGGTTAGTGTCTGTAAAGTTTCAGCGCTCCGTCCATCATCTCTTTGTGTTTGCTGGTCCACCGGAAGCATTTAATTTACAAGCCCTGGGTACAGGTAATATCATTTTAATAGGGACTTACAGGTAAATTAAACGTGGCAATTGGGTGCAAGCCGATTTTACCATGTTTAAAGGAGAGCACAAGCACTTTAGCACTGGTTATAAGTGGTAAAGTGTGCAGAGTCCTAAGGCCAACAAAACCTAGTTCAGCAAAAACAGGAGGCGTAAGTCACATAATTTTGGTGAGGATCACCCTCAGGCTGACAGGTATAACACATGGTAAAGGTATTTTTAGGAATTATGAGTGGGTTGGTACATAGGGTGGTGTGTGTGTTTAGGGTTTATGGGTGGGTAAGTGTATTACGTGGTAAGGGTATTTTTTGGGTTGATGGGTAATGGAATAGGGTCACAAGTTTAGCAAACAAGCATTTGCAATGCAATGGGTCTTGCATTATTTAAGTTTGAGCTATTGACATTGCTAAATAATGCAACACCAATAGTTCAAACTTTAATAATGCGAGACCTATTGCATTGCAAATGCTTGTTGCTATAGGAGGGAGCATGTAAAAGTGTAGTGAGCCCTGTTTAAGCCCCAGGGACTGACATAGTGAACTCCATGCCACCAGAAACCCCCTGAAGCCGGTAATCGGCAGAGTGCGGCCTGCTGAGGGGAGGAACACCTGGCCTGGCTGACGGAGCCCCAGCGTTTTGGAGTAGGGAGACGCATGGCAGTGCTGGCCAGTGCTGTGCACATCGAAGGGGAATAGCCTCTAGGACTGCTGCACCCTGGTTCCGAGGGCCACTGTGGCATTGAGAGGGGAAGCCCTCAAGGACAGCCTATTGGCCAGAGCGGAGCAGGCTACCTGTGGTCTGAGGTGAGCGACATCTCCGGAGCGGGGCGGAGCAGGTTTGAGCTGGGGGAGCTGCTGTGGATCCGGCGGGTGAGCCGAGCCAAGAGCATGACACCTGTGGAGCGCGGCAGCCTGTACCTGGTGAGGCTGAGGTGAGGAGGTGAGCCGGCGACTGGGGCGGAGGAGCCGAGGGGGTGCATTTCCTTTGGACGAGCCCGGGGGGGTCAATCGGTCACAGGTCCCCCTTGATGACAGCGGCGGACGAGTGCAGCACAGTGAAGGGTGACTGCGGCGTAGCCCCAAGTGCCGCATCCTGAGCCTGGACCCCTGGCAGTGCAGACCCACGAGGGGGGCGGCATGGTGGTCGGCTCGGGCCTATGACCTCTTTCTCTTCCTGAGGCTTGGGAGGCCTGGTAAGCCCGTACACTGTGACCCAAGGCAGTTGCAAGCACAAGGAGCACGTTGTCAATAAAGGACAGACTGCTGCGACCCTGCTCGTCCCCACGTGTGCCCCTCTTGGGCAGGCTCTTGGATCCATAAAGCCGGCAGTCTGCATTTGGACTGGCCACTGCGGGACGTTTACCCAGGTGTTGAGGGTGTCGGAGGGGAGGCTGTGGGCTCCTTTGGCGGCACCCACTCGCCATCCCGACGGCTACGAAGGACTGCTGCCCTGACTATCGCCCTGTTTTGGACCCAGTGATCCTTGGTAGAGCGAAACGATAGAAGAGTCTTCTAGTGACGTCACCGATCTTCAATATTCAGTTAAGTATAAGTGGGACGTCTCCCAGTCCTTAGTTTGGTTCTTAGTTTTGGTATCCCAGAGATACGGTTTGTATTGGTTCTTGGTTCTTAGTTTTGGTATCCCAGAGATACGGTTTGTATTGGTTCTTGCAAGCACCAAAACCGAGGGATTCGTGTATTCACGATAATATCATAATTAGATAATCCCTTGAAGTTTGAAGCTAGACTAGTGAGCAAAGATGCCTGGTCTTAGCAGACTTGGAAACTTGTTTTGTCTTGGTTGTAGTAAGGACTCCCGATTAGAGGATTCGTGTCCGGTTCCTCTGATTGGAACTCCAACATATGAGTTATATATAAAGCACGGAGTAGGTCCTATCACGTATAATGAGGTATGGATAAAATACACCCGCAAGGATGGTGTTTTAAAATGACCCCAATATGGTAGTTTTGACTCGGAAATATTAGACAACCTCGAGGTCAAATTGTTCAAGAAGAAAGCCCGGCCGGCGATGTTTGACTCTTTTCACTAATGGCGCAAAGAAGCCAAACAGAAAGATATAAAATTAGCAAAGAAAAATAAAAGAGGCATGTCGATGGTACAAGCCGCCATCGCATACAGGGATAATGAGGAAGAGCAGGAAAGTGAACAAATGCTCGGAAGCAAGAAACTAGCAATAGATAAATGCTACCCGATGTTACCTCATGGGGGACAAGACTCAAAGGGAACATCCGAGAAAGATCCATTAATGTCCCATTTATTGAACTCACCACCCCCATACACATCGAGTATTGTTGGACCCCCAAGGCGTATTGTTATACCGCGCCCTGGCGCACGAAAAGCAGCTCTTGCACAAGCACCAGCTCCTCTTCAGCTGGTTCCTACTTCTCCGGCGCAGCCTTCTCAAGGGCCGCCGCCTTTGCTACATACTCCATCTACTTCTACGACTCTGCCTACTGCTCCAACTATTCACTATGATACTACGTCTGCTACTGCCTCGACTTCCTCTGCTGTTGCTTCAACTTCCTCTTTACATCAGCCTGTCTTTTCTGGCGCATCTACCTCGCCGCAAGCTTCTCCTTCTGTCAGACAGAGAGTGGCAAGTACTGTCACTGGTCTATTCTCACCCTTCTTTGGGTCGCCTAAAACGACCCCTAAGACAGAATGTAGACAGTTGCGTAGTCAACTACCCGACTACGAGGAAAGAGTGGTACTAAATGAGTTAGCACGCAAATGGGTTACTGACACTGCTAAATATGATGTTCAGTCCGTTATGGAAGTCTTCGGTCAGTGGGATGCATCCACTCAAAGATATGTCTTTGAAGAGATGTGCTTGTACCTCTGGGAAGATTTACGAGACAATGACCCAAAACGCAGAATGCAGGAACAAGCCCGCATGCGATTCAAATTTTACGAAGGCATGATTATAGGTGCAGATGTCGAACGAGCAATGGATCTGTTGTTATCTTATAGGAGTAAGGGAAACAGCTCTAGATCGTTTGATGAGGATGATGTGTCAGATAGGAAAAAGGCGCGACAGTACCCCATGAGAGAGGTTCCTCCAGTATGGAGGGAAGGTGATGCGAATGCACAACCACCTGTTCCACCACACTTCCAGCGCGTATGGGTACATGTCCCCTGGAAAAGATCCGAAGTTTTAGCACTCAAACAGACACTACCTGATCCACGTAAAAACCCAGCAGGATATTACAAGGAATTATCACAAACTGCCAGCTCATGTGTAATGAATTTAGCAGCTATAGACATGTTGTTTGGGAATGTTGTTCCGCATCCTTTATGGAGTAAAATCCGTCATGCAGATCATGATCAAGAACTAGGTGACTCATGGGCTAATATTACAGCTACTGATGCCAGACAAATTGGTGGTTCTAAACCCGAGCCTTTAATAGCAGACCTTCCCGGTAGGATTATCGCGTACATGAAAACGTTAATGCCTGAATTACGCGTAAATTGGGACAAGCTATCTGCATGCAAACAGAAGAAAGATGAGAATGTGTCCGACTTTTTCACGAGATTTGAAGAGACTTTCACTAATCATAGTGGTCAGGACATGGCTACCGAGGGTGGTTAAAGATTGTTTGTAGACAAATTTGTACATAATCTGCTTCCTGAACTCTGCAATAAATTGAAAGATTCAGAGAGTGCTTGGGCTGTTTCCACGTCAGCGCAGATTTTAGCCACAGCCCAGTACTACGAAAATAGACGCAAAGACGAGCTAGATAAGACAGACAAGAAGACTAAAGAACTAAAAACTAAAGTTCTTCTCCAGCAGGCCTATCCGCCTCGCACTCCTAGTCAGCCCAATTATCAGCAACCACAGCAGTATTCGAGAAACGCACAAGGAAACGAGTTTTCCCACCAGCGTTCTCCGTATGGCCCGAATCAATGTGCATATTGCAAAGAAGAGGGTCATTTCAAAAGTAATTGCCAAGCTCTTGCACGACGTTTAAACGGTGTCTCCGGCGCAAGAGGTAGAGGTGTTCAACAGGCTCCTAGAGGTAGGGGCCGTGGAACTTTCTCCCAGAACACCATTTCTTTTCCGCCTCAGAATTCTATGAATAGCTTTGACCAACAGAATAATGCGTCCTCCAGGACAGCTCAGTACTATGCAGACGACTATTACCCAGAAAACGAGAATGAGGGTAATGATTGCTAGGATAGCCATGGACAAAGAGAGGGAGTTGTTTCAGTTCCAGTAGAACAGAATGGACCTAAAGTTGAGGTGATTACATCCGGAGTGTCAGAGCCATTTCTGCTGGATACTGGTGCTACAAAAAGTTCTATTATGCACTCAAAACTTCCTGGCGCACCTTTGTCCGGCGAAATGAATGTTTCAGTAGGTTTTTCTGGCGCCCCTGTTAGAAACCCGATCTCCAGTCCCATGCCCCTTTCTGTTGGCCCATGCGAATTAGAAGCACCCCTCATTCTTACAACAGGTTGTGGCGAAAATTTGTTAGGTTTGGATTTGTTGAAGAGATTATATGCGACTTTGTACTGTTCTCCTTCGGGAGTACAACTCACTCTTGGTAAGAAAGTGATTTCCCCGATGTATTTGTCAAAAGAAAGAATTCCAACTGAGTTGTCATCTCTTCCAGATGTACTTTGGGCGAATGGTTCGAATGATGTGGGTCATTTGGAGATAGCACCGTATGTCATAACATTAAAAACTAATGTTAGGTTGCCACGTATTCCCCAATATAGAATATCGAACGAATGTGAAAAGGCTTTGTTAGCGATCGTCTACGATTTAAATTGCGAAAGATGTCATCGAAGAGACTTCAGGCAACATTTGTAACAGTCCTGTTTTGCCTGTGTTAAAGCGTACCGATCCTTCACAGCCCCCTGTGTACCGATTTGTGATCGATCTAAGGGAAGTGAATAAGATCGTTGTACCGCAATTTCCAGTCGTCCCCGACATTACTGCCTTCTTGACAATGGTTCCAGCATCAGCCAATTGGTTCTCAGTGATTGACCTGAAGAATGCCTTCTTCAGCATCCCGATTGCCGAGGAGAGCAGAGATATTTTTGGCTTCAATTTAGGAGGACGAAGCTTCCGCTTTAAACGCGCTCCTCAGGGCTACTGTGAGAGTCCATCAATATTCAGTCAGGCTCTGAAAACACAACTAGATGCGATTGTTTTACCTGGTGGCGCGACTCTGATTCAGTATGTAGACGATTTGCTGATCGCTGCAGATACTGAAGAGGTTTGCAAGCAAGCTACCTTGTCATTGTTGCGTCGTCTATGCGACATGAAACATAAGGTCTCGCTTTCCAAATTGCAATTTTGCCGACAAGAAGTAACCTACTTAGGTCATATCTTGTCGAAGGAGGGAAGGAGACTGACCCCAGAAAGAATACAGGCAATTGCAGAATTGAGTGTCCCAAGGACACAAAGAGAAGTGCGTGCCTTCTTGTGCATTACATCGTACTGTAGACAATGGATACCAAACTTCTCACTATTGGCCAAACCCTTGCTGGCATTAATGCGTAAAGACACACCCAATCCTTTGCCTTGGTCTGAAGATTGTCAGGCGAGTTTCCACGAGTTGCGTAATGCACTATGTTCGGCTCCTGTGTTGGGCAACCCCGACTACAGCAAGCCTTTTACATTATATGTCCACGAGAAGGAAGGTTGCGCATTATCAGTCTTGACGCAACGCTTCGGGGACAAACAACGCCCATGTGCATATTTCTCTGCGACTCTAGATCCTGTAGCTAAGGCATTACCAAGTTGCTTGAGGGCCACTGCCGCAGCGGCTGTCTGTATTCGACGGTCGGCTGGGTTAGTCATGAATAATACTCTGACTGTTATGGTCCCGCACGCAGTAGATATCCTACTAAACAGAACGAAAACGCAACACCTAACTAGTGCTCGACTATCCAGCTATGAATTGACCCTGTTAGCAAGTCACATTCACATAAAGAGGTGTGATACACTCAACCCTGCTACCTTATTACCCGTTCCAGCAGAGACAGATGAGTTCGACAAGCATGATTGCTGCTTTAGGACAGAGGAAGAGACAAAAGGGAGAGTAGACTTACAGGACACTCCCCTCCCTGAATGTAATGATAATTTATGGGTTGATGGTTCATGTTTCAAGTTGCCAAATGGTGATACGACTGCAGCATATGCCGTGACAACATTACACACGATTGTAGAGACAGCTCGCATCCCCCAGAATTCTGCACAAGCAGTGGAGTTAGTCGCACTCACAAGAGCATGTGTGTTGGCGAAAGGAAAACGAGTGAATGTGTACACTGATAGTCAGTACGCCTTTGGCGTAGCCCACAGTTTTGGAAGATTGTGGCGTGAACGTGGGTTCTTGACATCACACGGTGCGAGAATTCAACACGGACAGCTAGTACACGACCTTCTCGAGTCACTGACCTTGCCCCTACAGGTTGCGATTGTAAAGTGCAGCGCGCATAGGAAGATTACGGATGATGTTGGTCGAGGGAATGCATTTGCCGATGAGGTTGCGAAAGAGACTGCAAGGAACACAATGAGTCGGATGTATGTCGTAGGTCCTGCTAGATGGACCCCTGATGTGGGTATGTGTGAGGACACCATTGAAAGCGTGAAGTCTATACAAGCTGATGCTACCGAGAAAGAGGTGAATGAATGGAGAGAAAGCAAGGGTAGGTTAGATGTGAATGGTTGTTGGGTCGAACTGTCAGAACATCAGCGATGGTTGTTACCTAACGCCTATGTGCTCGCAGTGGTAACGATGGCCTATGGAATGGCACACATCAGTGTGAAAGGAATATGTAAGCTGTTGGCCCCAGTATGGCAGAATAGTGGTATCCCAAAATGTGAAGAGAATCTGGTCAGAAATTGTATGGTGTGTTTGAAGCACAATCCCGGTAAAGGAACCCCAACCCCAGCTGGTCATTTTGCACCTCCAACGTATCCGTTCGAGGTCCTGCAACTCGATTTCATTCACATGGAGAGGTGCAATAACCTAAAATATGTCCTTGTTGTCGTTTGCGTTTTCTCCAGGTGGGTAGAAGCGTACCCCCTTAAGAACAACACTGCATTGTCAACTGCCGAAGCCCTTGTCAAGGAATTCTTCCCCAGATTTGGCATGCCTAGAATTGTCTGGAGTGATAATGGAAGTGAATTCGTGGGACGAGTGATGAAGAGAGTGTGTGAGTGTCTAGGCATCCACCAAAAATTTCATGCTGCGAATCATCCCCAATCGGCAGGATTGGTAGAGTGCTATAATGGCACGTTAAAATTGAAACTGGCCAAGATCCAAGCCAGCACAGGCCTCAAGTGGCCAGACGCCCTGCCTTTAGCACTCCTGTCTACCAGGATGATTGTCCACTCCAGATTAGGACTCAGCCCACACGATGGGTCCGGCAAGGAATCGCTGACTCCGAAACTGAGTTCATACCTCGTTTTGTCCCCTTCAGCGATGCACGATTAAAGGGAACTTGTACCGATAAAGAGAGCGATTGTATTTTGCAAGGATCTGTGCCACCGTCGATGCAGTTGGACACCACAGAACCTGAAACATTGTTTGAAGATCACACCGTACCTGGAAAAGAACGATATAATCTGAGGTCAAGACCAAGGAACTGACATAACGGACTTAATACTGTTTCCCCCTTTTTCCCCATGAACTATTTTTGATTTTCACAGCTCTCTCGCCCAGGGAACTAGCTCATTTTTGATTTTCGAACCGCCATCCGGTTCTGCTGCTAGGGCCGCGGTTGAAGTCTGAGGAGTGCAGCCGGGGACGCCTAGGTCTACGGTTCTGGTCGGTCTGAGGGAATTACCCCGGACTGGACAGAGCGCACATCTTGGCAGAAGCAACCTCCCACCGCGGGCAGCAACCAGAGGATGGAGTTTCCGAGGGTAGAGAGACCTGCTAAACACATGAACTTTAAAAGAAGAATACGCACTGTGATGGCCAGGAAGAAATTCCTGACAATATGTATTTTGATGATATGTAGCATAATGATGTTCTTGATTGGTTATACCTTATCCACGTTTCAAATCACCTTTGTAAACAACACTCAGCCCACACCTCCTCCAACTGTTTCTTTACACTCCTTTCACCCTCTACCTGAACACGAGTCTGCCAGAAGACTAGAATTCTTAAACAACTCATTCGTCCAACTCCTCCACCAGCACCAATCTGTGATGAACACTACGAACTGTTGGATATGCGGTCTCATGCCACACACTACAGATAAGGGCATCCCTTACTTCATCCTACCATTCAGTTATTATGGTTCTCTGTGGGCTTTCCAGACCATGTTCCTGTTCGCCCTAGAACCATACCCGCCCCGTTCCGCAGAGAGCGATTCCAGCAACAAGGCACTAGTGGTAGGGATAAGAAATAAGAGTAGGGATGTTGACACGTATAAAACGATTCCTAAAGATGAACTCACTCCCTACAGTCGCTGGAGCATGACTAAATCCGGGATCTCTTTGAATAAAAGCCAGAAAACAAAGAAATCCTCCCCAGTCTGGATAGTGCCCCACCGAGGTCACTTATGTCTGCAAGGTATTGGCAGGGATCCCAAAGCACAGTTGGGGAAGAGCGTATGCACGGAAACATATGTGTTTGCCTCCCGAACTTCCCCTCCATTCTTGACGGCTAAAGGCACCTATTTCATCTGCCATGACAAAGCCTACACATGTTTGCCCCCTGACTTCTCGGGCACATGTTTTATCTCGTTTCTGCTGCCACCCACCTACACGGCCGGGGCAGATTACCATCGGACAAGGACAGTTAGGGGTGTCGTGAGTCAAGACGACACTGCGGGTCAGGAGTTTGGAGACTTCGCAAAGGGTTTTCTGCCATTTTGGGGGCCCATGGTGAACAGCAGGAACATTCGACAATTGACGAGAATAGTTGAATCCGCCGTGACTGAAACGGCCGGTGCCCTTAGCAACCTGACAGCTGAGCTTCAGTCGGATCGACTTATGACCCTTCAGAACAGGGTTGCCCTAGATGTCATACTTGCAGACCGTGGTGGTGTATGCAGAGTGATCCAGTCTAGTTGTTGCATTTTCATCCCCGAAAATGCTCTGACAGTATACCAGGCCATCTCCAAATTGCACAAAATCTCTGACTCCCTTCACCTAGAGAAAGGGGATTGGTCTTTGCTAGGGTGGTTCTGGGAACTGATCTCTGCCTGGGGATGGAAAACTCTGATCTTCATCGGGATGATCTTAGCCGTTCTGTTTATGTTCTGCCTGTTTGTACAGTGCGCTCCTGCAATATGTGGCCTCTGCGCTACTTCATGTGTAAGGAAGGCTGTATCAAGGGACGAATTGAGCAACAGAATGATGCTACAGCAGCATCTCCATGAGTTCATCAATACAGATTTGGACTCAGATTAGAGTGAGTTATTGCCTAATATGAGGGCAAAAGGAGGGTCTGTGGTTCTGTAATTTCGGAGCCTGCTATAACACCGGCTCCGGGGTCCAACACTCGTGTCACAAAATATCGTCGTACCATGACGAATTTGGTATCTACGGACCGGTAATGATTAGGACATTATCCCTATGCATTTGCGTCACAATTGAGTGATGCTAACACCCTTAAATCGTAGTTTCCGTCCTGAACCCTCAGACTCCATTTTGTAAACGGCATCGATCTTATGGCTTGCCCTCATATAGTCAATTGATTAAGACCGAGTTTGATCTGAAAGGACACGTCCGCCGTAGCTGACTTCCCCATGACCTGGCCGAAGCTGACTCCACTGCCTCTAGCCAAACCTGTTTTGGCAGCTCCTCGCCCAGTGGCCGAGCAAGATATCATCTAGGCACAACATGTCATAAACCATTCACTACATACAGACCATGTTTTCCATACACATACACCTGTCCATGCTTCTTGTTTATGACCCGTTTTATGATGGGAGGGTGCCCGACCTTATTGGTGTTTCATCGATATCTGATGGGAATTCTGGATCTGGCGGGGTAATCCATCACAAACTGGACATCTAAAATATGTGCTGACCAGCATGACTTCGCTCTTTGTATTGTTGTAGAAATATGTGTATAGCCATATCATAAACTCAAGAATTCTTGCCTACAGCTGTTATTTATGTATATAAGGAGAAGGCTGGTTCTGTAAAAACGAACAGTCTCCTGAGAACTTACGGCCCGTGCTGCCGTACTTCTAGGACACATGTTACTTGGTTGCAGCCAATAAAACTCGATCTCTGACTTTAACTAGAAGACTTTGTGTTTCTGTGGTCCGGAACAGGGAGAACTCAGAGGTCCCCGGGTGTTACCCCTGGCACCACCGGGTTCCTAAAAACCCAGCACCTCAAGAGACGTACCTTGAGGCATGTGTGGAGGGCGGCACGGGGTCGGTTCAGGCCTAGACAGTCTCCCGCCTCCTCTGGTCTCCCTTGCTCATATCCAACCCACCACTCCCCATACTCACTGTCTATGGAGGTTGTAATGTGCAGATCCAAGTGGAATCTTACTCCCATTGTAGGACACTGATGATGATGAGCAACCTGAGGAAGGTGAACTTATACAAGATTCTACAGGGCAGGAATAGAATGAGTACATTTTGCCGTCGGCCCCTTCACCTAGTCCGCCGCCAACCACTTCTCCTCCTCAGGATATTGGAGGATTCCATGACATTATGGAAAAAGCAGCTAAGAGATTTGATTTGGAAATGAAGGTTTATGAAACTGAATGTTTCTTATATGATTTCAAGGATGACGCCAGGAAATCTGCCCTCTCAATCCCGATTATTCCTCACATTTGGGAAGAGGGCCTAAAAATTTTGAAGACACCGGCTTCCATCGTGGTTTCGGTTCCTAGAATCAAAAAGAAATATAGAGCACCAGAGTCTGCTGCGGCCTGTCTGATAGGCCACCCGAGACCGGAGTCGGTGGTGACACAGGCGGCGCAAAGGAATTCAAAGAATCTGGTTGCTACTTCAATGGTGCCGCCAGACAAAGAAGGACGGAGGATGGATGGAGCCGGGAAGAGGTTTGCGGTCATGGCAGCCTCTACTATTAAAGCAGCCAATACTATGGCCCTAATTAGCCGTTTTAACAGGCAAATGTGGTTGGATTTGGCACCCATTCTGTCTGCACTACCGGAGGATAAGAAAGAAGAGGCAGCTGCTATCCTCCGCGATGGGGCAAAGTCGGCATCGGAATCCATTGACGTTGCCATGGATGTTTCCTCTATGGCCTTCAGGCAGATGGCAGGAGCAGTTTCACTTCTGAGTTCAGGGCTAGGTTTGGGTTTTGGGGTACAGGGGTATTTTTAGGGTTTAGGGATAGGTTTGGGGGTACAGGGTATATTTATAGGGTTAAGATGGGTTAGTGTTTAAGGGTGTTGGGGTATTTTAAGGAGTAAGGGTGGGTTATGATTATGTGGTGCAGGGGTATTTAAAGGGAGCAGGGTGGGATTAGCACACGATATGAGACATGGCATGAAGGGCGGAACGTACCACACGCCCTCAGCGTTTGTTACACCCCCAGCACACGCCCACAGCACAACGCAGACACGCCCACAAGGGACTACTTTGCTGGCACGGTTCTTTTACCTTTTAAATGTATATGGTGGGCGTCTGCATAGCCTATGTCCTTCTGCTGCAACTGCCCTTTCCAACGCTGTATTGGGCGTTGTGATTGGTGCTGTGGTTCCTGAGATTACCCACCTCAAAGGTTTGGGCTCTCCCTTTATTATATTAGTATGGATACATACATACCTTGCGCTGTAAAAGCTTGAATGGTAAAGGCATATTCATGGTAAAGGATGAGTGGTAAAGGCATGTGTTGAATTGGATAGAGACAGAGCATTTACGCTCTCTAGAGGGCTGCAAGTATCACCTTGAGCTGGGCTCGGAGTTTGTTACCTACACATTGTACCGTATAAGAAAAGGTTTGATTTTTTGTGGTTTTCAACTGATTTTTATTGTTGATGTACTTTTATGGCTAATTTAGCTAAATAAAGAAAATTTGACTGAATGACTGACAAGATGGGGGGTGGGGACGAGCTCTCAGATAGCATACCTGTTGAGCGTGGGGTGTGACAAGCCTGTATGCTCGCCACCACATTGTTTTCCTTTTATATAAATGACTTCATAAAACATCTCCTAAACTAGGCGGCACTCGTGTTTCAGCCCTGTTATTTGCTGATAATACCCTCTTGACCTTTCGCACCCCATCCGGATTACAGAACCTACTCAATACATTCGCTGATTTTTGTGAACTTGGAGGGCTGGAAGTGAACACATCAATAACTAAGTTTATGGTGTTCAACCTTCACAGTTCATTTAGAGGAAAGTTCTCAATGAAGGGTCTGATCCTGCAATCTGTTGATAATTTAGATTTTTGGGCCGCGTTAGAATAGACAAATATTGTACTTGGAAATAATGTACGATGAAAAACGAATTGACCCTATTAAAAAGAGCTTATGCAATTACTAAAAGATGTAAAACTACCCCCCTGAAATCTCTCTCTCCAGCCTTTGAGGTATGCCGTGCAAAAGCACAAAATGCGGTATGGTATGGGGCAGAGTTTGGGGCGCAGGGAATTCAGCCAAGGAAAATAGTTTTCTAAGGGCCATATGTATCAAGCTATTTAGCATTCGCAAAGGCCGAAATTCAGCGAATTTCGGCCTTTGCGAATGCTAAATACCTAAATGGTATGTATGAAACATTTTTGCATCAAAATAAGGAATCGCAAAAATTGCTATTCCTTATTTTGCAATTGCACTTAAGGAATCGCAAATTTTGCGATTCCTTAAATGCAATGTATCAAAGAAAAAAAATGCAAAAAATGCCATTAAGGAATCGCAAATTACCACCAACTTCTAGTTGGTGGTAAGTTGCGAATTCTTTTAATAATGCTTTTTTCAAACAAACCAAAGATGCCATATGACACCCATACATGCCCTTAGGGCATGTATGTGCGCCATATGCCCCCAAATGTCATTTTCAGGGGTGCAGCAGGGTGTTCTTGAGACACCCCTGCACCCTTGAAAAAATTCCTAATTTGCGATTAGCTAATTGCTAATCGCAAATTGCCCCTTCATTCCTATGGGCCTCCTGGCCCATAGAAATGAATGGGTAATTTGCGATTAGCAATTTGCTAATCGCAAATTAGGAATGGTAAGGAATCGCTATTTAATAGCGATTTTGTACATTCATACCGTTTTGCGAATTCCAAATAGCGATTCCTTAAAATTTGCTATTTGGAATTGCAAAACTGAACTATGATATATATGGCCCTAAGATCTTTATTTAGTCCCTCCCAAAGCATCTCTTTGATTGCTTTTTTTTATTTTTTATTAGGGTTGAAAATGGCTGGAGGCCTAGCCATTTTAAACCCTTACTCTTCTTGGTATATACTGTGGTACACTCCTGAACTACAGGTCTGCCCTAGAAGAAATTATGAATGCATGTAAAGTATATTTAATTCCATTGCTACAACACATCAAATCACATTTCAGGGACATAGGCCTGGCAAATTGCCAGAGGGATATAGGCCTGGCAAATTGCCAGAGTGATCCAGCATCAATTTACGCAAGTACAAAGGCTGTTGTATAAGAGGCTTGCTGGAATTTTAAGAACAACTCTTATTATAGTGACTCCAAAATAGGCGGACTCACGCACATGTTCTTGTCTAACAAATATATCCCTTCTCTGGAACCCAATGCGGACGCAATCACCTCTCGTCAAGTTCAAACACTGTACATTAAATTTAGGCTAGGCACGTTGTTGGTCAGTAAGTTTACTCGAAAATGTAAGTCCAATCCATCTGAATCCCCATACTGAATAATATGTAGTACTATGATTGAGGATGTCAAACATTTATTATTCTTTTGCCCATGATTCGTTAGGCCAAGAATGGTATGGATTAGGACGCTCTGTCTAACATTAGGTGTGACACAATATAAAGTTGCTGCATGAATTCTTCAGACTGATACTTGCTCTATTATTGTTTTCTAACTTAGCCACTATTTATATGCAGTATGGCTTCATAGGAAAAGACTGGGCTTAGTATAATGATGCTGAATTAACTGTTCCTAAATATTTTAAACTGATCTTAGCTATCTTTGGTGCGAATGCTGCATTACATGCTTAAATGAACTTTGAGAACCAAAACATTTCAATATAGCAAATCTATATCAATAACATACAATTTATTGTCAAGACTATTGAAGCAATTGTTTATGTATTATACTAGATTAAGTCTAGCCACTTGAGGTTTTTTTTAGATTTTATAATATGATTATGTGATTCTTTTATGGAATTTATGAGTCATAATATTGTAGGAGCGATGTCACAGATAACCTTTATTGGAAGTATGCTTTTATTGTTTTATTCTCTTTTTTCTTCTTATTCTATTTGATTGTTGTCGTTTATACATGTTTATTGTTTTTATGTGTTCATTGTTCCAGTTTTGGATATAATGTTTTTTAAAGTGTTTTGCGGCTGGTCTCGGAAATAAACTAATTTTCAGCAACACACAAATTCCGCTCACTGAGCCTAAACAGTTCCTAATGACCCTAAGAAAGAAACTGGGAAATGATCATAGGATCTTTGGCTTTCAAGAACGTTTTCAAACTCAGAAGTGTTTATTCTTACGCTATTGGAAAAACAACCTAAGTGTCTATTGGGTCAGTACCCGTTTTGGCTAGAAACAAAAATCATTAGTCAACTGGGGATAAATACAACAATTACCTTGAGCCACACCATAGTGAAGCTCAGTAGCTCAAACATACTGCAAGATCTCAGAGATAGCTTTGGAAGTCCAAAATGAAAGACTGAACTTGGTTGCATGTAATATATCAATGCACAGCACAGTTAGAAAAAAGCATCGGAAAACCACGAACATGACAACTTAAAAGACACATGCGCTAGCGAAAGAACGCACGAAAACGTGAACCTTGAAAAAGACGTCTTCCATCAAGACACTCTGACTACCCACGCCCATTTGAAAAAGCTAATTCAAAAACTCAAAACAGAGGGGGCTCCTGGACCAAACGGTCTCCCAACTGCAGTATTCAAAACCAACGAAGAGTTCTGGGCCGAACACTTAACAGTGTTATTTAATCACATTTTTACAAAGGGAAACATACCTGCTTCATGGAAAGGAAACATCATCCACCCAATTCATAAGAAAGGGGATCGAAAACATCTAGGGAATTACAGGCTCATTTCCCTAATTGACGCCGAAGCCAAGCTCTACACTTCATGCCTCTTGGAAGAGCTGCAAGACTGGGCAAAATCCAATAACATAATCCCTAGTTTTCAAATTGGATTCAGACAAGGGATGGGGACGACTACAAACCTGACCATCTTGGGACTGCTAATGGAGAACGCCAATAAAAAGAACCATCGTTTATATGGGTGCTTTGTCGATATAAAGGCAGCCTTTGACCACGTAAGTAGGTCAAGACTATGGGGAAAGTTAAGAAAATGGGGGATGCCGGATAAATTATTAAACGCAATAATCGGTCTGTACAGTGGCACATGGGCAAAGGTAAAACAAGGGAACGGGACCAGCCTAACAAAAAAAAATCGAGACCGAGGACGGCCTAAAACAAGGCTGTGTCCTAGCCCCCAGTTTTTTAAACTTATATTTAGCAGACATTGGATGCAACCTAGAAAAAACCGAGAGTCACAACCTGAAACTTGGCAATATTTCAGTTCCAATCCTGCAGTATGCAGACGATATAGTACTACTAAGCAAAACTCCTATAGGTCTGCAACGCTTAATAATATGTTATCATCTTATTTAGCACAAGAAAATTTGGAGCTGAACAAAGAAAAAGCAAAAGTGCTCCGGCTAGTGGAGGGGAAGAAATTTAAATTTAAATGGTCAATAAACGACTCAGTCCTAGAAGAACAGGACTCATACAAGTATCTGGGGATAACCCTTGGGCAAGGGAACTCAAAAAAGAAGCATTCTCTGGTACTAAAAGGGAAGGCCCAATCATTAATCTATGTGTATAGGCAACTGCAACAAAAAATGGCCGGCCCGAATTACACTCACCTACTAAAAGTAATGGCTTCACAAATTTTACCTACTTTGTCATACGGGTTAACCACTTGGTTAGGAGGGGAGGCAAAAATCTTAAATAACCTACAAAACAAAATCTACAAAGTAGTGTTTAATCTGCCACACTCAGCCGCGCCCTCACAAGTCCGCCTTGAATTTGGCTTACAGAACCAAAAATTCCGGTCAATGTCCATTTTTGCAAAACTGTGTCATAAAATTCGTTCTGCCCCAAGTGGGTCAATGGACAACTTCTGCTGGAAGGAAAAAAACTACTAGGAAAACCAGCCAAATACCACCATATGGGGAAGCTACCTTAGTACCTGTTTGACCACATTGGACCTACAAGAAGTATGGAAAGAAAAAAAGACCAAGTGCACTTCTGTAAAGTAGTCAACGGCTCAGCAAAAAGGAATTCTCTGTTAGAAGACAAAATATCTCTAACGAAACGGCGCCACGCATGGACAGTAATTGACTCTTACACCCATCAAAAACCACAGGGATACTTAGCCTCACACTATAGTCAACATTTAAAGAAAGCTGTTGTAGCTTACCGAATGGGCATGCACTATTCAAAGGATTTAAGGCCTTCTTGGAAACAACAAATTGAAATCTCCCACTGTAGACTGGGTTGATACCAAAAGGAAACCTTGATGCACTTGTTATGTGCATATCCAGCTATACAGGCCATCTTTATCACGTTAAACATCCGCACTTGCCGGCAAGCAGTGATAAGCTGGCTAGGAGGCACTTCCTCCATCTTGGCATGTCGGGGAATCAAATTTATGACCAAGGTAACAAAACTCCTACAAGAAATCCAACTGACAAATGGCTCATAAGGTTTAGCACAAAGAGTGGATCAAGGCAGGAAGTCCGCTATGGCAGAAAGGACACAACTAAAAACCTTGTTAATGAACTTAACAATACAGTGTGCTGGATGGATTATGATCAGTGTTGTCTTTTTACTTGAGACAGAATATTTATTCTTTTATATTGTTCTGAAATTTGTAATTTTAACCTGTTCGAAGATTGTAACGATTTTTATTAATCAAACAATAAAATAAACTTGAACTTGAAACAGAAAACCACGATGGGCTATTAGCTTACAGTTTGCTGACTTCTTTCTCACTTTGTTGTATCATAAACCAGAAGTTTGTGACTTTGCCAAATGTTATTAATTATTTACTGAAAGATTGTAAGCATACTTCTGGGACAGCTAACAGGCATGCTTGAAACAAAAAGTTATATAGCAGTTTTGAAAGTACAATTCTCTTTCCTGCTACTCTGCTTCCAGACCATGAACAAGGGTAGATGGTATTGACAGTTCTACGCTGCAAAGGTGTCATCCTAAAACATGATATATTTAGATTGCATCTGGAGTTGGAACTTCTCGTTCAAGTCCTGGTTCAGGAAGAATACTGTTCACTTGGACGGACATAAGGGAGTGATAATCCACCAGAATCAAGTTCCTAAACCTATTTTGAAAACCTGTGTTTTCTGATGTTCTTCTATAAAGATCCGCCCAACCTAATCAACAGATTTCTCGCTGTCTAAACAAACCAAGGAGTTTTCCTTCTCTACATGCTCCACATTGCCCACCAAAGTATTTGTTTAGTGTTTTCACACCCTCGCCTACCTTGAAAGAAGTTGGACTGGCGTGCGTTAACAAGGGAAGACATACATGGGACCAGTGATACATTTTGCATGTACGTAAGAAAACCAAAGTGTCTGTATGAGATGCACTGCATTACATCTTTCTCCAGTTTGGGAATGACTGATAACTGTCTCAGTCACTGATGGGATGACGCTCTGAGCGGACCCAAATTGGATGAATATGAGAAAACTTGGACTAGTGACAATGCAAAAAAAATCTGAAGTGCCTTCCATGTCCTCAGACTCCTAATCGCTGTAAACCATCCTCCTTCTAGATCAGTGCATCGATGGTGTTGCCTAACCCCTGAGAATTTAGGGACACTTCCTCCATTTCTTTCACAATGGCCGTGTTATTAGTTGTAAGAACATAATGTGGTATTTAACTTATGGGAAATGAGCATTAACTTTGAAATGATATACTTCATATTTTAAAGTTATTGTATTCTCTTCTGCAGTGTCATTTACTGTACCTATTGTGTTATCTCATACAGTCCTACGGAATCAGAGGCCAATTCCACAAGACACGTGTTGGACATTTCAGTGCACCTATGCACAATGCATTTTGGAAATATGCAAAAATAATACACAAATAAATGATTCTAACAGCACCAAAATGATAACTGAATTTCTGATACAATTACTGAGAAAGAAGAAATATTCTGAGTGTGATTTAAATTATTCAGAATGGACTCTTCATTACATGGACAGCCACTTGTAAGCAATGAGAATTTTACTGAAAATTTCAAATTATGATTTGATATAATATTAATATTGGACGATAGTTCAGTGAAATATTACTAAAAAAATGTTTTTAAATGTATAAGTACTATAGGTATCTTTTAAAAGTTAGGTTCATCTTTCTCCCTCTCTCTCTACCATATTTTGTCCAACAGGTTACGGATGGAGAAGAGAACCACTTTATTTATACATTAAAAAAGCCTCTATCACTTGACAGGTGAAAGTGGATACTTAAGGAGTTTTTCTTTACAGAGTAATGGCTGTAAACGAAACTGCGATGGGTGAAAATTGCTGATTCAACATAGCGATTCAACAGATATGGTAAGAGTGCTTTTTGCTGACATATGGTTGTGCAAATACCATTCTCCACACATCAAATGTAAAATCTTTTCTGCATGAATGTATAGGCTGAGGAACATTTTGACTATTTTAGTATGTTCCACACAATCTATTAGAAGATTTAAATGGCTATAGTGAATATATCCAGCGCTACACAGTAAAATGTCAGTCTGTGAAAATAAATTTAGCCCTAGCCAGATAAGTGCATTCCATTTGCTGAGCTACATTTTGTGAAAACTCTGATATATGAAGATGGCCGTGTACCATCACTGCTTCTCCTGTTCTGGTAGACCCAGTTATCTGGCACTGGAGTGTCTCATTTTCATCAAAATCTGTAAAAATCCGATAAGAGCCACACACAGACATTTCAGAACCTGAACTGGCAAGTGTCACCTTTGGAACATTATCCAGTGCCTCAGAAACTCGAGCAGCAGGGCAAAATTAAAAATATTTGACTGGGTTTTGGGAAAGCACATAATATGCTTAGACAACTGTCTAAGTAGAAAATGAAAATTCGTTTTTTTCTGTGGTGAGCCACAACCACTGCAATATACTTAACAAGCATTGGCATAGCCTATAGGTCTCGCATTTGGGACCTTATAAGTGTTTAGCCATGCAACAGTTGGTGTTGTTGCACCAAGGATATTCTGCTGCATAACCAAATACTTATAGGGTCCAAAAAGCGAGCCGTATTGGCTATGCCAATGCTTGTTTGTTTTGTGTTGCTGTTTTCTTTATTATTATTATTATTATTATAATTCCATTTGTTGAGGGCGCAGCTACCCGGAGGTTTCCCGGCGCTAAGGCAAACAGAACGGTATACAGGGTGAGAGGAACATCAGACCAGAAGTTTAAGTATTGAAAAGCCAGGTTTTAATTCCTTTACGGAATGTCAAAAAGCACAATTCAGAACGCAAAGATTGGGGTAGGGAGTTCCATAAGGAAGGTGCTAGCAGGGAAAACGAGCGCCCTCCCATTTTGGCTCTGTTGACGCACGGAATCCTAAACTTGTTCTGAGTGGATGACCTAAGTGTGCGGGGGGGAATATATTGCTGCACCAAAGCAGAAAGATAGTGCAGGGCTCTTCCAGTCATAATCTTGTGCATGAAACAAAGTGCTTTGAATTTAATTCTGCTCTCAATTCGCAACCAATGCAGTTTACGCATATGAGATGCGGCCGATCTACAATAGCTGGACATGGTTTTTGTTAACAGTTCTTTACATCAAATGAACTTGTTTTCATTGCTCTGAATGTTGTTTCCATTCTGGTTGACTAGCTGTGCCCATGCGCCGAACTTTGCAAATGAGAAAAAGTCTGGTGCAGGCGCAATTTACAAGTGTGGAGTGAGTGAGCCCCAGGCAGCATGACTAACTCACACAGGAGTTCATGCACTGCACCTGCATACTCTGCATGGTTTAAGGAAACTCAACACACTCCCTCCCATGCATCAAACACATATTTACCAAGAAACTCTGAGAAGAGCCTGTCTACTGCACTGACGGCTGGTGATGTGTGTGCCTGGTGAAAGCGTGCACTGACAGCTGGTGGTGTGTGTGCCCGGTAAAAGGGTGCACAGATGGCTGGTGGTGTGTGCGCCCGGTTGAAGCGTGCACTGACGGCTGGTGGTGTGTGTGCCTGGTGGAAGCGTGCACTGACGGCTGGTGTTGTGTGTGTGCCTGGTGAAAGCGTGCACTGACGGCTGGTGGTGTGTGCCTGGTGGAAGCATGCACCGATGGCTGGTAGTGTGTGTGCTTGGTGAAAGTGTGCACTGACGGCTGGTGGTGTGTGTGCCTGGTGGAAGCATGCACTGACGGCTGGTGGTGTGTGTGCCTGGTGGAAGCGTGCACTGACAGCTGGTGGTGTGTGAGCCTAGTCGAAGCGTGCACTGACAGCTGGTGGTGTGTGTGCCTGGTGGAAGCGTGCACTGACGGCTGGCGGTGTGTGTGCTTGGTGAAAGCGTGCACTGATGGTTGGTGGTGTGAAACTGTGCACCAACGGCTGGTGGTGTGTGTGTGCCTGGTGAAAGCGTGCACTGACGGCTGGTGGTGTGTGCCTGGTGGAAGCATGCACTGACGACTGGTAGTGTGTGTGTGCCTGGTGAAACTGTGCACTGACGGCTGGTGGTGTGTGTGCCTGGTGGAAGCGTGCACTGACGGCTGGTGGTGTGAGTGCCTGGTGGAAGCGTGCACTGACGACTGGTGGTGTGTGTGCCCGGTGAAAACGTGCACTGACGGCTGGTGGTGTGTGTGCCCGGTGCAAGCGTGCACTGACAGCTGGTGGTGTGTGTGCCCGGTGAAGGCAGGCACTGACGGCTGGTGGTGTGTGTGCCTGGTGGAAGCGTGCATTGACGGCTGTTGGTGTGTGTGCCTGGTGGTAGCGTGCACGGACGGCTGGTGGTGTGTGCGCCTGGTGGAAGCGTGCACTGACGGCTAGTGGTGTGTGTGCCTGGTGGAAGCGTGCACTGATGGCTGGTGGTGTGTGTGCCTGGTGGAAGCGTGCACTGACGGCTGGTGGTGCGTGTGCCCAGTGAAAGCGTGCACCGATGGCTGGTGGTGTGTGTGCCTGGAGGAAGCGTACACTGACGGCTGGTGGTTTGTATGCCTGGTGGAAGCGTGCACTGATGGCTGGTGGTGTGTGCCTGGTGGAAGCGTGCACTGACGGCTGGTGGTGTGTAAGCCTGGTGGAAGCGTGCACTGACGGCTGGTGGTGTGTGTGTCTGGTGGAAGCTTGCACTGACTGCTGGTGGTGTGTGTGCCTGGTGGAAGCGTGCACTGACGGTTGTTGGTGTGTGTGCCTGGTGGAAGCAGGAGTATTCAGTGATAGAAGACACAAATTAAACTGAGGAAGAGGTGGGGGAGAAGGGAGGGGAGTGCAAGCAGAGGAGCATGATTCACAGCTAGAAGACACAAATGAAGCTGACCAGGAGGGAGGGGGAAAAGGGAGGGGGAGTGCAAGCAGAGGAGCCTGATTACAGCAATAAAAACACAGATGGCAGCTGTGCACATGCACGAGCTTGTGAACGCAAGCTGTAGGCCAGCAAAAGCCTCTGGTGGCACTTTTAAAAGCCACTTACTAAATGTCTCGAAGAGACAGCGCATGCGCTGTCTCAGGCGAGACCTAAAAAAAAAAGTGCATGGCGTTGACTTGAGACTGAATATACTGTTTTCAGGACACTCCCGCGCCGCACGGCCACCAGCTGTAGCGTGTGCTACTCCCTACCGCTGCGGCCCTCAGCCTCGCTGAGCCCGCCCCGTGGACCCCGCCCCCCCCCCCCGCTGTAATTCCCATCCTTTGTCGCCTTGCTGCCGTTTTTCTGTTGGTTTACTGATGTACTTTTGTGCCCCGTCCTTTGGTTTCCTTGTTGCCTTGCTACTACTGTGTGACTGTTTTATTGTGTTTTTTTCCCCCTGCGCCGGTCACCTCGCCCTGCCCCTGTGACCCCCGCCCCGCTTCCCGCCGCCGTGCTCACGGCCACGCCCCCTTTGCCTTCTGTGCCCTACCCGCTCCCGCCTCCCAGCTGCTCCTCCCTCCCTCCCACTTGGCCATATATGGCTACCGCGCGGCGCAGGTGAGCGTGACCTGTTTTCAGGACACTCCTGCGCCGCACGGCCACCAGCTGTATCGTGTGCTACTCCCTCCCGCTGCCGCCCTCAGCCTCGCTGAGCCCGCCCCGTGGACCCCGCCCCCCCCCCGCTGTAATTCCCGTCCTTTGTCGCCTTGCTGCCGTGTTTCTGTTGGTTTACTGCTGTACTTTTGTGCCCCGTCCTTTGGTTTCCTTGTTGCCTTGCTACTACTGTGTGACTGTTTATTGTGTTTTTTCTCCCTGCGCCGGTCACTTCGCTCTGCCCCTGTGACCCCCGCCCCGCTCCCCGCTTCCCGCCGCCGTGCTCATGGCCACGCCCCCTTTGCCTTCTGTGCCCTCCCCGCTCCCGCCTCCCAGCTGCTCCTCCCTCCCTCCCACTTCGCCATATATGGCGACCGCGTGTACGCGCAGCGGTCACGCGCAGCGGGCGCACCAAAGGTAAGCCCGCCTGCGCCCGTCCGCGCCTGGACCGCGCCCAGTGCCAGGCCCCCTGGCCCCCGCAGACACCAGCCCACCCGCCGGACCTACAGCACCACCGCACTCAACGCCGGCCGATTCCCGGGTTGCTACCGAGCCACCCCAAGACGCAACCACGGACCCTTCTGCTGCCACTCCTGCAAGTTCACCTGCATCCGGCCCTGCACTACACCAGCACCCACCAAGCCAAGCACCAGCAGCAACCACCTGAAGTGCATCCTGCTCAACACCCTCTCCGTCCACAGACACGCCGTCGAACTCTGGAACCTGCTCGACACCACATCTCCCGACGTCGCCTTCCTCACGGAAACCTGGATGAACGCCTCCTCAGCACCCGACATCGCCATCGCCATCCCGGACGGATACAAGATCACCCGGAGGGACCGCGTCAACCAGACGGGAAGAGGCATCGCCATCGTCCACAGGAACACCATCCACATCACGACCAACACCGACGACATCCTCCCAACCGCCGAACACCTGCACTTCCAGATACACACCGACCCCAAGACCACCCTCAGAGGCACTCTCATCTACAGACCCCCGGGACCACGCACAAAATTCAGCGAAGACATTGCAGACTTCGTCAGCCCGCACGCCCTCCCCTCCGCTGACTACCTCCTCCTCGGGGACCTCAACTTCCACCTGGAGAACAACAACGACCGCAACACCGCCACCCTGCTGGACAACCTCGCCAACCTCGGTCTCAAGCAACTGGTGACCACCCCCATCCACTACGCCGGACACACACTCGACCCCGTCTTCTCATCCAGCAAGGACATCGCCTTCAGCCACACCACCGGACTCCACTGGACGGACCACAGCTGCGTCCACTTCAGCTTCAGAAGGACCACGCTCCACCACCACCAGCAACAGCTTGCATGCAGAAGCTGGAACAAGATCACAGCCGACCAGCTCGCTGCTTCCCTGAGCCTGAACCCTACCACCAGCACAACGAACCCCAGCCAGGCCGCCAACAACCTCAAGAAGTGGATCAGCAACTGCGCAGACGACCTCGCTCCAAGAAGAACTGCCGAGCCCTCGAGAAAGCCTGGCGCAGAGACCCAACACCGGACAACATGACCACCCTCAATCTCGCCACCCGAAAACACCACCAACTGATCCACGCCACCAAGAAAACCGCATTCAGGGAACGACTGGACAACAACGCACACAACAGCAAGGAACTCTTCAACATTGTTAAAGAGCTCTCCAACCCCAACAACAACGACATCACCCCTTCACAAGACCTCTGCAACTCCCTCGCCTCCTACTTCCACAACAAGATCGCGGACATACACAACAGCTTCAACACTCAACCGACGCACGCCACGACCGCACCATCGCCCCCCACCACCACCCTCCGCGCTTGGACCCGAATCAGCACCGAAGACACCATCTGCACGATGAACTCCATCCACTCCGGATCTCCAACCGACCCCTGCCCTCACCACGTCTTCAACAAGGCCGACTCTGTCATCGCACCCCATCTGCGGGACGTCATCAACACCTCCTTCGACACCGCTACATTCCCGGGGAGCTGGAAGCACGCCGAACTCAGCGCTCTACTGAAGAAACCATCAGCGGACCCCACCGAACTCAAAAACTACCGCCCCATCTCGCTCCTCCTGTTTCCGGCCAAAGTCATCGAAAAGACCGTCAACAAGCAGCTGGCCGCCTTCCTCAAGACAAACGGATCCCTCGACCTCTCGCAGTCTGGCTTCCGGTCCAACCACAGCATCGAGACCGCCCTCATCGCTGCCACCGATGACATCCAAGCCCTGCTCGACAACAGAGAAACAGCGGCCCTCATCCTCCTGGACCTCTCCGCGGCATTCGACACGGTCTGCCACCGCACCCTAGTGCAGCGCCTCAGCAACATCGGAATCCAGGAGAAGGCACTGGAGTGGATCATATCCTTCCTCG
Source organism: Lissotriton vulgaris (assembly GCF_964263255.1). NCBI lineage: Eukaryota > Metazoa > Chordata > Amphibia > Caudata > Salamandridae > Lissotriton > Lissotriton vulgaris. Next base: position 537,823,963 of record NC_141687.1, on the reverse strand, counting down.
CAGGAAGGACACAGAGAGTCCGACTCCCCCCGTTCAGATCAGAAGCCACCGAAGTCATCTGCGGCGTTCCTCAAGGCTCCTCGCTCAGCCCAACCCTCTTCAACGTCTACATGAGCCCCCTCGCAGCCATCGCACGCCAACACAACATCATCTCCTATGCCGACGACACCCAGCTGATCCTCTCCCTCACCAACGACCCCGCCACCGCCAGAGCCAACCTACACGAAGGGATGACAGACGTAGCCAAGTGGATGATGAACAGCCGCCTGAAACTGAACTCAGAAAAGTCGGAAGTCCTCATCCTGGGATCTTCACCCTCCGCCTGGGACGACTGCTGGTGGCCCCCCGCCCTGGGCAGCGCACCCAAACCAACAGACCACGCACGCAACCTGGGCTTCATCTTGGACTCCTCTCTCTCCAGGACCAGACAAGTCAACGCCGTCTCCTCGTCGTGCTTCAACATCCTGCACATGCTCCGTAAGATCTTCCGGTGGATCCCCACCGAGACCAGGAAGACGGTCACCCAGGCCCTCGTCACCAGCCGACTGCGCCAAACTCCAGAAGAGACTCCAGCGGATCCAGAACACCTCAGGAAGACTCGTCCTCGACATCCCTCGACACAGCCACATCTCCGGCCACCTGAGAGACCTGCACTGGCTTCCGGTCAACAAGAGAATCACCTTCCGTCTCCTCACCCACGCACACAAAGCCTTACACAACCAAGGCCCAAGATACCTCAACAGCCGCCTCAACTTCTACGCTCCCACACGCCAGCTTCGATCGACCGGTCACACCCTCGCCGCCGTCCCCCGCATCCGGAGAGCCACCACAGGAGGAAGGTCCTCCTCCTACCTGGCCGCCAAGACTTGGAACTCACTCCCGACCCACCTCCGCCTGACCCAGGACCACCTCGCCTTCAGGAAGCAGCTCAAGACCTGGCTGTTCGAGCAGTAGCGGACCCCCCAACCCCAAGCGCTTTGAGACCTTCCGGGTGAGTAGTGCGCTACATAAATGCCTGATTGATTGATTGATTGTGAGGTCATCCTTCTCCAAGTGCTTTTTCGTTATCGGGATCTGAAAATAAGAATTATGAAGGTCGATGAAACACGTCTAAAGGTTGCTGCAGGCCCACCATACAAAATGTCAATGTCCTTGTTTATTTCACTGCAGTCCAGAATTGGTATGCACTATGTTTTATACCTTTCCGCTTTTTAAACTTTCTTTATCATTAGAAATTCTGCTGACTTCTGCTCCAAGATGAACATGATAGACCTTGGGTGCATTCTTGGGTGGAACTGCAGGTGGAGGTATCTTGGCAAACATTTTGCACAATATTCAGCACTGGTTTGTTTTTGGTTACGATTTGCCACACTTCAAGATAATTTCTGATACTTCTACCCAATGGTGCCTCACATAAATGGACAACTGGGGTCGTTGTTGACTTGCTATGTAGGTCTCCTTTGCTGGCTAATTTTGGAACTACAGAATGTAAACCAAGTCATTATGATGCATTACTTGTGGTGCAGAAAGAAGAGGTGCTGAAATACAACCTTGAGCAGCTGGAAAACATTTCAGTAAGAATAACATTCCCAATATTGGATTATCAGAAGAGCTGGAAATTAACACTTTCTTAGACACCTCTGTTATTCAATCATTGAAAGATTATGTTAAATTGTTAAATCCAGATTTAGACTTCATTTTTAAAAAATCCATATTTTGAGTTTAAGAAGGATCCACAAAAGTGCATACGCTTCTCACCAATATCTTCAGCTGTGCTTTAGCTGAACTAACTCTTCAACATTCTCAGAAACAGCCTCAGAATAACATTCGGAATTTGCTGTGGAGGCCTTTGAGTGAAGGCAGAGCACTCCAGATTCAGTTGCAAATAGGGCTGTGCTCAGCTCTGTCCCCGCACCCCCATCCTTCAAGCAGATGGCCCATTCAGGCACACCTAATCCCTCTATCGTGTGACTGTCTGGGAGGAATTCACAAAGTCTGACAGTTAAACACAGTTATGTGACCCAAGACCGGCTTGCAGCACAAAAGAGCTAAGGGCAAAAAAATAACAACTTCTAAAAACTGCACTTTCAAAATTGAAATAAAAAACACTGACGTTACCATTACATAGGGCTTTTCATTACAATTCCAAAGACACCATACATGCCATAGTAACTTAATAAATGTAATAAGGAGTCTCCAATGAAATCCTATGGGAGGGGTAGGCATTACAGTAGTGAAAAACGAATTTAGTCGTTTATTTTTACTACCGGGCATATAAAACTTAAAGGTACATGTCTACCCTTTTAATTACAGTGCACCATTCCCTATGGGCTACATACAGCCTACCTTAAGTATGACACATATAAATAAAAGGGGAGTTTAAGGCTTGGCAAAGGAGCTTTCTTGGAAAGTCGACATGTCAGCTTAAAACTGCATTCAGTCTGCAGTGGCAGGCCTGGGATATGTTTATTTATTTTATTTATTTTATTTTGGAGATTTATAGAGCGCATGGCTGCCCGGAAGCGTCCCAGCGCTATCTGAAATCCACTATGAGCTCCAGAGGTGGGGTCAGGAGGGGAGAAGAAGAGGTCAGGGGAACAGCCATGTCTTCAAGGATTTGCGGAATGACAAGAGATTGGGTTGGGCCCGAAGGTCCGGTGGAAGAGTATTCCACATCCTGGACGCCTGAAATGAGAACTGCCGGCCTCCAAAGCGTGTTTTCTTGATCTTGGGTATTTTGGTCAAATGGGCGTTGGTTGAGCGTAGAGTTATGTTTGTCGTATAGGGAGTCACGAGATCTTTCAGGACCGGCGGGGCTTTTCCATGCAGGATTTTGTGGGTTAGGCACATGGCCTTAAAATGCACCCTTTGCTCCACCGGGAGCCAATGGAGTTCTTTGAGTGCAGGTTTGGCCGAGCACCATTTTTTAGTGCCTGTGAGAATTCGGGCAGCCGCATTTTGCACCACCTGTAGCCTAGCGATGACTTTTTTTGGGGAACCAAGATATAAAGCGTTGCCGTAGTCAAGTCTAGACTGTATAAGACCCTGAATGAGCAGTTTCCTCGACTGGAATGGGAGCAGTGGGAGGATCTTACGGATGGAGCGAAGCAGGCCAAAGCATGTTCCTGCGGTTTTCTTGGCCTGCGTGTTGAGGGTAAGTTTGTCATCCAGCCAAATCCCCAGGCTTTTGATATCGGTTTTGGGGGTTGGTGGTGGGCCCATGCTGGAAGGCCATAGAGACTCCGGGCGGAAGTGGGACTGGTTGCCCAGAACCATTAGCTCGGTTTTGTCCCCGTTGAGCTTTAAGTGGGAGTCGCTCATCCAGCTGACTATATTCTCCAGGCAAGAGTACAGATCGATGGTGGGGGATTCTGACTGGCTGAGGGAAACAACCAGCTGTGTGTCGTCCGCGTAGGTCAGGAGTTTAATGCCATAGGGGACGACAATTTGTTCAAGAGGTGCCATGTATACGTTGAAGAGTGTAGGGCTCAATGAAGAGCCCTGGGGCACTCCGCAACGTATCGGGGTTTCCCTAGAGATGCAGTCTCCCTCCGCCACCTGAAAGGAGCGGTTGTGGAGGAAGGATTTTAGCCATTCGAGGGCCGTCCCAGTGATAGCGAGGTTTTCCAGGCGTTGTGCCAGAATGCTATGGTTAACGGTGTCGAATGCTGCGCTGAGGTCCAGGAGGAAGATGTTACTTAAGTGGAACAATAAGTGCTGCAGGCTCACTGGTAGCATTTAATTTACAGGCCCTGAATGTATGGTATACCACTGTACAAGGGACTTCTATGTAAATTAAATATGCCATTTGGGTATAATCCAATTTAACCATATTTTAGGAGAGTGAGCACAAGCACTTTAGCACTGGTTAGCAGTGGTAAAGTGCACAGAGTCCTAAGGCCAATAGAAATAAGATCAGAAAAATATAGGAATAGAAACAAAGAGTTTGGGGTAAGGCTGACAAGTCTAACAACTGTGAATCTCATCACATTCCTTTCTTATACATATATGTTATATTCAAAACAATAAATGTACAGGGCCCAATTTAAATCATATCATCAGTTGCGATCTGACACCACATTTTTTGTTGCATTATATACAAAAATTAAACAGATGTTTGTCCTACATAATTTAAGGGAGTATTTAGAACCAGCAACACATGGCAACATAAATAACACACCAAAATACAAAATTAGCATTTCACTTATAAGAGAAATGATTAGATGATCCCTTCAACTGGAAAGGACAACTGTCTAATTGGTCCATGAAATTGTTGGCAGCTATCTCTTGGCACATGTTATTTCTGACACTAAGCCAACTTAATCACAGTAAATTGCTAATTATTATTCATGTATATTTTCCAGTGCACAAAAATTACAGAAAATATTCCGGCCAGGAATTTATAAATATTCAAGGTGCATGGGCCAGAATGCAGGCTATATACATGTGTTTTTCTCATGTTGAACATTTTAATCTGGTACTAGGCATTTAAATGTTCTTTAATGGACTGTAAAATAAAGAAAAACATATGTGGGGCAGCCCAGCTATATTTTATTTGGGATAAAGCAACAAAATACTTGGAGTCTCTGAACTGGAGATGCTAGACTATTCATCATAAGACACTGGTAAGACAATATTCCTCCAACAATTCTGGCCAAGTTAGTAGATATTCTTCTGATAGTACGGAGGGATCTGGTCTTAGCTAAACTGCGTGATGAAAAATTTAAACTATCAATACGTTTGGTGATCGCAAATTATTTTTCATTCTTTGTGTATAACTATGCCTCAGTAATCCCCTTTCTCTAAATCAGTTCCATGTATTTAGCTACTCTCGTTTCAGTAGCAATTTGTTTGCCATTATTCTTTGGTGAACGAAACCCCATCCTTTTACTCTTATTAATAAACCAAACTAACTACATTTCTTTGTCTGTATGTTCAGCTATTTACTTTCTTATTCCATGATTGAACCATTGCCAATGCCAGTTTTCTCATTTATTTCTATTCTGTATTGATAGTTAAGGATGTTTCCCCGATCAGTGACTGTTTTGTTTTCCTTTTAAAGGGTGGCCAGATAAATACCTGAAGTCTTATGACTAAGGAGAAACTCTGGGTTTGAAGACCTGCTATGGCTGTGCTATACATTTCCATCAACGTGCTGTTAGACGGTCACATTTTTTAAAACAAAAAACAGACTGCAATGTGAAACATGTAGTAAATGAAACAGTAATCCACATTGAATATTAAGCAAAGGTTATAGTGCCACGTGACCCGCGAAGTGCTGGAATACGTTGCAAAAAGCAACAATAAGGATCAGCAAAACAGAAACCTACCTTGGCACAGCTCCTAATACAATCAGGTTTGCTTTCTGTTTGTTGTTGCCAATGACTGCATTTTTCATATCTCTGTATTTTCAATAGGAAATAGAATTACATTAGTTATTTTCATGATTTAATAGAATATTTCAGACACATAACTTCATCGAGTACTATAAAAAAATACACATGCATTTCTGCCTACAGGTACCCGTCCGCTCAGTGTTTTGCTATATTTTACGGATTATATTCCCGGTTACAAAGTAGACTACATTGGTATCAACAAGCCTGTTAAGTAGTACCCCCAAATCATAGCGGACTTTAGGTGTTGGCTTCAATTAGTCTGATGCATAACAGAGTGATTACTCATGGCAAGACAGGGCATACTGCTCACGCAAATTAATTCTGGCAAGAATAGGGAACTACTGCTTTCAACACCAAATGTGATTTATCATTAATACAAAGGCGAAATGGTCAGGTATTTGGGTGAGGGGGCATAGGAGGGGAGTCACAAGTATTTTGCAACTGGAGAAAAGATTACTAAAAACAAAGCTTGAATGTTGTCCCTTCCAATGTTCATTCACATTCACTTTAATGATGACTGCAAAACAAGAAACCCTTTATAGACGTTGGATGCTGCAGAAGAGGTCACGTTTTTTGATGCAGTAGCAGCTTAAGCAGAACATTTACTTTCAGTTTGCATACATGATTCCAATCAAGATCATGAGGGGATTAGCTTTATTATCATTAAATGGCACCTTTCACGATCGTTATCAGTTGTTGGTCATTGATGCGACCCCAATGCTCTGTGGCAGATGTATCCGCCCTTTCTCACAGGTAACTTTTCACTTATTGCCAGTAATTGCAGTCACATATTAAGATGTTGTGGCACCAGTGTTTCACTGTCTTTACTGTTTATCAGAAGAAACTCTCTTTATCTTTGTCAAAGTAGTACATGTAATACTGCTTTAACAGTACAGTTTGTATAATGTACCACAAAACTCTACTAGATCAAGATTACAATATAAATAAATATAATAGAAACATGTGTCAACAATCGGACACAATAGCACCTCAGAGAATATTTATCAGAAATCCTCTTTTAGAGAAATGGAAAAAAATGGAAAAATGTGAACTGCGACAATCAGAATGCTCTAAAATCACGTAGGTGGCAAATATCAGAACAATACTGTGTGAGGTACCTTCACGCGACAGTGCTGAAATATTCCTAGTCATCCTTTCAGCTCCTTATTCCTAGCATATTTTGATGGCCGAAGGGGTAAATGTAAGTGCCTTCGAAACAGCCCTTTCAGCAACAAATGTTGGAAATGGAGTGCTTTGCAATGATATTAAAATGCCATAAATATACTCAAAGCTCATTAAACCAATTACAGTAAAGCAATAATTTACCTCATGCTCTAAACAGCAGAAATAGAAATATATAAGGAGACGTTTGAACCACATATTGTTGCATTAATTACAACGAAAAAGCAATAAAGGTATCAGTCATAGGAATAACCCATTAATATATACAAGAGTGGGACAGTTAAGTTTCAAGCTAATGACAAGAACATAGAAATATGTGAACACGGGTTCTGATGCCCAAGTAATTGCATTCCATTTGCTTAAACAGCTCCACGGCTTAAAAGAGCTAATATCTTATTAGCAATGACTCCTCTAGGATCCACTGCATCTGTTCAGAGAGGCAAGCTGGTTGTTCATAAATTAAAATAAGATTTACAAGATGAGGGACTAAGTGTAGAAGGGAGTTAACATTTCTTTCTTTCTCAAAGTACCTTCACTGATATTTATTAAAAGAAAAAAGAATATAAATCCGATTTCCTTCCTTCTTGCATGAAGCAATGTAAAAAGTAAAAAAAAAGAACAAAGAAAATATGTGGCTGCTCTCAGATGCAGAGTTAAACCACTTGTTAATAAGCGAATGTGTCTTGCTTTTGACGGATCTAGCAGTATCGCTTGGATTCTTTCTGTCAAAAGATCGTTTACAAAAGTAATCGGGTACTTACCTTCGGTAATGCCTTATCTGGTAGAGACAAGTTCTAGTCGCAGATTCGCCAACGCCTGAAGAGAGTAAAGAAGGAACACCAGCTAGGTCAGGGCCAAACAATGCACCCTAGGCCAAAAGCCATGCTCCTTACCTTTGTTAGGAAAGAAGGGCACCAGATAGAGTACAAGGAAATAACTCCATGACTAGTGTGGAGGAACACTCAACAAAACAGGAGGTAGGGGAGGTGTCAGGAGGAAGAAGAACCTCCGTGCACCACCTTTCGACTTGCACCATCAAATCAGTTACCTACCTTCAGTAACAATATATCTCTAAGAGACATACATGTGTTACGGATTCCTCACCTTAGAATTACCCCCAGGCGTCAGCCTGGATCCGGAGAATTTTTTCTTCAGTAGTTTTCTTCAGTAGTACCCCTGCGCATCGGTAGGTGGCGTCAATCGACTCTGCGTTAGTTGTTGGCGTCGTGGTCGCCAGAATGATGTCGCGGGATCTACTTGGACGCCGCCCCTACGCGCTGACCTCAGTTCTTTACACAACATCCCACGCCAGAAGCGTAGAGCCATGCAAGACACTGACCACTTGTGCAATAAAACTAGGGCCCTGAAAGGGAGTCCCTTACCTTTGAAGTCAGTACGCAGAACGGGGAGGATGGGTGGGACGGTGAGGAATCCATAACTAATATATGTCTCTTACAAATATATTGCTACCGAATAACTTCTTCATCTGAAAAAGACCATTAGTTATGGATTCCTCACCTTAGAATAGATACCCCAGCAAAACCAATCCTGGAGGTGGGTCTGCGAACCAAGTTCACTCCAGAAAGTCCTCGAGAACTGACCAGCCAAAGAAGCCATCTCTACGGACTTGGTTGTCCAGGCAGTAATGTTTGGTGAACGTGTGCAATGAAGACCACGTGGCTGCCTGGTAGATGTCAAGAAGAGGGACTCCACGTCATAAAGCAGTAATGGCTGCCGTCGCACTGGTGGAATGGGCAAGCAGCCCCACCGGAAGTTCCTTCTGTGCCAAGGAATAACAGATTTTGATGCAAAGAACGACCCACCGAGAGATGGCACGCTTTTGCATGGCCCAACCTTTCTTGGCGCTCTCATTGCCAACAAAGAGCTGGTCATCCACCAGGAATTGCTTTGTGCGATCCAGATAGAATGAAGGCGCACGTTTTGGATCGAGACGGTGGAGCATCTCTTCCATTTTCGAAGGATGCGGGGCGGGAAGAAGGTGGGCAAAGTGATGGTCTGTCCTATGTGGTAAGAGGTAAGCCCTTTGGGAAGGAAAGAAGGCCTAGTGCGAAGGACTACATTGTCCGGATGAACAGCCAGGAAAGGAGGTTTTGAAGAAAGAGCCTGAAGCTACCAAAAAAAGGCAGTTTTAAGCATCAAAAGTCTGAGAGGACACTTATGTTGTGGCTCAAAAGGAGCGCACATAAGGTAGGTTAGAACCAGAATCAAGTCCCACTGGGGCATTACGAAAGGAATGGGAGGAAAAAAATGAATAATGCCCTTAAGGAAGCAAATTACAATAGGGGACTTGAAAAGAGAAGGCTGATCAGGAAGCTGAAGAAAGGCCGAAACGGCAGAAAGATAGCCTTTTAGAGTGCCTAGAGCAGAGCCCTGTTGGGCCAAAGAAAGAATGAAGAGGAGAACCTCTGAAAGAGGGGCAGAAAAGGGATCCACAGCCTTTGCTGCGCACCATGCAACAAATTTGTTCCATCTACAGGCGTATACCGTTTTGGTGGAGGGACGCTGAGTTCGATCTCCTGGTGTTTAGAGAATCTGCCAGGTGTTAAACCACCAGACTGATGCCCTGATGTTCCAGCCACTTCCAGAGATGAAGTACCTCCTGACAAAGGGTCCACGAGCCCACCCCGCCTTGTTTGTTGCAGTACCACATGGCGGTGGTTTTGTCTGTGAAAACCTGCACTACTCTCCCATTAACAGAAGGAAGGAATGCCTTCAGTGCAAGCCGGATCGCCCAAAGCTCCAGAAGGTTGATGTGGAGCCCGGACTCCGCCGGAGACCAGAGGCCTCTGATCTCCACCTCCCCCATGTGGCCGTCCCACCCCAGGGAGTGATGCATCTGTCACCACTGTGAAACCTGGTTGGGGAAGGGAGAGGGACCTGCCGTAGACCCAATCCCGATTTGTTAGCCACCACTGAAATTGGTGTGCAGTGCCCTCCGAGATCTGGACACAATCAGAAAGATTCCCCTGATGATGTGCCCACTGGAACTTCAGGTGCCACTGCAGAGCCCGCATATGCCACCTGGCATAGTCCAGCAGCAGGATGCAGGACGCCATGAGGCCCAGGAACTCGGGGAAAGTCTGAGCGAAACCCGGGATAGAGGCTGAAAAAACGGAATCATAGCCCGAACATCCCGGATTCACTGCTCGGGAGGATAAGCCAGAAACTGCGCCTTGTCCAGATCCGCTCCGATGAAAATGAGCTTCTGAGAGGGAATCGGTGTGACTTCGGCACATTGATGGTGAACCCCAGCAAATGCAGGAGATCAGCCGTAGTCTGGAGGTGGGAGGCGACAGTCTGAGGCGAGCCTGCCTTTACCAGCCAGTCGTCGAGATAGCGGAAGACTGGAAGCCCTGAGCTGCTCAGATGAGCTGCGACCACTGCCATCACCTTCGTGAACACCGAGGGACGCTAGTAAGGCTGAAGGTGAGCACAGAAAACTGAAAGTGCTTGTTGCCTACCGTGACCTGTAGGTAACGCTGATGGACCGGCAGGATGGGGATGTAAAAATAAGCGTCCTGCGAGTCCAACGCTACCATCCAGTCTCCAGGGTCGAGGACAGACAGGACCTGAGCCAGAGTCAACATTTTGAACTTCTCCTTCAGGAGGAAGCGGTTGACGTTCCAGAGATCCAAGCTAGGATGCAGGCCCTTGTCCTGCTTGGGCACCAGAAAGTAGCGGGAATAACAACCACAACCTACTTCTGGAGCAGGATCTCACTCAATGGCTCCCTTGGCCAAGAGCCATAACATACGGTTGGAGAAGGGCCAAGTGATCCTCCGACATGCAATGGAATGGAGGTGGCATGTATGGAGGGGTAGTCTAGAAGGGAAGAGAGTAGCCCCGTTGGACTATCTGCAAAACCCACCTGTCCCTCGTGATGTTGAGCCAGTAGGGATTGGTGATGGCAAATCCCATCGCCCAATGGCGAATGGTGGCCCTGAAAGATCAGACTAGGAGGGCTTGGAGGTTGCTGCACTGCGAACGCTGGTGGACTGGCCAGCCCGCCTGCCCCCAGACCCACGACGGTGGGTCTCACGTCCCTGGCCGCGCACAGGCTGGACAGCTTGCGCAGGCCTGTGGCTCTGGACGGACGGAATGTTACAGGGCACCCCTTCCGTAGCCACGAAAGGGGCGAAAGGCAAACTGCACGGGCGAGAGGTGGAAGCAAGTCCCAATGACCTGGCCGGAGCCCTGGAGTCCTTAAAGAGCTCGAGCGCGTTGTCTGCTATGTCGCCAAACAAGCGATGGCCATAAAAGGATATGTCCAAAAGCGTAGCTCGGACATCACCCGAAAAGCCAGTGGACCTCAGCCAGGCGTAGCGTCACAGGGCTACTGACCATGAAATCGTCCTGCCTAGTGAGTCAGCAGTGTCCAGCCCACAACGTATGGCAAACTTTGCTGCATCTCTCCCTTTGGTAACTGCATGAGAGAGCACGGCCCTGGCCTCGTCAGTGCACTGTGGCAGCACATTCGCGAGTGGGAGTAACGGCCCAAGAGACATATGGTGTTCACCGGATGCAGTCACAAGCTGGAGGAAGAAAATATTTTCTTCCCAAGGTGGTCCAGCTTCTTGGATCGGGTGGTGCAGTAGGGAATGCGCCCTTGGAAGTAAAGGCTTGGACCACCAAGCTCTCAGGGGTGGGGTGTTGGGAGAGGAAAATGGGGTCGCCCGGGGCCAGGCGGTGGCATCAGGCAATCGTCCTATCCACACAAGCCCCTGAGTTGGGCTTGGACCAAGTGCCCAAAAGGATGTCCGTGAGGGCCTCATTGAAAGGCAGCAGGGGCTCCGAAGATGATGATGCCAGTTGAAGCACCTCGGTCAGGAGGTTAGTTCTGACCGCCACTGTAGGAAGCTCAAGTTTTAAGGCCTCAGCAGCCCTATCACCACTGTGTATGATGCACCTTCCTGCATAGCCACGGTAGGGAGAGATAGTATGCCAAGGTCTGGGGAGGTGTCCAGACCACTGGCCTCACCCAACTCCTCTCTCCAGTCCGGTCTGCCAGAGGGTCCACAGACCTCTCCAGTCCTCCTCACCATCCTCTGGTAGCCACTCAATAGGGAACACCAGGGGAGAACAGAGATATAAAAGTACCGTCCGGCGCCAGTCCTGACGTGTCCACATTGAGGGGGGAGGCTTGGGTCGATGTCGGTTGGGGACACAACCAGCGTCGGAGGGGGCAGAGGTGTCGCCAATGGATTCAGCGGCAGAGGTGTCATTAGGTCGAACGGCGTTGATCCGGATGAAGGCCTGGATCCCTCGGGGCCCTGCGGCGTCGAAGGGGTCCAAAGGCGCGCCAGCGGGCTGCCCAAAGATGGAGTGGAGAGCTTCGCAAAAGCTACGAAGTTGGGCAGGGGTCGCTCCGGCTCCTGCAAAGGGAGGCAGGCACGGGCGTGCCCAACAGGCTCTGCTGGTTTAGATGAAGGACTACCGTCCGCAACCCGCTCCACGTCTGCCAACCGATAGAGAGGACGAGAAGAGCAACACTGCTTTTTCGCCTTTTTTTATGCTTCGGCTTACCCAAAGAGGAAGACTTAGATGAGGTGTGGTGGTGATGGCGCAGCCAACAGTCCCGCGACCTCCCTCTCGACCAGGATCTCGAACGGCACGGAGACAACTATCGGGCCTCCAGAAGCTTTCGGGACCACTCTTGCAAAGACTTTGGCCCATGGCCCGGCAGTCGGAGCACGACTTCGGGTCGTGGTCGCGCTCCAGACACCATAGGCACACGGGATGGGGGTCCGTCACCGACATCAGCTTGAGGCAGGAGCCACAAGGCTTAAAGCCGTTCTGCTGAGATGACATCCATGTGCACCAGAAGTCATGAGGACTCGAAAGATGTCGACAAAAAGTCGCAAAAAGAGAGTTAAAAAGTGACTCGAGGTGCCGCTCTCTCCGTTTCTGCACTGGCTGGCACAGAAAAAGAAAGAACTAACTTCAGCACGCAGTGGCGGTGTCTAAGTAGATATCCCGAAGTCATTCTGGCTTCCACAACGCCAAAAGAGGAGTAGACCAATGCCACCTACCGACACGCAGGGGTGCGGCTGAATAAAATACACTCTGGATCCAGTCTGACGCCTGGGGGTAATTCTAAAGTGACGAATCCATAACTAATAGTCTCTTTCAGATAACCTAAAGCACAGCATGTGGAGTTCCCGATAAGGAAGTCCACTGTGTCGGAAACATATGGAGGAATACCGGTAGGGTATACAGACAAGGACAGGCAACAGTGCATCCGCACAATAATATGAAAATACCCCAATCAGAACTGGGATAGAAAGCAAAAGAAAGCAGTGCAAGTGGGGTAAAAAGAGAGCGCAAGTGCACCGGGTTATGTGCTTGTTAAAAAGAGGGAAAGAAAACTAATAAACTAATGACTGAAGACACTTTTTGATTGTGTTGATCTGTTTTAATATTTTATTTTTTTAACATCTTTTTTTATGAAAATTATTTTTCTGAATTCATTCTAATTGTAATTAACTGTGTATAAAAGTGACAATACATATATACAATGTGGAATAACAAACAGTGAAATAAATTGTTATAAAAAAATACAGAAGTGCATTCCTTTTTCAACGCGTTTCGGCGTGAGCCTTCTTCAGGAAGTCTGTTTTCATGCACCAATGTCTTAAGCTTTATCAGGGGTGACACACGATGAGATTCTGGGGTCTGATGGATAATCTATGTATCTGTCCTTCAGCTAGTTGATGGGTATAATCTGTTATTGGTAGTTGGATTCCCACTTGATAAAGTCTCCTAGGTTTGTTGAAAATATAAAAAGTTATGGGATTCCTCCAATCGGGAAGTACTGGGTTGAAGAATATGGTCTCATCAATGCGGGGACGCCATTATTACTGGGGAAAGATGTAACCCGTCATAATTCCGGCAGGGACACCATCGATGCTAGTGGATTCTCGTCGTGGCCCGTGTGACCGTCTGTGATTCCGCCCGTGCGGAATCACAGACGGTCACACGGGCCACGACGAGAATCCACTAGCATCGATGGTGTCCCTGCCGGAATTATGACGGGTTACATCTTTCCCCAGTAATAATGGCGTCCCCGCATTGATGAGACAATATTCTTCAACCCAGTACTTCCCGATTGGAGGAATCCCATAACTTTTTATATTTTCAACAAACCTAGGAGACTTTATCAAGTGGGAATCCAACTACCAATAACAGATTATACCCATCAACTAGCTGAAGGACAGATACATAGATTATCCATCAGACCCCAGAATCTCATCGTGTGTCACCCCTGATAAAGCTTAAGACATTGGTGCATGAAAACAGACTTCCTGAAGAAGGCTCACGCCGAAACGCGTTGAAAAAGGAATGCACTTCTGTATTTTTTTATAACAATTTATTTCACTGTTTGTTATTCCACATTGTATATATGTATTGTCACTTTTATACACAGTTAATTACAATTAGAATGAATTCAGAAAAATAATTTTCATAAAAAAAGATGTTAAAAAAATAAAATATCAAAACAGATCAACACAATCAAAAAGTGTCTTCAGTCATTAGTTTATTAGTTTTCTTTCCCTCTTTTTAACAAGCACATAACCCGGTGCACTTGCGCTCTCTTTTTACCCCACTTGCTTTTCCTTGCTAGGGTTCATCCTATTAGGCAGGGGCCCCATTCTTCCTAAATTAAAGAAAGCAGTGCAGCCACCTGCGTAGAAACCCAACAGGGCCAAAAAATAACATGTGTCACAAGAAACAACAAGGGACCACAACCGGTCATCAACAGGGTAAGAATGGAAGAAAAGAAAATACTTGCCGGGGAAGGAACACCACACCAGATGCCACTCTGAGGAGATGTGTGAAAAGAAGAAGCCAACGGGCACCGCCCTAGAATGGCTCACACAGATAAGAAATCAAGGAGACCATCCCCAGACAGACTGAGCACCGAATGGAAATAAGAGGCCGGTATAGCAAATAGGGCTTTCTATACCGCTCTTCTCAGACTATCCTGAAAGCGGTGTAAAGTGGAATCAGCGTGAGCGGCAAACAGATGCTGACCATTGAAAGGCATGCCACCAAAGTCAATTGAACAGCTGCAAGAAGTGCCTAGCGAGGCATGCCGGCGAAGTGCCACTAACAGTCCATCATTGTTGCAGTTACACTTTTCGCCCTAAGTGGGATGGGTATGCCCAGATGTAGTTCCCTTGCTCACTCTGCCACTGGATTCAAGTGGGCCCGGCTGATGAAGGGTGACATACCCCGAAACCGGTTCCACAATGCTTGTTTCCGGTCCAGGGAGGACCTGGCTTGGCAGTTCGGTCTGGACTGTACCCATGAGGCACAGGGTCAAGACCGATTTTCATATTATTGGGTACAAACTGGGGTGGAGTAGTGGGCAAAAGAACGATGGATTTAACCCAGATCACTTGACTGGGGAGAATGTTTGAATCATTCAGCATTCCGTCCATCATTTGTTGCAGTTACATTAACAGAGAAATGGCACACCCAACAGAATCTGTGGTATCCATACCACATTAAAAGTGAAATTTAGCTGCCTGTCGGACATCCTGAAGTAACTGGGTAAGGGCTTCGTCCAGCAGCGATGGGGGAAGGCACAAGACCAAATCCCACATGAGAAAAACGGTCCTGAACACAAGAGGTTTTAAGTGAGCGCAAAGTGGAAATTGTGGTAGAAAAGATATACTGACCAAGAGTATCACCACTCCTCAATTCCCTGTCTAGAGGGATGTCCAGAAAGGTGCTTATGTCAGGGGAGGCTGTAGCAGCCTGAACCACAAAGCTGCGTGGAGAAGGCTGCTGGAGGAGGAGACTGGGTCTCCAGGGGCAGGACGTTGTCTGAGCAATAGACCAGTCCACTGGGCCCCTGAAATGGGCTTAGCTAAAGAGCCAAGCAAAATATCAAATAGGGCCTCACTGAAAGGGAGCCCAGGCTCTGCCTCCATCTGACCCTCATGAAGTACTGCAATTAAGGGATCAATGGCCAACTCCACAGAAGGGAGCTGCAGCTCCAGAACCACCACAACCCTCCTCAGAAGCTTAGAGAAAGCAGAGCTGGTCTCAGTAGCGAAGGTAGGAGGATAAAAACAAGCTTGAGAAGGGCGAAGACTCAAGGCCACTAGCCTCACCAAGTTCATACACCCAATGAAACTCCAGAGGAAGCGGAGCAGCTTTGCTCATGTCATCACTGACTCCACCAAAACACTTCTCTCCTGAACTGAAAACAGCTGGGGGCTCCTCCGAAGGAGGAAGGATTGCTCAGGCTGACCCACTCTGCCGAAGCTGCTCCTGACATAGATGTGGCAACACCTCGACATCGGACAGGAAAGATACACCAGTGGCGATTGGCGATGGCGACTGCGGACCTGACTAAACCGACACTGGTGCCACAGGTGGGAACCACAAGGGACTGAGCACCGGAGCAGAGACTGATCGGAATACGGATCCAGAGGGCCTAACTTACGCCAGGGTCAGGGACTGACATTTATCATTTACAGGATCCTGAGGACACCAGAAAAAAACACACTGTGTTGTCGACAGATGGTAGTTGTAGCTAGACAATAGTGCCGAGTAAAAGTATATCTGTTTGTCCATGTGGCTACTCTTTATATGGCAGCTAATGATACGCCAGCAATATGAGCTGTAGAGGTCGCTACCCATCTGGTTGAATGAGAACATAATTTAGTTGCAAGCTGTCTTCCTGCTGTTTCTGGCAGAAGGCTTGGCTGCTAATACCCATCTTGCTATACCGCCTTGTGACCCAGTCTGCACTTTTCCTGGAATGCAAAGGCAACCAGAAGCTGATCAGGTTTTCTTAAAGATTTAGTTATTTCAATATAAAATTTCCTGCACCTCTTAACATCTAATGAATGATGTGCCCTTTCTGCTTCATTTGAAGACTTCTGAAAGGAGAACTTTTAGACAAAACTTTCATTAGGTGAAAATCTGTTGGAACCTTAGGTATGAAATTGGGGTTAGTACGTAAAATGGCTGACATTTTAAAATTGCAAGTATGGTCTTTGTCTTGCAAACGCCTGACTTTCGTTAATTCTTCTAGCCTATGAAAAGGCTATGAGAAAAGAGGTCCTCCAATAAAGATATTTGATATCTGCTCACAAGGCCCTTGCATCAATTGTGTTCAGCTGCAAAGCAATTAGAGATTTTTTTTAATCAGAGGATAGGATCTAAATAGACCTTTTAGAAATTCTTCTAAGAGCCTGTATAACCATAAAGACTTTTGGTTCCATGGTCTCCTAGGTTTTGACTTTGTTGCAGCATGAACTCTGATTGAGCTATGAGATAATCGAGAGTAAGCTAAGCTGAGAAGGTATGGTTATAACTGTAGTGATGCTGAAGAAAAAGAATGATAATTATTTGAAGAGCACCTATTGCAAAATCTTTGCCATGCTGCTTTATACGATTGAAGTGTGGATTCAGTTTTGCCTTTTGATAGTAGGTCTCTGCATTGTTGAGAGATTCAACTGATGGAAGTCATTGTGTTCTGGAGCCAGGCAGCTAAAGTGAGTGATTCCAGATTCGGATGCATTACCTGGCTATTGTTCATGGAGAGCAATCTTGGGACTGGTTTGAGTGGAATATGTTGCTGTTCGGACAGAAGTATATGCTCTGTATACCAAAACTGTCTTGGCCACACCGGGACAATTAGGAAAATTCAACACGGTTGTCTTTTCACTTTGTTCAGAATCCAAGTTATTAGAGGAAGAGTTGGAAAGGTGTATGCGAAAATTCCAGTCCATGCAATCTGAGATGCATTTTCCCAGGATACCCTGTGCAGAAACCTGCTTGCATAATGTTGCCATTTCCGAGTTAGTATGGTAGCAAACAGGTCCAGGGTCGGTATTCCCCATTTGATGAAGCGTCTGGAGAGCTGTTTTTGTGACATCTTCCATTCATGGCAATCTCTTAAAGATCGGCTTAGATCATCCGCCCACTAGTTTGCCTTGCACATGCTCCACTCTCCTGGAAACCTTATAGTGTAAGCACCAATTCCAAATTGATTTTGCTTTGTTGGACAGTAGATGTATTCTTGTTCCTCCTTCCTTGTTTAAATAAAACATTGTTGTTGCGTTGTCCATTCCAACAAAAAACTCTGATCCTTTTATTCTTGGCAAGGAAGTACAGAGCTCCAGAGATAGGGCTCTCAGTTCTAAGAAAGGTATATGCCTCTTTTTATCTCTGGTTGACCTCTTGCTACTCACTTTCTAATCTTGGAGATGTGCTCCCCAACCCTCCATGGATGTCGGTGTTGTCATGACTTAATT
This sequence comes from Lissotriton vulgaris, assembly GCF_964263255.1. NCBI lineage: Eukaryota > Metazoa > Chordata > Amphibia > Caudata > Salamandridae > Lissotriton > Lissotriton vulgaris. The sequence continues at coordinate 537,806,091 of NC_141687.1, read as the reverse complement.
TAGTGGTTTGCTGAGAAAAGTTAGACCCATGGAAATGTCCTTTGTCATCCACCATTTCATAGCCTTTACCATTTCTGGCGGTATAATAGTAACATCATCAAATTATCCCATCTCCTGTTTCCATTGCTTGTCCATTTGTTCCTGTAGTGGTCTTATAAACAAGCAACAGTTGGTTATCAGTGGAATGCACAGTGAAATCATTACCAAGAGCGATATGTACTGCCTGACTGAAGTTCAATTTTTCTTGAGCGGGTAGAAGTTAGTCTCATCATCATGGTAACTCTCTCTTTTGTAGAAAAAGCCTTACAGAGTGTTGTGTCCAGAAATGCCCCCAGGAATGTGATTCTTATGTATGGGATAAGGCATTATTTCTCGCCGTTTAGTTTGAGACATAAATCCTTGAAAATTTTAAGGCATGCTTTTGTTAAACTTATTGCAGCATGGTATGAAGTTGCTTTTATTAGCCAGTCGTCCACGTATAGGAATAGCTGATGGCCAGTTCGCCTTAGGTACGAAGATACAGGTGCCAGGCACTTGATGAAAATTCTTGAAAAGGGAGGACTTTAAATTGTTAGAGACATCTGACCACCTCGAACCCGAGATACCTCCTGTATTTGACATGTATGGGAATATGGATGTAGGCATATTGTAGATCTAACCATGCCATATAATCCCCTAGTTTTATCAGCGAAATTATATCCTGCAGCATAACCATTTGGAATGATTACTTTTTGAGGTACTTGTTGAACTGTCTCAGATCCAACACCTGCCTCCATTTTCCATTTTTCTTCTTCAGTAGGAAGAAGTTGGAGTTGAAACCGATATTCCTGCGAACTTGAGTGACCTCTTTGATTACACCTATCAGCATGTAGTGAGAGTGGTTGATTCTCATGTTCTTTCATATAGACCATTCAACAACACTCCTGTGGTTGGCTGACCCGAGAGATAGGTTCGGCTGGGGCTGTCTCTCTGTGCTTCTAATACAACTTTGAGTACCTTCTGTATTTCAGGGGGACAAGCAGGTTGTCTGAATACCATGTGAAGCAGATCTCCTGCACTTTTACCTGCAACAAGTCTTTTTGTTCAATTGCCAAACAGTCACATCCCTCTGGGTGCTCCCACAATGCTGTCAATGACCTGAATGTGAATAACCAACAAATGTTAACCTCTCAATAGTCAAGCCTGCAACTACAGGTTTTATGGTTCAGGCTGAAGCAAGCTGACATGGATTTGCCCTAGCTGAGTTTAATGCGATACAACTGTTTAATCCTTCCCTGGCAATTTCAAGCAACCTGAATCCTGATGATTATAAACTTCTTTAATCCTTTATGAAGTAATTTCATTATTAATGTTGGTGGAAATTCGTGGAGTAAAAGATTAAAACGTAGTTATTCTGAGATGTAAAGAGATTCATCTGTAGATAGCCCACATCTCCAAAAGTTGGAAAACAACAGCTACTAATGTGACATTTTTTAAAGTCAACTCACAGCATTTATTTGAAGGGTACAATGCTCAATGCACATTGTTTAGGATTAAGGAAAACTGCTTATTTTGCCCTCAGGCAAGAAGACCCAACAAGCCTGGTTGTGACAAAGAAGATTGCCTGCTGCTACTAAGACAAGCTATATATCTGAATATATACATTGTTCCAACTGATATGATTCATTAACACAAAATATTTACTGTTAGGGATAGCACTCGTAGGAAATACATTAAACTGTGTTTTGTTTCTTTTACTGACAGTGGTTCGAATACAAAACAGTTTGCATAAGATTGCAAAACATAACTGTTGTAATTTCATAAATAATAGAAGACACAAGAGCCGGTAAGAAGGTGCTTCTTTATTCCAATCATCCAGTCTCCTCAACTGTTCTGAGGTGTGAACATTCTAAGGAGAGCTCTACAAAGGAACGTTCTAAGCAGGAAGGTAGAGCACGGGTGAACAGAAGATCCCAAGGGGAAAAGGAGAATAAGGTAAATTACAACACACCTACCTTCCTCGGGAAGAGTAGGGAAGCAACATGGCAAGGAACAAAGGTGACAAAACATCTTCAACCGGGGTGTTTAAGTGATGTTGACCAGTCTATCACCACTCCAAGTCTGTCCATTGTCAAGGTGAACCACATTTTTGCTAGATCTGATCACTCTCTGGGATGGCAGGTACTTATTCAAACCTTGTTGAACATGAGCAGGTTTCTTTATCACCACAGGTGAAGCATCAGTGGTTAATAACATTTCTGTTTTGTGATCAAAGGCTCCTAATGCTGCTGAATCCAGAATGTGTTTCTTTACTCTATCAATCATTTCATTATGTTTCTTCTCCCATGTAAATTCCTTACTTTTTTTTTTAAGAGATCACACAATCCATCACACAACTCAGCAAAATTTGTGACAAACTTTGCCATGTATTCGGCCAGACCTAAAAAGGATTTTAATTCATCTTTGTTGGAGGGATATGGCCCATCCTTAACTGATTGAATTAGACTGTACTTAGGTCTGAAACCTTTTTGGGAGATGGTGTGCCCCACGTAGTCAACTGAGTTCACCCTGATCTTACCCTTGTCAAATTTTACAGTCAAACCTGCATCTGTGAGTTTTTGGCAGACTGCGTTAAGGACATTATCATGTTCTTCCATGGTTGGCCTATACATTAATATGTCGTCCTGTCAGCATAAAGTATTCTTGGTGCCTCCGAGGATTTGTTGCATAATTTTTTGAAAAATTGCTGCCGCAGAGGCCAGACCAAACGGCATTCTGATGAACATGTATGCTCCGAAAGGCAAAGTGAATGTTGTCAAAGGCCTGGACTCCGGGTGCTATTCTACCTGATGGTAGGCCATTGAGAGATCAATAACTGAAAATAACTTTGCTCTGCCCATAGTGCTTAAAATCTAATTTATATTGGGTAAAGAGAACCTCTCCACCAATATACTTTCATTAAGGCGGCGCGAATGCCTTGCCCATTGGCTCTGGACACTAAGACTAAGGGCGCCACCCACTCTGAGGAATCGATTGGTTGCATGACTAACTCACACAATTTTTCCAATTCAGCTTTGAGAGTCTCTCTCAACAAGAAGGGTACTGGACGAGTTTTGTGAACAATGGGTTTAGCTCCTTGTCTGACTTTAATCTTATGTTGAAAGTCCTTCAATTTTCCAAATCTGTCAGCGAATAGATCTGGAAAGGCTTGGCGTAAGGAATTATTGCTATTCAAATTGTCCACCAGACTGAATTTGTCATTGTTGTTGGGGTCCAAAATGATCCCAAGCTCCTTCTGGTGTTGCCATCCTAGAAGATTAGCCCCACTTTCGACTACATACACTTTTCCTACTGTAGATCTCCCTTTGAAGACCATAAGGGCTGTCACCATGCCAACAAGAGGGATGGGGTCCTTTGTGTACCCTTCCGGTGAAATATCAGGTGGATTTAGCTATATTTTCACACCACTCATTAAATTCTTGAAGTCTGTGATATTGATGAAGGTGAATGGGGAACAGGAGTCTGCACAAATTTCCAAAGGCTTATTGTCAATATATACAGTGCATTTGGGGTAGTTGGGTTTGACGGGCTCATCAATGTCTTTTAATTGAAAAACAAATTTTGCTGGAGGTTCATTTTCCTTATTAACCATTTTTGCAGAAATGTTAGTTAAGGACATTAATTTCATAAATAATAGAAGACACAAGAGCAGGTAAGAACGTGCTTTATTACAATCATCCAGTCTCCTCAACTGTTATGATGTGTGAACATTCTAAGGTGAGCTCTACAACGGAACGTTCTAAGCAGGAAGGGAGAGCAGGGGAGAACAGAAGATATCAAGGGCAAAAGGAGAATAAGGTAAATTACAACAATAACTAATTGTGGAGGTTTGCAAAGCACCCAGATTTCTCCTTGATAGTAGGCAAATGCACAATGAAGAACTGAGGATTGTTTACATTCAAAATAAAAAGTACCCTAAAAATATTTTCACTCGAAAAATAATGGATAATGGATGCTGACAGTTTTGCTATATTCTGGTGCAATTTTTAAGGGCAACTTCATATAAAATTTCGCAATGGCATCATTTAAAAAACATGCTTGAAACATGCCAATGTTTGATTTTAAAAAAATGGCAAACCAGCTTAACACCATTTTTGGCAACATGTAACAAAAGGACAAGTTACTTACCTTCAGTAACGTCTTACCTGGTAGAGGCTTACAGGTCAGTAAATACTTTCCGCTCAGGTATATCGGCAGGTCATCTGCCTATATTAGGTTTCCAGGTGGGGGGAACACCCATTAGTAAGGAAATTGATGAGGGGAGTGAGACTTTCAGCCCCTCCTGCTCCTCAGTATTCAACTCTGTGGGATGTTAATTCGGCCCTTAATTTGTTATTATCTGGGCCAAGCAATAATTATCTATCGAGGAAGCAACTATTAGCTAAACAGGTAGGATTTTCCCTGCAGAAGAGGTTACTTCCCATATTACAAGACAAAGTATAATTCAAGGATTGTTTCATATCAGATGTTTGTGGATGTCCCAAAATTGTGTGGTCCTCTGTCTCAAAGCATAAAACTGATAGAATACACTCGTCAAGCGAAGGAACTGCAGCTTCTGACTGCTTTGCATAAACCAGTCAAGGCGGTTTCTTCTCCTACCATAGCTCAATTGGTGAAATATGTCATGCAAGAGGTAGGTATTGACAAGTCAGTGTTCGGAGCACATTGGGCAAGGGGTGCTATTTCTTCCAAAGCTTTTTTGTCGAGGGCTCGCCTCGACGACATAGTGCATACCCTTGATTGTTTGTCAGACTCCGTGTTTAAGACGTTCTATTTTAAACTGGTAGTGGACATGGCTATTATGGTAGTAAATAAGCTTTGAACAAGCATAATCCTTGCCTCCAGCCCCGACACAGAATGTAAAATTTCCTAGTTATCGCAACGGAAAGTTTCAATTCTATTAAGGACACGGAGTCGGAGATTATTCCCATCAGATCAAGGCTATTGATCCCTCCCTGGCGTTTTTTATTTTTTCTTGTTTTTTTTTCACAGAGATGTGAGATTCAGGAGTTTTTCCTCGTAAGGATAAATACATTTGGATTTCTTGTAAAGACAATGTTCAGGAGTTATTGTTATTATGTATTGTAATGTTATTTGTACATGAGGTATTGTAGGTTGCACCTAATGATATTTCATGCGACTTGACTTTTTTATATTCAATGTAGAAAGATTTTTTACAAGTTTGGTTTTATGTTTTAGGGAACGACGCCTCTAAACAAGAGTGAGCCAATGTTGGATGGAATCTTTACTCTGGAATGCAGCTCTAGCACAATGAAACGGGGCATTAACAGTAAAGATGGACTATATTACATCAACTGTTTATTGATTGGTTGGTTTTGATGTTTTCTCTTTCCCTTATGGTTTTCTGGGAAAGGTAGTTTGTTTAATAAAGGATGCTATTTGGAATAAAGTGAAGAAAGAGGAGCATAATCCTCGCCTCCGTGTCCGAGACGAACGGATCCCTCGACCCATCGCAGTCCGGATTCAGAGCCAATCACAGCACCGAGACCGCCCTCATCGCAGCCACTGACGACATCCGAGCCCTGCTCGACAACGGTGAAACAGCGGCACTCATCTTCCTTGACCTCTCCGCTGCATTCGATACTGTTTGCCACCGCACCCTAGTCCAACGACTCAACGACACCGGCATCCAGGGGAATGCCCTGGACTGGATCACCTCATTCCTCTCCGGAAGAACACAGAGAGTACGCCTCCCGCCGTTCCGCTCGGAGGCCACCGAAGTCATCTGCGGCGTCCTGCAAGGATCTTCGCTCAGCCCCACTCTCTTCAACATCTACATGAAACCACTAGCTGCCATCGCTCGCAACCACAACCTGAACATCATTTCCTACGCCGATGACACCCAGCTGATCCTCTCCCTCACCAAAGACCCCGACACCGCCAAAGCGAACCTTCACGAAGGGATGAAAGACGTCGCCGAATGGATGAACAGCAGCCGCCTAAAGTTGAACACAGACAAGACGGAAGTCCTCATCCTGGGAACATCCCTCTCCGCATGGGACGACTCCTGGTGGCCCCCAGCCCTAGGCACCGCACCCAAGCCAACAGACCACGCACGCAACTTGGGCATCATCCTGGACTCCTCCCTATCGATGACCAGGCAAGTCAACGCCATCTCCTCATCTTGCTTCCACACACTCCGCATGCTCCACAAGATCTTCCAATGGATTCCCACCGAGACAAGGAAGACGGTCACCCAGGCCCTCATCACCAGCAGACTGGACTATGGAAACACCCTCTACGCCGGAACAACAGCCAAGCTTCAGAAGAGACTCCAGCGCATCCAGAACGCCTCCGCCCGACTCATCCTGGACGTCCCCCGACGCAGCCACATATCGAGCCACCTGAGAGACCTACACTGGCTCCCTGTCAACAAGAGGATCACGTTCAGACTCCTCACCCACGCACACAAATCCCTCCACGACCCGGGCCCTAGGTACCTCAACGACCGCCTGACCTTCTACACGCCCACCCGCCAGCTGCGATCGGCGAACCTCACCCTCGCCGTCGTGCCTCGCATCCAGAGAGCCACCGCCGGAGGAAGATCCTTCTCCTACCTAGCGGCTAAGACATGGAACTCCCTGCCCGTCCACCTGCGACTGACCCAGGACCACCTCGCCTTCAGGAAACAGCTCAAGACCTGGCTGTTCGAGCAGTAGCAGACCCCCCCTCCCCACGCGCCTGGAGACCCTTCCGGGTGAGTAGTGCGCGATATAAATGCCATGATTGATTTATTGATTGATTAACAGAGCTGAAACTTTCTGTTATGATAGCTATGAAGTGTTATATTCCGCTTGAGACTAAATGTGTCTCCAAGCGAGAGCTGTATCAGAAACTCCAGTGTGCTAAAGTACTGACATTTCACATTCTCAGTGGTCGCAAACAGATCTAACAATGGTTCTCACCATTCATGGAAGAGTCCTTGCACCATTTCCAGATAAAGACGCTATTTGTGATCCATATATATAAAAACCTGTGCTATTTTTCTAAATTGGTCTCAAGCTTCTTCATGAGGGTGTGTTCCATTAATTTACTCTGTGTGAACAACAAATGCTTAACACTACGCACTGATAAGCCTACACTACCACAAAGAGAGCATTTGGGATTATTAATTTAAGCCCTGTAAGCCAATAAAGGTCGTTTGTACACTCTACATAGTGTACCTCATTTTGGTGCACTACATAAAAAGCCAGCTTCCTACATTGTACAACCAGTAAAACTTTCAAAAGTTCCAACCATGTCCACAGGCATAGGCCTCCTGGCATAGAGTCCATGATCCCACCCTTCCCCATGAGTTGTCCGTGAAAATGTGAATTAGCCTTCCCCTGATAGAAGGGAGGAAGCCTTGCAATGCCAAGTGGATCACTCTCAACCCAAGTTGATGTGGAGCAGAGACTCTGCCAGAGACCTGAGTCCTATGATCTCCACCTCTCCCAGAAGGGACAGATCTATCACCATTGTGAGCTTTGGGTGGGGAAGGAAGAGGGGTCTGCTGCTGACCCAATTGCAGTTTATCAGCCACCACTGTAAGTATTTCCCAGTTACCTCCTATATCTGGACCAGGTCAGAGAGATTTCCCTGATACTGCACCCAGTGGGACTACAGTGGGACTCGAAGGGCCCTGTTCCAGTTGGCACCAGGAACAGTACCATTGGAACTGGCCCAGTGGAAGGTTGCGATCTCACAGCCAGAGCTGCTCTGGATCCAGGAACAGATTCAAAGGGCCCGCTGGCGTTGATGGTGACCCACTGGCAGGAATCGATGGGGGCAACGGGTGAACCTCGGAGCCCCAAAGGTACTTCAGAAGAATTGATCCAACCAAATATATGGTGTATGTCCTCATAAAACTCCTTTAACTAGGAAGTGGTCGCTCCGGTTCCAGGAAATTCTTGGAGGCACAGCCGGACCCAGACTCAGGAACCGCAGACGACAGGTGGGAGCAGGGCCTAGAAGTCTGGCGTCGTTTCCGCTCCTCTTCTGAAGACTTAGACCAGCATAGCAAAGTCGAAGAGCCTATTGACTTCTACGACTTTTAGATTTTTATACGGCTTACCTGATAACGATGATGAGCATGAAGGTGAGCGCAATGATTAGCACCAGGATGGCTCTACGAACGGTGCCTGAACATTCTGTGCGACCCGGACCTGGAGCATCACGGAGTCGACTGGCGGCGGCAGATCAGGAGGTTCAGGGAACTCTTCTGAACAGTCTTAAGGTTGATGGCTCAACAGTTGGCGCAAGTCTTGGAGTAGTGGTCCGGCTCCAGAGGCAAACCGGGGTCTGTCATAGGCACCTGCCTGTGACATGAACCACAGGGTTTGTAGGGGACATTCCCTATCCACACTGGGAGCACAAGCTCAAAGAATTCTACAAAAAGTCCACCAAATAGTCCAAAAATGGGATGCACCCATGGCTCCATGACCTCACATTGGGAAGATTTATGATATTATAGTCAGAAATTCAGAGGAGTTCACAGAACTAAGTTGGAAACCTTCATGTTTCTAGGGGCACTACTACTTGCAAATATTTTAATTCTATATGTGCATGAGCAAATATACAAATGTACACTCGCTCGTAGAAAAATATGCAGACTAAGTTCAAAATATTTTTTCTCTCAAGGGAAACAGGTTTCCTCCCATGAAAAATCTTTTTTCGCTACAACCCATTTTTTTTTTTTTAAGGAACGTGGTGTTCTTTTTGCACCCTGGAAAAAAGTTTACTCTTGCCTTGTCAAAAGTAAATTAGTAACCTTTTCTAGGCAGAAAGAAGGTTGGAGAGGAGTCTGTTACTACTCTTAAACATGTAAGCTTGCGAAGGGGAAGCTTCTCACATGGAGTTTGAGCATTGAAACGACCACTTCTTGCTTACTTCCAGTCCCTGTGAGAAGATTTGCTCACAAACAAGTCTTGTAAAACGTGTAATGACAGCAAAGTCAATTTTTGTGAGTGTATGCCAAACCTAAACACCAAAAGAGCTTTAAAAACTGGACCGACAACATGTTGACTCTGGCCATGCAGAGTTCATCTTGTTGCAAAATGTGAATGTGCTATCAATGACATAGCACTGAGTATATGCTCACAATGATGGCAAACCCTGAAACGGAGGCATAGTGGGATGTTATGATTTGCCTAAGAACTACACAGTGAGGTCATGTGGAGAAGGTCGGACGGTGAGCGATCTCACTGATTCTCAAATGGGAAACCTGGGGACTGGACCACAAGTATAATCTGGATATATGTACAGAAACATTTTGTGAAATCTCGTGAATGCTTAAGAGTAAATTTGCCAGAGTAATTCAAAAGACACTTCTCCAGAAACTAAAGTAAGAAAGAGAGCAATGGTAGAAAAAGGATATTTCCTGAAGTCTGCTATAAACAAAATTCTGGTCAAATGATAAACATAGCATATTTAGAGTCCTGTCACAAACAAAAAGTTGGCCTAAATAGATCAAATTACTAAATGAAGCTTCTCTGCATATGCAGTGCCCATCAATATGCAAAACGTTAACAGAAATCGAGCCAGAAACCGGCAAAATCAGCAAGGTGCTAATTAGCGCCCTGCTAGAATCTAAACCCTTACTTAATAAGAGTACGAAATAATCAGCCTTTGCTCCTTATCAGATTTCAAGCTACTCACAGGCAGGTTCTCCATGAGAGCCTCCAATCTTTAAGCGGGGCATCTGTCACCACCTGGCAATTACAATCTGGAGGGAGGAGATGGATCTAAAGTAGCAGCCTTGTGTGCTTTAGCTTGTTAGACCCTCCCTTTCTGGGATCTCTCTTCCACCAAGTTAGTAGTGACATCACTACAGATAAGAAAACAGCATTGCTTAGCTAACTGAAACCCATGCAAAAAGATATGAATCGCAGCTCTAAAATAGGTGGCTAGTAAAGTTATTTAAAAGAAGCTAGAAGGAGTCATTAAGGAAATGGAGGATGTTGGAACAGCGAAGGCTGGAGGTCACAGTTGAATTGATGGAGATCAGAAATGGAGTGCAGATTCTTCCCTGCAGCATCCAATTATTTTCAGCACTATGGGGTTCAGAGCATTTTGAACCTGGAAAAAAAGATGTAGGGCGGAAAGACTTTAGTCAAGGCTAGACTAAAGAGATCTTACCTGCAAAGGTGGAACCTAAGCAGAGGGTACTAGGTCTTTAATCGTTGTTCCCACTTGTTTGAATCTTGCAATGTTCCTCTCTTGTTACACAATTCTTCCATTATTAACAACAAAGTACTATTTTATATTCAGCTATGGCGAGTCAAATTCACACGTTCCACTTGCGACAAATAAAGTTTGTGCATTACTATATGAATGAAGTGACAAAAATAAAAAAAAAAGATGGAAATGAAATAAATTGCGAAGAAAGGTACCTGCCTTTGCAACATGCCATCACCTGACCTTCCAAGTCTCGACCATAGGAAAGGCACACATTGTTCCAACTTCTACCACAAGAACAGAGTTGTGTCTAAGAGAGACAGGTGAGAGTGGTATCACCTGAAGTGGCCTTAAAGAGGTCAAAAAAATTGATACTGAAGGAAAGTAATTTTTTTCTACTGATGGATATTTCTACCTGCTGATTCCTTAGCTGTTGAATAGATTCCAAAGCAGTATCCACCTACGACAGCAGGTTTAAAGGAATGGTCAAAGAAAGAAATCTTGAAGTACTGAACATGCAAAATGGCCATTCCTTCTCACCTTAGAGTCCAAACAGTATAGTTTGGTGAAAGAGCAAATTGGAGCAAAAGTCACCGCTCTGCAAATCTCAGATGATGGAAAGTGCACAAAGTCCCCAAGGTGGCTCTTTCTTCACAAGGGCTTGGCGCATTTTGATGCACAAAACTATCTAGCCGGACATGGTCAGCTTCTTGACCACCTTGCCTTTCTTCTTACCATTGCATTCTTCAACCAGCTGCTCATCAGACCGGACGTCTTTCCAGCAGTCAATGTAAAAGCTGACAGCTTGTTTCAAGTCCACCACTTTAGGAAGAAACGTTGCTTTGTCCTAAGGACCAGCTTGACCCGAAAGAAGCATGTGAATGCAAATGGATGCCCAGTGCCTGTAATTAACCGACAAACCTCGCCAAAGAAACTGCAACAAGACACTGCAAGAAAACAGTTTTAAACTATAACAAACACAGCTGACAACTGTGAAAGGGCTCACATGGAGCACACATCAAAAAAGGTCAAACTAAATTCTGATTCCATTGGATCTGAAAAAATGGAGTGGGTGGGAATAGATTTATCAGGACAATTATAAATCTAACCACTATTGGTTACTTAAGGAGAGATGGCTGGTCTAAAAAGCAGAGGCAAGCAGATAGGACTGCCATATACCCCTTGACAGTGCCCCCGCACAGCCCTGCTGGACCAGCAAAAGACAAAATCAAAGTACCTCAGAAAGATGGACCTTCAAGGGAATCGATACCCTGTTCAGCACACCAACTGACAAACCTCGTAGTGTAGATGGACTTGGTGCAGGGATGATGAGTTGAAAGGATCACATCGACTACCTCCGACATCAGCTGGAAAAAGCACACGCCCGCATTCAAGCTCCAGACATGTAGATGGAGGATTTGGGGTGAGCAAGACTGGCCAGCATGGAGGCCACTTAATCCCAACGCTCTGGCTTCAGGTGCCTGTAATCTGTAGCTTTCGCCACCCTGGAGGGCCTTGATGATCTTTTGATGATGCTGCCGCAACAACATCAGAGTAGTGGGCATCGTGGGAGGGCGAAGGAGGCCACAACATGGAGGACTTCTTGGAGGAATGGCTCAGTGAGCAAGATGTACCCCCACAGGAACTTACACCATATGTCTCTGTGCAGAAAGAACACAGGATGCCCTCCCACCAACCCCCTCTTGGGGCATTGCCAAGTTCAACAGATGCCAAAATACAAAGATTGCAACATCATCCTTAGGAGAGCCAGAGAATATGCTCCGATCCACCAGGACAACCACTGGATCTTCATATTACGAGACTACACGCTGGCCGTTCACCCACGGAGAGCCTTCTTTCTAGGGGTCAAATGAAAACTCAGGCAACTGGGTTTGAAGCATGCTTTGCTTTTCACAGCTAAACTTAAAGTTACGGCGGCTCAAAAGACCCATTTATTAACAACTGGCTGTATCTTGCGTCCCAAAAGTCGTGACGAGGCTAAGGAAAGACACAGAGGATAAGAACTCAAGGTACCTGTTGAAAGGCTTAACTGCTGTGGAAGGACATACGACCACTCGTCCCAAAAGTTGGAAGAATTCGGAGTCCTGTGAAACTGAACTTGGACCTGCAAATGGAGTTCGACAGATTTGGACAAATTGGGGTAAACGGGTGAGATTATTTTAAGCTGTAGTGACTATGTGTGCTAAGCATTATCAAGCACGAGGAACAGTTGGCTGGGGAGGGGATTGGGGGGCAGGTATTGAGCTTGAGGGTGCGTGTGACTAGAGTGAGAGTAGGCATGAGGAGCTGTGGGCTGGCAATCAACAGGAGTTCGAAATGCGCTAGAGCCAGGAGTCAGTGTTAGAGTAACCCTTTGACTCTGGGCGCGTGTAGTGTAGTCTGGAACGAGCTTTGCCTTTGTTTTTACAGGCACGTTCCAGTGCGAGCGCGGCTCGTGTTGCATTAGAGAAGCACAAGTGCCGCCGGGCACGTTGCACTAGGAGACTGTGTTGGTCACGTGTCAAGGGCCTCGTATGGCGATGCGACAGCTAGCAGGGGAAGTGGTTACTCCTGTGCACAAAGCGGTATTTTTCGGAGGCACTTATTGAGCCTTGGGAGGTCCAAAAGAGAACTAATCTCTTTAGACAGGAAAAAATATAATTGAAAGTACATTGGGAGTCAATAACTTCTGCTAGTCGGGAAGTTTGTCACAAAAAGGATTGCAACAGTGTACTCTGCTGGGTCTAATGGATTTGGGGGAGCTCTGCCCCTTATAGCATCTGTGCTGAAAGACAGTAAAACAAAATAACAAAACAAAATAGAGCACCGACCTGGTATAGGAGAACAGGTCGAGTAGTGTGAAGGCTAGAGCACCAACCTCCCTCAGCCGCGCTCTGATTTGATGCAAAGTGTCATGTTCACAGCTGTGAAAAGGTATAAAGAACAAAGTACTTGTTGGAGCTACACCGAAGTGCACAGCTGCTTTGGGTGTTAATGGCTTAATGGGTTGTCTCCAGAGCAGGGCTGCGTTTTTAAAACTTCCACCCCTGGTGAGAAAATATCGGGTGGAGGAGCCAAGTGTACGTGCTAATACTTATTATTTCCATTGCAAACTTACATATTTATTTTCAGAGTTTCATGTTTGTGTACTGCCTTTTTATGCTGGAAGGACGGTCATGGTATAACTTGTACTGTGCTGGAAGGCAGGTTTAAAGGACCTGAGCGCTGACCTGCTAATGAAGTGTAACAATCAATAGAGGTTAGGGCAGAGGTGAGTGAATCTATGTGGAGTGTTGTTCAGTCATGGCAAAGCAATCAATACCTGCACCTCCAGTCTGTTTACAAGATCCAGGGCTTCCATGTATGGGATGGGAAGACTGGAAGGAAAAGTTCGAAACCTATTTGGAGTCTATATGGGGAAATGTTTTCATTGCTAAAAGAAAATTGGCCATTCTAAAACATAGTTTGGGGCTGGAATACAAAGGTTCTCAAGCATCTGCCAAGACCTGTAATGAAAGGGAGAAATGTAGATGTGGGTTTTGATGTGGAGGAGGATGATGAATGTGAATTTGCGATGAAAGCGCTGGAAGAGAATTCTGGCAGGAAGATGATCATTGTGGTCGAAAGATACAAGTTCTTTTATCGCTCACAGGTGTAGGGGGAAACCATTGAGCAGTATGTAGCAGCCCTGAGAAGGTTGGTCTTTTCATGTAAATTCAGAGACCGCTGGGATGAAATTATTAGAGGTCAGATGTTTTAAAAGAACAAACAACAGGACCCAGGAGAAACTGTTGGAACTGAGAGGCCCTACTTTAGGTAAAACCATTAAAGTGGCTAGGCGTATGTAGAATACCTCTCGCAAGGGCAGGGGCTTGGGAGGTGCTGCTGTTAAGGGATCAGGTGAATCAGAGAATGCATGCCATCTGGTGAAGAAACCCTTGTGTAGAGGTAACGGAGAGAAGAAAGGAGGAAAAACTCAAAATGCTGATAAAAAGAGTGTGTTATACGTGCGGTAGTGAGTGACAAATGGTTGAGGCGATCAATTGTCCTGCTGCTGAGAGCAGGTATTTCAAGTCTAAAAAGATGGGTCATTTCTCAAGTCCAAGAGAGCAATGATTTTGGTGAATGGACAAGAAGTACCAGGGGACAAGATGAACTTAACATCAAGCGATGAGGGAAAATACTGAAGTGATGGTGCTGAGTTAGAAGGAACCACAGCTTACGGGTCAGTCAAGGGAGACTAGTGAACAGTATCACCCACCTGAATGTGCAATAAAGGTGAAGGACAAACAGGTATATGTATGGGCTGATTCATGCTCATCGTTTACCATCCCTGACAATTAGACATGCAAAGGATTGTATGTGTGTGAATTGTGTCCCCCCCCGATGTTGAACCCAAAGGGTATTTTGGGGACAAATTGCAAGTTTTAGGATATTTCCGAGCAGAAGTGTTAGTTCAGGATAGAAAGGCAATGGGAAAGATATATGTGGTTGAGAAGGGAAGATCTTTGTTGTGGTGGAAGGAACAATGAGTATTCGGCATGATTTTGAACGCTAACCGCCCGAAACAAGTGGATGAAAACACAATGTCAACTATTGCCTTACCTGAGCGAGCATGAGAACATTTGGCAATGGAAATATGTGGTTCCTTTGAGTGTTTAGGTGTGGGTGAAAGTTATGCAGTGGTGATGGATTATTTCTCGGAATGGCCAGAGGTGGCATTCATGAGAGAAGCAAAGGGGTTAAAGGTGGTTGCTTTTTGTGAGGATGTGTTCCGACAATAGGATTATCCTGCCTCCATACTGACTAATAGCAGTCGCCAATTTATTTTGGGAGATTTTGAGTCTTTCCTGAAAAGGAGGTGAATTCAGCATTGCAGGGCCATGTTGTACCATTTCAGAGGGCAGAGTGTAATGGAGCGCGTTAAACGTTTGTAGAGAAAAGGCCTACGGTTTGTAGTGACAACTGAGGCTTGTTGGAAGAGCCAGGTTAAAGATGTGTTGTGGAATTATAGGACCACTCCACACTCTATGACAGGTGAGTCTCTGTTTCGCCTACTTAAAGGGAGAGTGCCCTGTGCTGTGGAGTGGCCAGCAAAGAGGGTCAAGTCTAGGTATCTAGAGTTAGAGTATGGGAGGTCAAATAAAAAGATGGAGAAGTGTCAAACTCTATATGTTCAGAGACATAATGAAAGAAGAGAAAGGAATTAAATTGGAGGATGTGCATGAGAGGGTGTGTCCGGGTAACAAAGTGATCAAAGGTTATGCCAAATTGTCCGAACCGAGTGGTGTTAAGAAATGAGAGTAAGGCATACCTGTGAGGAGAAATGGCACATCCACGTGTGAGTGAAGTCCTAACCTGTATAAAGTCAATGTATGCACCTAAGTTGTGAACAAATGCTTACTCTGTTTGCAACTCTTGTATTTTAGTTATGAAAAGTTTAGCAGCTTTATAATTGATTGAGATGTATGAATATATTAATTATACTGTAGCAGCTAATAGCATTTTTTTTTATTGTATTAAAGAAGGGGAATGTGTTGTATTCCACTGCTGGATTCTATACTGTTGGAATCCAGGGGGTTTGGACGCTGGCAGTTGCTAAGGAGTTAAGATGTGACCAGGGTCTCTGTGTGCTGCCTAATAAACTTTGTAAGCTCCATAATTGGCTGTGTCTTTCGTCCCAAAAGCGGCCTAGCCCTGCGCACACGCCTAGGTGTCCTTGCTGCCTCACAGGTAATCAAATGGCCCCCACACAAATCTTTCAGATAATCTCATGGAACATTAGGGGAATGCAGACTCCGGCCCGGAGCTACAAAATGTACTCATTACTGAAATGTAGAAATGTTCATATAGCACTATTGTAGAAATCACACAATCTTCTCGGAAGCTGATTGCCTCTAGAAGAGATGGAGGGGGCAAGTGCACTCTACTAATTACTCTGCAAATGCCAAGGGAACCTCATTTGGATGCAGCCGGGTCCCCCTTCCAGGCTCAGTCCTAGACGAACGCAGAGGCCTCCATGATAGGCACAGGTGCAGTTGAACTGTATTGGGGAGGAATGTCTGGTGGTGTATCACCCGCCACAGCAGCCTCACTTAGTCTGGATAGGAGAACACATAACCGAAAGACTACTCTGTTTGGATTATCTGTCCTATGTCACCTGATTCCACTCTGAGGGTGACCGGTCCGGTGGCCTACTGGTTTGACTAATTTGAAATTACTACAAGCAGCTGCCTTGACATGTGTCAGACAACCAGGTGACACCCTCCTCTACTCATAGATCAGTAGACAAGACCATTGTGTCGTTCTAGACATTTGTATACTATCTCCTCCCCCTTCTCCCTCCTCCTGGTAATCGAGGAAACGAAAATCCCGGCATTTCTAGATCACAACCCCCTCCCTGCGGTTGAGCCAAGAAAAAAGGAATGCCCTGGTCTTGATCGATGTTGGGTCGACTATCACCGCCCTGCCTACTGTGAACCAATGGACTTCCGGATTAATTTTATGCAAGAATGCGATTTCCCTGGTGCATATTCTATCAGAGATGACCTTAAAAGATTTCCCAAATGGTGAGGAAGATGCAGAGGGGGATGGAGAGGACAGTTTTTGAGAGCCTGCCTCGTCCTTCATCTGACCATGGGGCAGTGTTGCTGCTGCTAAAGCACCTAAGCATGTTTGACATTGTGGGAACGGGAACCCCTTAGAGAAGTTGTGAAAAATTCTCAACAGCCAGGTATTCTGTATGGACTGGAGACTAAGGCAACGAGCTGTGGCTCTTTGTGCTTTATAAAGCTCAAGTGCTTCATCCACCTTGCACTCAAAGAGGCACATCCCATCAACTGACCCTTCCACAACGGTCGCTTGTACAAATCAACTACCCCTCATATCACTTGTTAACTTTATGGTCCTCTTTGACCCTGTACAGCGCCCACCTGCCTTTTGGCTAAGTTTGCATCACAGAAATACTATATACATACATATATTTTCTTCAAACCATCACAAAAGACATGCCTATGGTTATCTGCTAACCAAATATGGTTGACTGTGTGGCTACCTCGACAGGGCGAAATTCACTTTAACACCTTATTTTATTAATTTATATTGAAATCTTATCTTTACCTTTAATGTATTCAACAGGTTTCTTGTTTTTATACAATCTACATTGATCTTAATCATCTAACACTATCTTGATGCAAAAAAGTCGTTGAAACGTCCTGTATTATTTACTCCATATTCATATGCAACTGTACTATGCTTCAGATTACCTTAAACATAAATTTCGGAACAATTGTGACACTGGTTTATTTTCACCGATCTTATTTAAAAAAATGACGAAAGAACAAACAAGCCAAGAATAAGTATTCCAGTTCCCCACACATAGATAGATGCACACATACCAAATTGATTACACTAGTGCATGTGTCTCTTTCTCTGCAGAGAGTAATGGGCTTCATGTACAATTGACCATAAAGGATAACTTTTTCAGTATTTATTTATACAGGATTTATAAACTGCATGGCTGCCTCAGCGACAAGGCGCCCCAGCGCAACCAGAAACCAAAGAGAAACAGGGAAACTAACAAGCATCCAACATCAGATGGTGGGAAACAGCCATGTTTTTAGGGACTTCCGAAACGTCAAGAGATTAGGGATGACTCGGATGCTCGCTGGGAGGGAATTCCAGAGTTTGGCCGCCAAAAGGCCAAACGAGCAACCCCCTGCCCTCGCTTTCCTTACTCGAGGGACACAGACCAGACCATGATTGGCGTATCGCAGAGCACGCCTGGGCAAATAGGGCTTCAATAAACCCGATAGCCCGATAGGGGCTTCATGCCTCAGAATTTTGTGCGCGATGCACAGCACCTTGAACTGAATGCGTGCTTCAATTGGCAGCCAGTGCAACTTAGAGTGCACACGAGCCACCGACTGAGATCTTGGAAGCGCCACTAGCATACGTGCTGCCGCGTTCTGGACCCTCTGCAGGCGTTTAATACTCGCTTTATTGGCACCCAGATATAAGGCGTTGCCATAATCGAGCCTCGCAAGAATGGAGACCTGCAAGATGGTTTGGCGCACTCTGAGGGGAAAAAAAACAAGCAAGGGCCTCAATCCTCTCAGGATCCCAAAGCAAGCAGCGGTAACAGCTCTTGTCTGTTTCTCGAATGTTATTCCAGTGTCGAACCAGACACCCAAGTTCTTTACCGTCTCCTTTGGTGACGGGGCGGGTTTCAGATGATCAGGCCACCACTGCTCTGACCAAAGCTCCTGGTCCTTCCCATACAGTAGAATCTCGGATTTACTGGCGTTTAATTGGAGGCAGTTAGCCTTCATCCAGTCTGAGATAATCAACAGATCCTCCTTGAAGTTCTCGAGGTTGGCGCTGCAATTTTTGGAAAAAGCGATCACCAGCTGAGTGTCGTCTGCGTACGACACCAAGGACAACCCCCTGCCTCTGGCCACCTCCGCCAAAGGTCCCACATACAGATTGAATAAAAGCAGGCTCAAGATGGAGCCTTGAGGTACCCCGCGGCACAAAACATGTTCCTGAGAATGGAAAGGAGGCACTGACACTTGGAACGACCGCCCACCCAGGAAGGAGCGAATCCACTCCAGGGCATCATCCCTGATTCCAACCGTCCAAAGGCGTTCAAGAAGGATCGCATGGGACACCGTATCAAAAGCCGCTCTTAGATCCAATAGGACCAAGGCCGCAGAGTCACCTACATCCAGCCGGCTTCGGATAGATTCCGTGACAGCAAGGAGAGCTGATTCAGTGCAATGGCGGGGGCGAAACCCATATTGGGAAGGGTCAAAGATGTTATGCACGTCGATGTATTTAGACAAGATGGAATTTACGTGTGCCTCCACCACTTTCGCCATGAAAAGTAGCCGAGATATGGGACGGTATTTACCAGGGTCATCCGGATCAAGTGATGGCTTTTTTAACAGTGGGATGATTTTGGCATGCTTCGACGCCCTAGGGACAGAGGCTAGTTTCAGTGACAGGTTGACCAATTCTAGGGCCACAGGGGAAATAAGTGGTTGGAGCTGGCGAAAGTGGGTCGACGACACCAGGTCAGCTGGCGAGCCTGACTTGATTTTTGCACTTAAGGCCTCGAACTCCTGGGGCGACAGCAAAGCAAAACCTGCCAAACAATTGTCCACCCTAATGTCCATCCCTGCCGGCACAGCATTCTCAATAGGGGTAGTCCCTGTGGAGAGGCCCTGATAAATCAACTCCACTTTCTTCACAAAGTGGAGTGCTAAAGCCTCGCAGTGATGGTTCGACACTACGGCGGAGATACCGGTCATGCCTGCACTCTTCATGTTTTTAAGCAACGTAAAGATGATCTTGGTGGGATTAGAGCTAGCCAAGATTTTATTGGCTACAAACTCTGCCCGTGTTTTGCGAATGAGCTTGTGATAGTCCTTGACAGCCTCTTGGTATACTGCTTTGGCAGAAGGCTCATAAGAGCGGCGCCAGGCATATTCTAGCTGCTTGCACCCCTTCTTTGCCCGAGTTAGTAGATCAGTGAACCATGGATTAGATGGCCCACGTCCCTTACCTCCCCGCTTTGCTGGAATGCAACTATCCAGACCAGCTACCAGCCAATTGTGAAAGCACACATGTGCCCCCTCGATATCTGAATGAAGCTGGGTCTGTGCTCCGCTAACCGATTAGCGAGCATCTCCTGGTCTAGCTTATGCCAAGGCCGTTTTGCCACAAAGACAGGACGAGCCACATCGACTCTACCCTGCCACAGTAGAGAGAATGGAATTACTGAATGGTCTGTCCATGTCAGCGGAACCGGGGAAAGGATTTTTAAGCAGCCAAGATTGGAAAAAATGGGATCAAGCAGATGCCCAGCCACGTGTGTGCCCTCCAGGACCAATTGTGGCAGCTGAAAAGCTTCCAGATCCGCTAAGAAGTTGGTGATCTCAACCTTTCCTTCCAGCTCGAGTTGCAAATTAAGATCCCCCAGGATGGTGAAATTAGCCGCTTTACTAGCCACCAGTCCGATTTTGTTCACTAGATCCTCACGAAAATTTCCGGAGGCCCAGGGGGTCTATAAATTAAAAGGCCTGACATAGTCAATTTGCAGCTAAGCTTTATTTTAAACAGAGCACTCCCACAACCCGCTGTTCCTTCCTTAGATAGGCTGACGTCAAAGGCTACTTTAGCTATCACTGCAATGCCACCCCCTCTCTATTAATGTTACATAAGATGTAACCATCAGGGAGGGCTAGCCCTGGCTCTGCCACTGTTTCCTGGGTAAGCCAGGTTTCTGTAAGAAAAAGGGCATCTGGGCCCTCATCCATTAAAAGGTCAAATACTTCTGCATTGTGACTCACCAAAGACCGACAGTTTAGGCTGAGGAACTTGAATTCAGTACAACTGGGTGGACAGAGAGACTGCTCCTCAGAGTCAACCTTAAAGGCGCAAAGTTTGCATGCAAAAGTCGGGTCTTGAAAGGCCCACGATGCTGATGAGCACTCGGAGGCCAGGCCCAGAAGTTCTTCACGAGTATATCTGGAAAAATCGCCTGTAAAAGATGCAGGGGTCCTGGCGACTGGCGACGACCCGGCAAGGACGGGCGCAGACGGGCTTGCCTTTGGCGCGCCCGCTGTGCAGGCCCCTAAGTGTCATCATTTATAGCAAGCAAGGAGTTGGCCAGGCAGGCGAGGCAACAAACACTAGTCTGCGACCTCGTCGTTCCTCCCCAAGATTGCGGACACACTCCCACCCTTGCCCCAAACAGCGATTCCCCAAGAGCAGCAACAAAGCGAACTATTTAAAAAGCGGCGAAATGAGGTAAGAGTATTGTGATATAGTACAGGACACATTTAAAAAAACAAAATAGCAACAAAACGGCTGAGTTTCAAAGAAAGCGCTATCAAAGCTCCTGGCTCATGCCTCAGGAGTCTGGTGGCTGCGTGTGCGCCCAAGTGTCATCATTTATAGCAAGCAAGGAGGTGGCCAGGAAGGCGAGGCAACAAATACTAGTCTGCGACCTCGTCGTTGCTCCCCAAGATGGCGGACACACTCCCATCCTTGCCCCGAACAGCGATTCCCCAAGAGCAGCAACAAAGCGAACTATTTAAAAAGCGGCAAAATGAGGCAAGAGTATTGTGATATAGTACAGGACACAGTTAAAAAACAAAATGGCAACAAAACGGCTGAGTTTTAAAGAAAGCCCTATCAAAGCTCCCGGCTCACGCCTCAGGAATCTGGTCAGTGAGAACACTCTCCTAGTATGAGACACAAGGAAAGAGTGGACAAAAAGGTTTTTGCCAGCTTCCTACCAGTCTCAAAGACATGAATCTTCTCTGGATCCTATGCTTTAACTCAATTCCTGGACTACGTAAGACTTTATTGAGACCCTGAGAGGACTACCTTATTTCACCTTTTCCATAAAGTTGCAGAACATCAAGCAGGCGGGTTCGGTGTTTGCTGTCCACTACCATGACACCTGTTCAGTAAAAGTAGCTGGTTTTTAATAAATGGAATCTATGCCTCATGCCCCATTACACAATTATGCCATACATGGTAAACAGAATCTTCCTAGGACAAGGTCAGTAATGCATCCGAATCTTTACTTAGCTGAATCCTATCAGAATTTGCTAATATAATCCTTGGCCCTTCTTAATTCCTACACTGGAGACCACCAGCTGCACGATCCTCATAAAGCTGCATATCTTCTACTACATAAAAGTGGCAGAGATAAAGTATAAATTGTTCTTTACCAGCGTCTGTAAGAAAGCCCTGAATCCTTTCTTTACTACTATTCCTTAAGTATCCCCCAGTAGTGATGGCACATTTGGAGACTATGGTGTGCCTTCTGTCAGTTATTTCTCGTCTTCACTACTTTGAATGGTTTAGCTATTTCTTTTTTTTTTTTTTTTTAATATCTTTATTCGGCAATTTTTCACCATAAAAGAATACAAATACATAAACATTTCAATCCCAATAAAAGATTATAAAATACAGTAAAAGCATGGACACATCATTCATCAATTTACTGACAGTATAATCGTCCTCAGTTAGTGGGACCTCCAATTTGTAGTTTCAGTAACCGGGAACGTGTCATCCACGCACTTCCTAAATTTCTTTTCGGTTTGTTGTAAATATTCCCTGGACACAGCCTCAGAGAGGCACTTACTCCTTTGGTATTAGTTGTCAGGGTTGACGCCACAGAATGGGCTCTCAGCCCAGAGAAAGTTTATAGCTGTGACCGCACCTAGGGAGTTGTGTCAGTCCCACGGACACGCCAGAGCTCTCTCCAAGCAAACCTAATGAGATTATAATTTCTGCATATAAAACACAAACTGCTATGTTTAACAGAGAAAAAAAATCTTAAGTGAGAGATTAACAAACAAGTCAATACATGTAAACTGACAATCGTGGGAGACAGGGCCTCTATATCCAACAACACTGAAGCAATAAGAATCCCTTTAATATTAAAGTAACATCAAAATACAAACCATAGTAGAATAAAAGCAACAAGCAGGCAGCTTGCAAAAAAAGAGTCAAATCAGAATCTGTATTAGTGATTCTTCTTTCAACAAAGACATGAGGAATAGCAATTTTAAGATCAGACAAATAGATCTTCCGTAAGGCTATTTATATATCCACCGAACCTACTGCGTACAAATAGTTATAGTTTCCAAAGGATTATATTCAAGAAAATGATATACTAAAAGCGACTGTTCAATAGAGCAGGTTATAAACCACAGACTGCATCGCAATTGATTTGTCCTAATAATGCAGTGTGTGTCATGCATTATAACAAAGAATGGGTTCCAAAAACAAAGAAGAGCTTGGAAAATGTTTCACCACAGATTAACAAGAGTTTAGCCATTCTGACATTAATCGAAGGCAGCTCAAGCCCAGTGTGAAACATAAGTCTTTTCACAAGACCTACACGTGCTCACAACGAAGGCTGTGCTCCCAGGCCAGGAATTTAGAGAAAGAGCTTATTTAATTGGAGACTCTGTCAGTTTGAAAGTGTAGACTCTTCTCTGTAGTGGAATCATACGAGAGGCACAGCAGCACATGGTTTGATATGGCCAGGAATGAAGAGAGAAGACCGAAGAGACCATTTATTTTAAGCGTGTCACACAGCTTTTCTGTTCATCCAAATACATAAACCAGTCTGACTGGTCTACAAGATGAAGATATCTAGGTGTACGAGACCATCTGCTTGGCAAAACCCTTTCAGTAAAGAACAGTTTAAATTATAGTAATGGGTTTTAACTGTCAGACCTTTCCGCTCCGATAAGATGGATCAGTACTATTTGTGAATCCCCAAGAACGAGAGCCCAAGACACCCAGAAGAATCCAAACAGAAAAAAAATCGACATACGAAATAGAAATCCTCAATGGAAAATCCACACTCCATAAGGTTCAAGTATAAATGATGAACGTTTGTTTAAAATGTACAAATCATTACAGAAGGAGAGACGGCAAGGACTATTCAATCCAATTCAAAATACTCAGAATGCATATATATATATATATATATATATATATATATATATATATATATATATATATATATATATATATATATATATATATATATATATCCAACCAACAGAGTCGCTGTAGAACCTTGCCACTTGCCAAAGGCGGGCCTCGAATGGGATAGCGAATCCCAATAACATCCAACCAACAACCTTCTCCAGTAAGGAAAAAGAAATCCGGGCCACTTGTAAGTGCAAAGCGTGAAAAAGCAGAACTTACTGCGAAACGCGTCGAGAAAGCCATTGAATAAATCACGCTTTGCACTTACAAGTGGCCCGGATTTCTTTTTCCTTACTGGAGAAGGTTGTTGGTTGGATATATATATATATATATATATATATATATATATATATATATATATATATATATATATATATATATATCCACAGGTACTGGATCCCACCAATAGAAGGAAACAGAGATGGCACACCAGGAAGTCTTGCACAAACCCTTTATTGTGCACTCGTTAACCAAAGACAGAAGGTCTTTGGTTAACGAGTGCACAATAAAGGGTTTGTGCAAGACTTCCTGGTGTGCCGTCTCTGTTTCCTTCTATTGGTGGGATCCAGTACCTGTGGATATTGAGGTAGCGGCTGCTACTACCGACGGCATCAACGTTGGCTGGTCGAGGGTCGCTCAAGCAGCAGAGTGAACGTGATATAGATAGATAGATAGATAGATATATATATATATATATATATATATATATATATGAGGTACGTGGCGCTCCTTAGGCAACACACAGCATTCAGCCGATCAGAAGACACAGGAACCAGCAAGACCCATAGTTTGGTGCAAATGTTTTTTATTTTAGTATTAAGCCCAGCACCAGTCCGCCATGACGCGTTTCGGCTAGAGATAGCCTTGATCACATGACAACGTCACGAGGGCTGATCACCCTTTTAAAGTGCAAAATGCCATCACATGGGTTAGAAACAGAAAAAATACTATTAATGTTTCTAAACTTTCCACAATAAATAATTACGGCATGAATGCCCGTATATTACATAAGTCACACAATACGCAGCATATATTCATGTTACAATAAGTAACATCATAAAACTATGCACAATATCAGAATTTAAAATACATGTTAAATACAAGTACATTCACAAGGCGTTGGTGATAATAAACTTTTAAAATTCATATAAAAGTTAAAAGTCTATAAATAGTTATATACATATAAAAAATATAACTAAAATTATTATTCATTTATTTACACATATGATCCCGGTGTACTATATTAATACCATGGATCAATTATAAAGTGCAATAGTGCCCAAGTGGGCAAATCCCAAAGCCTAGGATGTAAACTCTATACTGTGCAAACTATGCTAATTGTGCAACATGAGCTGATGGCAAGAAAGTGCTACCAAGTGCATGATAATTAATATAATCAAAATTAAAAGATGTCAATTGGTCATGGAGGAAAAAAGGGATGAAGTATGTTCATACAGAATGTAAAATCCACAGTTTCTAATCAAAATACAGTTTTTTGAAGTACAGTCTTTTAGCTTTAACAACTCAGATCGAATTTTCATGGATGACAGGCTCAACAAGTCTTGCATATATATGTATATATATAATCATATATATAAAATCACAGATAGGTGTGGCAGTCCTCCCCTGTATTGAGACCAAACGGTGCCTTGGTATCTAAAAGGATTATATAGCGAGTCTCAAGTTTTCTTAAAAGGGACTCTCTATCACCGCCTCTCCTTTGGGGAGGAACACAATCTATCGCGAAATATTTTAGTAATAACACATCATTTCCATGGTTGCTCTCGAAGTGCCTGGCTACTGGATAAGCTGCATCTGCATGGATAATCGCTCGCAGATGTTGTAGTATGCGCTTATGCACTTGAGGCCTAGTGCTGCCAACATATCTTAGGCCACACGGGCACTCCAAGACATACACAACAAATTCTGACTTACAGTTTAATTTTTGTTGGATTTTAATTGGAAAGGGTGAAAGAGGGGTAGATACCTCAGTCTTGCTGATGCCATGTTTGCAAGCTTTGCAGCTTGAGCATCTTTTAAAGCCTTTACTGTCATTTAACCATGTTCCTGAAACCACTTCAGGGCTGCTGGATACTAGACTATCCTTCATTGAATGTGCTTTACGATATGTAATGCTAGGATTTTTACTGATATAAGATCCAATCACAGGATCACAGGAGACTAAAGACCAGTTATCTTTAATTATTTTGTGGATACATTTATGTTGTTTATTGTAAGCCATAATCAGTCTTGTCTCATTATCAGTATTTGCAGTTACAGAGCTAGTATGTGCTCTTCCTGAGCCCAGGAGTGCAGTTCTATCAATCCTATTAGCTCTGTTGGTGGCATTGTCTATCGTATCTATTTTGTAGCCTCGTTCAACAAATCGAGCCCTACATGCTGATTGTGCCAGCCGGCATTCATCCTCACTGCTACAGATCCTTCTGATACGAAGCATCTCCCCATAAGGGATGCTATGTATCAGATGTGCTGGATGGTGGCTTCCAGCATGTAGCAGTGTGTTTCCAGCTGTAGGTTTGCGGAATAGTCTAGTATGTACTCTATTGTCACAAACATATAGTTCCACATCCAAGAATACAATGGATTCTCTACTCAGGGTGCTCGTGAATTGTATATTCAAGCTGTTATTATTCAATTCTTCTATGAAAAGGGTCACCTCTGACTCAGATCCATCCCATACAAAAACCAGGTCATCTATATATCTTAACCAAAGTTTAACTTTGGTGTCCATGACGATAGCATATTGCTTCCCCAGGACCTGCTCCTCCCAGTACCCCATGTGTAGATAGGCGTAACTGGGAGAGAAGCAGGCCCCCATTGCCACTCCCCTGGTCTGTATAAATAACTGGTTAGCAAAAAGAAAGATGTTATTCTCAAGACAGATATTAATCATATCTAACAACATTTTAGAATGATCATGGAAACACTGATTTCTTTTTTCCAAAAAATGTTGCACAGCCCTCAAACCATCAATGTGGAATATGCTGGTATACAGCAAGGTTACATCCATAGATACAAGGACATAATTGGGGCTCCATATGAAGTCTTGGATCTTGCTCAACAAGTCACTGGTATCAAGAATGAAAGAGGGCAGGCCCTTCACATATTCCTGGAGAAAAAAAGTCAATATATCTGCTCATGTTCTCCAGTAAGCTATTACAAGCAGATATTATGGGCCTGCCGGGGGGTTTTTGTACGTTCTTATGTACTTTAGGGATTGTTGGACAGGCCACATGAAGGGCCGCTCTCCCCCGGCCCAACCAGGCCCGAGCCCGGTCACGCAAGTACCACACACCACCATTGCCCGTCCTCCGTCCCCTCAGGGACCCCTGCCCTCGAGCATGTCGACCTCGTGGGTCCGATCCACTGCCGGCCCACGCGCCCATCCTGGGGCGCCATCTTGGACACTCCACCACGAGGCCGCCTGGCCCCCGATCGACCTCAACCCTGGGCCTGGCCCGGCCTCAGACATCCCGGCACCACCATCCACCCAGGAGGTGAGCGGACTACTTGGCAAGTCAATGGGAGAAAGAGGTGCCGATGGCTCTCCCCCACCAAGTGCCGCTCGCCCATCGCCTCCCCGGGCGCTGGCTCCACCCCCCTGCTGGGTGTCTGGACTCTCCCATCCCGGACCTCCCGACCTCCAAGTGCGAGGGTCCGGACATCAAAGCACACCAGCCCTATAACTGGGGCAGCTCCAGAGCAGGAAGGCAGTTGTATCTTGGAGTCGAGAGACGTAAAGAGGAACTCATCCTGGACGGACTACTGGCGCTGCCATAGCTCTGTCCTGTGCACCATCGTCCTGCCTGTTGGCGCTGCCACAGTCGTCGTAACCTTCATCCTTCATCGTCGTCGGGATCTGCTGGCGTGGCCGCGGACCGTTGTAACCGTCATCTTCCACCGGGACCTGCAGGCTCCGCCGCGGACCGTCGTCCTTCCTTCATCCATCTCGGGACCTGCTTGGCTCCTCCACGGCCCGATCATCTAGAACGCCGAGCTCGAGGATTGAGAGCTATTTTGTACTCATTGGTAACTAAGACTGTCCCGCTACCCCTTTCCTAAACCAGAGACTAGAACCGAGGGGACCCCTGAGTCCAGACCTCCTTGTATCCATCATCGTAACCTAAGAATTGCATATAAAGTCTCGTTAACCTTCAACCTTGTGTGGTGTCCGTCTGTGGGGGGGAAGTTACTTATCTGTACAGTCGTTGGAGACGGCTCTCCCTGGAGACCTCTCCCCGTAACCTCGGCCGACCCTCCCGGTCCGTCTAACAGGGATGAAATATATCACCGGAGTCACCGGATGGTCTTTTTTCAGGAACTTATATTCATCCATCGTGATGAGGCCCTTACTTCTCCAAGCAGATAATTTGAGGTAAATTTCGTTCCTGGAATTGGATGCCTCTTGCATGGAGATACGGCGATAGCACTCCTTGTCGTTGAGTTGCTTGTGGGCTTCCTCTAAGTACATTGTACGTGGCCAAAGGACCACGTTGCCCCCCTTATCAGATTGTCTGATCACGAGGTTCTTGTTGGCTTTCAGTTTTTTGATTAAGGTATGGTATTCTTTGTCTCTGTGGTCATATCGTTTGGTTTGATTGGCAGTTCTGATTTGTAGCTCCTTGAGTTGTGTGACAACACGATCGTGGAAGATATCTATATTATCTTTGAGCATGAGAGGGCAAAATTTCGATTTCAACTTGAAATTAGTTGCACATGATGTTGGCAATGGTTCGCCTCCCAATGCCTCTTGACTCTCAGTGTTGGGACCAAATTCATCTTGATGTAGTTCCAATAGCTCTTGTGTTAAGGCTGCACCTAACACCGTAGTATCACCTTCACTACCAGTTAGATTTATGGTGGGAGCTGTCGCCTCACTGATATTTCCAAGATTGCCACTGGAGCTAGTACGAGATGCAAAGTGTTTACCTAAGGTTCTTGTTGGCTTTCAGTTTTTTGATTAAGGTATGGTATTCTTTGTCTCTGTGGTCATATCGTTTGGTTTGATTGGCAGTTCTGATTTGTAGCTCCTTGAGTTGTGTGACAACACGATCGTGGAAGATATCTATATTATCTTTGAGCATGAGAGGGCAAAATTTCGATTTCAACTTGAAATTAGTTGCACATGATGTTGGCAATGGTTCGCCTCCCAATGCCTCTTGACTCTCAGTGTTGGGACCAAATTCATCTTGATGTAGTTCCAATAGCTCTTGTGTTAAGGCTGCACCTAACACCGTAGTATCACCTTCACTACCAGTTAGATTTATGGTGGGAGCTGTCGCCTCACTGATATTTCCAAGATTGCCACTGGAGCTAGTTTTTTTTTTTTTTTTTTTTTAAATATATTTTTATTGCAGGAATCAGTACAACAATACAGTAGCAACCAGCATCATATTATAGCCAACTCGTACAAGATATAGCCCCCCGACCCCCTTCCACAGTATTGCTATATAGCCAAGCGGCCCATATTCCTGGGGTTGGGCGGCGAATGTAGCTGGGGTCGGTAGGATGCTGGAGCTGGTCCGGATAACACACTGTCCGTCATCTGCTTTTCTAAACAAACCCCAACCCCCAAAAAGATACCCCCCCCCCTCAAACTACCAGTCATTGTGAAACTCCCCCCCCCCTCCCCCCCACCAGCAGCGCCAGGGAGTTTTATCACTGTAGGATCCACTGCTTGACCCTCGGGGAAGGTAATAGTGCTGTTAATGCTAGTGTCTAACGGGACTCGGGTCTAGTTGCTTCTTCGCTTTCGGAGTCGCTGGGGGTACAATAATCCCTGAGGGCCTGCACCAACGTTTCCCATTCCAACGCGGCCTCCTGCGCCTTCTCATTGCTTTGCCTCCAAGCCAACTGATATCGCAG
This sequence comes from Lissotriton vulgaris, assembly GCF_964263255.1. NCBI lineage: Eukaryota > Metazoa > Chordata > Amphibia > Caudata > Salamandridae > Lissotriton > Lissotriton vulgaris. Next base: position 537,776,466 of record NC_141687.1, on the reverse strand, counting down.
CGCGCTCTCACCCGCCGCCCATTTCAAAAGTTCACCGTGCCATCTGCTGCCCGTAGGACCAGCACGTGCCTTCCAGTTCCTGGTCACCTCTCGCTTAGCCAGTAGGAGCCCCAGGTCTATAAATTTACTGGTGATTTTATTCCGGGGGGTATGGGGGAACCAGTGCAGAAGCCCTACCGCCGCATCGAACGATAAGTGCCTCCCCGTCACCTCTTCTAAAGTCGCCGCCACCTCCTGCCAGTAGGACGCCAATCCGGGACAGGCCCATAGCATGTGTAGGAGGTCCGCCTCCTGAGCCGGGCACCTAGGGCATTCCGCCGAGGCTGTGGCAAAATAACGCCTGATCTTAACCGGGGTCAGGTACGCCCTATGGAGAACATAGTAGTGGACCAGTTGGAAACGGGCGCTACGTGTACCCTTCCATGCTCGCCTCACCAGCTGGGACCAGGTCGTCTCCGGGATCTCCCTACCGATATCCTCTTCCCAGCGGGACTTCAGTGTGGTGAGAGGGACCAACCCCTCGGTAATCAGCCTGCCGTAAAGGCAAGTGACCGCCTTCACTGTGCCCGCCGACATCATTACATACTGGCACACCTGAGACAACTGAGGTTCCTCTAGTCCGTTTTGCCAGTACGCCTGGATCACTCGCACAATGGCCGAGTGCAACAGAAAGTCGCCCCGGGGGATCCCGAAGCGGTCAATGAGATCCTGAAAGGACAGGAGCACTCCGTCCTCATATAGGTCCCCGACGAGCTGTAAACCCGAATCCTCCCAGTCCGCCAGTCGCGACCAGTCCCCTCCGTGGGGGAGGGCCGTCAGCATCCCCAATGGTATTTCAGGTGCATATGGGGTCCGCAGGTGACCTCTGTTATGAGCCCGATTCCAACAGAGTCGGATAGTCCGCTCCTCCATCGACAGGTCCCGAAGGACTAAACGCTGTCGCAGCGCGATAAAGGAGAGGACGTGCCTGGCTATACCCGTCCCTCTACCGTCTTCCGGGCCTCTGAACTCCCTGGCTATCTCCTGGGTGTACGTCTGGAGCTGCGCCGCCAGGTAGTACTTCTCAAAGTCCGGCACAGCGAGCCCCCCTTCGTCCTTCGGCCTCATCAGGGTAGTGAGGGCCACCCGCCGCCGGCCCGTGCCCCAAAGGAACCCGACCACCATAGAACGCAAGCGGCGAAACGTAGCCGGTGGGACCCAGATCGGCAAAGTCCGAAAGTAATACAATAGTCGGGGGAGCGCCACCATTTTGAGCAGGGCGATGCGTCCTGCCACGGAGAGCGGCAGCGTGGCCCAAAAATCCATGCTGCCTCGGAGTGCTCGTATGCAACGAGCAATGTTTCCGTCTAGGAGGTCGGGCTGGTCGTGGTACACAAATACCCCAAGGTATTTAAAGCAGTCGGGTTCCCATCTGATCTCCCTGCTTAGCGCCGGAGTGGGGACACCCCTACGCATCGGGAAGAGGCAGGTCTTAGACCAGTTCACTCGTAGGCCTGAGACTTCTCCGAACTCCGTTAGCGCTAATTCCGCTCCCCGTAATGCGTCGACCGGGTCCTCCAGGAAGAGCAACAGGTCGTCCGCATAGAGCGAGACGTAATGCGGGCCCGCCGCTGTCCATAAGCCCGTATAGTGGGCTCCCGAGCGAAGATGCATCGCTAGTGGCTCCACCGCTAGTGCAAAAAGAAGCGGGGATAAGGAACACCCTTGCCGCGTGCCACGCTCCACCGGATATCGCGATGAAATCAAAGGGCCCGATCTAACTCTGGCTGAAGCGGAAGCGTAAAGAACTGCTGTCCACTTGATGAATCCCTCCCCGAGGCCGAATTTCCGCAATACCGCGCTTAAGTAGTCCCACTCCAGGCTATCAAACGCCTTCTCCAGGTCCACCGACAAAACTACCGGGGACGGGGCATCCACGAATGGTTCCCCCAGCAAGCGAAACAACCGTCGGATGTTCATGGTCGTATTTCGCCGTGGTATGAAACCGGCTTGGTCCTCGTGCACTAGGGAGCCCATATGTCCTAACAGCCTCGAGGCCAAGATGCTGCTCAGTATTTTGTAGTCCACCGTCAACATTGAGAGGGGACGGTAGGACCCCGGGTCAGACGAGTCTCGGCCTGGCTTGAGGAGAGGAACCACCAACGCCTCACACATCGAGCCGGGGAGGCGACCCAGCCTCTTCGCCTCCCTGTAGACCACCAGTAAACGAGGGGCCAGAAGGTCAGCATAAGCTGCATAGAACTCCACCGGTAGGCCATCTAGGCCCGGGGTCTTGTTCCTCGCCATCCGTTTGATGGCCCCGCGGATCTCCCCCAAGCCTATGTCAGATCCCAAGGTGTCTGCCACTTCCTGTTCCACTGTGCGGAGTTCCAGCGGGCGAAGATAGTTATCGAGCCGGTCTGGGTCACGCGCGGAGCGACTGCGGTATAAACATTCATAATAATGCCGGAAGCAAGTAAGAATCTCCGGTTGGGTGCACACCTCGGTCCCATCCGCCCTACGCATCCTAGTCGTCGTTTGGGACTGGCGCGTAGGGTTGGCCAACCACGCCAGTAACGCGCTCGACCTGTCGCCCTCCGCTATAGATCGGACCGTGTAGGCCTTATAATCGAAACAGCGGAGCCGTTCGACCTCCACCGCCACCTTCTCCCTCGCCTCTACCGTTTGTGTTTGCAATTCCGGGCGTCCGGGTCGGCTAATTTCGAGCGCGCGGAGCGTTCGGTCCGCTGCGTCCAAATCAGCCAGGATAACACGCCGCATGCCCACCCTCTTAGAGATACAGTACCCCCTCACCACCACCTTAAAAGCGTCCCATTCGAACGCCCTAGTACTCGCGGAACCGCCGTTGGATGCAAAATAATCCGTGATTCTCTCCCCTAGGTCTGCCTTGAAGACACTGTCCTCGAGGATCTCGGGGCGCATCTTCCAGGTGGGTACCGCTGGCGTCCCAGGGAACCAGCGAATGTCCAGCAGGAGGGGGTTATGGTCCGAAATGGTCCGCGATAAATACTCCGATCGGACCGCTGCCGAGACTAATTCGGACGAACCAAGAAAGCCATCCAGTCTGACATGCAGCTCATGAAGGCTCGAAAAGTACGAATAATCTCTAGACGCGGGGTGATGCGCCCTCCATATGTCCGTCAAACCCCAGCGGGTCTGCCAATCTTGTCGGCCCTTAGCCTTCCGCCGGACCGGGGAGTCGGGGAGCGGGGGATGCGAGCGGTCTATGTCTACATCCACCACGGAGTTAAAGTCTCCCCCCAGCAGGAGGGGCCCGGTAAAAAAGTGGGCCAACGAGCCCGATAACCCGGAAAGGAAGGCAGTCTGGTCCACATTAGGGGCATACACACAGCAAACATTCAAGTCCCTCCCTCCTAGCGTGCCTGATATGGCCACGAAGCGCCCCTCTGGGTCCAACACTGTCCTCGTGACCTGGAAGGGGACTCCTGCCCTGATCCATATTAGCGCCCCCCTGGCATAAGCAGAGTACGTCGTGGAGAAGACCTGCCCTCGCCACCTACGCTGAAGCGCCGCCCCTTCCGCCTTGTTCAGATGCGTTTCCTGCAGCAGCGCCATTTGCACTCCCCTACGCACTAAATAAGCGTGGACCTTGTGACGCCTAGACATAGTGTGAAGCCCCCTCACGTTCCAAGTAACACGTTCCAAGTAATACATTTCAAGTTAGCAACATCAGCCATTGTCCCAAAGTGTTCTTGCACAGTCTCCCCGTCCGGGTCCCCACAAAGAAAAAACATCAATCCTCCCAGCGCTGCCGGCGGCCATTTTCCCCAACCAGAACCAAACCCCCCAAAAACCAACAAAACCCCCTCCCAACCACCCCAGAACAGGACCCAAACTGCACCATCTAGATCCCATCCAAACGTCTACGGAGAACAACCCCAAAAACCCCACTAGTCTTACGGTCGCCACCGTAGGAAGGCCTTATGGGCCAGGTGCGGGCTGAGCGGAGGCAGTGGGCCCTCGTCGCCCAGGCTACCAGGACTATAATAAGCCCCCCCGTGTCAAAATCTTTCGGGGCAAGAGTAGAAGCCTCCCAACCCTCCCTCTTCCATTGTCAGCAGTAAAGAACGGCAGCCGCCTCCCCCCTGCCGGGCCCCCACCCAAAACAAGGCAACCTATCCCATTACCCTTGTCCATCCAAAAGGTCCTCCACCGATTTCGGTGTGATCACCGGTGTGTGGGTACTGTCTGCCACTGAGTCTTCAGAGTCCGATGGTGCCCCCTGAGCACCCGGGTTTTCCTCCTCCTCTTCGACGTCTTCGCCCCTCGCTCCCGACAGTTCCGACAGAACTTCCAGCACTCCCCTCCGCTCAGATGATGTCTCCGCTGTCGAGGGTCCTCCCGTGCGGCCGCGGCGGTTCCTGACCCTTTTAGATCGCCTCCTTTGTTCCGGCTCCTCCGCCTGATGGGTCGGGGCGTTGTAACCATCCTTCCCTGTCCGGTACAGTTCAAGCCAGTCACAGGCCTCCTCCGGGGTGTCGAAGAACTGGGTTTTGTCGTCGACAATGACTCGGAGCCTCGCGGGGAATAGGAGCGAATATTGGATGCCCTCACTCCTGAGTTCACGCTTAACCGCCAGGAAGGAGAACCGCTTGCGCTGCGTCTCGTAGGTATAGTCAGGGAAGATATTCACCTGGCTGTTTGCAACCTGAAACGGGCCATTGTGTCTGGCGGCATTTAGGATCAGGTCCCTGTCCCGGAAATGTAGTAACCGCGCCACCACCGGCCTCGGGGCTCGTCCCTGCTGTGGGGGCCGCGCTGGAACTCTGTGGGCCCGTTCCAGAGTGTAAAAGGAGGACAGGCCCTCCGGGACCACCGTGTCTCGGAGCCAGGTCTCCAGGTAGCGCACCATATCACCTTCCTCAACCTTTTCCGGCAGGCCCACCACCCGAATGTTATTCCTCCTGTTTCGGCCTTCCGCATCCTCCGCCCTCCGTTCGAGGGTCTCGATTCGGGACATGGCATCCTTTATCGTCGCAGCCAGGGTTCTCTGCGCCGGTTCGATAGTCTTCACCGTGCTCTCCACCTCCTTGACCCGGTCCGAGAGTTTACCGTGGTCTGCCCTAAGGAGGCCCAGGCCAGTCGCCACCTGGGCAATGTCTTGTTGTAGGGCCGACCGAGTTGCCTCTATGGCTTCCAGTACACGGTCGAATTGTTGCTGGAGTGGTGCGCCACCAGGTCTTTTAGGATCTCCATGTTCTTCCTTGTCCTGGGCCTCAGAGTCCGAGGTGGCCTGGCTGGATCCCCTGGCTCCTTTAGGTTTCCCCATGCTGCCAGGGGCTCTCCGCAAAGGTCCCGGAGTAGTCGCCTCCGTGTGCAAATGTCCAGCACGACCTTCCCGGGGTTTCGCCCTCCAGTCCGGAATGGGCGATCTCCTTCTCCAGAGCCTGTGGAGACTCCGCCGTTTCGGCTCACGCCACCGCCACGGCGTCCGAGGGCACCGATAAGGGGGCGGAGACACCCGTCTCCGAGTCGGGCAGGCCCGTTCACCCACTATAGCTCCGGGGGAAGGGCCACCAACTCCCCCGGCTGTCCTGTGGCGCCCGAGTGTCGCGCCATCCATGTAGTTGGGGCGGCCAGGAACTCGCAGCTAGTTGCGGAGTCGCGGTGCCGACCACTGCCTAGGACTGAGTGCACCCGTGCCCGGTGACGCGTGGGCACCCGCCCGGTCGTCTTAACCGAGTATGGCCCCGCTGTAGGGGGTCCGAACCAGCCAATGTCCAATGTCTAAAACAACTGAGGCTGGTGAAGCCGGGCGCCGGGCGACACCAGCGAGACCTCCTCAACTCCGTAGGTTCGATCAAGGGGACAAAGGGGTCCGGGCGCCATATTGGGTCGCACTCCGCCACTCCGCAAACTTCGGCATTTCTTCAAAGCCACCTCCGTCCAACCTCCACCAGGGCCCTCGGGAGGGTGTCGTCGCCTCGCTCAACCGAATGCGGGGTCTGGGGTGCCCCTCAGCCTCCGATGTTCAGGATAATTCCGGGCTCAGTCCCGGAGCCGAGCTCTCAGGCGACCATCGCCATCGGCGCCCAAGCCACGCCCCCCTTGCCACTGGAGCTAGTACGAGATGCAAAGTGTTTCCGTAGCTTCAGCTTCCGGACAAACTTAAAGATGTCGATTTTTGTAGTTGCATAGTCAAAATTTGTCTTTGGACTATACGATAGTCCCAACGAGAGTATAGAAATTTCTTTGGGTGTCAGGTTCACTTCGGAAAGGTTGATAACCGCTTGCGAGTTTGTTTGAACAGCCTCTAAGGTAGCTATTGTTGTTGGGCTACCGGTGCTTTGTTCCACTGCTTTTTCGTGCGCTGTTTTCGCGGTTTGCCATTTGCGTTTGCGGCGTTTGTTGCAGGCCCGCCTTTCTGCGCGTTTCCTATTTTTGCGCTGGCGCCGGCCGATTGTGTCCCAGAGCGGAGAGTGAGTTTTCGGTCCTGAGTTACCATCTCCATTTCTTGCCCTGGGGTAAACTTGCAAAACCCCGACATCTGTTGGCGTCTGATTTCCGTTTCAGACTCACTCTCGTACTGTGAACTCTCGCCCGAAACAGAAGATGCTTCATTTTGTCGTGTTGTCGGAATTGCATTTTTATCAGCATTAGTGGTGGCAGCAGTGTTTGAAAGTTCTTTACCATGTCGCTGTTTGATTTTGTCGTAACGCTTGACAAACGTGAAGATTTGGCCATTCTCGTAGTCCAGCCGATCACGCTGGAATTTATATGCCTTCCTCTTCTTTATTATCTCTTCCTCACGCTTGAGTCTTACTGCCATTTCCTCTCTGTATTTGGTTATCTCAGCAGATGGAGGAAATTTGTCAATCTCAGCGTTAATGGCGTCAATTTCTTCAAGCAGTTTGACCCTATCGCTCTCCGCGTATTGTATTAGGATCCCCATCAAGCGTTTGGAATTCTCTAGGTTGCACTGTGCCCAGTCAGCTAGCATCTGGGGGTCCGGTTTCTCATAAGATGGTGCTAATAAAATTCGCAGACCCCTCGGCACACGTCCCACCTCTAAGTAACCTGCCAGCGATGTATGCTCCCACCACTTCGACTGTTCACTTTTGCTGCACTTTTCCAATTTTTTAAAAAGTTCTCTTAGACCAGAGCTCTGCTCAGGTGCAGCAATCGAACTGGGATGTACGACGGACTCCCCAGCCGGGGGGTCCGTAAACATGCCCTTGGACGCCTCCATGCGCCCCCTTAACGTGTCCGCGGACATGGTGTTATCGGGCAATGAAATCAACAAGCACACTCAAAAACGCGTCCTACCGGTAATCCGTGGAAAAGCGTTTCTGGAACTCCTCACAGGGAAATGATGTAGTCCGTTTAGCAGCCGCTCCCGGTACTTGCTCAGCAGGCTCAGGATGTCCGGACCAACCGACGCTGGTCTGAAACCTCCGAACCACTTCCGGGTTTTCCTCACGAACGCGGCCAGCAATCAGATCCAACGAACCCTGGGGCGTGGCAGCTTCTCCGAACACGGAGCTTTTGAAAATTCGGAAGGTCGGAAGGTCGCTTCACGCTGCAACTTCGCCCAAAACCGAGGAGGGGTCTCGCAACAAGCCAGGGAAGCCTCCCAGCTAAGATACGAGGTACGTGGCGCTCCTTAGGCAACACACAGCATTCAGCCAATCAGAAGACACAGGAACCAGCAAGACCCATAGTTTGGTGCAAATGTTTTTTATTTTAGTATTAAGCCCAGCACCAGTCCGCCATGACGCGTTTCGGCTAGAGATAGCCTTGATCACATGACAACGTCACGAGGGCTGATCACCCTTTTAAAGTGCAAAATGCCATCACATGGGTTAGAAACAGAAAAAATAATATTAATGTTTCTAAACTATATTTATATGTGTGTGTGTGTGTGAATTAGCATAGGCAGTGAAACCAGAGCCCTATTCTAGGTCATAGTCAGACAAATAATGAGCAAAATCGTCGTAGGGACCACTCAGTTTAAAAGGCCTGAAAGAATCATGAAAAATCTGTAAGTACTGATTCGATAGAAGACTGACATGTCGCTAAGGATAACAAGGGAAATACAACAGTTCTTAAAACACCTCAGCAGCAATGATTTCACACCTGAAGCATGGGGTGAAGTGGCACCATGGGTTGCACTAAATAAGATGCATTCATATGTACCAGTCACCGTTTAGAATATACACCACGTAAATCAAGCTCCCTCTAGAAACCTTCCCAAACGTAATAAAATAATAAGGACCTTTAGTCGACATACAAAGGGGAAACGCCATTATATTACTAAACAAGCATTTGCAATGCAATAGGTCTCGCATTAGGAAAGTTTGAGCTATTGGTATTGTAAATGACACATTTTTTATGTATGTGTTGGTTTTGAAAATAACAAAATTAATAGCTTTGTCATTTACAATGCCAAAAGTTATAATTTTCGCAAATGTGACACCTATAGCATTTGTAATGCAATATGTGTTGTATTTACGTGACTTAGATGTATTGATATTACAAATAACAATGGCTTTTAAGAGGAGGAGATATGCGTCGAGCAAGATGGCCGCCTAGGACCTCAGATCCGCGTAGCTAGCCCCCCCCAGCTCTATCATCCTGCCACTGATCCGGTTGTCGAAGCCGACGGATGAAGTAGCGCTGTGGTTCCAGCTGGTCTCCGGGTCCCACTGCGTTACTGAGGGCCGGAGTTATGCCATTAAAAGTGCGGCCCGTGAACCAGGGGAGACCGGGGGCTTGCGTGTACAGACGCCAGAGGAGCAGTGAGTCAACAGCAGACCGGGAAACCGTACGTTGGCAGTCCGGCCCGCTGTGAGAGAACGACTGAGCGGCGAGGTGAGGACCGGAGAGACGCGGCTGCGTGTGAGTGGTGGAAGATCGCTGGAAGGGCTGGAGATGCCAGAGCTGCTTGCCCCCACCCTTCACCCCACCATTGTAGCAGGCTGGAGTTGGCACTTCGGGAGGTGGGGGCAGTCAGATCGTGGAGAGTGACAGACTGGGTCTCTCCCTTCATCGGGGACCCCTCCCCCCGCTTCAAACATTGGGCCACAAATAACCGGGGCCGGGGGTGCGATGGGGTCCATGTGAACGCCAGCAGTGTGGAATACTCAGCGCCAAACTGAGGGAGTATTGGGAGATCCTGTGGACGTTGGGGGGCCCCCCTTCTCCCCTGCTGACAGACGGGCCGGACAGTCTTGACGCAGGGCCGTGCAGTTATCACGTCTGGTGGCGGAGGGGGATGTGCGGCTGCGCTGAGTTGGGGCCCTGGGATCGGGCGGGCCCGGACACAATTTCAGCCTATGGGATCTCTTTGCGGACCCTGCGGATCCTTGCTCCGCCTGTGGGACTACTCAGGGGAGTTTCCTTGTGGTGGCGGCTCCTGGACTTATCGAGATAGACTGGAGGCTACGACAGAAGCGGCCACAAATCAGAACATATCCAGTTCTAGACAATCCACTGAGCCATCCATCAACACAGCCTCCGCGAACATAGTAAAATCCCGGGGATAAGAAGCACTAAAAAACAAAAATCTTTTTTAAGAAGATATTCATATACCGAAGGAAAGGCAATGAACACGTAAGAAGAGAGGGAACTATGAACCCAGATAGAATCAAATACACAGATCCAAATGAGATCAAAGACGAAAGAACACGTATGGTGGGAGTGTTTCAGTCTACATCGGGCAATATCAGTTGCGTAATACATTGAACTTTATGGGGATAATGACTTAAAATCACAAGACTCTATCACATTAAACAGTGAACCACTAATGAGCGGGGGGAAGGCTTATGTTGATACCCGAGGTGAACAGTACCAGACTACATCAGAGTCCCTCACCATAAAATCCAAGAAGGATACCAGTCACATGAAATTGATGACCCCATTTAAATCTGTCCTGAGGAAGGTGTGACCACATCCACGGCATTAACATCGAAACGCGTCGACGCACTGTGCAAGAGAATCCAAGTAAAGCCTAGAAGGCACCAGCTATATGTCAAATCAATAACTCTGGTGTGATTACATTAATTGCGTAAAGGCTATTGGATATTATTAATTAGTAGAAATATTGTTCGAACTATCTAAGTATAGGGGGTTCTTGTCTTTCTTTTAATTTATGAAATTAATTACTGAGTAATGTGCTTACCATATTAGGGTTTTTTCCATGTATTGTACTTATTAGAATGTTATGTATTTGTATTTTAATGTATGAGATATCTTTACATTGTATGCTTTCAGAACATTTGTTTTTTCTGAAATTTTAACCGAGTATACTTTTGATTATATTTTAATAAAAGAGTGTTAACGCTGCATTTTAGTTTTTGTCCTGTTTCCGGAGGGTATTGTATCGATCAGGTGTGCTCATAGTGATACCACTATATTTTGTTGTACATAAGTCATTCCAGGGATATCCCTTAGACTAGTAGGCTCCTGGACTGATGCGGCAACTATCACTATGGCCACACTGTGAATCCTCGCCGCTGCAGCTATCTGTTACGTTATGGTTGGCCGCAGATATCCCTACCACTCGGCGCAGCCGGAGGGTGTAATGTAGACCCAGGCCCGTGGATGTCAAGACTTGACTGACCTAGATTCTAGCGGTGCCGTCATCCATTCCGCTTCTGGATCGCAAACAGTCGCTCTGTTCAGGAGAATTATCCCAAACTGGTCTTTCCAGGATGGTGCACTTGTGAATAGGAGGAGGCCGGGTCCGCGTGTGGGGTCCGACTTGATTGGGAGCCTAAGAGTATAAACGGAGCCTGGAAATGGTGGGGATCGCTGGGGAGTGGTCCACATGGCGGCCAAGGCAAATGCTGATAAGAACCTGCCCATATTCTCCAGAGGAACTAAGCAGGTCAGGACCGATACACCATGCCCAGAGGCTCACCCGTGGAGGCTAAACGGGCCCAATCATCGAGTGGTGATTCTTCGGGAACCCCAACGGAACTGAAACTTTCAGATGTGATGGCGGCCATAGAAGGTGTACGCACATCGTTAGGGCAGCAAATGGAATCATTGGACACCAAACTTGATACAGTAAAGATAGAAGTCAATCTCATCCGGGCGGATCTTACAAAAGCAAATGAGAAGGTCAAGTCATTGGATATTAAGACGGCCAAGCCTCATAGATGATATGGCATTGCTCCAGCAGGAGGCACATGATCTAAAGGCCTCTCGTGCCCTGACCGATAAGAAGCTTGATGATTTTGAGAGAAGAGCCAGACGGATTAATATTCGCATTCTTGAGGTCCCGGAGAAGGCAGAGAACCCTGCTCCCGACCTGTTTGTAGAAGATATAATCCTTAACTACCTTAAACCCAAAGGACTGGGAAAGTTCTTCACTGTTGAACTGGCGCCCAGGGTTCCCGGGGGTCAGTCTAGACCTGGAGCCCCACCCCGACCAATGATTGAGAGGGTCCTGAATTTCAGGGACCGAGACATTATATTACAGGCAGCCCGCTGGGGGGGCCCTCCGGTATGAAAATGCCTCCCTCTCCTTCTTTCCGGACTTCACACAACTCGTGCAGAAACAGCGTCAATGCTTCCTACCGGTGAAAAAGAAATTGAGAGACAAGGGCAATGCGGTACGGGATGATGTTTCCGGCGAAATTGTGAGTGGAAGCGGAAGGGAAAACTTGGTTCTTTGACAATCCGAAGGTGGCAACAGATTGGATTGATACCTTCCATCCGGCCGAAGCAGAGGGACAAGGCCAAGAGGGAGAAGACGAACAATGGGAGCGGGAGTGAAGGAGTTAGGCGCGATTGCGAAACTGTGACTATGCAAACTTTGGGGATCTGGTCCAGTTGCAGGGCCTTGCTTGTAGGCGCAGCGCCATTGAGAGTGGGTGGCCGACTCCGAAGCAGTGGACTAGTGTTCAAATTGAGCTGGGGGGGAGCATAGGACATCGATTTTCCTCCTCATTACCACCTTCAGTTAGTGTGTAGTATTAGAGTGTGGGGAGATGGGCACACTGCCAGTTGGGGATGGGCGTAAGCCTGAGCAGGGGTGCAGGGAGGGTGGGAGGGACACAGGGTTTGCGCACTATAGTTGGTTTAGGGCTGCGCTGTTTGGGGGTTTGTTTGTTCTTTGTGTTTTTCATTTGTTTCAAACATCAGGCGACACTGTAGCTAATGTGATGCTTCTATGCCAGTTAGATGTCAAACAGAGGGAAAGGATTGGGGATTAATGTTCTTAGCTGGAACGTGAATGGCTTGGGAGACTAAATCAAGAGGGGGATGTTCAGTCAGTTCATTCGGCGGCACTCCCCTTAAGGTGGTGCTGCTGCAAGAGACACATCTTATTGGTAATAAGTGCATGGCCCTCCATAGGGGGGGGCTATAGATTAGTGGCAAATGTGGGGTTTACGTCTGGATCACGGGGGTTGGAATCCTCCTCAAAAACACCTTTCCCTTTACCATTCAAGCCACGTGGTCCGATCAGAGGGGGAGGTATATAGGCATCTCGGTCCAATGGGAGGGGAGGACGGCCACCTTCATGTCAATTTATGTCCATCGGGCCTTCAAACAGACACATATCACGATTTAGATGAAATCTTCCTCACCTTGCCCCTGGGGATTATGGTGATGGGAGGAGATTTGAATGCGGTGGTTGACGGGGAATTGGACCGACACCCAGCTAGACTATTGCGCCCAGTACAGAGGTGGCTACCTGAGTTCTTAGGAGGCTTATGTGTTTAAATACCACATGTAACTGGACTCACGGTATCACGTAGTTTTTCCATATTTACGTAGTTGCCCCTTTAAAATACACAGGAACCCGCCAGCACACTTACTTCCAGCTTAAGCGTCACACGCCGCCTGTTGAGCTCTCCAGAAAACCACGCCGTAGAGAAAAATACACGCGCACCCGAATCAGAACCTGGGTAAGAACAACAAGGTTTTTTTCTTATCTTTTAAGCGTAAAGCTAGGTGTATTACGCGCCGAAGTCCATTTTGACTTCATTGAACCATCCGCAATCCTTTAGGAGCTGATAATGCTCTATACCCGAGTACAGATAACCCCAACGCGCAAACAGACTGAAGCCCGTGTTTACACGTAGGTTAAGTCCCGCTGAACAGCTAGAGGTGACCCAGAGGGAGAGATGAGAAACTGGTTACACATGTGTATTTATAACGTGTTGATATTTATTTATGAAATCTATAGCGTAATCTATAGTGTATACAGTAATGTTTAACTGTTATGTTTAATTAAACCGTTAACCTCCTCGATTATATAATTTATGAGTTTCTAGAGTATATATAAGTTTTGTGAACATTGCATAGAAATGTTGTTTTATGCATTATTTGGTTTGGAATAGTGATAGATGTATTTTTCGTGTTGTAGATTTCCCTGATGAAGCCCGATGGGCGAAATGCATTGGAAAGTATATGGATTGTTGGAAATCACATGGATTGTTTAATCTCACTTCATGAGTATATCTCACTTCATGATTGGATAATGAAGGGAATACATTACAGAGATACAGAGGAAATTCTAAAGTATGAATAAAAGATCTGTTAAAGAAAAAAACAACAGAATACGTTACGTTTATTGTTGAAACTGTGATTGAATGAAAATTTATTGACAAACTTTGCTGAACATTTCAGCCCATTACCAGTGACCTGGGAGCCACTCTCGCATGCGTTGCGTCAGTGCTATCTACTTGTTACCTGAGTTCTTGGACATAACAGGGTTGGTTGATAGTTGGCGGATGCGTAATCAGAGTGCTACGTGCTACACGCACGTGTCCTCTGCTCATCATAGTATGTCTAGGATAGACTATATATTAGTCCTGGCGGCCCAAGCTTGGGCCGTTAGAGAGGGACGGCACATGGGGAGGGGTATATCCGATCACTCCCCGGTTTGGGTACAGTTAACACTAGACCGAGTCACGGCGGGCAGGATTGCTTCCCTTTATCCCTGGCATTTCCGAGATCCTACCATCAAGAGATATAGTCAAAGCAATGGATAGGTATTTTCTGGATAATCAGGGTACGGTGGACTCAGCGCAGACTTTGTGGGAAGCGTTTAAAGCGGTAATACGGGGCGAGGCTTTATCACTGATTGCCGTGAAAAAGAGAGGCAGGCCGAGATGGAGAAAGCAGAAGAGGCAGTGATAGCTCTGGAGAGGAAGATATCCAGCGCAGTAAGCCCCTAGGGTCTTCAACGTCTCAAACTAAAGCAGGATGAATTTGGTGGATTAGCTAGGGAGGGGGCAAAGGCGCAATTCGGAGGGACCCAGAGTAGGGTGTATGAACATGGGGACAAGGTCGGAAAACTGATTGCGTGGTTGGAGAGACTAGAGTGGGCGTCGAGGTTAGTGCCTGAACTGCAAGGGGAGTCCTCTGAAGTGATTGTGAACCCACAGGCTATAGCAGATAGGTTCGCCAACTACTATAGCGAGGTTTACCATGCAGAAGGAGGGTTCTCGGAAGAAGGTAATAAAGAGATGATCAGGGATATCCAAATGCCCCGGCTCTCCGAAGACGACCGTGCTTATTTGGACTCCCCGTTAACCAATGATGAGGTTGCAGAGGGGGTTAATTCTGGCAAGGCAGGAGGGCCGAATGGCATCCCTATTGAACTCTACAAGCTAAATTCCAAAAGGCTCGCCCCATTCCTCCATTCTATGTTTGTGGAAAGTAAGGATGTGGGGGAGCTTCCATATGACCAGCGTATAGCCAATATAGTGGTCATCCACAAAGAGGGAAAACCCAGGACGAGTTGTTTGTCGTATAGACCCACCTCACTCCTGAATGCTGAACCGAAGGTGCTGGCGAAATTCTCTGCAACAAGGCTAGTCAAGGTCATTCCCTCCTTAATACATCCAGACCAGTCAGGCTTTATGCAGTGTCAGAACACAGCTCTTAATCTTCGACGTCTCCATGGGGTCTTGGGCCGGGCCGCTACCATTCAGGAACCTGCCCTGGTGGTTTCACTAGACGCTACTATGGCGTTTGACAGAGTTGAATGGCCCTATTTTTTTGCGGTACTGGAGAAGCTCGGTTTCGGACCAGGCTTTATAGACTGGGTGCGTCTTCTCTATTCTGTCCGAGTGGTGGTTAATAACCGTAGGTCGTCCGACTTCCCCCTGAGCAGAGGAACAAGGCAGGGGTGCCCGCTGTCCCCGATCCTGTTCGCCCTGGCTCTGGAGCCATTGGCGGCCTGGGTCCAACAGGATCGTTCCATACGTGGGCTGCGAGGGACTCTTGACTGGGAGGATAAAATCTCGCTTTATGCGGATGACATACTGCTTTACCTCACCAACCCCAAATCATCAATGATCTGCTTTCTTGATGTGTTGGCTATTTTTGGGAGGTACTCTGGCTTCGCCATTAACTGGTCCAAGTCGGTACTCTTCGTACTAAAGGGAGACACACCGGTCCTCCCCAAGGGTTGCCCTCTGCAGATTGCCCGGTCGGGCTTCAGATATCTCGGAATCTATATTTCCCTTGATCCCGGGATCCGCTTCGCCAGTAACCTGACACCCCCCCCCCACCCCCCTGGCCCGTTTTAGAGGGAATGTGCTGCGTTGGAAGGCGCTTCCCCTATTCCTTTTGGGCAGAGTGGTACTTTTCAGAGACAGTTGCTTTGGGATGATAGCCCTCGCATCGCCTATTCAAAGCTCACCCTTCCCTGGTATGATGGGGGTATAGGACTGCCGGACCTCAAGAAATACTATTGGGTTTCCCAATTGGCAGCAATTAATCATGGGATATACGGGGCCCCTAACGACCCAGGTTACGCGATGGATTACTGGTTGATGCCGGGGGGAGATTATACTAGGGCACTGTATGTGACGCTCCATAGATTTCATCTCACGGGACCCACGGCGCACGCAGTTCAGGTCTGGCACAGGGCCAACAGACACCTCAAGTAGGAGGGGAGACTTGCGCTCGTCACTCCCCTGTGGAGGCGGGACTGGTGGGAAGTCGAAGGGCTTCGACAAGTGGGATCTCATTGGCATCACTTCCATCAAGGAAGTCTGAAAGGATGGTTCAATTCAGTCCTTTGACTCCCTACGGCTGCAATATCAACTGAATGACGGAGAGTATTTTCGGTACCTCCAAGTAAGACATGCATTGCTTACACACATCCACCATGATACAACACTTCCGGACGCTTCAACTCTTGAGGATAGAGTATTTGATGGCCATATCCTTCAGAAGACGATTTCCTTGATATACAGGAAACTAATAAACCACATGGGGGACCCACTGGGGCACCTTAGAGGACAGTGGCAGGAGGACGGCCTAGAACTAGACGATGAGGACTGGCAGGAAGCGGTATCATCCCCACGACTAGTGGCAATCCCCATGAGGCTCAGACTAGTTCAACTGAAGCTCTTGCATAGGTCCTATGTCACTGGGTCTAGACTGGTCCATATGGGCCACTCAGTGAGGGGGGAATGTAGGAGAGGTTGTGGAGAGCTGGGGACGTTCATGCATATCCTATGGCACTGTGTTACGGTCCAGGAATTCTGGGTGAAGGTCCAGAGCACATTACGCACAGTGCTGAATACGAAACTGGGTCTCGAGGCACGTAGGAGTATCTTAAATATTTGGGAGCCAACGGATCTCAATGCCTATCAAAAGCGGTGGGCAACATTGACGCTCATGATCGCTAAACGTAATGTGGCCCATTGTGGGTAGCCAGTCAGCACCCCCGGTGGGGTGGAGATATGGAGGGAGGACTTGGACTGGTGTATGTTTAGGGAAAGATCAGTGTACTGGTAAGGGGTTGCCCCGGGAAGTGGAATAGAGTCTGGGAGGCCTGGAATGCTTACAGGGGAGACATCTGCACCCCCCTGTGGGTCTACGTGAAGCAGAGGAGCGGATATCCCCTTGATCTGTCACCGGAGTCCAATTGTAATTAGCTGGAAGGTATGGAAATGTCATTTATTGATTATCAATGATTTGAATTAGGTCACCTGATGTTTTTGTTTCTTAGTTGCTATTGTTTAATAAAAAGAAATAAAAACATTAAAAAAATAATGGCTTTTATTTTTTTTTTTAAATAATTGATACTTAAATAAAAGTTATTGTAATTTATAATGACAATAGCTTAAACTTTTGTAAATAACTTTTGTGAAGATTATATTCAGTGTATTTAATTGTGACGAAAATCCAAGAACAGAAGTGAAATATTAACATCTTTTTGTGACATTTGTAATAAAGCTTGAAACAATGAGAGAACATATTTGAAACAGTTGTTGGTGAATGGTTGCACAGATTGATGCTGTGGTGGCGCTGAGGGATGTTGTGGTGGAGACGAGTGATGCTGTGGCGCTCAGTGATGCTGTGGTAGCGCTTAGTGATGTTGTGGTGCCCCTGAGTGATGCTGTGGTAGTGATGAGTGATGCTGTGGTGATGCGATAGATAGAGGGAGGGCAATAGATAGAGGGAGGGCGATAGATAGAGGGAGGGCGATAGAGGGAGGGCGATAGATAGATAGAGGGAGGGCGATAGATAGATGGATAGATAGATAGATAGGATAGATAGAGTGAGGGCGATAGATAGCTAGAGAGATAGAGTGAGGACGATAGATAGAGTGAGGGCGATAGATAGCTAGAGAGATAGAGTGAGGGCGATAGATAGCTAGAGAGATAGAGTGAGTGTGATAGATAGCTAGAGTGAGGGTGATAGATAGCTAGAGTGAGGGTGATAGATAGCTAGAGTGAGGGTGATAGATAGCTAGAGTGAGGGCGATAGATAGCTAGAGTGAGGGCGATAGATAGCTAGAGTGAGGGCGATAGATAGCTAGAGTGAGGGCGATAGATAGCTAGAGTGATAGAGTGAGGGCGATAGAGTGAGGGCGATAGATAGCTAGAGTGATAGAGTGAGGGCGATAGAGTGAGGGCGATAGATAGCTAGAGTGAGGGAGATAGATAGATAGATAGATAGATAGATAGATAGATAGATAGATAGATAGATAGATAGATAGATAGATAGATAGATAGATAGATAGATAGATAGATAGATAGAGGGCGATAGAGTGAGGGGGATAGATAGATGGCGATAGGTAGATCGAGTTAATATGTTTCGTTGTGTTTTGCTATGTTTAGTTATGCAGTGTTGTGTTTTGTTATGCTATGCTGTTTTGTTATGTTATGCTATGTTTTGTTATGAAATGCTAGGTTTTGTTCGCTATCCTATGCTTTGTTTTGGTACGCTATGCTATGTTTTGTTGTGTTTTATTATGCTATGCTTTGTTTTGCTATGTTTTGTTATGCTATGGTTTGTTATGCTATGCTATGCTTTGTTATGCTACGTTTTGTTATGCTATGCTTTGTTTTGATATGGTATGCTATGTTTTGTTATGCTCTGCTATGTTTTGTTGTGTTTTGTTATGCTATGCTATGTTTTGTTGTGTTATGCTATGTTTTGTTATGCTATGCTTTGTTTTGTTATGCTATGCTTTGTTTTGTTATGTTATGCTATGTTTTGTTATGCTATGCTTTGTTTTGTTATGCTATGCTTTGTTTTGTTATGTTATGCTATGTTTTGTTATGATATGTTTTGTTATGGTATGTTTTGTTATGCTATGCTATGCTATGTTTTGTTGTGTTTTGCTGTTTTGGTATGCTTTGTGTTTTGTTATGCTATGCTTTGTTTTGTTAAGCTATGTTTTGTTTTGCTATCCTGTGCTTTGTTTTGTTAAGTTATGCTGTGTTTTGTTTTGCTATGCTTTGGTTTGTTATGCTATGCTTTGTTTTGTTATGGTATGCTATGTTTTGTTGTGTTTTGTTTTGCTATGCTTTGTTTTGTTGTGTTTCGCTATGTTTTGTTATGCTTTGAGTTGATGTTTTGTTATGCTATGCTATGTTTTGTTATGCTATGCTGTTTTGTCATGTTTTATTATGCTCTGCTTTGTTTTGCTATGCTATGTTTTGTTATGCTATTCTTTCTTATGCTAGGTTGTGTTATGCTTTGCTATGTTTTGTTGTGTTTTGCTATGCTATGCTATGTTTTGTTATGCTATGCCGTTTTGTTGTGCTTGGTTTTTCTATGCTATGTTTTGTTATGCTATGCCTTGTTTAGTTATGCTATGCTGTTTTATTTTGTTGTGTTTTGTTATACTATGCTATGCTATGTTATGCTATGCTAAGCTTTGTTGTGTTTTGTTATGTTATGCTATGTTTTGTTATGCTGTGCTATGCTGTGTTATGCTGCTCTGTTTTTTTGTGTTTTGTTATGCTATGCTTTGTTATGCTATGCTATGATATGTTATGCTGTTTTTTTGTGTTTTGTTATGCTATGCTATGTTTTGTTGTGTTTTGCTATGCTATGTTTTGTTATGCTATGCTATATGTTATGCTTTGTTGTGTTTGGTTATGCTATGCTATGTTTTGTTAAGCCATGTATTGTTTTGTTATGCTATGCTATGCTATGTTTTGTTTTGTTATGCTGTGCTTTGTTATGCTATGCTATGCTTTGTTTTGCTATGCTATGTTATACTATGTTTTGTTGTGTTTTGTTATGCTATGTTTGGTTATGCTATGCTAAGCCTCGTTGTGTTTTGTTTTGTTGTGTTTTGTTGTGCTATACTATGTTTGGTTATGCTATGCTATGTTTTGTTTTGCTATGCTATGCTATGCTATGTTTTGCTATCCTGGTGTGTGTGTGGGGGGTTGTGTGTGTGTGGTGTGAGTGGGGTTGTGTGTGTGGAGTTGTGTGTGTAGTTATGTGTGTGTGTGGGTGTGTGTAGTTGTGTGTGTGTGATTGTGTGTTTGTGGTTGTGTGTGTGTGTGGGGGGGGGGGTTGCGTGTGTGTGGTTGTGTATTTGAGTGTGTTTGGGGGTGTTGTTTGTGTGTGGGGTTGTGTGTGGTGAGTGTGGGGTTGTGTGTGTGGGGGGGTTGGGGTTGTGTGTGTGGGGGTTGGAGTTGCGTGTGGGGGGGGTTGTGGATGTGAAGGGGGGTGTGGATGTGTGTGGGGGGTTGTGGTTGTGTGTGGGGGGTTGTGTGGTGTGGGTTGTGTTGTGTGTGTGGGGGGGGGGGGTTGTGTGTGGGGCTGTGTGTGTGGGGTTGTGTGTGTGGGGTTGTGTGTGTGGGGTTGTGTGTGTGGGGTTGTGTGTGTGTGGGTTGTGTTGTGTGTGTGAGGGGTTGTGTGTGGGGGGGTTGTGTGTGAGGGGTTGTATGGTTGTGTGTGTGGGGTTGTGGGGTTGTGTGGTTGTGTGTGTGTGTGGTTGTTGTGTGTGGGGTTTTCTGTGTGTGTGGTTGTGTGTGGGGGGTTTTCTGTGTGGGGGGTTGTGTGTGTGGGGGGTTGTGTGTGTGGGGGGTTGTGTGTGTGGGGGTTGTGTGTGTGTGGGGAGTTGTGTGTGTGTGGTGGGTTGTGTGTGTGGGGGTTGTATGTGTGGGGTTGTGTAGTTGTGGGTTTGTGTGGGTGTGTGGGGGGGTTGTGTGTGGGGGGGTTGTGTGTGTGGGGGGTTGTGTGTGTGTAGGGGGTTGTGTGTGTGTATGGGGGTGTGTGTGTTTGAGTTTGAGTTTAAAAATATTTCTAGAGCGCGCGTACACCAGGCGGTTTCTTGGCGCTATGTGATACTACTACTCAAGGGGCAGAGAAACTGAGGGACAAGGGGAGATTAAGAAGGGAAGGCTTGGGAAAGGAGGAAGGTTTTAAGGTTTTTGCGAAAAAGGGGGTACTGGGAACAGGATCTCAAATGAAAAGGGAGAGAGTTCCAAAAGGCCGGGGCCGTGGTAGAAAATTTGGAGCCTCCCCATTTTTTCCGTTTGAAGCGAGGGACAGTGAGAAGTTGATGAGTAGCAGAGCGCAATTCTCTAGACGGGGTGTAGTCGTGGATAGCCGTGCTGATGAAAGACGGGGCAAAGCCGGACCGGGCTTTGAAAATGATGCAGCCAAGCTTGAATAGGGCACGTTGCTGGACAGGAAGCCAGTGTAAAGATTTGAGAAGGGGCGTGACATGTTGTGATTTGGGAAGATTGAATACCAGACGAGCCGCCTGGTTTTGGACCAATTGGAGACGCCTCACGAGGTACGCTGGCATGCCATGGTAGAGGGCATTGCCGTAGTCCAAGCGGGACGTCACCATGGCAAGAAGTATTGATTTGAGGGCGGATGGAGAAAAAAAACGGGAGACTTTGCGGATTGTCCGGAGGGAGAGGAAGGCAGAGGAGACGACAGCACTAACTTGAGAGTGGAGGGAAAGTTGATTATTGAGTTTGAACCCGAGGGTCTTAACAGAGGGAACGGGAGTAGGTAGGGGACCTAAAGAAAGGGGCCAGAAAGAAGAAGACCAAGGACTGGAACAACCACCCGTCAACACCAATTCCGTTTTGTCGGGATTGAGTTTCAGGTGGTTGAAGTTCATCCAGTCCTGGATAAAAGTCATGATAGACTGAAAATTAGAAATTGACCCGGGGGAAGAAGAGAGAGAGAAGATAAGCTGGAGATCATCTGCATAATTGTAGACAGAGACCTCCAGCTGCTGTAAAACAAAAACAAGGGGGGCAATGTAAAGGTTGAATAGCAGTGGGGACAAAGAGGAACCTTGGGGGACCCCACACTGGACTGGGCGGAAGTGAGCTGAGTACTCACCCAAGCGAACTGCTTGAGTGCGGCCGCTCAAGAAGGAGGATAGCCACAGCAGGGCCGTCCCTCCGATTCCCGCCGCCTCGACACGTGAAAGTAAGATGGCGTGGTCCACCGTGTCGAACGCGGCGGAGAGATCGAGGAGGACCAGGGCCTGGGGCTGACTAGTATCCATGCCCTCCCGGAGGTTGTCCAGGACAGATATTATCACTGACTCAGTAGAGTGTGCAGGGCGGAATCCAGCCTGCCTGGGAGCTAAGACGCTGTTCCTTTCCACAAATGAACTCAGAGTTCTAACAACATGGCGTTCTAGTACCTTTGCCAGGAAAGGCAGGAGGGAGATCGGACGGTAGTTGGCTGGGTCAGAAGAGTCTGCACCAGGTTTTTTTAAAATAGGAACAATCACCGCCGATTTGAGTGATGGAGTGACAATACCCTGGGATAGCGAACTGTTGAGAAATGTGAGGGGCGGTGAGGGGCAGGAGGAATAGATCTGTTTCAGGATATAGGTGGGGCAAGGATCCAGGGGGGAGCCGGACTTGACCAGTGGGAGAATGGAGAAAAAAGAATCAGTCGTGAGGAGGGGAATCGAGTCAAGACGTACTGCGACTGGAGGACAGCAAGGGTTGGTGAAGGAGGGGGATGGAGGGGGAATCTTGGCTTTGATCGTGCTAATTTTGTCGAGAAAGAAGGAATTGAGAGAATCGCAGAGTGGTTGCGAAGAAGACGGTTTAAGTGAGGCTCTATCGGAATAGGCAAGATCTTGAACAATGGAAAATATTTCTCTGGACCGATTCTCTGCAAGCTGAATTTTAGATGAGAAATAAGCCTTCTTAGTTTCCAAAATAGATTTCTTGTATTGGGCTAGAAGAGTGATATATCGTTTTTTTAAGGTA
This sequence comes from Lissotriton vulgaris, assembly GCF_964263255.1. Taxonomy (NCBI): domain Eukaryota; kingdom Metazoa; phylum Chordata; class Amphibia; order Caudata; family Salamandridae; genus Lissotriton; species Lissotriton vulgaris. The sequence continues at coordinate 537,754,027 of NC_141687.1, read as the reverse complement.
GGACAATAGTCCCACCGCCAGAGGCGTTCCGCTTGGCGGAGATTGAGTTTTTGAGTCTTCAAATCATCGGAAAACCAGCGGTTAGCGTCTTTGGATCGCTTAGATGAAATGCGCTTAAGAGGGGCGACTGAGTCGCAGCCCGCCCGCAGCCAGCCGTTGATAGATTCCGCTTGTTCAAACAATGGCAGCCCTGAGAGATCGGGGCTGGACAAGGATAGTGTGGCGGACAGGGCCGCTACGTCTACGCGGTTCCATGATCGCGCCCAGATGTTTTTGGCGAGGGGGGGCTTAGAAGGTGAGAGGAGGGATAAAGAAAAGGTGATCAGAAAGTGGTCGGACCAAGCACAGGGAGAGATGGATAGTGAGATGACCGGGCAATCTCTGTACCAAATTTGGTCGAGGATGTGTCCTAAAGTGTGAGTAGGGGCATGAACAGCAGAAGTGAGATTGAGAGAACGAAGTGAATCAGAAAACTCCTTGGAAGTTGCACACTCCGCGGGGTCAGATGGCCAAAAATTGAAATCCCCAAGGACAACAATGGAGGAGTGGTTGACTGTCAAGGTGGCCATCAGATCTTGAAAGCTTGGAAGAAACGATTGCGGGGAGGACGGGGGTCGATAGATAAGGACACACGTGAGCGGGGGGGTCAGGGAAAGTGAGCGGGCTACTAAACAGTCTGATGAACCCAAGGAGGGTGGGTGGGAGGGTTGTGTGTGTGTAGGGGGTTGTGTGTGTGGGGGGTTGTGTGTGTGGGTTGTGTTGTGTGTGAGGGGATGTGTGTGTGTGGGGAAGTGTGTGTGTGGGGTTGTGTGTGTGGGGGGTTGTGTGTGTGGGGGGTTGTGTGTGTGGGGGGGTTGTGTGTGTGGGGGGGTTGTGTGTGTGTGGGGGGTGTATGTGTGGGGTTGTGGGTTTGTGTGGGTGTGTGGGGGGTTTTGTGTGGGGGGTGGGTTGTGTGTGTAGGGGGGTTGTGTGTGGGGTGGTTTGTGTGTGTGGGGTTGTGTGTGGTTGTGTGTGAGTGGGGGTTGTGTCTGGGGGGGTTTGGGGTTGTGTGTGTGGGGTTGTGTCTGTGCGGGGTTGTGTGTGTGTGGGGGTTTGTATGTGTGGGGTCGTGTAGTTGTGGGTTTGTGTGTGGGGGCGGTTGTGTGTGTGTGTGGGGGGGTTGTGTGTGTGTGTGTGGGGGGGTGGGTGTGTGTGGGGTTGTGGTTGTGTGTGTGGGGGGTTGTGTGGTGTGGGGTGTGGTTGTGTGTGTGTGTGGTTGTGTGTGTGGGGTTGTGTGTATGTGTGGGGTTGTGTGTGTGTGTGTGGGGTTGTGTGTGTGGGGGTTGTGTGTGTGGGGGGTTGTGTGTGTGGGAGTTGTGTGGGGGGTTGTGTGTGTGGGGGGGGATGTTTGTGTGACATTAATACTAAAAGCATCTCAAAATAAAGGAACACAAACATCGAGTTTGTGTAAAGAGAAAGCACATTGTAAGTCAAACGGGCGCAGCAAAGCATTAACACAACAACGTTCTTTGATGTTTGATGTTCTTCGAACGAGAACATCAAAGGGGCGCTGCTAAAGTTTTCGCAGGCGAAGGTAACACATTCTTTGATGTTTGATTTTCTTTAAAGGAAAACATCAAAGGGGCGCTGCTAAAGTGATTGCCGGCGAAAGTGATCTTGGGCGCTTAATGAGGATGACAAATGGTGCACGCGCCCGGCGCACATACACTGTAGGCAAATCCGCTTAGAAAAGCCTTTGTGTGCATTTTTTAAAGCCCCTACATAATATCTCGCCAACAGGTGAGACCTAGAAACCTTGAATGTTTAAGTATTGTGTGTTCCTTCAGCAGCAGGCAGTGAGCTTGTAAATTGTTCCGACTAAAATAAACATCTCAAAAGAGGTCTGTGTATGGTGCTCAAGGAAAAAAGATGAGGGACACCCGAAAAAAATATAACCTGTTGTCTAGCAGGTTTGTCTATTTGTAACTAAAAAATGTTACTCACATTTGGTAACAATATTTCTGGTAGGTATGTTATCTTCCTGCAGATTCCTTTCCTATGAATATCTGCAGGTGCCAAACCTGATCCAGAAACTTTCTCTCTCTAATAGGTCTCCAGTACTTCCATATGGCACCATAAGATGGCTGTTGTTGCTTCACCCACCCAAGAAGTGACAAAACCGACTATATACGACATTGCATAGCTCAAGTTGAAGAACCAAAATAATTTAACTGCAGAAAATAAAACAGGAGAAACAAGTTGTATACCTTGAAACTTAATGAAAACAAACTATTTCGGGAGAGGAGAGAGGGCGGTGATGAGTCTTCATGAAGATATAGTCTCTGCAAGAAAGATCACTTGATGAATGCTTCCTCTGGAAGATTCCACACTTTATTAAGCAGGGCCATAGCAGTACCCACTGTGAGAGAGACTGACCAGTGGCAATTAGACAAGGACATCATACAGCACAGCCCTAGCAAAGACGCTAAGCACCTTATCTGCCAATCAACATTGCTTGGCAAAAGGTATATAATGAGGACCAAGTAGATGACCTACAAATATATATAACGAAGACCAATTAACTACCTGGCAAATCTCAGGCCCTTGGACACCTCCGATTAAGACATGGCCCTCTTAGAGTGCGCTCAAATATTAAACAAGTCATAGCAGATTTTAACGCTATTAGCGACCCAATATTAAACAGAATGTTTGGCAACCGCTTTGCCTTTCTCAACCCCAGTGATACCTGCAAAAAGCTACTCATTTGCTCACTCTAATCTCATCTCATCAGAGCGGTACGGGGCACCTAACCTAGAGTACAGCCTGGAAAGTGTTCCTTCTTCTCAGAAAAATAAGGACCGATCCATATGGAAGTCAGAAACAAGGGGCAAGTAAGTAGTACCAGCATGTCTGGACAGAAGACCGAAATTGATAGCCAGACTGACTAGGTCTCTACCTCTCCAGCCATGGGGTTAAGTAATCTGCACCAGAAAAGAAGTCTTGATGATGAAGAGATGAACAGATGACCTGTGACCACATGCGGATGTCGAAACCAAAGTTAAGTCCCACTGAGGAAAATCAAAGTGTGTGGGTGGAAGCATATGCAGGAAAAATTGAACAAGTCACCATTGGCAAGCTGAATAAATATGTTCCTGCGGAATCCCTTCTGTCTGATCTTGAAATAGCAAGAGCAAATGTACCCAATTAAAACCCTCCCAAAAAATAAAATATTAATCAATATGGATGATGAGCAATATGAACAAAGAGACGATGGAGGTCCAACTCCAAGTACACCTCAGGGTGACTTTCCCAAAGTGCACAGTGCTAACATGTTTTGAATAGTTAAGGAGATTATAATAGACCTCCAGAGTTGACATAATCACTTTCTTGGTCTGGTCGTATAACACCTGTAAAGATGGCCTGTACCAAGGACGATGTTCTAATTTCAGACCCTGCTGACACTAGTTGACCAAATTCTCCAGGACCAAATTCAGCAAATGGGTTCCGGCTTAGTGGAGGAATCAAAGAAATTAAGGGTTCTAGAATGGAATGTAAATCAGCCAAGAAACGAGGCTAGTGAACTTCAAATTTCACACTTTATACCAGAGACAGATAAATGAACTCTCTAGTCGCAAGGACAACACTACTGGCCTGGGACTGGGTAAGTGTTAACACAAGCTTTCCCTCACCATACAACCCAGATTTTGCGCAATCCAAAATTAAGCAGGGCCAATAAAGTGAATTTTTATGCAAACAGCAGGCTACAAGATGTACTAAAATTGGAGATTTGTTCAAGAAGGGAGTAATAAAAGGGAGTAATAAAATCCTTTGAACAAATTCAGAAATATTATGGGCTAAAGGAGAAGGAAAGGTACTAATATAAATAAATCTGGCATTGGGTTATATTTCAAGGAAATAACCAGTTGACCACATGCTACAAAAGGTGATGGACAATGCTCATCTGATTTCTTTATAAGACACTTCTCAAAGCAATAGCTGTACATAAAGTTAACAGGATGGTTGGGAGTGTTAGGGCTTTCGCTTTCTAAAGACCACTGTCAGCTGATCCTGAGAGGCATTCGTAAGGAAGTAGCATATACTTGAGGTCTAGATTCGGCAAGTAAGACCTTGCTCCAGTAGTAATGGACCGCTCAGCACACATATTTAGTAGATACAAATAAAACAATGCTATGCTGGAGAAAGTCTGCAGAGACAGGAACACTAACTGATATTAAATGGGATTGTCATATACATGAAATTGCCGACATCATAATGCACTGGATACCAAACTTTCCTAAGACACCTGGACAGAAGATGGCAACATTAGTAAATATATTTTTGTTAACTGCAAGGCAAATTCTCTTGGCTAGATGGGGAAGCCACAGAACCCTTATCCAAGATTGGCTTCATAAGTCTTTTATATGCTAGAGGTGGGAACAATTACACATGATGTGAGGGGGGGGGACACGGAGAGACTGTTTTCAGGCCTGTAATTCTTGTTCCTACTGTACTTTTAAGCAGATTGCAGGGAGATTAATATGCCCAATGGGGCTTTCTCTGAACTTGGGAAACATCCAATATGCACAGATTCTGCAATTGTTTGATCTTTGACATCATTGGTGTGCTTAGCTGGAAAGAAAAGGAACTAGTTATTAAAGTCCAGAGGAGAGTAGGGCAGCAATACTATATGGTTTCTTCTTTATATCAGGTTATCCTTTTTTAGAAAAAAGCAATAAAACAAACTGAAACCTGAAAAAGAGAGGTGATGTGAGAGAACAATGTGAAATGAGGTCAAGTTGGGGGAAGCAGTTAGCATATTTTAGTCAGTGTAAAAAACAGAAAGATGTGGCTTACAAGTGGAAAAAAGTCCTTGCAAGAAAGATCTTAAATTACAAACTGCCAAAGACAAATGTTAATAAAACAAAAGTTCTTGCTGTTATAACCTTTTCTTCACCTTTTGAAATTGCAGTACTCACATGACACCCTGCAGAACCTTCTGTGGATCCGGATCAAATAGTCTGTCCACATAATGGCGACTACTCGCTGTCACTTCCTTGAAAAAGAAAAAGAAAAATCAGAAAAAGTAACAAAATATAAACGCGAATTAAAGTTTTTATGAACAATAAATGAAGTTCTACTCTACTAAATAGACATGATATCCCATATTCTTGACTTTCACAGGTTCTAAATTGCTGTGAATGGTTTAAACCAAAATTATAAAACACCGCTAGCTTTGCATTTGCTAAAGGAATATTTTGTTTTAATATATCCAAAAGCTAAATTCATTTGTCATCAATAGATCCACTGCCACTTTATTTTGTTTTCAGATTTTCATCACATTTTAACACATATTACAAACCAGTAATATCTCTTCTACAACACCTTCAAGGATCTCGGTCGACAAATTAATCTACTTTTTCACAACATTAAGCATGCCCTCTCTTTTTACCCAACAGTCCATCTTCCCTTCATCAAATTCACATTCTAAGCCTATATTAGACACAATAGCTCTGTTACCAAACTCTGCTAAAGATGTCTGCAGGCAAGACCCAATAACCAAATCGGGTCAGAAGCATAGCAGGGTGCCAAAAAAGAAAGAAAGAATCATGAATAGTCCCCATTCATCTTCCCTGAGCCGCTAGCCAAATCAAACTCCCATTGCTCTTTAAACACCAGGGTTTGTACTTTATTTCTTAGTCTGATACTACTATTTCATAGCTAGAAGTTCTTCCACAAAATCCGGTTTCATATTACCCCATACTCTCCAAAGTACTAAAAAATCCCCACAGGTACTTCACAAGCATGAACCTTATACTGCTCATAGGACATCAGTACCTGAGGGGTTATGTAATTGGTCCATGCCCTCTAGCCATTTGTGCAGTCACTTCTATAGCTTAGCGGGTTCAACTTATAAAAAACTGAAGGGCGGGTACAACACTAACAGGAGAAGCAAACGCAACATAAAAATACTTTTATTAGAAAGAATGTTCATCCACAGCTCAAACACCAATTATAATGTCATTTTTGCTTTTTCACTTTTCCAGGTCTTGGTCTCCGATGAGACCAAAGCAAGCTTCTAACATTAAAGGGAGCCACCCAGCAATCCCACAAGTATGGTTACAATTTGTTTTACATGGTGCTGGAAAACATTTGTTTCCTCATTAAGTCACCTACACATAACACCTGATTAAATATATTTCAGGGTGAATGCCTTAGTAATGACCCTTACTTCTACCAATATCTATGTACATATTGGCATAACGAAATGATGCACCACACAGAATGTTTTATCAGAGACGTATATAAACCGTCTGTGCACAATAACAATATCCACTAAAGGTTCCACCTCGGAATACCAGCAAAAAATGTTATGATGAGTGGTTATCATGCCACCTTGCCCAGTTACCGGTCACTAAATGACTAAGCCCAGTAACAGGTTACCAAGTGCTGCGCCACTTACCACACAACCAAGGTACCCAGGGACAAAGACTAAATAACTATATTGCTCCATATTTTCTAAACTAATATCCAAATATAAAATACTCTGTTGTGTGTGTGTGTTGATTTGGGGGACCTGCAATTGGATCAGCTCTTCGAATTTCATGTGTTATCAAGCATGTCTGTTATACTCTAAATAGCCCACATGTAGGGTTGCGAGTCAGTTCACCCTTTTTCTGCACAAATATGCTATCTTCATTCATCTCGGGGCGGGGGAAATGTAACAGGGTGCGTTTCTCAAACTAGGTTTCCCCGTAGAGGACCCCTCAGATTGTCCACAATAATTTTTACTGGGGCAGCCTACTAATGTCCTTTGAAGTCCAGCAATGAGTAACCCTACACTTCCTGGGGCTGACTCAAAATATTCCTTTCATTCTGTTTACTTTTTGTTATTTCAGACAAATCTATTGACTATCCCATCAAACTCTCTAAAATAAGGTTCACGGATCATATTAGCCACCTTAATAATTAGAAAGGGCAATTTAATGAAAGGTATCGTTATAATCATATTCTTGACTAAGGAACTATCAGTCCTACTGCACCCGCCCAGTTCCAAGGACAGGCGGGATAATATACTTTATTAAATTTAAAATGTTTACTCAATACCGTGTTGCCATCCCAAGAACGAATCTGTTCATACTCCACAAACAAAAGAATGAGTCAAGTTCTGCATCTTGTGTGCCCATTGAGAGCGAGAAAATACACTTGTTGGTTCCACAATTTGTGCAAACATTCAGGAACAGACGTCAATGGAGAAGTCAAAAATAATATAATGCGTGTTAGAGGGAAGGCTTTTCCTGACAACCTATGCATGACACATACAAAAGAAGCCGACTTGTATGTTAAATTTGACCACACTAATTGTTTAGTGTGTGTATGTGGAATGCGTAGAGACTAGGAGGCTAATATTTGGAGCTGTGATAATAGGTAACACAATGTGTGAGCTCGCTATATTACTTAATAAACAGGTTGGCAACAGTCACGCTAACAAAAATGTAGATAAGAGGAAAACTTCCATTCTGTTGTTTAGGGAGCTATGTGCCACACAACTATACAGATGCTATCTTTCCAGATACTACTTAACTCGAATGACTCCCTGAATGGCTTACTAATTTACTGACCACCTAAAGCCCAGTCCCCCTTGCTGGATAAACTAAGTCCGTTCCTGGAAGCGAGTATCAATCACACGAATGATATTATTCTAGGCAACTCTAATTACCATCTAGAGAATGCCTTAGACCTCAAGAACGTCGAACTCCTTGATGTCATGTCTGGTTTGGCTATGGAGCAATTGGTCAAAGAGGGCACTCACGCCGCAAGACATACTCTAGATGGCATATTTACCTCTAATCCTAAGATTAAAATACATGAGGTCCTACTAGTTTCGTGGTCAGATCATAGAGCCATTATATTCACGATTAAGGTATTGTTCTAGTCAACAGCAGGGACCAATTTATCCCTGACATATACATATCAAGATTGGGCAAAAATTGATGTTGACTATTTTCAGACATCATTAGTGGAAAATAAGCCAAACATGGGGGCCGATACCAATACGGCAGTGCATAACTTAACCGCATGGATAACTAAGGCTGTAAACACAGCGGCACTTCTAAAAACTACCTCCTCGAGAAGGAAAAAGCCTGTCGAACCATGGTTCTCCGACACGTTGAGGAAACAAAAACAGCTACACAGAAGAATAGAAAACAGTGGCGGTTAAACTACGATAAGGATCTGAAAAAGAAGTACGCGCAGTCATTGGCTACATATAAAAACCTAATTATTGAGGAAAAGAGCAGCTATTATACAGGCAAAATTTCAGCAGCAAGAAATTCTAGCAAAGAGCTTTTTTTGCCACCATTAAAAAATTAGCCAAACTTCTGGCCAACAACTCAGATTTCTGAAATGTGTTGGGCCAGACTTTTGCCGATAAGATGGAGACAGTTATAAAAGATTCTCAAATAGAAATCCCCCTCCTAATGAACTACCTTCCTTAAGGAGAGATTCTTATTTGACCATACCTAGTTTCTTTTTCTCCCCCCCCTCCCCCAAGGGAACAGATCATCCAAACTGCAAAGGAAACGAAATCTGGGGCCCCTTCAGATCCTTGCCCCTCTAAAATATTTCATCTGTTCCCTGCGATTCTCAGGGAACAATTAAGCCAACTGTTCTCTAAGATTATAATCCCTGGAGAGTTCCCGGAGGCATGGAAGATAGCATCTGTGCTACCCCTGTTAAAAAAACCTCACCTGGACCCTGATGATTCCAACAATTATCGGCCAATCTCTAGAATTCCTTTTTTTTTCAAAGGTTCTGAAGAAGCTGCTCAACATCCAGCTTACTGCCTTTATCTCTTCAAATAATTTGTTAGACCACTCGCAATACGGGTTTAGAGAGGGCCACGGAACAGAATCTGCCTTATTCACTGTGAGTGAGGAACTCAGGAAATCACTGGATGAAGGAGGGAAGGCCGCCCTGATATTGTTCGATCTATCGGCGGCCTTCGATACCGTCAATCATAAAATTATAATTGCCAGATTGTCTGAGCTGGGAATACAGGAATCTGCTACTACTCTATTCACCTCATATCTCACAGAGAGATCCTTCCGAGTTGAAATAGGCGGACACAGCTCCCAAACATTCGATCTGCAATGCGGAGTCCCGCAGGGCTCGTCCCTGAGCCCTACGCTTTTTAATGTCTACGTGCCCCCTTTGGCCGCATTGATTAGACAGTTCGGGTTTTCTGTAATATCTTATGCAGACTATACGCAAGTAGTCGTATCAATAACTAACAATGAGGATGAGACTCCCGATCGTTTTAACAACTGTATGTCCCATGTCAACATCTGGATGCAATCCAATTGTCTAAAACTCAACAGTGGCAAGACCGAAGCACTGTTGTTGGGAGCCAATCCTCCGGCTTGGTCTCCGAAATGGTGGCCAACAGAGTTGGGCGAGTGCCCAACACCAGTCTTAAAGGCAAAAAATGTAGGGGTGACCTTTGACTGTCGGCTGACTTTTGACAGCCGGTTCAACTGTTTTACCGCCAGTTTCTGGGGCATATTAAAAATGATCAGGAAGATCTGCTTCTTTATCCCCCCTGAGGCTCTAAAAACATTGATGACTGCCCTCGCCATCTCTAGGTTAGATTATGGCAATGCCCTTTACTTGGGGATTAAAACACAACATTTGAAAAACTCCAACGTCTGCAGAACGCAGCAGCAAGACTGATTTTGGACATTCTCAAACATGAATCAGTATCCCAACAACTAGGAGTTCTGCACTGGTTGACGGTAAGGAAAAGAATAATCTTTAAGTCACGTTTAAGGCACTCCAAGGAAGGGGCCCTTCTTACCTGACGTCACGCATAAAATACTATGTGCCGTCCAGAAACCTGAGATCTGCACAGTTAAAACTGCTGCAAGTCCCCAGGTTTAAGCAGTCACGGTGGCGAGGCAGGAACTTCTTGCTAAGATCTGCAAAATCATGGAATCTTCTTCTACTAACAATTAAAAACAGCCTGTATCTCAAATCATTTAGGAAATCTATAAAAACATGGTTATTTTTAGCAGATCTCTAAAATATACTTCTGCATACCCTTCTCATCCACGCTCCTCTGAGTCCTCAGCACCTAGACGCCTCCGGGCATTCGCTGCGCTTTATAAATCTAAAAATCAAATCAATCAAATCAAATCAAGTAACTGGACACACAACTTCCCCCTCCTATATCCATAGAGAGTCACTGATGAAGAGGATATAAAGAGGGGCAGACAAAGACTAGCTGCTTGAGGAGAATGCCAGAGACCTGATATCAGACTACAAAGCTTTTCCGAGTATACAGGGATAATGCATGCCTTGGCATAGAAACAAATGGAGCTAACAATTTTGCCAAAACTATTATAGCAAGGCTGACAATAATAGAGGTATAAAGTAGGGGCGTGGATTAATATGCCTAATGCCAACTCCATATTGGTTGGAGTCCTGGACAACAGGTTTTCATATTTATTTTGTCCAGAGGAGAGCAAGACTAGGCCCAAACCCATGCAGTATAAACTATTAGGTTGACAGATTAAAGAAATACAGTATTGTGGTGGGAAGAGGAATGCTTGTCACTGAGGCAAGAATTGTATCCATATGTAAAATTTGTTCAGAATTGCGTATGTATGGTTAATTAATGCAAAGAGTTTATTAGAATGCTCACTCTAGTGAAATGATGTAACCTCTAAGCTTCGTTTACATTACAGGCTGAGGTTTCAATATCGAAACAAGTACACATTTGCCAAATATAACAAGTTCAGGCTACTTATAATGGTTACAGAACGCTCCCCGATTTTACATAGATAAATAAAGCATGAAAGCAACATTTTAAAAATGCAACTTGAGGAAAACACTTATGCTAAACTATTGTGCAACTTTAAATACAATGTATCTGAGGCATCCTTTAATTAAAACAATCTATCAATCAATGAGCATTTGTAAAGCACAACTCTGTCACCCCTAGGATTATCTGGGAGCTGTGCCTCCATCGAAGAGCCAGGTCTTGAGGTTCTTTTTTAAGTCTGCCAGCGCGGGGGCCGTAGGGAGCTGGAGCGGGGAGGTCGACAACCTCGCCAACCTCGGACTCAAGCAACTGGTGTCCACCCCCACCCACCTCGCCAGACACACACTCGACACCGTCTTCTCATCCAGCAAAGACATCGCCTTCAACCACGCCACCGGACTCCACTGGACGGACTACAGCTGCGTCCACTTCACCTTCAAAAGAACGACGATTCACCACCACCAGCAACAGGTTGCTCGAAGAAGCTGGAACAAGATCACAGCCGACCAGCTCGCCGCTTCCCTGAGCCAGCACCCTCAGGCCAACTCCGCGAACCCCAGCCAGGCCGCCGACAACCTCACGAAGTGGATCAGCAACTGCGCGGACGAACTCGCCCCACTGAGGACCCCGCCCAGCAGACCCGGCAGCAAGAAGGCCCCATGGTTCACCGACGAACTCAAGAGCTCCAAGAAGAACTGCCGAGCCCTCGAGAAAGCCTGGAGAAGTGAACCAACACCGGACAACATGACCACCCTCAAGCTTGCCACCCGGAAGCACCACCAACTGATCCGCGCCACCAAGAAAACTGCATTCAAGGACCGGCTGGACAACAACGCACACAACTGCAAGTAACTCTTCAACATCGTCAAAGAGCTCTCCAACCCCAACGCCGGAAACAACGACATCACCCCATCGCAAGACCTCTGCAACTCCCTCGCCTCCTACTTCCACAACAAGATTGCGGACATACACAACAGCTTCAGCACTCAACCGACGCACGCCACGACCGGACCACCGCCCCCCAACACCACCCTCCGCGCCTGAACTCCGATCAGCACCGAAGACACCGTCCGCATGATGAACTCCATCCACTCCGGATCTCCAACCGACCCCTGCCCTCACCACGTCTTCAACAAGGCCGACTCTGTCATCGCACCCCACCTGCGGGACATCATCAACACATCCTTCAACACCGCCACCTTCCCGGAGAGCTGGAAACACGCCGAACTCAGCGCCCTACTCAAGAAACCTACAGCGGACCCCACCGAACTCAAGAATTACCGCCCCATCTCGCTCCTCCCGTTTCCAGCCAAAGTCATTGAGAAGACCGTCAACAAACAGCTGGCCACCTTCCTCGAGACGAATGGATCCCTCGACCCCTCACAGTCTGGCTTCCGAGCCAACCACAGCACCGAGACCGCCCTCATCGCTGCCACCGATGACATCCGAGCCCTGATGGACAACGGAGAAACAGCGGCCCTTATCCTCCTAGACATCTCCGCGGCATTCGACACTGTCTGCCACCGCACCCTAGTGCAGCGCCTCAGCAACGTCGGAATCCAGGCGAAGGCACTGGAATGGATCATCTCCTTCCTCGACGGAAGAACACAGAGAGTCCGTCTACCACCATACAAGTCAGAGGCCACCGAAGTCATCTGCGGCGTCCCTCAAGGATCCTCACTGAGCCCCACCCTCTTCAACGTCTACATGAGCCCCCTCGCGGCCATCGCACGCCAACACAACCTCAACATAATCTCCTACGCGGACGACACCCAGCTGATCCTCTCCCTGACCAACGACCCTGCCGCCGCCAGAGCCGACCTGCACGAAGGGATGAAAGACGTAGCCGAGTGGATGACGACCAGCCGCCTGAAACTGAACTCAGACAAGACGGAAGTCCTCATCCTGGGCGCCTCGCCCTCCGCCTGGGACGACTCCTGGTGGCCCCCCGCCCTGGGCACCGCACCCAAACCGACAGACCACGCACGCAACCTGGGCTTCATCCTGGACTCCTCCCTCTCCATGACCAGACAAGTCAACGCCGTCTCCGCGTCCTGCTTTAACATCCTGCGCATGCTACATAAGATCTTCCGGTGGATCCCCACCGAGACCAGGAAGCCGGTCACCCAGGCCCTCGTCACCAGCCGACTGGACTACGGCAACGCCCTCTACGCCGGAACCACCGCCAAGCTCCAGAAGAGACTCCAGTGGATCCAGAACGCCTCAGCCAGACTCATCCTCGACATCCCCCGACGCAGCCACATCTCCGGACATCTGAGAGACCTGCACTGGCTCCCCGTCAACAAGAGAATCACCTTCCGTCTCCTCACCCACGCACACAAAGCCCTACACGACCAAGGCCAGAGCTACCTCAACAACCGCCTCAACTTCTACGCTCCCAAACGCCACCTCCGATCTACCAACCACGCCCTCGCCGCCGTCCCCCGCATCCGAAGAGCGACAACAGGAGGAAGGTCCTTCTCCTACCTGGCCGGCAAGACCTGGAACTCCCTCCCTCCCGACCTGCGCCTGACCCAAAACCACCTCTCCTTCAGGAAGAAGCTCAAGACCTGGCTGTTCGAGCAGTAGCAGCACCCCCCCCCCCCCCAAGCGCCTTGAGACCCTCCGGGTAAGTAGTGCGCTCTACAAATGTCTTGATTGATTGATTGATTGAGGTCGTTCCAGGTCTTAGCTGTGATGTAGGAGACGGAGCAGCCACCGCAGCGGGTATGTGAGCGCGGGTGAGTGAAGAGGAACATAGGTGTTTGGCGGGTTAGTGAAAGTTCAGTCGATGGTGGAGGTAGGCAGCTCCTAGGTCGTGGAGGGCTTTGTACGCGTCCGTGAGGATCTTGAACTGGCATCCTTTCTGGATGGGAAACCAGTGGAGATCTCTCTTAGGTAATGTGGGTTAATTTGGGAAGGTCCAGGATGAGTCTGGCCACGGTGTTCTGTATGGTCTGGAGTTATCTCAGGAGCTAGATGGAGATGGCGGCGTAGAGTGTGTTGCCGTAGTCGAGGCAGATGGTGACTGGGGCATTTGTAGATTCTGTGGAGCATGCAAAATTTGTGGAAGCAGGAGGAGGCAACTATGTTAACTTGTAGTTTCATGGGGGAGGAGCTTGCCCAGCTCTAAAATGGCTGTATAATAACTTGGCTCTGATAACCCGGCCAATAATATGGCAGCATCCTGCAGAAACACTGTATTAATTCATAATTCTAACCTGCTATCTCCTTCGAGGACGATTCGCCCATACACCATTGGAAAAGCAGCGCTGCAAGAGAGGAAGAAGCGTGCAAATTTCAACTGTGTTGCTGGGCCCCTCAGTGGGTGGACTGGCGCGGCTTAGACGCACGTGGGAGCAGCTGACCCCTTCCGCTGCCGCGTGCGTCTACGACATGACTCGGAGGCTTGGAAGTGCAATTGGGTGCCATGTTTGACCCTCCCCCCGGCCGGTGAGTGTGCCTGCGGGTGTCAGATGCAGGGGGTTGGGCCTGGGCCCTGTCCAAGGACAGTTCTACAGGCCAGCGGCAGGTGGGGGCGTGGGTGGCCCTTCCTTTGACTCTCGGTGGGAGCTGACTTAGCCCTGCGGCAACAGCGACGACGTACTGCTGTGCAAGATACACTATGAGCAATAAATACCGGTCAGACTCCGGAGATGCACAAGGTGACCCTTACAGATGGGCCCCAACGAACTGGTAATGTGGTGCTATTCGGAGGACATTGAGTATGGGGCATCCTCCCATCTCTCTTGATGTCCCATGGAGAGGGAACGCGGAACAGGGTAAAAGATTAACTTACAGCATTACTGGGCTAATTAGATGCCGCGACCAAAGTTGTGAGGCCTGTACATGTCTCGGTGGCCCACAGCGGTGGCAGGGAGTCCCGCAGCCCCCTTTGGACACTGCACTTAAGGGATCTGCTATGATCCTCAGACTGATAACTGGTGCGGCCCAGACCTGATCATCATCCTGACCAGTGAACGCCTGATTATAGCCACTGCCCGTTCTAATGGTACTGTGAGCTGGGGGCCCAGGCTCTGGCAAAAGTCGCTGAGCCGCGAATCCCCCTCTAGTTTGAGCTGCATAAGCAGCAAAACTGAGTGTCATCCGCGTAGGAGATTATGTTGAGTCCGTGAGATCTGACGATGTCTGCGAGAGGGGTCATGTAGATGTTCAATAGGGTGGGGCTGAGGGATTATCCTTGTGGTATGCCGCATATGATGTTTTTGTGAAGGGATGCAGTCAGATGGTCTTTGTGTGTCCTGTAAGAATGGAGGAGATCCACTTGAGGGCGTCTTGTTGTATGCCTATGTTGTGGAGTCTGTTGATGAGGATATTGGGGGAGACTGTGTCGAACACCTTGGAGAGGTTGAGGAGGATCAGGGCCACCGTTTCTCCTCGGTCAAGAAGTGTTCTGATGTCGTCCGTGGTAGCAATCAACGCTGTCTCAGTGCTGTGGTTTGCATGAAATCCTGATTGAGGTGCGTCCAGTAGGTGGTTTTGTTCCAAGAATTCGGTGAGATGCTGGTTGATGGCTTTCTTGAGAACTTTGGCTGGGTAGGGGAGCAGAAAGAGCAGACGATAATTTTTTAGATCGCTGGAGTCAGTGGAGGCTTTCTTTAGGAGGAGTCTGACGTATGTGAGTTTCCATCTGTCAGGAAGGATGCTTTAGAAACGGAGATGTTGAGAATGCCGGCGAGTTGCATGCTGATTCGCTTTGTTACGAAATTGTAGTGGTGTTGGGGGGCGGGGAGTGGTCACGGGCCGGCAGGTGCCCCGGAGTGGGTGGAAGACATGATGTCTACGGTGGCCAGTGCGGTGACAAGGTGGTGATGGCTTTGGCTGGTGTTTGCTGGTTGGTTGAGCTTGTCTGGGTTGATGGTTGCAATTTGAATGTTGAATTGCTGTAGATATTGGTGATCTTGCTGTGGAAGTAGTCTCAGAGAATGTCATGTTTGATGCATTTTATTTATTTATTTATTTTATATGCTTATAAAGCGCCAGAATAGACCCCCGAAGGGGTATCTCCGCGCTGTAGCATATATATATATATATATATATATATATATATATATATATATATATATATATATATATATATATATATATATATATATATATATATATATATGTAGCGTATGTATGCATGCATATATTCTTTTGTTTTAAAAAACTGGTATTCAATAATCGTTGTAAAACCATTATGGAGAATATCGAAAATAAATTAGGGCCCGAGTCTTAAAGAAAGATGTACCATCAGGCAAAAGATTTTCAGGAATTCACAGGATTTTACAGAACTAGGCCTGGAAACTCTACTCCTAGCAGAAGTTTGTGAATTCCATTTTCACATTACCAATATCAGATGTATATTTGCTCGAGTAAAATTCTAATGAGCAATTGTAAAATCACTTGTTAATTTTTCTTTATGGAAATACATATTTTTCCCCATGGAGAAACTCCTTCGCCTACACTGACACATTTTTACCACTCTGCCTTTGTCAGGAGTAAATTTTAATATTTTCTAGTGTGGTTAGATTTTGGAGAGGAGTTGCTAAATATCCATTAAACATGCAAGTTAATGGCTGTGCATAATTAAAGAGGGCAGTCCAAGCCTCTATCACTTCCAGCTTACTTTATGTCCCGGCATGTATATTTGAAGAAAGGTGGAAAATGACAGTCTTGCTTGAATCCAAATCCTGATATAACATGAGCCATGGCACAATCAGAGATATAATGGAGAATGCTGCCACTATTTCTTACCCCACACCAAACGGTATTCTTCAGCAGGATATGTATATTTCTGAAGCATCCCTTTTAATGGACAAGCAGGTACGATTTAAAGTTAATGACCTCTGATAAAGCTAGGTAGAGTTTAGACTAACACTAGACAGTAAGAATGTGCGTAATATATGGGATAAAGTACCCCCTGCCTCATATTATAAGGATATTGCAAGTAACCAAGAAATGTTATGAACATTTAGAGGAACGAGGCAAAAGGTTGAGTCCCTTTATAAGGTTCTGGAACTACATGGTAACTTGCAATATCCCTTTGTATGGCAGGAAGTAGTTTATAACTCATCGTAATACATGGTCACACCATAAACCACTTAATTCCTTGGTGCAAAACTCCTTCATATGAAAGAAAGAGCAGATCTGCAAACATTAAGAACTAACAGATATTTGTTGCACGAAGATATTAGAATCAGTTGAAAACAAGTCAGCTTATAAAACAAGCATTTGCAATGCAATAGGTCTCGCATTTACGAGAGTTTAGCTCTTGGCTTTATAAATGACAATACCTTTAATTTATGTGGCAGGCAAAGCTATTTGAGAAAATAGTGCCCGGAGGTTGTAATTAAAGCCTACCGAGTAACAGCACATGTAACAGGGGTGTCGCAATGGGAGGTTACAAAATTGGACAAGACGGTACTAAGGCGGGACTACTAAGCCTATTGTCCAATGAACAGCCATAGTTTACAGTGGACAATGACCCAAGCCAATTCCAAATTAGGGCGGAGAGTGGGTGGAACTTCAAGTCCCTACCTGAATACAGCAAGCCTCGCAGAGCATTAGCTGCCCAGCCTCGACCTAAAAATGAGTAGATAAGGACTTTAAATAGGCATATGTACTTATTACAACTGAAGTAAAATGCATCTATGGCTTACTGGAGTATTGTTGCTTTTTGCGGACATCTAAGATTCCGTGCAGTCTGCTGAGGCTTCATGCTGTCACCATATAAGTGCCTGCCTTATTCTGTGCGCTGATCGGAGTGTGCTTATAAAATAGCGGGCACAAAATATTGTGAGGCCTGAATATCGAGAAACAAAATATTGTGAAGGTAAGTGTATATAGATAGGTATAGGTTTACTGTACTTAATTGTAGATATATGTACTGTAACCGTATATGTATCTTCAATGTATGTACATTTGGATTTAGGAATAGTAAATGTATACTTACCTATATGCATGTACCTGCACAATGTTTTGGTTCACGACATTTAGTCAACACTGGCCAGTGGTTATTAGCAGAATGCCCAACAGCTCCAATGTGAAATTCAAGTTGTCTACATCAGAAGGACTGACCCAGTTCTCAGTGATGCTATTTGGTTTGAAGAGATAGTTTGCAACATTCCGGAGATTACTGAATCACTTCCTCACTGAGCTGTGGGATTTCTGTGTCCACCACTTGGACGACACAGCTGTGTTCAATGCCAAGAAGGCCATTAAGGCACCCAAGTAGAACAACGTTGAGTGGTCTACCTTTGGCACTAGAATGATGGCAGCAAGGTACACCTTTGCAGACAAAGAATGAAATGAGCATTGACTGGGAGCCCCCCAAATCCTAATGACATATAGAGGCCTTCTTAAGCTTCAACAGGCATTACTGTAAGTTCGTTGAGTACTTTGGAAGCATAGTTGCACTGACTGTAATACAAGAAGCTGTTCGAGATTCATTTTAACTCAAGGTGTAGAAGCAATTCAGAAGATGGAACATACTATGTGAGACATCTTTTCTACAGCCAACTGATTTTATCCAACCATGTGCCATGAAAAATTGCACATCTGACCACAGGGCATGAGAGAATTTTCCCTATCAGAACAAAAGGGCACAGAGCAGTCAATGATCCTCCTCAATTGGCCAATACTGCTCAGGAAATACAGCTGGACCACCACTGAGAAAGACTACTGTGCCACTGCTTGCCCTTCAACAGGTTCAAAACTATGTGGCGGAACATCCATTTCAGTGCAAACTGAACACAAGCCACTTAAGTAGCTTATGGTCATGAAGTGCGAAATACCAAAACCGTTACCATGGCCTATCTCCCTCCAGAGTTGGGTTACCATTGTTCACAAAGCAGTAGCGCCTTATGAAAATGCAGACACTTACCTTATGGACATTGGCTGGCTGCTCTAGTCTACTCTTGGGTGAGCAAGTTATTAGGAGTCCCTAAACCACACCAGTTATTTAGGTTATTCCTCTTTCAGTCATCCATTTTCAAACCTTAGCCTGACAGCTTTGAGACGGACGACCAGGTTGTGAGCTCCTAATGTGATTCACAGTAGCTTATGCTACTAGGTAAGCTTAGTATCGTTCACAAGTACTAATAAAATATATGACACAATTAAAAGGCTTTTTTTAAAAAAAAAATCACTAATAAAATAGCCACATCAGTAAATATTTAGATATATAAAAAATGTTATGCAAAAAGAAACATTTTGTGACACATTATTGGAATAAAACATACAAAAATATCCCTCACATCAGCCTGCTAAGCCCATTGACTTTGCCAATGTATGTTTGAAAAACACTGGGAGAAAATACAAAATGAAGACATGGAGCAGATCTTACGCTGTAATGTTTTTATAGGTCTCACAAAATGTGAAAATATTGAAAACTAGTTTGCTCTTAAGTGCCTTCTCTTGATGTATTACTAACATCCTGCATCTCCTATAAAGTGGACTGACATCCTAGTGTTTGTGACTGCCTGTCACTCAGATGACTACCAAGAGCTGGTGAAGTCTCCCAGCATGGTAGAAGGTGATACCTGTGCTCCTGCTGCCAGTCACTTTCTTTATCCTACTTCAAGCCATTTTCATTTAACTTTTGTTTAACTTAAAACTGGAAGGGTCCCAACACAGAAAAACTGACAGTTGATTTACACCGACCTGGAATTTTCCCACAGGATAGCTTTCAAGGGAGAACTCAGCAACAGGTAAAGACAAGAAGTTATTGATAGCCCACAAGAATTACTGTTGGCCAAGACCTGCAAAGACCTGCAAAGACTTTAAATTTGCCTAGGCCTGCCTGGCGATCTGGCCTGGGGCTGCAACGAGTAGCACAGGCACAGCCTGAACCTGCCTCTTGGAGACCCCTGCACGCTCTGTGTCAAATCGAGCTCAGTCCCCAAGCTAGCTGCTAATCTTAGTGCTGTGTGGCGCCCAAGACACCCCTGTGTAGTTAGGGACTTTAAGGAACACCACTTCTTCTGATACACTACATTAGGATGGACTAGCAAAGACGAGGGGAGTGTTTCCTGACAAGCTAGGAGGACCAGGGGAGAGTCAGTAGCCTGTCAGGAAAATCTGACCAAGCCCTGTCCTGATTTCTCAGTGTGGCCCGTGACAGATAAAGGACCCTCAGAAGAAGTCGTAGACAGTGAATGCCTCCAAAACACACACTTAACCGACCATGTTAAATTCATTATGTCCCCAATCATCCAACCCATGTACAGTCTAATCACAGCAGCGCTCCCATCTGTGGCAACAAAGCAGCGCATGCTTCAGTTCACTCCCACAGCAACAGAAAGGTACCCGACACCAGAAGCAGCACTTACAAAGCACACAAAGCCAAGGTTTACCAACAAACCAAGACTTCAAAACATGTGTCCGCACCACAAATTCGAAATTATTCCACCCAAACCAGCTTCAATATGCACTGGACTTAATGGTTGTGGAATAGGCAATGAAGGCTACAAGTTCAAATGAGACGTGTATGAATATACTAGGAAAACAAAACTTTCTCGCTCCTTTATTCACCTGTAATTTTGGTAAAAAACAAGGCTTCACAAAGGAAATCACCCTTTAATAAAAAGTGTACCATGGCAAATGTCAATTAAGGTCCTGCCTATCAGATAGCGCTGCAAATAAACAGACAGAATACTGAGCGCTTGGGGGGGGGGGGGAGGGGAGTGTACGTGTCAATACATTTGAATGTCACACGTAAGCAGCCTGAAAACATGCAAGCTATGTAACTACAGAGGAGATAGAAGGCCCGTACTCCCAAACATATAATGAGTAGCTCCGCACGCACTGAGCGTAAAAGGGAGAGTTCAAACCTGTCGCGTTTCACGATAAATAATGTAGCCTCGGAGCAACATAAGCGAAGAAAAGCAGCCCACCACGTTTCAAAAGGTAAAAATAAGTAAGTAATACAGAGCGCAAGGGAGTGTGCGTCTTAAGAAAGTTATAAATATAAACGACAAAAAAGCCACTTACAGTGCAAAGCGAGCCTGAAACTAAATCCAACAAAGTTTAACAAGCGCGCTGCAGCAGGGGAGGGGACCTGCACGATTCCCTTGCGGGAGTGTGCGACCATATGGCGCTGCGCGCTCCCGCAAGGAAATCTCCAGACGTGCTCCTGTTGCCATTGCAAGCAAAGCAACGCTTGCACGTTTTTGCCCCCAAAGCTTTGCCGATGGCATTAGGTCTCAGTCCTATGCAGCGCATGCGCGATGCGTATGCGAGACCTAAAAAAAGGCGCATAGACTTAACACGTTTAGAAAAAGGCAGAAAGATTCTAATTTCTCTATATTTAACCAAGGACTGCAAAAAAATAAACGTTGCCATAAATATCTACTTGCTGCTCATCAATGTACAGTTAGCAAAGCAGAAGAAAGAAAAGTAATTTTTGTTTTCGTTCATTAAATAGCTGCTTTCAATATGCTCCATGACCTGACCTGCCTTTCTCTTATGCTTCTAGCTTTGGCAGCCAAAACTGTGATATCAGAGCTCAACTGTAAAAGCTATTACAGTTGCATTCTGATGTAATTTCTTTAAAAATCGGTAACTGGGTGCCTCACAAGTTGCCGATTATGAAGGAATTAGAGACAGATTTTTATACAGGTATTACAGAATACCATGATTTAGAAAAGACTTCGGTTTTTCGAATATCCGTTTTGTTTTATATGATGGCGGTTGAAATAGCAATAATAGTTGCTGTCATTATTATACACAAGATTTGTGTGATGCCTCTAGATGATAAATGACTAATCATTATAAACTCCAATTTTTGTTTGTGTGTCTACTACTTTCAGGGATCATGGAAAGTGACTTCACAACTACAAACACCCTGCAGATGAAAGTATCTCTTACTGAGTTATCTGACTCACAAAACTCGAAATTTAGATGAGCCAAACTCATGATACAGAAAACTGAGACACCTGCCTGCTTTCCTTTTCTCAGAAGGGTAGGAGGTGATGAGCAAATACCCCTTGGGGCTAAGGGAATCTAACTGGGTTTCCCACACATTTAGGAGAATTCACAACAGTGTCCACACACAATGATAGTTTAGAGGCAGCACTTCATACTTTTTTTCTTGTACATTCATTCTGCCTTATTGTGCAATCCAGGGTTTCCATACCCAACAAGAATATTGAGAGGGCCAGGGTTTCCATACCCAAAAGGAATATGAAGAGGGCAGAAAGCATCTCTAAATCAAATGAAGCAGAGCGAATCCCATAAACCTATACTGCCCATTTAAGAGTACTGTTCATTGCTCAAATCCTTGTTCAAATTTTTTTCCAACACTGCATGTTTTAGATGTGGCCTAACGGGTACAGTACTCGACCTCGAAGCTGGAAACCAGTTTCGAGTCTCGGCAGGGACACTCAACATCCTGTGATTCTGGGCAAATTACTTAATCTCCCGTGGCTAACAAAATGAATGTGTATGTCAGTAACGCAAATGTTGCTCATGGAAAGTGCTCCGATACCTTCTGGTCGAGTTTGTGCTATATATAACCCCCCCCCCCCCACCCCCACAAGAAAGACCACTCAACCGGGTCACAACCCTTTCAGGAAATAACTAAAACTCTCTTGCGCTCTCTGGCTCACTACTATTGTTTTTCTAATGTTTGAGCATTGCGAATGCCTGGAAAAAACACAAAGATCTCAGTTAATCACCTTTCATTAGATATCTCCAAATCTATTAGCCTAAACATATTTTGATATTTTAACATCTGCTTAAAAAGTTTATAGGCTGTCGGATCCCTGCCCCAAAGGTTCTGCCTCACCGTCTGCGGCATTGTCAATTGAAAAAAACAAAAAAACAAATACGAAAACCTTGTCAAACTTGACAAATTTGCTCATGTAACTTCATGGTACTCGGTCTTGTTCTGTGCTTTCATCCCTTGACTTACTCAGTCGCTAATATCACATCCTCAGGGATGTGGAATTCCTATAGCCCAACGCCCAGGACATATTGTTTGGGTTGAAGGGCAACAAGTTTTCGTGTGTATTTTGTCCTTGGGACAAGTAGGCCCAACCCCCCTGCAGCACAAACCCTTTGGGCTGCCAGTTTGCAGTACCACATTATGGATCAGGGAAGGGCTCTGTGTGCAGTTAAGGTAATATTTTAGCCCATATGTTAATGCTGTTAAAACTTGTATTCATGGTTCATTAATTGGTAGCCTTTATTATGAGTGTCAGCAGTCTAATTAAATGCTGTAAGCTCCGACTGCACTACTGACAGTGGTTCCAGTATAAAAATGTGTACGTTTCAAAGTTTAGCAGTATGAGGCAATGTATAATGCTCCAAGAATGCTCTCCGATTTGATGCAAATATTTCCAGAAGGGTAGATGCAAGATTGATTCCTTGCTTTCAAAATAAAATGTTCATAAAAAAATGATAACAGGGAAAAAAAGCATTTTGCTTAACTACTGTAAAATTTCAGGTACCATTTCTTTGCAGCATCATTTAGTAACATGTGTTGATGCATGCTAGTAATTCCCAAAAACATTCATAATGGAAAATCAGTGCAGCCAATTTCAATAAGATTATGGGAAACAAAAATAAAAAAGCATTGGCAAAGCCAGTAGGTCCGAAATTTGTGATCAGCTATTTAATGTTGTCAATGTGTGACTTGTTTTGGCATGCTTTTGTAAAACCTTATTGGTGTGGGATGTGCCGGACCCTCACCATTTTAAAAAACATAGGAAAAAGCAAACATTGTTTTTTGGTCTCAAAAAGCACACACTGCGACAGTAGTTACTGGCACTGAATGAAGCCAATGTGTGTGCCGATATGCTTCTTGTGAAAGAGCAGATTGCGGTCTCACACAGCCAGCCGATACAGAGAGAGAGAGAGACAGCATTTTAATAAACACAAAAGGTCATGGTCAACGCCAGACCAAATTAGGGTTCCAATTATTAAAGAAAGTCTAAAAAGTGCCTCCATGGTATATGGATGTATGACATTACAACGCATACTTTTACCCCGCATGCTGTTACAATGCAACTTTTTACCCCGACTTGCTGTCAGGGTGTGCTGGAGTCTGGAATAGTATAATTTACTATACAACTCCAGTCTGTGCAACAGTAGGGAAGGTGTTGGAGTTAAATCCAACACCTTATATCCCCTACCGCAATCCATTTTCGTTGCAATGGCATGAGGGGTAAAAGCATGTGTTGTAATGCATGTGTTGTACAGTTGTTTCCCATGGCATGTGTCATTAAGCGCTGCTATACAGCTTTCGTGCATTACCAAGAATTTACAGAAGTAGGACAAGAAATAGAACTCCTAGAAAATATTTGTGAACTGCATTTTAGCTTGAGCAAATGTACATGTGTAGATTTCCTCACGTGAAAATCTGAGTGTTTGCAAGTTCACTTTTCCTCCAATCACTTTTTTTCCAACTCTGGAAAAAGTATTCAGTCTGCCATTGTCAGGAGTAAATTTCCAATATTTCTCAGTATTGGAAAAGATTAGAGAATAGTTGTTGAAACCCTTAAAACATGCAAGTTAGTAGATTTGCACAGACTCAAAAGGGCATTCAAACCCTGGAACTAGTGCTTTCCACTACCTTCAGCCCCAGTATGTAGATCTGCAGAAACGTGGCATCATAAGGGGATTGCAAGTATTCAAACAGTACTATGGAATGAGCCCTGGCATAATCAGAGAGGCTATATCAAAGCTCTCATATAATAAGATTGCTGCCAGAATTTGTCACTGCATTACATGGCACCATAGTGGCAAGTGGATATTGTTACAGGACAAGTAGATTTATGAAGCAATCTGCCCAATGGACAAGTAGATATTTTATTAAATTCCACACCCCTACATCCTCAATAGTCTTCTATTCACGGATCCATTCTTCAGATTCTAACGCAGTGCTTCCCAAACCTTTTAGAACCACAATCTACTTTTTATTACTTTTATACTTTCACGACCCACCTAGCTTTAACGGACATAAGCGGGCGATTTTTTTATGCAACTAAAATATCTTGAAGTAGCAAGTTGTCAATTACACATAGAACATTTTCTACTGAAATGGCCACTAAATCTACACTAAATTTTGACAGTGATAAAACTATACTGAACACAAAATGAAAATGTATGGAAATCGGGTTTAAGTGAATATTGAGTATTTGTGCATCACCAAGTAAAGTGTCTTGATTTGTTCTGATCCAATTAAAATCTTTGTTCCAATCACACTTTAGAATTGCAAAACTATTTGTTTCATTGTTGCTTTCCTAACTGAACAGTTCATTTACAGGTATAAATGTTGCTGTATGTTACAAGCACATCCTACATCTTCTTTTACACACCCATGTACCCCAGAAGGATTGTCACATAATTCACTTTATTTTTCTGCCTGCAATGTGAAAGGAGTTTGAAAACACCAGTGCCCAAGTTAAAAAAACACAAGTATCAATTTGTCAAAAGACATGCCTGATATTTGGCCCATGCCTTTAAAGCTCAGTAAATATGATAAATACAAAATGTAAAGCCATCTTTATTTATTACTTGGACTTTCGGGACCCACAAAAAAATGGTTTGCGAGTCACCAGTGGTGTACGACCCACAGTGTGAGAAACACTGGTCTAACTTATACAAGTGTGGAACAATCCACAACTGTCTCAACTGTGGGAGCATCATCGTGTATCTCACACACTTCTCTACTACAGAAATTAATAATCGTCCTTTGATTCCTCTGTACCCTCCAAATGATGCTTGCACTTCTCATTCATGTGTTTCTGACCCATTTTCACATGTAGACCCAAATCTCCTTAAGCAGAAACCCTTTTGTTGGCAATTTATACTGTTAAATATATTTGTTGGAAATAGGATTGCCGGTTGCTAAAGCAAGATTTGTATGCATATGAATAGGATGTTCAGAATGGTATACGGTTCATTAAAGCAACCCCTTTGGTATTAGGGTGAGCGCTCTGAGGAACTACAATGAAATGTATGCTGCATTACCACGGATGGTGATTCAATAGAAAACATGTCCATCTGAATAATATAACTATTTGTTGCTTTTCATCATGCTTTCACAAAGCTGCTTGATTATATGCAAATACATGCAAAAGCATGAAACCAAGATTGAGGAGTTTTCAATAAACAAATACCATAATATTTGCAATTTGAAAAAAAAGACGAAAGTCACTGGTAGTTTTCATGCAATTGTAAATACTTTTTTTCCAAGGGCATCTGTTATTAAAAGGTGTCTGATGTAAGCCAACATTTAAAATAAAAAAAAGAAGGAAAAATCAGCGCAATACCAATTATGGCAACATTATGGGCAACATGTAAAAGAAAAAACGTAGGAGCTCAAATCTTAACCTTGCACCTGTGGAGATTTTAAGAGGTCCATAAGAATTTTCTGAAGTAGGCTAGGAAACATACTCCTAGTAAACTTTGTGAATTTTTGCATGAACAAAAAATAAACTTGTGTATCTTCTAAAGGATGAACATGCAAAGCTTCTGTATATTCCAAGTCAGGACATGAGGCTCGGATTATGCCTAATCTTCTTTCGCTTTAAAACACATTTAAAACATAGCAGCCATTTTTTTAAACATTCAAGCTACATTACCAATGAACACCGGGTAAAAGAGTCAGTCCTTCTACGGTGTCCATGACCATCCAACAATATAATTCTCTATCTCCTGCTTACCTTCCTCTTTCTTCGCTGCGCAGCAGCCAGTTATCTGGCTTTTCCTCTATACTGTTGGAAAACTGTTAAATGTGTTTTTGCTTGTGGCGGGTCGTGCTTAATTCCTGCTTTCCCATTCCATATTCCACTAGGTTACGGAAAAGCTTTTTGCGATCCTCACGTGCCTTGTCCTCTCATTGAGGTGCGGGTTCCACCCACTACACAGCACTCTTGTGCCGCTTTTTTTTATATATATATATATATATATATATATATATATATATATATATATATATATATATATATATATATATATATATATATATATATATATATATATATATATGCATCCATCCAACACAAAGGTTTCCCCAACGAAAAAGCCTTCATCCAAGTGAGTTAATTAAAGGCAAAATATTTTACGTTTCATGCGAGGTGCACTTTCTCAAAGGCAACGCTCCAATAGTCAGCGCCGCCATAAGTGCAAATCCGTTCTTATCTGAGATCAAGCCCCAGTGGGCGTGGCCGACCGCACGGCCTCCTGGATTCTGTAGTTGCACTAGGTATTACTACAGTGAGTTGGCGCGCTGTCTCTGTAGTAAATTGCAAATTCCATTCCCAGTGAGTTGCTGTGTTGTTTCTCTCTTATCACACAGCTCGTAACTGCCTCCAGAGTCCATCATGTGTCCCAAAATGCACATGCCGATTGGCATCCACAGGGACTGCAATGCAGCAGGGCTCTTTCACGGCTGGGAACCAGCCGTTTTCTACCCAACACAAAGGTTTCCCCAACGAAAGAGCCCTCACCCAAGTAAGTTAATTAAAGGCAAAATATTTTACTGGAAGCTGCTGAAATGACGAGTAGAACACACTACAGCTTGAAAAAAACGAACATGCCTGACGCATTTCGTATGTGGTGCACTTTCTCAAAGGCAATGCTCCAAAAGTCAGCGCCGCCATAAGTAAGTCAGGCTTTAAACAGAGCATCCCTGTGGTTTCCTGAGCAATCTCTTCTTAGACCGATGGAGTTGAAACTCTGATATCAATCTCAGGGACTTCAATGAGTTGCTAGTCTATCGCCACTTCAAGATGGAAGGGATTCATCTTCTCAGAGACGTGCTGCTGCCACTGGATTGGATGGCACCCCTGGATTTAAGTACACATACCTTTCTGTGCCAATGTTTCCCCCTCATCTGTGCTTCCTGAAGTTCAAATAGCACTCACAGGTTTTTCGTGTTCATAACTCTCCCTTTCGGTCTGTTGTCAGCACCAGAGCGCTTCACAAAAGTCCTAAAAGCAGCGGCTGAATTTCTCAGAGCGCAGGGCAATTTCTCATGGTGTATCTAGACGACTTGCTGCTCATGGTTCAAAGCCCCCAAAAACGTGTTGCACATCTGCAGACGGCAGTAGATCTCTTGCACGTATGGGTTTTTAGGTAAATGAAGGTAAGTCTCTTCTGGTCCCATCTCAACAGGCCGTTTTCCTGAGGTTTATAGTATACTCCACTTCCTCCACTTTGAGTCTTCTGTCACAGAAGATGGCAAAGACAAGACTTGAACTGCGGCAAGCATTGACCAGGCCACACACGTCGCTATGTCAGACAGCCCATCTAGTAGGACTTCTACCCACCTCCGTTCAGGCGATTTGTCTGGGACAGCTTCACTGTAGTACCCTCCAACGCCTCAAGGCATACCACTTTGGAGAGGTCTGACGTATTCGCAGACGATTTCGTTAACGGACAAGGTGAGGGAAGAGATTACCTTGTGGGTCTCTCACAGAGGCTTGGAAAAGCAGGGTAATCTTCGGTTCTTTTCCCAACTTGGTAATCGAATAAGATGCCAGCAGATCAGGCTCCGGAGCCCACTTTGGGGATTTCTCCACAGGAGGAAGTTGGTCACAACAAGATTAGAGTTTACATATAAATTGTCTAGAACTCCTGGCGGGTTAATTAGTCATTCAGAGTTTGACCAAAGATAGGATTCAAATGTGCGTCCTTCTCAAGATGGACAATATCTCAGCAGTGAGAACTATCAACCATCTGGGAGGCACAAGATTGTGCACTCAGGAGCATATGACAAAGAGTTTTTGAAACTTTTGTCTGGAGAACCTCGTTTCTGTGACGGCCAAATCCCTCCCGCGTCAGGTCAATCTGATTGCGAATTGGCATTCCCATCATTTTCAAGATTTGAGTGCTTTGAAAATAGACCCTCAGGTCTTCTGGGATCTACAGGAATGGTGAGGTACGTTATCCATCAACCTATCTGCATCTCGTCTGGACCATCAACTTCTGCGCTTCCACATCTGGCGGCCAGACCCTCAACCGGAAGCAGTGGATGCATTTCTTCTCGTTTGGGGACGGGAGAGGGGATACGCATTTCCCCCTTTTGCCATGATCACTCAAACAGCTGCTCCAGTGCACAAACTGGGATCAGAGGTGATCCTGATCACGCCCATCTGATGTTCTCACGTGTTGTTTCCAGTACTTCTGGAACTTTCATCGGATCTTTCAATCCGACTCCCCCTATTTCCTCATATTCTGAAGATTCCGGACCCCAACACCTCACCGCTTGGTACTGGAGGAGTCCTTGCAGCTGATAGCGTTGAGAATTACAGGCAAATCTGGTCGCTCCCAGGCCAGTTGAGCCATGCGGAGTCCCTCTTTTTCACTGCATAGGCAGACAGTACAACAAAGTGATATTGCTCTTCCTTGCTTACATAGGTGTCTGCGAAGGCATGTGGTGGCTTATGTAGTTTATGTGCTGAATGTCCTGGCCAGTAAGACTAATGCTGTCTGTTCAGCTATTTCAGCAGGTCACGTTCCTGTTGATGGGGCCCGGTGGGGGAACATCCATCCGTCTCCAAACTTCAAGGCCTCCACCTCTCTCTTCCTCCTGATCCCAGGTGTCAGTTCTTTGGTATGTTAATTTGGTGTTGAATATCTTTCTTTCCTGGCAACCCAATCAGTTTCTTTCCCAAAAAAGAATTTTCAGCTAAATTGGCTATGTTGCTATGTCTAGTGTCATGTAGACGGGTCTCGGATGTTTGTGCTTTAAATAGAACAGCCAGGGTTTTTTTCTATGGAGGGAGTTGTTTTCACAGTCAGTAGACGCACAAAATCCAACACACGTACAGTTTCTTACCCAGCATTTACGGAATCGTAAAAGCTATGTATGGTGCAGTGCCGCAAGGCACATGAAGAAATTACTTCAGAGTCCCGCTCTCCGGGCGAAAGACAATTCCTGATTGCACTAAGATAGCCATTCAAGGCAGTGTCTTCTCCTACAATGGCTCGTTGGGTTCAATGGCCGATGCAAAAAGCTGGTATTACCACTGCAGCTTTTGGTGCACTTTTGGTGCTCATTCAGCTACAGAAGCAATGGCCTTGAAGGCGTTTTCTCTAGGTACACATTTGGATGACTTATGTTGTCAACAGAATGGTCCTCAGTCTATTTTTAAGCAGTTTTATTTCAAACCAGTAATTGAGGTAGCTCAATTGGTTGTAAATAAGCTTTGAACGTGCATAATCAGCGCATCCGATCCAACATAGAATGAAATTTGCCTATCCTTGTGAAGCTAAGTTTCAATTCTATTAAGGACACGGCGGCGAGGATTATCCCAACCACTGCTCTGCTAGGACGCAGGACCTCCCCATATAGAGTAAATAATAATATTTACACGTCTTTACAAGTGAATTGTATTACCTTGTGATTTTGATAAGTTGGTTCAACAAATGTTTAGTACTACATCAAAGATCTTTATTGCACTATTTGTCTGTATTGCCAATCCAAAGTCTTTTGGAATGGATACTGATTGAACTTCTCGTTGCTGGAAATGACGGATCCACACTAGATGCATGAACATTGATCGGAAGCGTGTTTCTTGCGAAGAAAGAAGACGGTCAGAAGGAGACAGAGGACTATGTGGCTGGTTGGTCATTGACATTGTAGGAGAACTGATGTTGTGTTAGATGGTCCTTTTAATGTGTTCATGGAAAATGTAGTTTGAATGCTCAAAACAAATGACTGCTGTGTTCCAAAAGGAATATTAAAGTGAAGGAAGAATATGCATAATCCTCGCCTTCGTGCCCTTACTAGCACTGAAACTTACCTTCACAAGGCTAGGCAAAGTCCCATTGACTTGTAGAAATGTTTTTCCCTTTGGACTCTAGTGGGACAATATTTCCTCAATGGTGAAAGTCCTTTCTCTACACTCCCACCTTATTTTGTCTCATAGACTGGTCCGTTCCCACCCTAAATCCTGCTTGTTTAGAGCCCCTACGAGTGTAATTGATCATATATAAATCTTACAAGTAAAGAGTGCAAAACCAACTACTGCACGCGCAACTCACAGTGAAATTAAGAGCATTGAGAGTCTGGTCTATAAAATTTTGTTTACAACAAGACCATGCAGAGTTCATCTAAAATGCAAACCAGACAAACTAATGTTTGGCATAGGCTCGCAATTAATACAAACAAGGGAACTAGACACAAGGAGATGTGGTGATCTACCCAAAACTTACAAAATGTCCTCAAATGGAGAAGGTCAGAGGGAGTGGCTTTGTTGATCATCAGCTAGAAAACTCAGCATTGGGCTGCAATAATTTTCTGGGTTTATTTACAGTAACATTTAGCGAAATGGAGTAAATGTGTTATAGTAAGTTACAAGACGGCTTCTCAGAAACTACTGTAGGAAAGAGAACAATGGTACAGTCAGACCAGTGGTATCTCCTAAAATCTGCTGTAATCCGGAACTCCAGCATACTTAGAGCCTTGCTAGAATCCAAACACAGACATGAAATGAGTACTGGCATAATCAGAGGAGATATTGTCACACATCTGAAGACATGCTGGCATAATTTGTTACATCAGTGCATAGCATAAAATGTGTCAGATGGATTTTATACAAGGCAAGTTGATTTATGAAGCATTCCTTTCATTTCATGGCAAACCAACTAGGTGCTTGGTATCATTATATATGCAGCTGCAAAACTGGAATCACGTAGTAAAAGATTTCAACACGTCATATCAGTACTGATCATCCTGAAATGTTTTTGCATTGAAACTATGGATATTTTCAACTTGCCAGGATAGTCCAACAGTGAATTAACCAGGCTAAAAAATTGTACATGTCAGGTGCTACTCGCTCATTTTGAACTCTAATACCCTACCTTTGGTGAGTCCCTCCTTGAAAAAAGCACTGACAATTTCCTAGGTGTGGAAAAGGGTATGGTATGCAGTAATTGCTAGTTTGGCTGACAGAACTGTTGAAAGAGTAGTATCTTGTATTACATTTTTTTTAGTTGAACATTCTATTTGAAACATAAGACAGAAATATATTTATATTTACAATATTCTAATAGAATAAAAAATATAATTGTAAGACATTTAATGAGAACAGAAAATAAATTAAGATGCAATTTTAAAATGATATATTACTTGCCTACGCATCTGCGGAATGTATTAATGCATATCTTGTCAGTTTACAATATCATAAAGTTATTTAAGCCAAAAACAGTAATGGAAGAGTCAATAGAAATATAGTAGTCGTGTTTATTGGTCTGATAAAGCCAACCACTTCAATTGAATACAGAGAAAGTAGGCTTTGAGTCAACCCCTCAAATCACTGGCTTGAGACATCGTCAATCACATCTTGGACCGGCTCTGAAAAGTATTTTCGGTCATCATCGTGTTATTAGCTATTTGCACACCTCCTAGGAAGCATTTTCTCTGGAATGCATGAAGTACTATTTTACATCTGATACGCTTGATCATCACAGTTTGTCACATCTGATACATACAATGAAAAAAAAACACAATCTTTTTTGTTATTCCTTCACTGACTTATCTGTACCTTTTTTTGCTATGCAAAATGATTATTTCTATTGTTTACAATAGAGGAACGAAGATTCAGTGCACCAAGGAGCTCTCCTGCCACAAACCCACTGCTGAAAATACTACTTCAACCTAGCAAGACAGCTTCGGCACATGGAAAAAATTTGGTTTATGAATGAAAATTCAAGCTCAACCTATTGGCTGTGTCAATGCTGGTCATATATTTTTTAGTTTGAGCATTAGTAAGTTTTGATGTTGAGGGAACTGTAGTTTAGTTTGTGTAGTATTAGTGTTTTGAGGTACAGAGGTTCTTGTGAGTACAGATATTTAGCTAGTTTTGTTTTATGGTAGAGTGCTTAGTGAGTATTAAGTGCTATTCTTGGTGTCTGTTAGTATGTAAGCGGTGGTGTTTGAATCATAGTGCAGATGGAACGGAGGTAAGAAGTATACAATTAGTATGTGGGGAATGTGTTAGTTTAATCACAGAGTTTAATGACTTTCAGCAAACAGCCACTGTGAAAACTACTTAAAATTCAATACTGAAGTATTTGAGGACTGCTTATTTAATGTTATAAAATGTAACAAAGATACTAGTTGAACCTTTTTAGGTCTTCCCTTACAGGCAGAGCAAGTCGGTTGTGCATAGCCCATTATGAACTTACAGTGGGTACAGATCCACCACTCATTTTTGGGCTTTATTGCATCTATTTGATTGCTTCCTATTTGATGGCCCGCCTTCCTCTTATTGTATTTGTCCCTCCCCCGGAGCATAACCTCTTTGCCATCCTTTTGATTTGCATACTTGTCTCCTTCCCTGTAAACTTTTAAAGAACGATTTTTTCTTAGTTAAGCATTTCACAAATGTGATTATGCTCTCTCCCTTGTGTGCGTTTTCTCCTGCCAAATGCCAGCCCTCCTGTATGACCCTCTCCCATGTGTGCTGCCTGTCCCTCAGGTATTTCTTCCACCCAAAATTCCCCGACCAGCGCTCCGTCTTATGCACTTCAGCCTAGCCCAGGTCTCCCCTTCTGTGCTGCTCACTCTTTCAGGTGGGTTTCTCCCCATTGACCCCACCCGAAGTGTTATTCACTCCATTGTGCGCTTATCAACCCACACACTGTATTCCTCTCTCCTTTGTGTACCGCTTTCCCCCCGTCCACCATCTTGGATCAGTACAGTGCCTGTGGAGTGGTACTGTAACCTGTGAAGACTTGGGCACCATTTCAGCGACCCCTGATGACTTTTCTCTGTTCTAAATTACTTTTGCTCTCTACTGATAAAGGGCTAAACCCATAAACACGTGTCTAGAGATAACAGCACTACTTGTACCAACTTTGATGAAGAGCTACAGCAACTTTGAAAGTAGGTGTACTGCATTTAGCAGGATACAATGGGGAGAACTGTGCTGGGATGAGAAGCTGAGTACTCCCTCCCCCTTGATCTTGGATCAGTCAATTTAAATAAATAAAATGAAAAGGGAATATGGCGCCCTTATTCGTGTTGAAAATTGCATGTGCCTATAGAATGACATGAGTGACAACAAGGGTAGTGTCATGCCACCTTTTTTTCTTTTTTTACAGATACTGTGCAGCATCAGCAACAAGCTTTGACTCATTTTCTTTATCAATGCTTGTTTCGCAAAACTGCCAGCACAGAGCTGATATAACAAACACAAAGCGGACGCAAGTTACGTTGTGTAGTATATGTATAGAGTCAGCCGGTATTATAGGTTATGAATGGTGTTATGTAGTATGTACGGAAGGATAGGTAAGGTATTGTAGTTAAGAACAGTCACTTAAAGTGCATGAGGCAAACAAAGCAGATTTTATTGACCTACAAGGAGAGAGTCTGCCGTCAACCTGACAGCCATCCGCTGCAAGATGGTGCCTACTGGGAAGAACTGCCTACCAGTTAGTGGCACCAACAGAGACTGTACAGTTACCGTATACATTTCCCCTGCAACCTAATTGATATTGTGTAAAAAGGCAATTTTCCAGCAATTGAGATTTAATAAACGGTCAAGATCTTCTCAATGCTTTATAGACAATGATATTATATATAAAGAAGGGTTTACAATCTATTCCACAACACTGAAGTGTTTTTAAGGACTCACCTACCCTTCCAACCCTGGGTTATGTCAGACTTACACATCAAGTAATTTGGTTAGCTCTCGTGGTGCCTGGTGAAGCCTAAACGTGTTATGGCCTAATTCTTACCACAGGTTCACATCATTGTTTTAAACATTTACCTTGAATGACCCCTAAGTGTTAAAAATGACCTCTATTGTGTCAGTATTTTGTCATGTTTTCCGCCTTATGCAAAGAATTACATACAATAGGTCTGTAATAAACTTTTGCCAGCGATACCACCCTTATACCATGGATGACCCATATGCCAAGAATTACCAACAGCATGTCAGAGCCAGCATGTTCTCATGATTTGCTTGCACCTACCATATCTTCCACCCCCAATGTGCCACGGTTGCCAAGTATTACCTCCTGTATGTCAGCCCCGTAATTTTGGTATAGGTGAATTCTGCGAATGGCAAGAACTACCAATTGTATGTCAGGGCCTAAATGTTTCAATTAGATGCACTTCCTTATGTCAACAATCTTCAATATGTCAGCGATAGCTACATACATTTGGTGTCCCCATAAGCCAAACCATATGTGACTTACACTCACTCTCCCTCATTGTCTCTGCCACTCACTTATTATACCACCTCACACACACTCACTTATTCTGATTCAACCTCAATCCCACTCACTGGTCACTCATACACAAATGTGCTCATACACAAATGTACCCCTAAACTCACTGATTCTCACTCTGAAACGCACTAAAACACACTCACTCTTTCACAACCGCTGACCCTCACTCAATTACTGGAGTACAGGGGCTTGGATCTGAAATCTTAGGGGTACATCTGCTCGGTTTTAAAAAATAAGTTCTTATAGGCTACTCAGGCTTTGGGACCTGGTACGTCTGCACCTGTTGCACCATTAATAGCAGCACTCCTGCCTCACTCTCACTCCCTCTCACAATCTCCAACACCCACACATTATAACTCACTCACACTGCTTTACTCACTCTCTACTTTCACTTATTCACACTCACACAATGATTCTCACACTCACGGACCCTTTCAAATAGACGAAATTAACACATGCACTCACAATCAATCTCCTTCCAGTCACACACACTTTCACTCACAAATACAAAGAGAAACACACTTTTTTTTTACTTACTTCTCTTCCTGAACTGGCAACTCCGAGGCTCCATGGTAGCTGCTGAGAAGGAATCTGGCACTGAATATTGGAATTAGCAAGACACGATTGCCACCGAGGAACCAGACAGAGCAGCAGGGCAAGAATGGATTAAGAGTAAGACTTGCCTCAAACCCTCTCCAGCTTCTTGACAGGACTGGAAGCTCAGCCCTATAAGGAACTGCGACAGAGCTGAGAATTCTGCTCCTGCTGCTCTGCTTTGCCTCACTGGGCTTGGGGATGTACGGATGTGCATCCTAACAGCCACATTTCAGCAATCATACTGTGCTGTCTGAGGCATCCACAGTATGTCCGCTAAATAAAATGGATTAAGACTGTGTGAGATCACAGTTAAACTACACCAGTCACATGCGTTGTCCAGATATTTATCTGCAGACTGCTTTGTTTTTAAGCAATACTCAGTAGATGGATCGCTGCTCAGCCACCTCATTCTCTTCCTGTCATCAGGAGCCCGTAGCAGAGGCTGAGAAGGATGGCTGCACATTGGCAGTGTTCATGAAAACACAAAGTGGTAGCTTCACGAACACTGCTAAGTGAAATACTTAACAATGCGGGCAAAGGCTAACAACATTATGTGATGCTTCACAGGTGCCAGGGCTTCGCCCCGAAGAGAGACTGTCACAGGTTAGCTCCCAGTCCAACTGGTCTATTTTCATTTACTTTAATCCTCTTCCTCTCTTGCAATTTCTTCCTCTCACACCCCGCACGCTCTGTTTGCCTAGCTGGTACTTGCCACAATATGCTCTTGGCCCCCCTCATGTCAGAGAAATCCCATTTGGGGCTTCCAAGAGGGACTTGTCTTCTGTTACTCCTGACATTTCTCCATATTATATTGACTGGAGGCCTCGCACTACCAACAGCAGGAATTCAACCACTCGCGCTCCTGGCTTCACTCCATATATCATTTCTGAAGACCTAGTAGCGCCACCAGCAGGGCCTGTGCTTCAATCCAGCATGACAAAATGTAACAAAATATACACGACAAATGTTTGCAATGCTGCAAATATTCCACGGAGTAACCTGCTAACTATCTGCAAAACACTACAGTAGTAGTAAGCGCTATAAAAATGCTGATATCATGGTAGCTATATATGATAGGCTAGGTGTATGTTAAGTATGGTAGGTATGTAGGAACTGTAGGTTAGGCAGGTATGTTAAGTAGGAATTATACGTTATGTATGTTAGATTAGGTACTTTGTGTAGGTAAGGAATTGCAGGTAGGCATGGTAGGTTAGGTGTGGCTGGGTAGGTATGTTTTAGAAGTTATGTTAGTTATGGTAGGTATTGTTTGTCAAGTTAACATTTGTTAAGTTAGTGGTAGTTAGTATGTACGACAGATTTGGAATTGAAAAAAAGTCAAATGGTAATATTGTTATAAGACTGAAAAGAAACCAAAGCCAAAAGTACTCCTTTATTATTGGCATTGATGGACAAACTAATAATGAAAGGATGCAGTTATAAGTAAAGAAATGCCCTGTGAAAACACAAAACAGTAAATACCTCTTTCTTTCATTTTATTTTCAGAGTGAGTTAATTTAATGAGAACTACAGTATTGTTGCATTTGTAAGGACGTCTATGTGAATGAACAATAAAAACTGTAAATCCAACACGTTATCATAACAGCAACCAAGAACAAATGAATGCAGAAGGCAATTAGCAAAATGGACAGTGCAGTTATGACAAGCCTAGGTAAACGAACAGCAACACTTCCTAGACAAGAAACCATAAATTAACAATTTCAGCGCAGTAACTAGATGGTAGAACATACAATTAGAATTCTTATTGCATCTACAGACTAATGGATGGACTATTTGAATCAGCATCACAAAACATAGCTGGAACACAAATGGGACAAGATTACAATCCAAGAAATAAAACAGCATTGATGGACAGCGATCAAAACAAACCATTAAAAAAAGACATGAAAGCCAATCGCTCAAGGGGCTAACCAAAGCCCACTCTCTCCGTTTTAGGGTAACATAACAAAACGTAGTCAAGCTGCAATTACCCAAACCATTTAAATGTATTAAAAAATAGTTTGCAATCAGGACAAATTCCGCCTATGCCTCAATCAAAATAAATGCAAGAATAATTGTGATTTTGTTTTGGGACTAGTTCCCTAAATGACAATTGACAAACCCCCAAAATAGTACATTTGTATGAGCTTTAGCAAAGTGGGTTATGCAGGCGAAAATCAATTTGTTCATTTTTGGACTTCTGGATTTTGACCTCTGCTGTGGCTTGAGACTTCCAAAAGGAATGTAAACTGGTTTTGAGCTACACTTCCAGTGACCAACTTGTAATATTAAGTTTGTTACCTGTAGACTGCTGCAGCAAAGGACAATGAATAGGTTGCGTATAACAAACAAAACAAGATGATGGACAGAGGGCTGAAACGTTTCAACCACTCATCCCCAGTCAAGAGATCTGGGTTTAATCCATTGTTCTTTTGCTCACCATGACAACCCAGTTTGGACCCAGTCATACGCCCATCAGTCTTGACCTTGCTCCTCATGGGAGCATTCCAGCCCGAACTTCCATGGCAGTTCCTCCCTGGACTGGAAACAAGCATACCGGGACCAGTTACGGGGTATCACCCCTCATCAGCCAGGCTACCTTGAATCTAGTACCACAGCCAGCAAGAGACCCATGTCTAGACATCCCCTTGGCCATTAAGGGTAAAAATAGAAAACACAACAAGATGATGGATGGAGTGCTGAAACTTTTCAACCACTCATCCCCAGTCCAGAGATCTGGGTTAAACCCATTCTTTTTTTGCTCACTATGCTTTGTTCCCAGGATGCTTGTTTCCACTCCAGGGAAGACCTGGCTTGGCAGTTCGGGCTGGCTACTCCCATGGGGAGCCGGATCAAGACCGATTTGCATATGGTTGGGTCCAAACTGGGGTGATGTGGAAAGCAAAATAACAATGGATTGCGCCTAGATCTGTGACTGGGGCCGAGTGTTTGAAAAGTTTCAACACTCAGTCCATCATTTTATTTTGTGATGTTGCTAGGTTGCGCATAATACATGTAAATACACGTGCATGTATAGACTAAGCGAGGATGACTGCTGTCTGACTCAACCTGTCAGCACACAGGTAGTACTGCAACTGATAAGCAGATGGGACTCAACATAAAGTCTATAAGCACTGGCAAGAGTGCCCTTAAGGAGGGGGCAATGTGGACTCGTGGCGAGTACCTGAATGACTAGTGAGTGGAAGCAGCGAGTGTAGTATGCCACTTAGGGGCATTGTTTGCAGCTATATAGCTGAATTTCTGCAAGTCAGGAGACAGCGAGGGCTCAGCAAGAGAGCAGGACTCGAGTCTTTAAAGCGAAGATACTGATGAACAAGAGGAAGCAGTGGTGTAGAGACTAAAAGGCTTAAAAGGTCCTCTGATGATCAGAACGTAGTGCAGGAGCACTACATGAGCAGGCTTTCACCAGTCTCCTTTTGGTCCGGTTTTAGTCTAGCTGCTTTGTTGTAGCTAGAGGTGGTCCTTTAGCGCAAACTGCTACAGAACCCATAAACACGGCCGGCACCTAGATAGTCAATTTGAACTGAAGTGACTCATCTATAATTCCAGCTAGTGCCCTGGGGCTGTGAGCACCCACTTACGTCATAGAAAGTGCAAGCCCTTTCACATGAGCCAAAGATATGGCCCTATAAAGCATTCAGGCATTAGAAACGCACCAGACTCATCACATGCAGCTTTAAAACTCCTCTTCATGAACGGGGGCACTGGCTTGCTTCTTGTTGGGGTTTGAACTGTTTATCAAGTGTGCTTTTGTATGTGTTCATATTTTTTAGAGTAGCATTTTCTTGTGAGTGCATTAAAGTTAGTTTTCTTTTTCAAGTAAAACCTTGTTCGACATTCATCTATTGAGTATTATTGTTCGAGAGCTCTGTCTCGTCTCACAATACTGTGGGTCAAATTGCTAAAAGGGGTAATGGGTCAACTGTATGCAGCTCCAGGACACCACAAAGGTAGAAACCTTTAAAATGTTCTTAGCCACATAACATCCACTCCCCCCGCACACTGCACCACATTTTTCACACAAGCCTCCTGATGTTTAAACCTTTTAACATTCTATATAAAAATGTAGTTTCACTCTGCTTACTGTACATTTACGTATCCATGTGCGACTGGTTTTCTTTTGTAAAACGTCTGTTTTTGCACTTTAAAAAAAGGCCGAAAATAAGTAACTGTGCAAGTGTTGTGGGGTTGTGTAAAAGCACAAAGCACGAATATGTCCTCAAATATCTACACTGCTTCTTGATAAGCAGAATCAGTTAATTATTTTCATCATGTAAAACAAAATGTGAAATCTACATGGAATCACAACTATTTCATATTAAATGCGGTAGCTTACAAGTGCATGCCTTTTGTGCCATCCTGTGCAACTGCAATGAGGGGGTGCTGAGAAATGATGAAGGCACAGGATCCCAGTACTACAAACACATCGTTACCTGGGTTAAGATAAATACATTTTATTATAAGGTACACGCCAGTACAGGAACTGAGAGAATAATTTTAATTTAAAGACATACAACTGTAATTTGACAGTCGGGTCTCTCAGATTAGTAGAGATTTATTAGTATTTCTAGATTTGTAGATTTACCAAATCTTTCTGGCATTTCTTAGTATTCGCTTTTACCAATTTTCTATTAAAAGATTAAAAGATGGGCTAAAGCCGTATGCCTCCAATAAGTTGAAAGACTCCATATACAAAACAACCTTTCCACCTGCTCTAGTCAAGACATTGAATATATATTCAGTTAGAATCATCACGCAGATTCCAACTCTCACCGCCAATATACATTGACACAGTAATAAGTTGTCACAATGATAAGTAAACATAGTTCTTAAATAGCCTCAATAGTTCAAAACAAGAGACCCTTAACAGTTCATCTGAAGCAGATTTCCAGGTGGAACAACGCAAAGACTCAAACTCTTAGAGATTTATTAGGAAGGGTGCAGCTTGCCGAAGCATGGGGTAACAGCAGATATGTGGTGCTCAACCTGACTATGCACAGTGAAAATGCGCCCGACCAGCCGCTCCTGGTGAAGTTGTGCAGCGGGATTGTGCTGCAAGCAAAGGGATATACAGGGGCAAACAAACTTTTATCAAAGAATTTTGGAGCTCATCAGCATCAAAAAAAGGAACGCAGAGGTCTACTGGTACTCTCCAAGACGTTCTCCAGAACCAAAAATGAAAAGCTCATCGAACGTGGCTGTCACAAGTAAATATATGGCCAACTTTTTGAAAGAAATCAAATCAGATGCAACAGTGAATCTGGCAGACCTGAAGAAATAGGTGCATGAGAGGAGGGGAGACATGAACTCAAACAGGCGAAGCAGCTGTGGGTGAATGTGTCTGTTTAGGAAGGACAGATCATCAACCTGTAGGTCAAGCAGACATGCTTTGGAAACAATCCCACCAAAACATGCACATCAGATGTACCCTGTAGAGGGCCGAAAATAACAATAGTCAAATATAGGATCAAAACCGACAACGAACCAGAAACTCCTCTTACAAGGCAAGATTGTATGCACAGAGTGGCCTCTGAGTGCAACCAGACATTCCACTGGGCATCCTCACCGGGTAAGTGATCATACCGCAGTGAAGATAGTTTGTTCTGGTGATAGGAACAAAATGTAACTCTATGAGACTAGAAAGAGCAGGGCAAACAGCCTGATCGCTGTAGCTCTGTGACAAGACAAGATCTTTTACCAATGGAGGTACCCATTCTGCCTTTGAAAGGTGTCACAGTGAAGTCAATAACAGCGTCAAAGTAGAGCATGGTCCAAAAAAAGAAAGAGTGCTTGACCATGAGTGAGACCAGTGCCCTTTTCGCAAACGATGAAGCATATAAGAAGTCACAGACCATTCTCTGACAAGATATGACGACGTTAGAGAAGATGTCTTACAGCACCTAACTAAAGGAACTTCTATACCTCTCTTAAACCTAGATGTGAGGTTGCTTACGGTAATTCTTTTTTTTATATAGAGGAGGTGATACACATGATTAACCACTCGGATAACTCAAGAATAGTTTAATTGTAATTAGACAGTGATTATACTAAGATAATTTTACGTATAACTGATTATGTGCACTGAGAGAGGATCTTATTTTAAATAATGAAAAGGCATTTAACCAGGTGGGTTAGTCCTTATTGGACAGAACAAGGAAAGTAGTGAATTTTGGACCTAACCTGAGCAAAATGATCCACGGGGAAACCTACTGGAGTACTTTCCTGGACTTTTGAGACTGAAAGGAAAGGAGACAAGGCTGCCATCCTTCAACACTGTTCTTTACTGACGCTGGATCCACTAGTAGTCACAGTTAGCTGAATAATCAAAATGTAGGTGTTCCAGATTGGTCAAGACTCCTTTATACTGTACCTGAATGCAATGTCACCTTTTTGTTTTTGTTTTTTAAGTTTTATATAACGCGAACTAGACCGGAGACATCGGGTATCAGAGAGCCTTCAGAGCGCCTTTACATGAGCACCAGTTTCGTTACAGATGGACACATTCATTTTTGTTAGGCACAGGGAGATTAAGTGATTTGCCCAGAATCAGAGGATGTTGAGTATCGTTGCCGAGACTCAAACCCGGTTCCCCAGCTTTGCGGTCAACCACTCTGCCCGTAAGGCTACATCCTCTCCCCTCATTGTTAAACTCCAGGTGATTGCGTCCTCCTTCATGTAATAATCTAGAAAGATATAAGGCCACAGTCGGATTCAAG